>NC_053389.1:751258837-751951337 GCF_905171765.1 Bufo bufo | reverse complement strand
TGTGTTGGGATAGCCTATGAGCAGCATAATAATCTGACATAGTCTTCCTGCGGTGTCATCTTTCAATGTTCTGCCCTTCTGAAATCTCCACTATCTGTCCCCCTCTTCTGAATATAGATCCAGCTGCAGACAGGGAATTGAATGATGCAGTAGGCACGAGCCATGGATAGAGTTTCCCGAGTGGAATGACGCATTGTTAGGGGAGGCGATTATGAAGAGGGATACCCTATAGTGTTTAACTGCATCCTTGCCATACATCTAGGCTCGGACTGGCCCACAGGGGTACAGGTGAATCCCCCGTTGGGCCCCTGAGCAAGGTGGGCCCCTAGTCTCCCACCCCCTGCACAAGAGGCACATAACACAGTAGACTTACTGCACTACATACATATATTCCGTGTACAGGACCTCAACCTACCTGTTCATATAAAACACATGATAGATTATTAAAGAAACTCCCCAGTTTATTACTATAGACCCGATCAGAGCTGAGATGACTTCTAGGTATAGAGGAAAGCTACCAGTGTCCTCGTCTCCCCAGGACCGACCTTCTCAAAGTTGCTGCAGAGCCCCCCCCCCATATTCAGTCATCTGGTAGCATCTTGCTGCTGTGTGAGCAGGAAATATTTGAATGTATCCGTACGGTGGGCCCCCGAATTTTTTTTTACTGGTGGGCCCTACGCCCCCCAGTCCGACACTGCATACATCAGTCAGTACGGTAGCTTGGTACCTAATTTGGTGACAGTTGTCACTGTTATGGGTCACTGTGGCAATCACTGTTATGGAGTTCCTAAGGCAGGAGAGAAGAATTGTAGCATTCTGGTTGCAGTAAAGATTGTATTATTCACCCATGTAACAGACACCGCGTTTCAGGACGCTTTGTGGAGCCCTTGTCCAGATCTGTTACATGTGTGACTAAAGCAGTCTTCACTTTACTGAAACTAAGTGCTGCCATTCTTCTGTTTTTGGGGACTTTAATGTGATGTGATTTTCACAGTGCCTGGGCACAATTTGATTGCCTCTGTTATTGGGCACGTCACTTGAGAATTAATATTTTAGCTATATTTTATGTCTTGACGTTAGTGGTCTCCACACTCCAACCGCCCTCCAACCACTGATTGACAGATTTCTCTCATGCACAGTTATTGGGAGAAAGCTGTCAATCAGTGGCTGGAGGTTGGGGGGAGCCTAAATATCATGAATATCATCTGACTTCATGCTGGCAGCAGTCCACTTGCTGGACGCATGCAGTATTGCAAAGATTAAGGGCCCACTTACAATTTAAATGTGCGCTTCTAGACAGTATAGCAAGTCTGTACATGTAAATGTGGCAATCATTGTAGTTAATGGGGATGAATGATCATTACTACGATTGTTCATCCCCCATACAATTTGCATGCTGTTTACACAAGGAGATATGCATCCAACAAGCAATGATTTAGATTCTTGCATAGTATTTGCTTGTTTTCCGCCTGACTGCTGGCCATGATTACACAGGTCAATGATCGGAAACAAATGTTCAGCCAATGTAAAAGGGGCTTTACGTGTAAATTCGGAAAGTCTGCTGTGCTTTAACATAAGAGACTGCTAAAATCAGAGAGGTCAGCATAGTGGATCTGACAGGTTCCCTTTAGCCATAGCAGTGACAGGACTTCTTTAGTCATGGTATTCAGACCTCTAGACTTGTCTCATCAGCAGGACTTCTTCACCTGTGGGGGGCTGTCCCTGCAGGCGAAGAAGCGTCTACCTGCCACTAGATATGTAGCCCAGCCTTGAGAATTTCCTGCCTGATTAGCAGAACAAGGGCAGGGGCTCTTGGCTTTAAAGCGGTGTTTGTGCAGGCACTGTTGGTAGCAGTGGCTGCGCAGTCGCCACTCCGAAGCCGAAGCAGAGCGAGGACAGCCGCCCCCCCCCCCCCCCCCCCCACAGGTGAAGAAGTCCTGCTGATGAGACAAACCAATTTGCTCATCTCTACTTTCGATATTTTGTTGCAAAAATAATAATTGACACCTTAACTGACTAATATAAGAAGTTGATCATATACATATTGTGAACAAGGAAAAGGCTTGACTCTGCAGACCCTCGACTACGGTAAGTGGACTTTCTGAGTCATGGCCGGGCATAGTTCAGGGCAATTAACAGAAAGTCAAAACTGTGATCAAGCATAATAATTCAAAAATCAGGGCCATGGATTAAAGTCTATAGAGTAGGTTGCACTTATTTCCATATTTTATGGGGTCATGGCCAGATGTCAACCAAATAGCTTGATAAATGAGCGTTAGGTTTAATAAGGAATATGGCTTATAATGACTGAGGATCTTGGTATTTACTGCTGACTACCATGATGTAATTCTCTGGTGGCTCATACTGGCATTGTATCAGGGGCTGCCCTGCTCTGCGCAGTCCTGGCCTTCTAAGTGTTGTGGGTAAACATTCTCCCGTAGGAGGAGGAGAGGAACATCTCAGCTTCTGATGGAGGAGCAAAAACATGTGCAATACAGTACAGGGGATGCCATTCATTAGGCCTGTAACGGTAAACTGTGTATAAAGTAGACTAGTATATATGGGCTTAAGTCCCAATTACATGTATGTGAGATGGTGGAGTAGTGGCCACCTCCAGATATATATTATGGACTACGTTATGAATTTTCCCTGCTTCATGTCATAAAAAGGCACTGCTGTCCCTTTCAGATGAGTAGCAGCCAGGATAATTGTTGATTGCTGTGCTCATGTACCACTGTTAAATACTGGGTTTGCTGCATAATATTATGTGCGTGGCTGGTGATGATGATCACTGTTAATATGTGCCGTTTTACCTTGCATTATATGGGAAAAGGACCTGTGGTCACATGACTATGCTTGAGCAGGTCTTCAAGTTAGTAATGCTGCTGTGACTTTATAACTTGCTGTGCTTTATCCTGTGATGGTTATTTGATACCTATCGGTGCTCCCCACCAAATATCTCACCGGGGAAGACTTGGCCCTAGATGCCATGATTGGTGGGGGAGCGTCATGCTAATTGGTTCAGTATGGCATGAGAACAGATGGGCTTAGCAATGCCAGGTTGCTCAGGTGGTTCTGATTGCAGAATTTATTTAAAGGCAACCTGTCACAGGGATTTTGTGTATAGAGCTGCATTGTAAAGGGTGAAATTTGCATAAAAGAACCGCAAGAATTGACATGTTTCAGTTTTCAAAATTCGCATGGAACGTGCAATCCGCAACATGTGCGGGTAGCCTTAGGCTGCATCCACTGTGAATACAGAAAACGTTACACTTGTTTGTGGTCTTGTGATCGGTTTGTGTCTCAGAGGTCACAACCCCTCTGATATATTGAATTGACAAAGTACCCCTTTAAATAAAAGTTATCCTGCCTAGCCTTTGTTTTCGTGGCGCTGTGCTAGTGGGTCCCAGTGCCGTGGGTGGCATCACATCGTCAGATAGCAGGGTGCTGTTTGACTCCTGGGTCCCGCCGCCTACTAGGGCAGCGCCACGTTGTCACCACGCCATGCTGCGCTTAGTTTAGAGTAGGCCCCACTCTAAGAGGCAACCTTGGCGTTGTGAGTGGGCTTATGCCTTTTGATTAGTATAGGGGGCTGTACACTAAATATTGCGCTAAGAAGCGAGTTTTATTAGATCAAAGCATAGCATGTGGATGTGTGATCTAGTTCTGTTTTTCTCCCCTTGGTATTTACATACAAATTTCCCTATACATGATGGACACTGCTGTAAGGTCACACATCAGTAAATCTTCTGAATGGATTCTACAAGGCTCTGTTCAGATCTGCACTGTGGCTAATAATGAAAATTACAGATCCATCGCATGGTGGACACCAGTGACCCTTCATGAACCTCACTGATTTGTTGTGCAGTCCATTGGGTGTCAATGGGTGTCTGTACTTTTGACCCAAAAATAATTGCTGCATGCAAAAACCTTAGAATCTGTGACTGAGGCCGCTAGTTATATTTGTTAGCGGACTAATGTACATGTAGCCAGGGCCATAGCTATAAGTAGTGCAGTTGCAGTAGCACGGGGCCCAGGTACTTGAGTCAGCCCAAAGGCCCCGCTACATCATAAAAGGACCCCAGTGTTATAAATTACAGATGGTGGGTGGGGCTGATACAGATTTTGCTTTGGGGAACAGAGGTTTCACCCTTCATGTTAATCATAGACCATAATGACCCAGCCATATAGAAATGTTAATGGAGCATAATTGGATCTGGTATGGATCTGACAATGTGTTATGGGCCTAATGACTTTCATTATAATAACATGATAATGTTCAAGGGGCAAATAAAAACGTGTGCAAACAGCGTCTGTGAACCTGCACTGATATATTAGGAAATGGCATTACCTAACATTAGGGAAATGCATTGATAACAATTACCTAACATCCACAAATAATACAATATAAATATAGAAAAAGTATCTTATATGCAGAATACAGACTACTGTATTAGAAGATAATGGTGGGAAATATAATCTCCCCCACAATTCTACAGTGGCAATACCCAAATACTTGTTAAAGGGAGCAATTCCAATTTTATGAGATTAAAGAAGTTGTCCAGCCTTGGAGCTTGCAACCCAAGGGGTCCTCCCCTGTCCTCCAAAACATACAAATCCAACTCGCCCGCTGCTCTGTACCCGGCCACTTCTCGCACCTGCAGGACCAAAAAGCAGCTTGGTTCCATGACTGCTGTGGCTAATCACAGGCCTCAGCGGTCACAGTGGCTTGAGTGCTACGTCACAGAAGTGGGGACCAGATGCGGGTGGGAACTGAATAGCGGTGGGACTGTGGACATGTGAGTAGGGTTTTTTTATGTTTAGGGGAACGGGGGCGGACCTCTGGGGTTATCAGCTCCAAGGCTGGACAATCCCTTTAAACTTTTTGTCGAGATTCTATTCACATTACGTTAGTAGTGTAAGCTTTTTGTGTACCGTTGAGCTGGGATATGTTGGCATACTGCAAAAAAAAGAAAAAGAATAGTGTAGTCGTTTTTGCAGTGGGAACCTATGGGGGACATATCTCACCGTATACACGCATACATCACAGCCTTCTGACGTAGGTTGTGAGCTTTGCCCGGTGTATACGCCAAATGGAAGCAAAAAGAGTCATGTTTTTGCCCTACATTTAACATATACATTAGGGAACAAGGATACAGAAGCGTAGTACACCACTATTTTCCATCCTGCAGAGTCCAGTAAAAAATGGAAGTTTTTTTATTTTTACAATGGAGCTCTATGGTGATGCATGTCACTGTATATGTTTTTTGCATAAATTAAACGTGGGACAAAAAAAAATGTGATGGGAACCCAGCCTAAGTTATATTTGTGTCTGGGAAAGCTGGTTGACCAGAAATACAACTTCCAGGATGGCAGATGTACCTAGTTATGGAATATATTCCCCCACACCCATATTTCTGCATAGCCAAGCCGATTTGCTGGGTAGTGACTCCTATGGCAGCTATCACTCAGCTTTTCTGGGAGCGGATAAAGAGCCATCAATTTTAACAAAGAGCTGGGTGAAAATGTTCAGGTCTTTTTTTTCAACAATTTGGTAGTTTCTAAGGGGACAATATTATGTGGGGAGTGATAAGGGCTCCCAAAAATTGCATCCCATGTGCCCCTCTAGTGCAGACCTCTTGGCACTAGGTAATTCATTTACCAGTGGACCAGACTAACCGCCCTGTGGTATAGCCTGGTATTCTTCCGCCCCTTCAGCTGCTGATTCACATCTCTCATCATTGCAGATTGATTTCTATATCACAGATGCCAGTTCTCGGTGTTTCCTTTCCGAGCCGCACAGGGCTTGTTATTATCTAAGTGCTTTGGAGAATTTAAGTTCATGTAGTAGAATTGCTGCCGGCAGTGGGCAAGATCCTGCAAATGACTGCAATCCTCACATGTCCTATCTCTGTACTTTATCTGACTTTATCTGCAGGAAACTTCTTGCATCTTTCAGCAATCAGTTTCTTAAGAAAGTAAAGCAGATGCAGAAGAGTTAAGTTTGTCAGATGTCAATAATTTTGCATATCACTACAATTTAGCTTTGATGTTACATAGTTAAATTTACATGATCTCAATGCTGTTCAGACCAAGTAGAGAAAAGACAAATTAATCTCTGTTAAGAGGACTGAAAACTACCTGCAACGACCCAGTCTTAACATATTGATAGAAGGAGACACAGAATGATGACTAATTACCTTCCATAGACATGGGTTCCAGTATTCCAAATTGCTTGAGGACAGCTATGAAAAGTACAATAACCACAGCAATTGCAAAGAGTTCCATTCCGTGAAGTCCCATGACAGGCCAGCTTTACCCACTGCAGAGTCTGTGGCACCAAGCCTAAAAATCAACCTGGCCTCCAGGTCTTCTGCTTCTTGATTTAGGAGGCCTTAGGAGACATCTGAGATCATACTTCCAGATACGACCAAGAAAAAAATTCCCAGTGGAGTAGAAAGGCTCCAGGATAGGTAACTAGACCCTTGAATCACCTAGGCGGTAAGCAAACTACACCAGAATACACGCCTTGAACTTGATAAAGTGTCGAGATGCCTTCAGGTCAGGATTGTTTTAGGTGGTACAACTTGCAGCATCTGGAGAAGCTTCTTAAGTGACCAAAAGTGGTCTCTTATGTTGGGTCTCAAAGAAGCAGTGTGTCATCTCTACCTATGATGTTGTTGTGCAGTGGGTGTTAGCCCAATAACGTCCCATTAGAAGCTGAGAAACTAGCCGGCTCTTATCAACTTCCCCCCTCCCTTCCCCATCCATCCTCTCTCCAGTATGGGATGGGGAGGAGCATGAGAGGAGTACCACTCTCTCGTTACATACATTGATTGAGATAAAGGTTTCCATAGAGACAACAGAGTGATGGTCTTCAGGAAGAAAAAGACTTACCTCAGCAAGCCCGCGGTTTTGAAAAGTGAGCTGCAGGATTTTTCAACCATACACGTGAAGTAATGTGTATGAGCAGGGGTGACATAGGACAGAGAATGAGGCAGAGACGGAGGGAGGGAGGGAAGAAAGGATGAAGCAGGGCTGCTTCTCAGTCTTCTTCTGTAAGGTCAAAAACTAAATATTGTATTATTGCTCAGTATTTACATTGAACCTACCTCAATGAAAATGCAGTGTGTGCTACAGGCATCATGTTATCATATCAATCTGCTCAGCTCCTCCTGCTCTATAACATGCTGCCTGTAGCTTCCACTGTATTTTCATGGTCTCAGATTCCCTTTAAAGGGGTTGCTGTGATTTTGATATTGATGGCATATCCTCAGGATAGCTCATCAGTATCCAATGACTTATCCAATATCCAGACTTACAACAGCCGCTAATCAGCTGTTTGAAGAGGTTGTGGCTCTCTAGATAGTACTGCGGCTTCTTTCTAGCCTTTGATGTCATGTTCATGGTCACATGACCTATGTGCAGCTTAGTCCCAATCAAGCCTGAGCTGCAATACCAAGCACTGCCACTATACAGTGTAGGGCGCTGTGCTTGGTATGCTGCCAGGAGGCTATGACTATGACTTGTGGAAAGGAGATCTACCTTGGACAACAACAAAGTCAATCTAATTTTGGTGAATCAATTTCCAATTGGAAGAACTTAGCCAGCTGGTATTAGAGATCCTTCACAGTAAGATCAAGCCTGATGAGAGAGTTGTGCTGCTAGGTAAAAGCACTGGGTCCGTGACCATATGATTGTAGGTGTGTGCTTTTGTTTGTGTATTGGGAGTCCGTCAGCATGATTTTGAATACTAAATCAAGCATAGTGTCTCGTATTGCTATCAGAGAGTATTAAGACAGTACCGTTACTATGGTAATCTGTTGCTACATTCATCTGAAAAAGCATTTGTTTCAATATGCAAATAGGCTGTTTGTAGTCCCGGGGGCGGGCCCTAGCCTTTTGGTGCACTCTAGCTCCCCCGATGTACACAGAAAGCGTCTCCTTTCCTTGGTTGAAAGACAGGGGCCAGCATCTGAATTCTGCTCTCACCTGGCACCTTGAACTCGCTCCTGCACAGTTTTGGGGCATGCACAGTACATAATCTAGGAGGCAGGAACGGGAGGTACTGAAAGCTCTACCAGGTACTATGCTAGGTTTAGCATGCAAAATTGTGCCGACAGACTCCCATTATTATATTTACTATGAACTCATCCCTCTATTAAAGGGGTTGTTATGTTTAAAAAACCCACTTCCATATACTCTATTAGGGAAATCTGAGTTAATAGTGGGGGTCCTCTGGTCTGGTTCTGCCACAGTTGTTCTCTGTGATTAGTTCTCCCCTTTGGCACATAGAGGTGTTCTTCCCTAGAGTGAAGACATGTGTGGGTGCCAGCAGTAGATAGCAAATGAGTCAGGAACGAGGAGGCTGCTGCATTTGAAAATGGGTTTGACTTCTGACATATACCAGATCTTCTTCAGACTTCCATGCAAGCTTTAAACATTCATACATGAAGGAATGGAAGGATTGGTTGGAGAGGGAGTTCCCCCCTGGAGATTTGGCAAACCATATGGAGAAGAGCACACTCTAGCTTCTCTCCAGTAACATACAGGGAGAACCAACTGAAGAGTCTAACCTTCTGGTACCATACACCGGAAGTATTACATGCTATGAACCCTGGGTTGCCGGATCTCTGCTGGTGGTGCTCCCAACCGAAAGCTTCTCTATTCCATATCTTCTGGCTCTGCCCAGTTATAACGCCATTGCGTACATGGGTTTCACTATTAATAAAGGTAATTTTAGATACTCCTATCCCGAGGGACCCTCTAACACTCCTCTTGAACGTAGTCCTGGCAACAATTAGAGGTCGGGGTGCCAGGCTGCTCCTCCATATGTTAACTGCTGCTAAGTGTTTGATTTCACTTCATTGGAGAAGCTCTATGCCCCCTTCGGGTTCTGACCTCTACACTTGGATACAAGATATTAGAACCCTGGAATATTCTGTAGCACTCCAACGGAACACGACAACTAATTTTCTGAAATGTTGGCAACCTTGGGACACTCGCAAGACTATGATATCTTTATAGACGTGGAGAGACGATAATTGTTATTTTGTACAAGGATTAGTTAAGCGGTCCCTTTGCATTGGACCGCTATGATCTTTATACACTGTTTGTGATTTCACATACGGTACTTTACTTTAAAACTCAATATAAATGGGAAAAAAGAAAAAAAGAAAATGGGTTTGACAACTTCTTACAGTCCAATGACTAGAGATTTATCCGAATAAAGGATTCAGTGTTCAGAGAACTGGTTGGAAACTGCAGAGTTGATTCTAAGTGTACTTTTTCCAGAGGTGTATTTGGGAGTATGGGGGCCACTGGAGTATACCTTGGGGGGAAGGGTGAATCGGCAAGCTTGGTCAGGGTATTTAGATACAGGGCTCGGGCAGGTGCCACTGCAGAAGAAAAGCTAGCTTTTATCACATAGCTGTTGAGAAGTAGAACTAGGCAATGCAAGGTCAATGTTTCAGGAAGCTAAAAATTGATAAAATGATGGCAGCGAATACACTGAGCCTCATGTGCATCCAGGAAATCTATATCTAATTCTTGTACTCTACAGAAATTATAAAGAAAAACTTTCTGTAATAGAATCAACTATGCTGCCTGGTTATGCAGTGGATATCAATGGTTACATTTAGGGGGAATTCACACAATCATATTTTTGGTCCGCATCTGATCTACATGTTTTGTGGACCCATTAATTTCAGTGGGACACAAAAGAACCATGTGCTGTCCGCATCTGTATGTCCATTCCGTGGCTCCAGAAAGAAGATTGAACATGTCCTATTTTTGTCAGTTTTGTGGACAAAAATAGGCAGTTGTTCCATAGGGCGGGCCCTGCAGAAGGGTAAAATGCGGGATACACATGGCCGGTATCCGTGTTTTGCGGATCCGCGATTTGCCTTAATAATTGTAATCTTACTTTCATTGTCTGTACATCTCATGTTGGGTTTGTCTTGGCACTTATTTGACAGCCTTAAAGAGTATCCGGTCTCTTATAAAGCTAGGTTGGAAAGTGGTGTAAAAAAGCCCAGCTGGGTATCTAAACTCAGTCTGTCAGTAGTTTTGAGCCCTCCAAACTACTGACAGCTATGTAAGTGATGGGGAGAGTGGTACAGAAATACCAAGAGTGATGGTCATGCAGCTTTCATGATCGAAAAACTAAATTATTTATCTCCCTGGCACTACAACTGCCCAGGAAGTTGTCATGTTCAGTGCCCCATTGTCTCTGTACTGAACGCTTCCCCCTTTGTTTTGAGTGAAAGTCTCCTGATTGGGTGCTTGAACTGTGATGGGGAGAGGCTGAGAAGCTTTCAATGAGGAAAGGCCACGGCGGTGAACATTAAGGCGCTGCTTCCTAGACACTTGTAGTTACTGTGTCAAAGTGGTTAAAACTTTGATTTTTCAGTCATGCAATCTGCATCCCTCTAGGTTTAGTGCAGGGCTCAAAACTGCTGACAGACTCCCTTTACATTTGTAATTTAGGCCCCATTACCTTCTGGCCCAAAAAACTAACTGGAGACTTTGCTTTGGCTAAACCATTCCACCAACTATCACTCATCCTAGAATGGCCCTTGTTCATGCCTCTCTTATCCCAGATGGTAGACATGGTGGGTGGGCTCCTTGGGACAAATTACCCTTGCATTAGAGAATGAGGAAGAGCCCTATATGGACCAAGGAGAAGAAGTATGGGCCATGGTCTCAAGCTCCATGGATTATTTGTCCTCTATTTACTCTGCATCTTAAATTATTACAAATTCTAATTCTAAAAAAGAGGATATTCTAGAACTTCATTGCCTTTCCTTTTCGGTCATTTGCTGTCTGATTATTGTTATCTCTCATCTTCTCTTTATTTCCTTGGTCTTTGGAAAAAGTCTCAGGCTCAACCCTATGTCCCCCCCTCCCTAACAGGCCTATCATATACAGTATTTGCCTCTCTCTCAGCATTTCTGCCAGTGCTGTTATTTGAGCCCCAGAATGAGAGCTAAGATACAGCGGAGATTGATTCCTCTTTCTTTCAATGTAAAATATTAAAGATGTTTAAATGGATAAAAGCTCTAGACAGTGGAATCTATTCTGCATTATACAAATAGGATCCCTGGTCCATTAAAAGCAAGACCTTTAATTCTAAATGCTGAGAAAGGGAAATAGTTTGTAGGGGACACTCCTGTTTACACATTACACAGCAGGATGACGCTAGTGATTTATCGGAGAAACAAGAAAGGAAATGGAAGAGCTGTAGCAACTTAGGGCAGAAAAATAGAAAGGTAGGAAGTATAGGTAAGACACCATGCCGAGATAAATGGGACTTGTGGTGGTCTTAAGTTGCCCATACACCTTCAATAGCTGTGGGGCCTAGCGCTTGTTAGCCTGACAGCTATCTCTCCCGACTCCCCATACACATGTGTGCTCAGCTTGGCCAAACATGTATGTGCTTTTATAGGGGAGAAAGGACAAAGCTATTCCCAGGCACCTCTAGTGGTGCCTTATCTTCCAGGAGAACAAAAGGATCAGATGAAAAAATTTATGTCACTCAATCCTTCTCTCCTCCAATGTTATTTGTCCGAGGAAGAGTCAGGAGCTCCCTTAAAGGGAACCTGTCACCGGGATTTTGGGTATAGAGCTGAGGACATGGGTTGCTAGATGGCCGCTAGCACATCCGCAATACCCGGTCCCCATAGCTCTGTGTGCTTTTATTGTGTAAAAAAAACGATTTGATACATATGAAAATTAACCTGAGATGTGTCCTGTACGTGAGATGAGTCCAGTGTGAAGGAGCCCAGCACCGACACGCATCCTCAGAATCTCCTCCTTTGCTCCCCGACATCAGAAAGACAGAGCAATGTAATCTCGCGCAGTGTATTCATAGTGTTCCTTCCCTGTGCTGGCATCAGCCTCAGGGAAGGAACGGCGCATAAGCATTGCGCAGATTGCGAGATTACGGTGCTCTGGCTTTCTGACGTCGGGGAGCAAAGGAGGAGATTCTGAGGATGCGGGGCGGTGCTGCGCTCCTTCAGGCTGGACTCATCTCACGTACAGGACAGATCTCAGGTTTATTTGCATATGGATCAAATTGTTTTTTTTACACAATAAAAGCACACAGAGCTATGGGGACTGGGTATTGCGGATGTGCTAGGAGCCATCTAGCAGTCCATGTCCTCAGCTCTATACATCAAATTCCGGTGACAGGTTCCCTTTAACACAGAAGACCGCAGCATGCTGTGGTTTTCTTTCCATCATGGGATGCGGAGCAAAACATTTTCTCTGACACAATAGAAAATGGATCCGTCCCCCATTGACTTTCAATGGAGTTCATGACGGATCAGTCTTGGCTATGTTAGAGATAATACAACCGGATCCGTTCATAACAGATGGTTGTATTATCAGTAACGGAAGCATTTTTGCTAAACCCTGCCGGATCCAGCAAAAATGCTAGTGTGAAAGTAGCCTAAGATTGTTTTCCGGTGCTACTGAAAACCGCTGGTTTGGCTAAAAATACACTAATCTATATGGGTCTTTTAGAAGATAGAGAGGTCAACTCAGAATTTCATATTTATATCTACTGGAACCTCACTGAGACAACCACCAAAAATTGCATTCCAAAGTTTTCTTTTACAGGGATGGTCTTCTCAAAGAAGATGGCTAGTATGCATAATATATGGTGGTAGTAAAAATATGGTCTGGATAAGGAGCTGTCATGCCTTCAGCAGTTTGTTATGGTTAATTTATGCATAGTTAATATGTTTTATAATGCATCATTCTCTGTTCATTGTGTAACTGCACCATCTAGTGGCCGTTTACATATACTGCAGCTCTTCACACTAGAAGTTTGACCCACTTCAGCTTCCATAACTTGTAGCCTATGAACTCTAGTGACATCATCAGCCCTGCACATAGCAGCCATTTCTTTCATGCACTGCCACCATTACAGAGGTATCCACACGGTCTGGTAGTGTCCTGATCCATCCTCTATATCTAAGCTTACGGTAGCATCGATGTTTTACCTGATATATATCCTTGCAATAAAGACGAAGTTGGACGTTACTCCATTGTCAATTCATTGCCGGGATAAGGTTTAGGTGTCTGTCAAGTTATGTACCTTCACACATAAGGAGGACAGAACAGTAAAACAACGGCTCTTACAAGCTGGATACGATAAATTGCGATTCCTTAAATCCTGGCCGCAGTAAAACAACGGCTTCTTACAAGCTGGATACGAGAAACTTCGTTTCCTCAAAACCTGGCCGCAGTGAGTCAGCAACCTCTAACAGGCTGGACCGCATGATACTGAACCCTGCAAGGTGCTACGGTGCAGCATCGTCACCCACGACAGTTGCAAGTGTGCAAACCTGTCCACAGTGTCATTATGTCGACAAGAGAATCCAAACTGTTCGAGACAAGGTCTCGCATCTCAGCTAGCTCCAGAAGCTCAAAGAGATCAGTGAGCAGCTCCACGGTCGCCATTGCCCGCGCAAAAGCTAAAGCCGCCAAAATCCACGCGGCATTTGGCGAACAAGAAAGACAATTAAAAATGGAGAAAGCTCGTATGGAAATGGAGAAAGCTCGCATGGAAGCAGCCCTAGCTGAACAACAGGCAACACTGGAAAAGCTAACTGTAGAAAAGGAAGCAGCAACTGCTGTAGCAGAGGCAGAGGCTTTAGAAGAAGCGGCAAACTTCACAAGTGATAGACTCAGCAACATACGGTAGTTGGGCCTGAACCTGATCATCACAATAACTCGCAATGCACTTCAGATTATGTCATGCAGAATGCTGAGTCAGACGAAAGCCTAAATTCAGGTCCAAGAACAGCGTCAACCCCTGCTAAAGGACCACAGCAGACTCCTGCCACACAACAAGGGACCTCAGCTAATCAGAAACCCTGCATTGAACGAGACAACAGTTTCATAGAGCATCAGACCCCCAATGCAACCTGCATTCAAACCTACAAATGATCGCAGTATAGTAAAATCCTTTAAGAAAGAACAAGTAGATGACTGTTATTACAGCAACAATCCATCAAACAGAGATCCAGGTATGTCGGATTTTCTAAAATTCTTTGCCCGACGTGAGTTAATAACCAAGGGCCTCTCCAAGTTTGATGACAGACCTGAAGGCTATAGGTCATGGCGATCATCATTCATAAATACAATCAGAGACCTGGATCTGTTTGCATGTGAAGAAGTTGATCTTCTTGTCAAATGGCTAGGAAATGAGTCGACAGAGCATGCAAAGCAGATTAGAGCCATTAATGTTAACTACCCAAACACAGGGTTAAACGTAATCTGGGAGAGACTTGAGGAGTGTTACGGCTCACCAGAAGTGATAGAGAACGCACTCTTCAAAAGAGCTGAAGATTTCCCCAAGATCCAAAACGAAAGGTTTCCAGAAGCTGAGAGAACTGAGTGATCTGCTGACAGAGCTCCAAGTTGCCAAAGCTGAAGGAGACTTACAAGGTCTAGCATTCTTAGATACTGCGCGTGTAAACCTCATAGTACAAAAACTACCTTACAACCTGCAAGAGAAGTGGATTGCTCAACGCTCCAGGTACAAGCAACAGCACAATGTTCCATTTCCTCCATTCTCATTCTTTGTGGACTTTGTGCACCAGCAAGCAAAGACTAGGAATGATCCCAGCTTTGACTTCTTGATGTTTGACAACACTTACCCCAAATCAGGTAAACCTGTCTCACTTCGTAACATGAAAGGTACACCTGTTGCAGTAAACAAAATCAGTGTATCTTTTAAAGACCCCTCAAACAAAACCTACTGTACCGCAGAGACTGAGAAGATCTCAACAAAAGACCCATGCAGAGACTCTCCTCTACATAAGAAACCACACTCATTGCTGAAATGCAGAGGATTTAGAGAAAAACTTTTCAGGGACCTCAAAACCTTCCTCAAGGAAAACCACATTTGTTACAGGTGTTGTGCATCAACCTCTCATCTTTCAAAAGACTGTACAGCGAACATCAAATGCTCGGAATGCAACAATGAAGAGCACAATACAGCTTTACACCCTGGGCCAGCTCCATGGACTCTCACACTCTCAGACCAGGCTGTAGAGCACAGCAGGGAGGAGAGAGACATCGTACCTCCTGAAGTGACACCCCAGTGCACTCACGTCTGTGGAGAAGGTCTTAGTAATAAATCCTGCTCCAAGATTTGTCTTGTTACAGTTTATCCCATTGGTCATAAAGAGAAAGCAGTAAGGTTGTATGCCATCCTTGTTGATCAAAGCAATAGATCTCTTGCTAACTCGGCTTTCTTTGATATCTTCAATATTAAAGGACACTGCTCTTCGTATTCACTTAAAACTTGCACAGGTATGAGTGAAGAAAAAGGCAGAAGAGCTACTCGATTCCAAATCAAATCCATAAATGGTGAAGCATCCCTGCCTCTACCTACCTTGACCGAATGCAATCGGATGCCAAACAACAGAGAAGAAATTCCTACACCTGAGGCAGCATTACATCATGGATATCTGAAAACTATAGCGCATCTCATACCTACACTCGACCCAGAGGCCCAAATAGTACTTCTACTCGGAAGAGATATCATAAGAGTCCACAAGGTGAGAAAACAAATAAACGGTCCTCACAGTTCTTCATATGCTCAGAAGCTTGACCTGGGGTGGGTCATTACAGGTGATGTCTGCCTACAGGACTGGTGCAAGGATTTTTGCCACCCTAGGCAAAAGCTAATTTTGCCTCCCCTTCGACTCCTCCTATTGACCACGCCCTTTGACCCGCCCCTTTTTTTCACACCCACCTATTTATACAGACTGTACCCTTCATTGTGGTAAGGCCACGTTTTCTCCCTCCAGCTACATACCATGTTATCCACAGATCCCCATAAGTGTTATCCTCAGATCCCCATAAGTGTCATCCACAGATCCCCACAAGTGTCATCCACAGATCCCCACAAGTGTCATCCACAGATCCCCATAAGTGTCACATCCACAGATCCCCACAAGTGTCACCCACAGATCCCCACAAGTGTCACCCACAGATCCCCACAAGTGTCACATCCACAGATCCCCACAAGTGTCACATCCACAGATCCCCACAAGTGTCACATCCACAGATCCCCACAAGTGTCCCATCCACAGATCCCCACAAGTGTCACATCCACAGATCCCCACAAGTGTCACATCCACAGATCCCCACAAATGTCACATCCACAGATCCCCACAAGTGTCACATCCACAGATCCCCACAAGTGTCACCCACAGATCCCCGCCCAGCACTTCATCTTAGCTCATTTATTCACTTGCCGCTGAGGTAAATGCAGAGAAGCGCCATAATCTCGCACAGGCGCACTGAATACAGTAGTCTGCGCCCGCCCGATACAGTAGTCTGAGCCTCTGCCAGTAGTCCGCACGGCCCGGGTGCAGACTACTGTATCCAGTGCGCCTGTGCGAGATTACGGCGCTTCTCTGCATTTAGCTCAGCGGCAAGTGAAGTGAATAAATTAGCTAGGAGGCGGCGCTGCGGGCCGGATAAAAAGGTCCTAATGCTAAGCCTGGCCAGAGCGGCGCCGGCGCCCCCAGCAAAAGTGCGCTCTACGCGGTGGCGTACTTTGCTTATGGGTGGCGCTGGCCCTGTCTGTCTAGGAAATGTTCACAAGCCAACCACGGTGAATTCTCTTTACACTAATACCTTAGAGAACGGACGTCCAACCTTCTTTCAGCCTTGTCCTAACAGATTCCTTGTAAGAGAGAAGTCGGCAAGTGTGCTATATCTAGACTTTACAGAAATCGAGAATCATTTGGTGGTGGAGACCAAGACTACTTGGGGTGCACGATGTTCAAGAGGACAAAGGAAGACCACAAGATATCTCCCTCTATTGAAGATGAGTAGGGATGAGCGAACCCGAACTGTATAGTTCGGGTTCGTACCGAATTTTGGGGTGTCCGTGACACGGACCCGAACCCGAACATTTTCGTAAAAGTCCGGGTTCGGGTTCGGTGTTCGGCTCTTTCTTGGCGCTTTTTGAAAGGCTGCAAAGCAGCCAATCAACAAGCGTCATACTACTTGCCCCAAGAGGCCATCACAGCCATGCCTACTATTGGCATGGCTGTGATTGGCCAGTGCAGCATGTGACCCAGCCTCTATTTAAGCTGGAGTCACGTAGCGCCGCACGTCACTCTGCTATGATCAGTATAGGGAGAGGTTGCAGCTGCGACGTTAGGGCGAGATTAGGCAGATTAACTCCTCCAAAAGACTTCATTCTGTGATCGATCTGCAGCTGTGGATCATTGAAGTGCTATTATTGACTTGCTCACTTTTTTGAGGCTGCCCAGAGTGTTTTTAGATCACTTTTTTTTCTGGGGTGATCGGCGGCCATTTTGTGACTTGTGGTGCGCCAGCACAAGCTATCACCAAGTGTATTTAACCATCGATAGTGTGGTTATTTTGTGCTATATCCTACATCAGCTGCAGGCTGAGCCTGTGTCACCGAAGTGCATTTAACCATCAACAGTCTGGTTATTTTTTGGCCATATACTACATCAGCTGCAGGCTGAGCCTGTGTCACCGAAGTGCATTTAACCATCGACAGTCTGATTATTTTTTGGCCATATACTACATCTGGTGCAGGCTGAGCCTGTGTCACCCAAGTGCATTTAACCATCAACAGTGTGGTTATTTTTTGGCCATATATTACATCAGGGGCAAGTTGAGCCTGTCACCCAGCGCCTAAAAAATAGACCTGACATTTCTATTCAACCAAATCTGTACTGTTTTAGCTGGTCAAGTTATTTGTAGTGACCGTAAAAGCACACTTTTTTTTCTGGGTTGAAAAACCATTCCCAAATTTGCCATTCTCAAAATAACTAGTTTCTGGTATTTGAGGCCTACTTGAAATCTATCCCAAAAAGAATATCTTACATTGAAGCTAGTGATAGTGTCATTCAGAAAAACCTAAGACACACGCTAGCGTGCTGATAGAAATCTGATTCTGTGATTAAACCTATACCTGTCACACAGCGCAAAAAAAAACAGGCCTCACATCTCTATTTAACCAAATCTGTACTGTTTTAGCTGGTCAAGTTATTTGTAGTGACCGTAAAAGCACACTTTTTTTTCTGGGTTGAAAAACCATTCCCAAATTTGCCATTCTCAAAATAACTAGTTTCTGGTATTTGAGGCCTACTTGAAATCTATCCCAAACAGAATATCTTACATTGAAGCTAGTGATAGTGTCATTCAGAAAAACCTAAGACCCACGCTAGCGTGCTGATAGAAATCTGATTCTGTGATTAAACCTATACCTGTCACACAGCGCAAAAAAAAACAGGCCTCACATCTCTATTTAACCAAATCTCTACTGTTTTAGCTGGTCAAGTTATTTGTAGTGACCGTAAAAGCACACTTTTTTTTCTGGGTTGAAAAACCATTCCCAAATTTGCCATTCTCAAAATAACTAGTTTCTGGTATTTGAGGCCTACTTGAAATCTATCCCAAACAGAATATCTTACATTGAAGCTAGTGATAGTGTCATTCAGAAAAACCTAAGACACACGCTAGCGTGCTGATAGAAATCTGATTCTGTGATTAAACCTATACCTGTCACACAGCGCAAAAAAAAACAGGCCTCACATCTCTATTTAACCAAATCTGTACTGATTTAGCTGGTCAAGTTATTTGTAGTGACCGTAAAAGCACACTTTTTTTTCTGGGTTGAAAAACCATTCCCAAATTTGCCATTCTCAAAATAACTAGTTTCTGGTATTTGAAGCCTACTTGAAATCTATCCCAAAAAGAATATCTTACATTGAAGCTAGTGATAGTGTCATTCAGAAAAACCTAAGACACACGCTAGCGTGCTGATAGAAATCAGATTCTGTGATTAAACCTATACCTGTCACACAGCGCAAAAAAAAACAGGCCTCACATCTCTATTTAACCAAATCTCTACTGTTTTAGCTGGTCAAGTTATTTGTAGTGACCGTAAAAGCACACTTTTTTTTCTGGGTTGAAAAACCATTCCCAAATTTGCCATTCTCAAAATTGTGGTGAACGGGAACAATGAGGAAAACATCTAATAAGGGACGCGGATGTGGACATGGTCGTAGTGGTGTTAGTGGACCCTCTGGTGCTGGGAGAGGACGTGGCCGTTCTGCCACAGCCACACGTCCTAGTGAACCAACTACCTCAGGTCCCAGTAGCCAGCAGAATTTACAGCGATATTTGGTGGGGCCCAATGCCGTTCTAAGGATGGTAAGGCCTGAGCAGGTGCAGGCATTAGTCAATTGGGTGGCCGACAGTGGATCCAGCACGTTCACATTATCTCCCACCCAGTCTTCTGCAGAAAGCGCACAGATGGCGCATGAAAACCAAGCCCATCAGTCTGTCACATCACCCCCATGCATATCAGGGAAACTGTCTGAGCCTCAAGTTATGCAGCAGTCTCTTATGCTGTTTGAAGACTCTGCTGCCAGGGTTTCCCAAGGGCATCCACCTAGCCCTTCCCCAGGGGTGGAAGAGATAGAATGCACTAACGCACAACCACTTATTTTTCCTGATGATGAGGACATGGGAATACCACCTCAGCACGTCTCTGATGATGACGAAACACAGGTGCCAACTGCTGCGTCTTTCTGCAGTGTGCAGACTGAACAGGAGGTCAGGGATCAAGACTGGGTGGAAGACGATGCAGGGGACGATGAGGTCCTAGACCCCACATGGAATGAAGGTCGTGCCACTGACTTTCACAGTTCGGAGGAAGAGGCAGTGGTGAGACCAAGCCAACAGCGTAGCAAAAGAGGGAGCAGTGGGCAAAATCAGAACACCCGCCGCCAAGAGACTCCGCCTGCTACTGACCGCCGCCATCTGGGACCGAGCACCCCAAAGGCAGCTTCAAGGAGTTCCCTGGCATGGCACTTCTTCAAACAATGTGCTGACGACAAGACCCGAGTGGTTTGCACGCTGCGCCATCAGAGCCTGAAGCGAGGCATTAACGTTCTGAACCTTAGCACAACCTGCATGACCAGGCACCTGCATGCAAAGCATGAACTGCAGTGGAGTAAACACCTTAAAAACAAAGAAGTCACTCAGGCTCCCCCTGCTACCTCTTCTGCTGCTGCTGCCTCGGCCTCTTCTGCTGCTGCCGCCGCCTCGGCCTCTTCCTCCGCCTCTGGAGGAACGTTGGCACCTGCCGCCCAGCAAACATGGGATGTACCACCAACACCACCACCTGCGTCACCAAGCATCTCAACCATGTCACACAGCAGCGTTCAGCTCTCCATCTCACAAACATTTGAGAGAAAGCGTAAATTCCCACCTAGCCACCCTCGATCCCTGGCCCTGAAATGCTGTCATTTAGGCTGGTGGACACACACAGCTTCAAACAGCTCATGTCACTTGCTGTCCCACAGTATGTTGTTCCCAGTCGCCACTACTTCTCCAAGAGAGCCGTGCCTTCCCTGCACAAACAAGTGTCCGATAAAATCAAGTGTGCACTGCGCAACGCCATCTGTGGCAAGGTCCACCTAACCACAGATACGTGGACCAGTAAGCACGGCCAGGGACGCTATATCTCCCTAACTGCACACTGGGTAAATGTAGTGGCGGCTGGGCCCCAGGCGGAGAGCTGTTTGGCGCACGTCCTTCCGCCGCCAAGGATCGCAGGGCAACATTCTTTGCCTCCTGTCTCTTCCTCCTCCGACTCAGCTTCCTCCTCCTCTTCTTCCACCTGCTCATCCAGTCAGCCACACACCTTCACCACCAACTTCAGCACAGCACGGGGTAAACGTCAGCAGGCCATTCTGAAACTCATATGTTTGGGGGACAGGCCCCACACCGCACAGGAGTTGTGGCGGGGTATAGAACAACAGACCGACGAGTGGTTGCTGCCGGTGAGCCTCAAGCCCGGCCTGGTGGTGTGCGATAATGGGCGAAATCTCGTTGCAGCTCTGGGACTAGCCGGTTTGACGCACATCCCTTGCCTGGCGCATGTGCTGAATTTGGTGGTGCAGAAGTTCATTCGCAACTACCCCGACATGTCAGAGCTGCTGCATAAAGTGCGGGCCGTCTGTTCGCGCTTCCGGCGTTCACACCCTGCCGCTGCTCGCCTGTCTGCGCTACAGCGTAACTTCGGCCTTCCCGCTCACCGCCTCATATGCGACGTACCCACCAGGTGGAACTCCACCTTGCATATGCTGGACAGACTGTGCGAGCAGCAGCAGGCCATAGTGGAGTTTCAGCTGCAGCACGCACGGGTCAGTAGCACTGCGGATCAGACACACTTCACCACCAATGACTGGGCCTCCATGCGAGACCTGTGTGCCCTGTTGCGCTGTTTCGAGTACTCCACCAACATGGCCAGTGGCGATGACGCCGTTATCAGCGTTACAATACCACTTCTATGTCTCCTTGAGAAAACACTTAGGGCGATGATGGAAGAGGAGGTGGAAGAGGAGGAAGAGGGGTCATTTTTAGCACTTTCAGGCCAGTCTCTTCAAAGTGACTCAGAGGGAGGTTTTTTGCAACACCAGAGGCCAGGTACAAATGTGGCCAGACAGGGCCCACTACTGGAGGACGAGGATGAGGAGGAGGTGGAGGAGGATAAGGATGAAGCATGTTCACAGCGGGGTGGCACCCAAAGCAGCTCGGGCCCATCACTGGTGCGTGGCTGGGGGGAAACACAGGACGATGACGATACGCCTCCCACAGAGGACAGCTTGTCCTTACCTCTGGGCAGCCTGGCACACATGAGCGACTACATGCTGCAGTGCCTGCGCAACGACAGCAGAGTTGCCCACATTTTAACGTGTGCGGAATACTGGGTTGCCACCCTGCTGGATCCCCGGTACAAAGACAATGTGCCCACCTTACTTCCTACACTGGAGCGTGATAGGAAGATGCGCGAGTACAAGCGCACGTTGGTAGACGCGCTACTGAGAGCATTCCCAAATGTCACAGGGGAACCAGTGGAAGCCCAAGGCGAAGGCAGAGGAGGAGCAAGAGGTCGCCAACGCAGCTGTGTCACGGCCAGCTCCTCTGAGGGCAGGGTTAGCATGGCAGAGATGTGGAAAAGTTTTGTCACCACGCCACAGCTAACTGCACCACCACCTGATACGGAACGTGTTAGCAGGAGGCAACATTTCACTAACATGGTGGAACAGTACCTGTGCACACCCCTCCACGTACTGACTGATGGTTCGGCCCCATTCAACTTCTGGGTCTCCAAATTGTCCACGTGGCCAGAGCTAGCCTTTTATGCCTTGGAGGTGCTGGCCTGCCCGGCGGCCAGCGTTTTGTCTGAACGTGTATTCAGCACGGCAGGGGGCGTCATTACAGACAAACGCAGCCGCCTGTCTACAGCCAATGTGGACAAGCTGACGTTCATAAAAATGAACCAGGCATGGATCCCACAGGACCTGTCCATCCCTTGTGCAGATTAGATATTAACTACCTCCCCTTAACAATATATTATTCTACTCCAGGGCACTTCCTCATTCAATACTATTTTTAATTTCATTTTACCATTATATTGCGGGGCAACCCAAAGTTGAATGAACCTCTCCTCTGTCTGGGTGCCGGGGCCTAAATGTGTGACAGTGGCCTGTTCCAGTGGTGGGTGACGTGAAGCCTGATTCTCTGCTATGACATGAAGACAGATTCTGCGCTGACATAAGGCCAGATTCTCTGTTACGGGACCGCTCTCCTCTGTCTGGGTGCCGGGGCCTAAATGTGTGACAGTGGCCTGTTCCAGTGGTGGGTGACGTGAAGCCTGATTCTCTGCTATGACATGAATACAGATTCTGCGCTGACATAAGGCCAGATTCTCTGTTACGGGACCTCTCTCCTCTGCCTGGGTGCCTGGGCCTAAATGTGTGACAGTGGTCTGTTCCAGTGGTGGGTGACGTGAAGCCTGATTCTCTGCTATGACATGAAGACAGATTCTGCGCTGACATAAGGCCAGATTCTCTGTTACGGGACCTCTCTCCTCTGCCTGGGTGCCTGGGCCTAAATGTGTGACAGTGGCCTGTTCCAGTGGTGGGTGACGTGAAGCCTGATTCTCTGCTATGACATGAAGACAGATTCTGCGCTGACATAAGGCCAGATTCTCTGTTACTGGACCTCTCTCCTCTGCCTGGGCCTAAATGTGTGACAGTGGCCTGTTCCAGTGGTGGGTGACGTGAAGCCTGATTCTCTGCTATGACATGAAGACAGATTCTGCGCTGACATAAGGCCAGATTCTCTGTTACGGGACCTCTCTCCTCTGCCTGGGTGCCTGGGCCTAAATGTGTGACAGTGGCCTGTTTCAGTGGTGGGTGACGTGAAGCCTGATTCTCTGCTATGACATGAAGACAGATTCTGCGCTGACATAAGGCCAGATTCTCTGTTACGGGACCTCTCTCCTCTGCCTGGGTGCCTGGGCCTAAATGTGTGACAGTGGCCTGTTCCAGTGGTGGGTGACGTGAAGCCTGATTCTCTGCTATGACATGAATACAGATTCTGCGCTGACATAAGGCCAGATTCTCTGTTACGGGACCTCTCTCCTCTGCCTGGGTGCCTGGGCCTAAATGTGTGACAGTGGCCTGTTCCAGTGGTGGGTGACGTGAAGCCTGATTCTCTGCTATGACATGAAGACAGATTCTGCGCTGACATAAGGCCAGATTCTCTGTTACGGGACCGCTCTCCTCTGTCTGGGTGCCGGGGCCTAAATGTGTGACAGTGGCCTGTTTCAGTGGTGGGTGACGTGAAGCCTGATTCTCTGCTATGACATGAAGACAGATTCTGCGCTGACATAAGGCCAGATTCTCTGTTACGGGACCTCTCTCCTCTGCCTGGGTGCCTGGGCCTAAATGTGTGACAGTGGCCTGTTCCAGTGGTGGGTGACGTGAAGCCTGATTCTCTGCTATGACATGAATACAGATTCTGCGCTGACATAAGGCCAGATTCTCTGTTACGGGACCTCTCTCCTCTGCCTGGGTGCCTGGGCCTAAATGTGTGACAGTGGCCTGTTCCAGTGGTGGGTGACGTGAAGCCTGATTCTCTGCTATGACATGAAGACAGATTCTGCGCTGACATAAGGCCAGATTCTCTGTTACGGGACCGCTCTCCTCTGTCTGGGTGCCGGGGCCTAAATGTGTGACAGTGGCCTGTTCCAGTGGTGGGTGACGTGAAGCCTGATTCTCTGCTATGACATGAATACAGATTCTGCGCTGACATAAGGCCAGATTCTCTGTTACGGGACCTCTCTCCTCTGCCTGGGTGCCTGGGCCTAAATGTGTGACAGTGGCCTGTTCCAGTGGTGGGTGACGTGAAGCCTGATTCTCTGCTATGACATGAAGACAGATTCTGCACTGACATAAGGCCAGATTCTCTGTTACGGGACCTCTCTCCTCTGCCTGGGTGCCTGGGCCTAAATGTGTGACAGTGGCCTGTTCCAGTGGTGGGTGACGTGAAGCCTGATTCTCTGCTATGACATGAAGACAGATTCTGCGCTGACATAAGGCCAGATTCTCTGTTACGGGACCGCTCTCCTCTGTCTGGGTGCCGGGGCCTAAATGTGTGACAGTGGCCTGTTCCAGTGGTGGGTGACGTGAAGCCTGATTCTCTGCTATGACATGAAGACAGATTCTGTGCTGACATCAGGCCAGATTCTCTGTTACGGGACCTCTCTCCTCTGCCTGGGTGCCGGGGCCTAAATGTGTGACAGTGGCCTGTTCCAGTGGTGGGTGACGTGAAGCCTGATTCTCTGCTATGACATGAAGAGACTGATTCTCTGCTGACATGAAGCCAGATTCTCTGCTATGGCATGAAGAGACTGATTCTCTGCTGACATGAAGCCAGATTCTCTGCTATGGCATGAAGAGACTGATTCTCTGCTGACATGAAGCCAGATTCTTTGCTATGGCATGAAGAGACTGATTCTCTGCTGACGTGAAGCCAGATTCTCTGCTATGGGACCTCTGTCCAATTGATATTGGTTCATTTTTATTTTTTTTATTTTTATTTTAATTCATTTCCCTATCCACATTTGTTTGCAGGGGATTTACCTACATGTTGCTGCCTTTTGCAGCCCTCTAGCTCTTTCCTGGGCTGTTTTACAGCCTTTTTAGTGCCCAAAAGTTCGGGTCCCCATTGACTTCAATGGGGTTCGGGACGAAGTTCGGATCGGGTTCGGATCCCGAACCCGAACATTTCCGGGAAGTTCGGCCGAACTTCTCGAACTCGAACATCCAGGTGTTCGCTCAACTCTAAAGATGAGGCCTTCTTAAACATAATGGATAGTGTTGAGCACGAATATTCGAATTACAAATATTTATCGCGAATATCGCAACTTCGAGAATTCTCGAATATTTCGAATATAGTGCTATATATTCGTTATATCGAATATGCGTAATTTTTTTCCATCTGAAAACATGATTCCTCCCTGCTTCTTGCTTGTGGGCCAATGAGCCATTGGCCCACAAGCAACTTAAGCAGGGAGGAATCAAGACTTCAGATGGGAAAAAATGACGAATATTCTAAAAAATAATATATAGCACTATATTCTATATAGTGCTACATATTTGTTTTTTAGAATATTCGTCATTTTTTTCCATCTGAAGTCATGATTCGTCCCTGCTTAAGTTGCTTGTGGGCCAATGACTGTTCACTTCAGATGGAAAAAAATGACGAATATTCTAAAAAACGAATATATAGCATATACAGTCAGGTCCATAAATATTGGGACATTGACACAATTCTAACATTTTTGGCTCTATACACCACCACAATGGTTCTGAAATGAAACTAACATTATGTGCTTTAACTGCAGACTGTCAGCTTTAATTTGAGGGAATTTACATCCAAATCAGGTGAACGGTGTAGGAATTACAACAGTTTGCATATATGCCTCCCACTTGTTAAGGGACCAAAAGTAATGGGACTGAATAATAATCATAAATCAAACTTTCACTTTTTAATACTTGGTTGCAAATCCTTTGCAGTCAATTACAGCCTGAAGTCTGGAACGCATAGACATCACCAGACACTGGGTTTCGTCACTGGTGATGCTCTGCCAGGCCTCTACTGCAACTATCTTCAGTTCCTGCTTGTTCTTGGGGCATTTTCACTTCAGTTTTGTCTTCAGCAAGTGAAATGCATGCTCAATCGGATTCCGGTCAGGTGATTGACTTGGCCATTGCATAACATTCCACTTCTTTGCCTTAAAAAACTCTTTGGTTGCTTTTGCAGTATGCTTTGGGTCATTGTCCATCTGCACTGTGAAGCGCCGTCCAATGAGTTCTGAAGCATTTGGCTGAATATGAGCAGATAATATTGCCCGAAACACTTCAGAATTCATCCTGCTGCTTTTGTCAGCAGTCACATCAATAAATACAAGAGAACCAGTTCCATTGGCAGCCATACATGCCCACGCCATGACACTACCACCACCATGCTTCACTGATGAGGTGGTATGCTTAGATCATGAGCAGTTTCTTTCTTTCTCCATACTCTTCTCTTCCCATCACTCTGGTACAAGTTGATCTTGGTCTCATCTGTCCATAGGATGTTGTTCCAGAACTGTGAAGGCTTCTTTAGATGTCGTTTGACAAACTCTAATCTGGCCTTCCTGTTTTTGAGGCTCACCAATGGTTTACATCTTGTGTGGAACCCTCTATATTCACTCTGGTGAAGTCTTCTCTTGATTGTTGACTTTGACACACATACACCTACCTCCTGGAGAGTGTTCTTGATCTGGCCAACTGTTGTGAAGGGTGTTTTCTTCACCAGGGAAAGAATTCTTCGGTCATCCACCACAGTTGTTTTCCGTTGTCTTCCGGGTCTTTTGGTGTTGCTGAGCTCACCGGTGTGTTCCTTCTTTTTAAGAATGTTCCAAACAGTTGTTTTGGCCACGCCTAATGTTTTTGCTATCTCTCTGATGGGTTTGTTTTGTTCTTTCAGCCTAATGATGACTTGCTTCACTGATAGTGACAGCTGTTTCGATCTCATCTTGAGAGTTGACAGCAACAGATTACAAATACAAATAGCAAACTTGAAATGAATTCTGGACCTTTTATCTGCTCATTGTAATTGGGATAATGAGGGAATAACACACACCTGGCCATGGAACAGCTGAGAAGCCAATTGTCCCATTACTTTTGGTTCCTTAACAAGTGGGAGGCACATATGCAAATTGTTGTAATTCCTACACCGTTCACCTGATTTGGATGTCAATACCCTGAAATTAAAGCTGACAGTCTGCAGTTAAAGCACATCTTGTTCGTTTTATTTCAAATCCATTGTGGTGGTGTATAGAGCCAAAAATGTTAGAATTGTGTCGATGTCCCAATATTTATGGACCTGACTGTATATTCGTTTTTGACCCATTTCGCATTACGCGATTTTTACATTGCAGATTTTTGGGAATCACGAAAATAATCTTCCGTGATTTTTACATTGCAGATTTAATCTCGAATACGAATATTCGCGAATATATGACAAATATTGTACAACATATTCGCGAAATATCGCAAATTCGAATATTGCCCCTGCTGCTCATCACTAATAATGGAGCAAGGATTCCTCAAGGATAAAACGAACAACTGGATGGCACCACTGCCTTTCAAAACACAGAGACGCCATCTTCCCAACAACAGGGATCAGGCCTTTAAACGCTTCTGTTCACTCAAACGCAACTTTCAGAAAAGACCAGAGATGATGGAACATTTTTTCTTATTCATGAACAAGATATTGGAGAACAGTCATGCAGAAGTAGCTCCACCCCTAAAGTAAAAGGAAGAATGCTGGTACCTGCCAATCTTTAACGTTTACAACCCTAAGAAGCCAGGACAAATCTGAGTAGTATTTGACTCCAGTTCACAATATGAGGGAGTCTCTCTCAATGATGTTCTTTTGACAGGACCAGACCTCAACAACACACTTCTCGGTGTCCTCATCAGATTCCGCAAAGAATCCATTGCTGTAGTTGCCGACATACAACAAATGTTCTATTGTTTCCTAGTTACAGAAAAGCACAGGAACTTCTTAAGATTCTTTTGGTTCAAGGACAATAACCCTACCTAAGACATCATAGAATATTGCATGAAGGTGCATGTTTTCGACAACAGCCCATCTCCTGCAGTCGCTATTTATGGACTCAGACTTTCTGCCCAAGAAGGTGAAAAAGACTATGGGGAGGACGTTAAGAAGTTTGTTGAAAGAGACTTCTATGTAGATGATGGCTTGAAGTCACTTCCCTCACCAGAGGCTGCAATCAGTCAACTTAAAAGGACTCAAAGTATGCTTTCCTGTTCAAACCTCAGACTGCATAAGATACATTCAAACAGCAAGGTTGTTATGGAGGCCTTTCCTACTCAAGATCATGCCAGTGATTTGAAAGATCTAGACTTGGCGACAGACCCGATACCCATGCAGCGCAGCCTAGGGCTCAGCTGGGACCTCAAGTCTGACACCTTTACCTTTCAGGTCAACCAAGAACAAAAACCCTTCACACGACGTGGAGTCTTGTCCACCATTAACAGTCTGTATGATCCACTTGGATTTGCAGCCCCCATGATCATCCAAGGTAAGACCCTGCTCAGAGAGTTAACCACAGATTCATATGATTGGGATTCGCTACTTCCCTCAGAAAAAGAGGCAGTTCTGATAACATGGAAATACTCTCTAACGGCATTATCTAACTTACGTATATATAGGCCATATGCCGAATTCTCTCCTGCAGAGGTTCAGTCCAGACACCTGTGCATATTTTATGATGCTTCAGTAAAAGCAATTGCTGCAGTCGCTTACCTTAAAACTATAGACATTAAAGGTCAAGTCCAAATTGGCTTTGCAATGGGCAAGGCAAAGCTGGCACCAAGTCCTGAGATTACCATACCAAGACTGGAACTTTGTGCTGCTGTTCTGGCAGTAGAACTAGCAGATCTTATCGTGTCAGAAATAGATATAAAACTTGATAGTACAGTATTTCATACAGACAGCAAAGTAGTGTTGGGCTACATTTACAATGAGACTAGGAGATTTTATGTCTATGTTCATAACGGAGTTCAAAGAATCAGGAGGTCGACACGGCCTACCCAGTGGCACTATGTACCAACTGACCTCAACCCTGCAGACCATGCTACAAGAGCTGTTCCAGCAGCCCACCTTAAAGATACTACGTGGCTCACAGGGCCACCATTCCTCTGCAAACCTGTACTTGACACTCTTGAGAATGACACATTTGAACTACTAGAGCCAAATGTTGATGCAGAGATTTGTCCTCATGTTTCTCACTCACCACAAAGGTTTCTAACAGAGAGCTTGGATCCAAATGATTCAACAAGTTTTCTATGTGGAAATCACTGAACAAAGCTATTGCTGGTTAGATTCACATTGCCAGATCCTTTAGAGCCACACATACAGGATCAGAACACTGCAAAGGTTGGCATTACTGACATAAGGCCCATACAGTGGACGAGCTCACACAGGCCAGAGACGTTATCATCTGTTGTATCCAACAAGAGGTTTATTCTCAAGAATTTGAACTCCTCCGAAATCAAAAGAGTGTTCCTAAAGACAGTTCCCTCAAGAGACTTGACCCCTTTATAGATGCTAATGCTAACTGTTGAGAGTTGGAGGACGTATTTCAAATGTGAAACTTGAGAGTAATGAATGTAATCCCATAATACTCCCAAACAATCATATTACATCTCTACTTGTGCAACACTGCCATGAGAAGACTAAACACCAGGGACGTTTGTTCACTGAAGGAGCTTTACGTACAGCTGGATTCTGGATAATGGGAGCAAAAAGGCTTGTGAGTTGTCTTATTTTCAAATGTGTCACTTGCCAAAAACTATGTGGTATGTTTCAGTCACAGAAGATGGCTAACCTTCCTGCTGACAGACTCAGTACAGAACCCTCCTTTACTAATGTTGGTCTTGACGTGTTTGGCCCCTGGTCTGTCACCACACGACACACTAGAGGAGGCCATGCAAACAGTGAATGCTGGGCGGTCATATTTACGTGCATAGAAACATAGAAACATAGAATGTGTCGGCAGATAAGAACCATTTGGCCCATCTAGTCTGCCCAATATATCTGAATCCTATGAATAGTCCCTGGCCCTATCTTATATGAAGGATAGCCTTATGCCTATCCCATGCATGCTTAAACCCCTTCACTGTATTTGCAGCTACCACTTCTGCAGGAAGGCTATTCCATGCATCCACTACTCTCTCAGTAAAGTAATACTTCCTTATATTACTTTTAAACCTTTTCCCCTCTAATTTAAAACTGTGTCCTCTTGTGGTAGTTTTTCTTCTTTTAAATATGCTCTCTTCCTTTACCGAGTTGATTCCCTTTATGTATTTAAAAGTTTCTATCATATCCCCTCTGTCTCTTCTTTCTTCCAAGCTATACATGTTAAGGTCCTTTAACCTTTCCTGGTAAGTTTTATCCTGCAATCCATGTACTAGTTTAGTAGCTCTTCTCTGAACTCTCTCTAGAGTATCTATATCCTTCTGGAGATATGGCCTCCAGTACTGCGCACAATACTCCAAGTGAGGTCTCACCAGTGTTCTGTACAGCGGCATAAGCACTTCACTCTTTCTACTGCTTATACCTCTCCCTATACATCCAAGCATTCTGCTGGCATTTCGTGCTGCTCTATTACATTGTCTTCCCACCTTTAAGTCTTCTGAAATAATTACTCCTAAATCCCTTTCCTCAGATACTGAGGTCAGGACTGTGTCAAATATTCTATATTCTGCCCTTGGGTTTTTACGCCCCAGGTGCATTATCTTGCACTTATCCACATTAAATTTCAGTTGCCAGAGTTCTGACCATTCTTCTAGTTTTCCTAAATCCTTTTCCATTTGGCGTTTCCCTCCAGGAACATCAACCCTGTTACATATCTTTGTGTCATCAGCAAAAAGACAAACCTTACCATCGAGGCCTTTTGCAATATCACTTATGAAGATATTAAACAAAATTGGTCCCAGTACAGATACCTGTGGAACCCCACTGGTAACATGACCTTGTTTTGAATGTTCTCCATTGACTACAACCCTCTGTTGTCTGTCACTCAGCCACTGCCTAATCCACTCAACAATATGGGAGTCCATGCTCAATGACTGCAGTTTATTGATAAGTCTTCTATGTGGGACAGTGTCAAAAGCCTTAGTAAAATCTAGATATGCGATGTCTACTGCACCTCCACCGTCTATTATTTTAGTCACCCAGTCAAAAAAATCTATAAGATTTGTTTGACATGATCTCCCTGAAGTAAACCCATGTTGTTTTTCATCTTGCAATCCATGGGATTTTAGATGTTCCACAATCCTATCCTTTAATAGGGTTTCCATTAATTTGCCTACTATTGATGTCAGACTCACTGGTCTATAGTTGCTCGATTCCTCCCTACTACCTTTCTTGTGAATGGGCACGACATTTGCCAATTTCCAATCTTCCGGGACGACTCCTGTTACTAATGATTAGTTAAATAAATCTGTTAGCGGTTTTGCCAGCTCACCACTAAGCTCTTTTAATAATTTTGGGTGTATCTCATCAGGCCCCTGTGACTTATTTGTCTTCACCTTAAACAGCAAACTTAGAACATCTTCCTCTGTAAAGATACATGCATCAAATGATTTTTTAGTCATCCTTTCTAGTGGAGGTCCTTCTCCTTTTTCTTTTGTAAAAACTGAACAGAAGTATTCATTAAGGCAGTCGTCTAGCCCTTTATTCTCTTCTACATACCTTCCGTCCTTTGTTTTTAATTTAGTTATTCCTTGTTTTAATTTCCTTTTTTCATTTATATATCTGAAGAATGTCTTATCCCCTTTTTTCATAGACTGAGCTAGTTTTTCTTCTGCCTGCGCTTTAGAAGTTCTTATAACTTGCTTGGCCTCTCTCTGCCTAATCTTGTAGATTTCCTTATCTTCATTGCTCTGGGTTTTTTTATAATTACAAAATGCTAGCTTTTTATTTTTAATGATTTGGGCCACTTCTGCTGAGTACCACAGTGGTCTCTTCCTTTTTTTGCTTTTACTGACAAGTCTAATGCAATTTTCTGTTGCCTTCAATAATGCACCTTTTAAGTAGTCCCATTTCTCCTGGACTCCATGTAATCTGTTCCAGTCTGATAAGGACTCATTTATGACTCATTTCATTTTTGAAAAGTCTGTTTTTCTAAAATCTAAAACTTTTGTTTTTGTGTGGTGGGACTCTTTCACAGTTCTTATATTAAACCACACTGACTGGTGATCACTAGATCCCAAGGTTTCACCTACAATGACATCATATACCGAATCCCCATTTGTGAATACCAAATCCAAAATGGCCTCCCTCCGGGTTGGCTCCTCAACCACTTGTTGTAGAGATAACCCCAGTAGGGAATTTAGAATATCTGTACTCCTGGTAGAACTTGCTATTTTGGTTTTCCAGTTTATATCTGGAAGATTGAAATCTCCCATAATGATAACTTCTCCTTTCATTGTCATTTTAGCTATTTCTTCAACTAGTAGATCATCTAGTTCTTTAACTTGACCAGGTGGTCTATATATCACACCTACACGAGTTACTGCATGGTTAGCAAACTGCAACGTAACCCAAACTGACTCTATGTTGGCCTCACCAACTTGTATTAGGTTAGATTTAATGCTATCTTTCACATACAGGGCCACTCCTCCTCCTTTCTTGCCTTCTCTGTCTCTTCTGTATAAAGAGTACCCTGGTATGGTTATGTCCCAGTCATTTCTTTCATTAAACCATGTCTCCGTAACAGCCACTAAATCTACATTCTCAGATGCCATTATTGACCCAAGTAAATTGATTTTTTTACCTAAACTGCGAGCATTTGTAGACAGGACTCTGAGCTTATCATTTCTTAACCTCTGTGCTTCTGACCTGTTCTGGCATTGTTTCGGGGGGCAATTGGACTCTTTTATTTTCACTCTTTTGCCCCCCCTTCATAGTTTAAATACTCTTTCGCAAATTCTTGGAGTTGTTCACTAAGTACATTTGTTCCTTTGAGAGAAAGATGCAAACCATCTTTTTTGTACAGTTCCTTTCTATTCCAAGTAGAGCTATCATGAGAAACAAAGCCAAATCCTTTCTCTTGACACCATTTACCAAGCCATATGTTGAACTCCTTTATGCGCCTCTGCCTATCATTCTGAACATTATGCACAGGCAGAACTTCAGAAAATGAAATGGTGGATGCAAAATCCTGTACGTCATTACCAAGTGTGATAAAAGATTTTGCATGAGTGTCAGGGCTGTGCATATAGAAGTTATTGAGTCTTTGGATACATCCAGCTTTATAAATGCTCTCAGACGTTTCATTTCCATTAGAGGCCCAGTTAAACTTATCCGCTCTGATAGGGGTACCAACTTTGTTGGAGCCTGCAAAGAACTGCATATTCCCTCAAACACTGACAGTGACCATGTAGGGAGATATCGTCCCTAGCAGTCGGGCGTCCAGCCTTTGGAGTCAATCACCTTGGTATCATCTGGACGCATCCTGCACCCTGGAAGCTGACGACAGAGTGGTAGGAAAATACAAATGTGATAGCACTCTACATCCAGCATTCTGCCTTGCCTCCATGCTGGATGAGGCATTGGTGTACATTTTGGCCAAAGCGTAATAAGCCACTCACCACGTCAAGGTCGCCTCTAGAGTGGTAGGAGTACAGGTTTCTTTTTGGGTGCCGCCGAGTACCCCCTTATTTAATTGATTGGGTGCCGCCGTGCACATTAACCTGTTATACCGCCACACTGTTAATTTAATTTATTCATGTATTTTGGGCCTATTTTCTTAAATTCTTTAGTAAAAGTTATGTTTTAATACAACCAACAAATCACAAATTCGATAGTTTTTGAGATATCTTGCTGACCAAGGCTGTACATGGACATTCAACCCCCCACATTCCTCTCACATGGGAGACTCTTAGGAACGTATGATTGGCATAGCCCGCCGGATCCTTGATTCTGTCTTTCTACAGCTGGGAACTTCAAGGCTCACCCATGAGACCCTCTCAACTTTCATGGCTGAAGTAATGGCGATCATAAACTCCAGACCTTTGACTTCAATATCCAACGATCCATAGGATCCTTCCTTGCTCACCCCTTCCACTCTTCTCACCCAAAAGGTTGGTACAGCATCAGCTCCTCCTGATGAATTTAGTACTAAAGACTTGTACTAATGTCAGTGGAGACGAGTGCAGACCTTAGCAGATGCCTTCTGAAATAAATGGAGGAAACAATACATCTCTACACTACATGTCCGGAATAAATGGCAAACCAGCAAACCCAACATGGAGGTTGGTAATGTTGTTCTTGTCAAAGACTCTCAGTCAAGAAGAAATGACTGTCCTTTGCGACTGATAACTAAGGTGTTCCCAAGTGAAGATGGGAAGATCAGAAAGGTGGAAGTTAAAGTCTGCAGGCAACATGAGCCTAAAGTTTTCCTCCGACCCGTTACTGAACTGATTTTGTTGCTCTCTCCAGAGGTGACTTAATTGTGGTATCCTTAAGATACCAGGCTGGGAGTGTCATGCCTTCAGAAGTTTGTTACTGTTAATTTATGCATAGTTAATATGTTAATTATCTGTTCATTGTGTAACTGCACCATCTAGTGGCCGTTTACATACACTGCAGCTCTTCACACTAGAAGTTTGACCCACTTCAGCTTCCATAACTTGTAGCCTATGAACTCTAGTGACATCATCAGCCCTGCACATAGCAGCCATTTCCTTCATGCGCTGCCACCATTACAGAGGTATCCACACGGTCTGGTAGTGTCCTGATCCATCCTCTATATCTAAGCTTACGGTAGCATCGCTGTTTTGCCTGATATATATCCTTGCAATAAAGACAAAGTTGGACGTTACTCCATTGTCAATTCATTGCCGGGAAAGGTTTAGCTGTCTGTCAAGCTATGTACCTTCACACATAAGGAGGACAGAACAGGAGCGGTCTTATAAAAGAGATGTTCTTTTGAAGAGGTTTCACTAAACAGGATTTGAAATAACCTCTGCAAACAGGAACCGTCATTTGCAAGATGGCGACCCCAAGACAAGACGTTTTGCATTCTGAAGTTCAGCTAGACTGAATCCACAATTGCGATGCAGTGTGCATTTCAGCTGCATTTTAGAATTGATCCTCCAATTCCAAAAAGTATTTGTCTATGGTATCTACAGTTTGAGGAAACAGGCTGTTTATGTAAGGGGAAGAGGACAGGACAACTACGGAAAATGTGAGAAGATAAAACTTGATAACTTTTAAATAAAGCTTATTAAAACCTACTGCAAATGCCATAAATGATTTTTTGTAATATACTTTATTGTTTTTTGTATTTCATGTGATATAGGTACCTGAAGTTCAGGTGCCTATAGCGCTTTGCAATCCGTTCTCGTGTACACCGCCCCTGTACCAGCCCCACTCTCCTAAAGGCTGGCATAGAAAAACCATGCCAGGCTTTAGCAAAGTGGGCACAGACAGAGGACTGATGTGCTATGCTGAGCTCCTGCCCTGCTCCTGCTCCTTCCGCTCTGCTAAAGCCTTGCATGGTGCAGGGTCTAGCAGAGAAGAACACATCACACCTTTGCCTGTGCCTGCTTTGCTAAAGCCTGGCATAGCACATCTATGCCAGGCTTTAGGAGAGTGGGACTGGTACAGGCAGGAGCAGCAATGTATATGGGACTATGGAATACAAAGTGCTGTAGGCACCTGAACGTCAAGTGCCTATACCGCAGAAGAAAGTATATTAGAAAACATATTATTAGGACATTTACAGTAGATTTTAAGAAACTTTAGGTTTACTTAGAACCATTTGTAACTTTTTTGGTTTATTGTAACATTGTGAAATATACTGCTTTGAAATTGGGTCCATCTTTTTACTCAACCTCAGGAAAGTTACTGTATGTCATGTTAGGCTACTTTCACATCTGCGGCATGGATTCCGGTTGGCTGTTCCGGCAGAGAATGCAACCGGAATGCCTGCTGGTCCCATTAACTATAATGGGGTCTGGCAGAGATCCAGCCTCAACCCTGCAAATATGCAGAGAAACGGCTGGACAGAAACTGCTGCCCGCTGCGGTTTGTGTACGGCTGATTCCTGGCGTTCTCTTTTGAAATTGATGGCCGGATCTCAGTGCCCCAGATGTGAAAGTAGCCATACTTGTGTAGCATTTGTGCACAAAGGTAGTCATGAAGTCCTAGCCTAGCTCCCAGACATCCTCACTTCTGTCTCCTTCTGCTTCACACCTCTGGCAGTCATTGTGGCCCATTAGACTCCAGTCATGCTAGGCTCATATAATAATTTATAGATTTGGGTGCCTAAATTTGCAGGTCTATATTTTGAAGTTATTCCTCAGCTGGTCACCAGCCAAGTAAGATCCCGATAGCCACAAAGTTCTAGGATTTTATAGAATGTCCTGCAAATGAAATGTGTGTTTTCTTGCATGCAGGTGCTGGGCTAGACTGTGCTTATCCTATGGAGAAGGTTTTTTTGTTTCTTTTTCTTTTTGATGAAAAACAGTATTGTTTCTGCGCAAACTATCAAATATAAACCGTCGCTTAATTGACTCCTGCTGAGATTCGACAACATCCAATATTCCCCTATACGAATAGTGCAATTGGTTTGTGATATAAATCCTACCTTCCTTTCTCGCGGGGTCTATTCCTTCGTTGGTTCAGCTGTGGTAAAAGCTCCAATGGCTTGGCTCAATCCTGGATTCCTTTAGAGGCAGTTTAGTTATTTCTTTCAGATACAAGTGTTCCCCGGCCGGTAGCACGCCTCCTATTTGATGCTCACGCTCGGGTATGGAGCAGGGTGACGTCACCTAAACACAGCTACGAAAGCTAAAATGGGAAACAACCAACGCGTTTCGAGAAGTATCACTTCTCTTCCTCAAGGATACCATTCTCCCATTACTGCTCCTCTATATACAGTCAGGTCCATAAATATTGGGACATCAACACAATTCTAATATTTTTGGCTCTATACATCACCACAATGGATTTGAAATGAAACAAACAAGATGTGCTTTAACTGCAGACTGTCGCTTTAATTTGAGGGTATTTACATCCAAATCAGGTGAACGGTGTAGGAATTACAACAGTTTGCATATGTGCCTCCCACTTGTTAAGGAACCAAAATAAATGGGACAATTGGCTTCTCAACTGTTCCATGGCCAGGTGTGTGTTATTCCCTCATTATCCCAAATACATTGAGCATATAAAAGGTCCAGAGTTCATTTCAAGTGTGCTATTTGGAATCTGTTGCTGAGATCCAAAGAGCTGTCACTATCAGTGAAGCAAGCCATCATTAGGCTGAAAAAACAAAACAAACCCATCAGAGAGATAGCAAAAACATTAGGCGTGGCCAAAACAACAGTTTGGAACATTCTTAAAAAGAAGGAACACCAAAATACCCGGAAGACCACGGAAAACAACTTTGGTGGATGACCGAAGAATTCTTTCCCTAGTGAAGAAAACACCCTTCACAACAGTTGGCCAGATCAAGAACACTCTGCAGGAGGTAGGTGTATGTGTGTCAAAGTCAACAATCAAGAGACGACTTCACAAGAGTGAATACAGAGGGTTCACCTCAAGATGTAAACCATTGGTGAGCCTCAAAAACAGGAAGGCCAGATTAGAGTTTGCCAAATGACATCTAAAAAAGCCTTCACAGTTCTGGAACAACATCCTATGGACAGATGAGGCCAAGATCAACTTCTACCAGAGTGATGGGAAGAGAAGAGTATGGAGAAGGAAAGGAACTGCTCATGATCCTAAGCATACCACCTCATCAGTGAAGCATGGTGGTGGTAGTGTCATGGCGTGGACATGTATGGCTGCCAATGGGACTAGTTCTCTTGTATTTATTGATGATGTGACTGCTGACAAAACCAGCAGGATGAATTCTGAAGTGTTTCGGGCAATGTTATCTGCTCATATTCAGCCAAATGCTTCAGAACTCATTGGATGGCGCTTCACAATGCAGATGGACAATGACCTAAAGCATACTGCAAAAGCAACCAAAGAGTTTTTTAAGGGAAAGACGTGGAATGTTATGCAATGGCCAAGTCAATCACCTGACCTGAATCCGATTGAGCATGCATTTCACTTGCTGAAGACAAAACTGAAGGGAAAATGCCCCAAGAGCGAGCAGGAACTGAAGACAGTTGCAGTAGAGACCTGGCAGAGCATCACCAGGGATGAAACCCAGCGTCTGGTGATGTCTGTCTATGCGTTCCAGACTTCAGGCTGTAATTGACTGCAAAGGATTTGCAACCAAGCATTAAAAAGTGAAAGTTTGATTTATGATTATTATTCTGTCCCATTACTTTTGGTTCCTTAACAAGTGGGAGGCACATATGCAAACTGTTGTAATTCCTACATTGTTCACCTGATTTGGGTGAAAATACCCTCAAATTAAAGCTGACATTCTGGCGTTAAAAATTTCAAATCCATTGTGGTGGTGTATAGAGCCAAAAAATTTTGAATTGTGTTGATGTCCCAATATTTATGGACCTGACTGTAAGTCCTAGCCGGGGTGGAGTTATGCAAATCCATGTCAGTTGTCTGGGTATACACATTTGTGACCTTTTTAGTTTTAGTTGTCAAAAACAAACAATTCGACCTCACTATTGAGGCCCCACAGAGTTAGACTATTAAGATTGAAAATCCACCTAGTTTCTGCTCTCGATTAATATTTGATTAAATCTCCTCCTCTTATACTCACTGTAACTTTCTCAATACCACATACAGAGGACCCTTTCCATTTCCCCCCATGTACCTCAGAATAGTGTCTCGATAAAGGGTGTCCTTCATATGTTCTCTCTATATTATAAGTGTCTTTTGGTTCTACCAACGTAAAATTTCTCACATGGGCATGTTATTAAATATATGACCCCTTTAGTATGACATGTGATATGTTGTTTTATTGTCTGTTTGTAAAGACCCTCTTTATCTTTTCATAAACCGGGGACCATGAGGTCAATAAGGAATGGACACATATGTTCCATAACTTTTCGAGACAAGCACTTAGCTTCATAATCGAGAAAAGGAAACAGGCTAATGAGAATAAATAGTGATATCTTACAACAATTTGAAATTTTGAGACCTTGGAAGGGCCATCCAAGCGTCACTTCATTAACAAATAGTATTATTAACCGTATACATAATATGGAGAAGGATATCAAAGAGAAAAAAATTAGCAAATTTTATAGAGACGCTTTACCTATAGAAAATCAGTCCAATAATACGACACAACCCAGTGAGATCAATGGGGAATCATTTGAAACAATAAATGAAATTCAAACGTGTCAGGAAAATTGCACCATATTGTGTCAGTAAAAACGGTTCCGTTTGGCTCAGTTTCGTCAGACGGATATCAAAACGCTGCAAGCAGCGTTTTGGTGTCCGCCTCCAGAACAGAATGGAGGGTGAACAGAGGCAAACTGATGCATTCTGAACGGATCCTTATCCATTCAGAATGCATTGGGGCTAAACTGATCCGTTTTGGGCCGTATGTGAGAGCCTTGAAACGGATCTCACAGGCGGACCCAGAAACGCCAGTGTGAAAGTAGCCTTAGTATGTATAATGCCTTCTTCAAAAAAAATAGTTAAATCCAAAAAATTTATTTCAGATTTACTATATGTAGGAGTAAATTCAAAAATTTTTTTATTTTTATTTATAACCTCAAAAAAATGTAAAAGAGATTCTTCTCCTCCCTTCTATCTGAAAGAAATAACTAAACTGCCTCTAAAGGACTCCAGGATTGAGCCAAGCCATTGGAGCTTTTACCACAGTCCGCATTGTAAAATAGCGCCAGTGATCACAATTTTTGTTGATATTGTGTTTGCAAAGGAGTTTATAACTTGTGGCGCCTGGTTTTCTGATCACAATGTGACTCTATTTACATGGACACTATGTAGGACTATGTATGGGAAATGTATGGCACTGGCTAAACAGGTATTTTATAGCATTATCTAGATGTTACATCTACTTTGCATGGCATACAGTCTCTGTCCAGGCATTATCTGTGATCTGTACTACTGTACTACTGTTATCTTTAGTGTAAGTTTATCCCGGAGTAGTCTATTTTTGTTGCATATTAGTATATACTGTATATACCTATGTGCTAATGTACTAAAAATGACATAACCCCTGTAAACTGAATGTGTCACCTCAATTAATTTTTAAACCAGGTACTGAAAAATACTTCTTTTACATAATGTTTTATTTTCTAATTGTAGTTTTTCAATTTTATTTTCTGTAGATCATTATGGTGGCAGCCATGTTTCCTGAACTTCTGCTCTGCTCTGTTAAAGGGGATGTCTGATATCCTTCTAAAGGTGGCCGGACATGTGCTAAAAATGAAATAAAAAAAAGACACACTATTCACCTTGTTGGAGCCTCCGGGTTCCAGGACTGTGCCTCCTATCCCCACCGCCGCCTCCACTCTCTGCCAGACCAAAAGTGTGATATGCTGTCTACAGTGACATGTGAAGGAACAACACAGTCACGTGCCGTTACAGACACATCACCGATAGGGACCAGAATTTTTTTTTATTTTAATTATAAAATTTTTTAAGATTTTTGCACAATTCCAACCAAACTACATATTGGCTCTATGGTAGCTTATGATATATTCATTTCACAAATAAGCAAAAAACAGAAAACCTAAAAGAAAGCTAATGAAATACAATGAATACACCATAATGAATAGGGGAAAGGGAAAGAGTAGGAACCCATGTTAGAGTTTGAAAAACATATATTGGTCACTAATATGAATCATGGAGAGACAGAGATGCTTTATAAGAAGTGTACTAAGGAATATAGGTTAGATCAAAGGCAAATCTCCACAAATTATGCTTGACAATGGATTATACAATGAAAATTGAGGGCAAATTAAGGAATAAAAAAAAAAGTAATTTTTCATCTTCCCACTAATGCTGACTTGAGTTATCCTCTTCTGTCAAGTTTTTACCTAGCCTTTTAATCAATTTCTGAGAATTCTATGTGACAAGGCATATGGCCACCATAACAGCTATCACCGAGGTTGTCGCCCAGCCTTCCCAAACTGCTGTACAACATAAGAATCTACCCTTTCCTATTAGGTAAAGAGTTTCTTTGCAGGACTGAGGATTTGGTCTTTGGAAAGATTGGGCTAGATTTACGAATAGTGTTTAGGTGCGTACCTAGACAAGTGCGGCGGATTTATCAAAGTAACTAAGGGTGCGTTCAGACGACCGTATTTTTGGGTTCGCATCCGTTCTGCAATGTTGCGGAATGGGTGCGGACCCATTCATTTCAATAGGGCTGCAAAAGATGCAGACAGCACACTGTGTGCTGTCTGCATCCGTAGTTCCGTTCCACGACCCCACAAAACAGGTAGAGCCAAGGGCAGACTGGGAACTTAAAGTGGCCCTGGAAAAAATACTAAAAGTCGCCCCATTTTGTAGTCTGGTCCAAATTGATGGAAGGCAGTACCAACTGAAGTAGGCGAGGCCAGCGGTACCATATTGTGGCACATTATACCAACCCAACAGAGCCGAATACCAGAGTCCATCACAAAATACCGCCAGCAGCACAAAATACATCCCCAAAAACTTCCACTGGCTGGTCATGAGGAGGGGCTAGATGGCCCCCTGAGCATCGGCCCACTGGGAAATTTCCCTGTAACGTCTATGGCCAATCCGCCCCTGGGTAGAGCATGTCCTATTTTTGGACAAGAATAGGCATTTCTATCATAGAGCCCGCTATGTGTGTTCTGCAAAATGCAGAACGCACACGGCCAGTATCAGAGTTTTGCGGATGTGCAGAATCGGGTGCCAGGATTTAGGTGCATCCAAAGCCGCATCCCCTCTGTCAATACTGTACCTCCCGCCCCTTCCCATTCCCTTTTTGGCTAAGGCAAATAAAGTGTCTGCACTCCCACAGATCATCTGTGCGGGCTCTGCATCCACTTCAGTGTTTCCCTGCATGTAGTGGCCGGGCAATGCAAAGGAAGGTGTAATTATTCTGCATTGCCCGAAAAGCTACACGGTGTGCAGGTAGTCCGCTTCATTGATCCACCACACGCCAGCACACAGAAGTCCTATGTGTCTGTATGGACCCATATGTTCTCCATGAGTTGCCATACAGGCTTCATCCAGCAGTTCTCTATTTGAGCCCTTTTGAGGGTTTCTGCCATTTTTTCAAAAACAGCGACAATCCTTTTATACTAGCGGCATTACCTCTGTTAACATCCCGATTGTGTGCGGTTGGCTTCAGACTCTTTGTATTCTTCTTTTATACCGGTAGTTTTATACATTAGCATATAGCTTATGTTGTGCTTACCTCATCTAAGTGACCTGAAGATCCATTACGTGCCTCCAACACTCTTTTTGCAAAGTCGTTAAAATGCATGCCCTCATTTCTAATTATATAACTCTTTCCCCCTGCACGTCTCCTCTTGAATATAATCTCTGCTCCTTCCCTTGTCCTCAGAAAGCAATATGATACAGTTCTTTATCCTTGCGCTGCTAGAGGGAGAGTTTAGAAACCGCAGTTTGAGGTCATTTAACCAATGATTTATATGGTTATTTTGGGACTGCTAAGTGATGAGTGTCCCTTTAAATATTCTGGATCATTTAGTGAGACGCGTGGCATGGATATGCAGAACAGATTGGACCACAGATCAATGACAATGGATGGATAATTAGGGTTGGTGCAGAGGGAGGAGGCTGCTGTCCATTAATAAAGTTAGAAGCACTTGTCCAATGGTCTATCACAGACAGCTTTCCGGAGAACATAAATACTACAGAGGGAATCCCACAGATTGAACTATTTTGATATCCTAAATGATAATTAAACAAGTCTGATTGCCTCATATATAACAGTATGTTAAGATTACAGATTGCAACATCTGAATGTGATGATGGAGTATTAGGAGGGTTTTCTGATTCTGCTAAGTATTTGATCTAAGGGTGGTCAAGGATGGAAAGTCGAACCTTCTCATTTATCACAAGACTCACATTACTGGATAGACCTGATACACGGGCACATATGTAATAAAGAGAGGGCCCCGTAGTAATGGATTTCCCCAGCTGAATAGTAACACAGTAACATAGTTTATAAGGCTGAACAAAGACATCTGTCCATCCAGTTCAGCCGGTTATCCTGCAAGCTGATCCAGAGAAGGCAAAAGTTCCATCATAAAATAGAAGCCCATTTTCCAAATTTTAGGGGAAAAAATTCCTTCCCGACTCCCTAGATCAACTCCCTGGATCAACGACCCCTCTCTAGTAGCTATAGCATGTAATATTATTACACTCCAGAAATACATCCAGGCCCCTCTTGAACTCTTTTAGTGAATTCACCATCACCACCTCTTTAGGCAGAGAGTTCCATAGTCTCACTGCTCTTACTGTAAAGAATCCTCCTCTATGTTTGTATACAAACCTTCTTTCCTCCAGGCACAGAGGATGTCCCCTTGTCACAGTCACATTCCTGGGGATAAATAGATGATGGGAGAGATCTCTGTACTGACCCCTAAAGGCATTCCGTTATGCATTCCATCATAGAATTGCGGTATGGTCCGTGGTAATGTAACACCCCAGAGTTGTGTTACTACACACCTCTACCCCGCTACTATCTCTTAAGAGCCTTTACCTTGTCATCTGATATGATTTTGCTCATGTCTTCACAACTGTGCATTTATTATTAAACTATGTTAAATGTAAATTTCCTTGTAATTTTCCATGTTCACCAGAAGGTGGCAGCAATGGATTGCTAAGGAACTAGTTACAGTTTAGTAGATCTAGGCTGGAATGGTTCATTCCAGCTTAGCTCCCCCTCTGTAGAGGTGTGGACTGTTCCCACATCCTACACCTTGGGTGGAGAAGGAAGTTAGAGAGTAGTGTAGCCCACCCCCTGCTAGGGGTAGGGTGTGTGTGTCAGGAGTCCCCCTGCATAGGGAGGAAAGCCAGGATCTTGTCTCGGCTGAGACATTGATCACATACCCAGACTGAGCCCTGCAGCCTCAGCTGGATGACAAGAAAGCAGACAACCTCCAGAGTTCCAGGACAAAAGAATTCCCTGAGAAACCATCTGTGAGTAAAGTCCAGAGACCTAGGAGAAGCCATATCCCTCCTCAGCTAGTCAGTCCCCACATAGCAGAAGATAAAGAGAAGTGCAGACGACAAATTCTTCCCACAGTTACAGAGCTACTAAGCAGATGAATTATCCTGCAAGCTCCAGATTTATAGTTCAGAAGATTTATTCCTGCCAACCATTGCCTAAACCTGCTGGGACCCAAAGACCAAAGCTGTATTCTGTTTGGATTCAAGTTATCATCAGTAAAGAAAAGTTTGAACTTCATCTAAAGGTCTGGACATAATTTCTGCAGCAAAATTCCTCTATTACTCCTACTATTACTACACTCAATTTATTGCAAGTGAGCCAGGAGTCCAGCTGTACCCAGGTAGGAGACACCTTTGACACAATTGTCACCACCTATAGAGACATTATAGGCCATTACACCACTCTAGCATTCCTAACCTGGGACATGCGTTATAACACCTTGGGAGAGCCCTGTGATAGTACCCTGCGCACGCTTCAATTGGCGTCACGAACAAAACATAGACTATCATCTACACCTGACCCAGTCATTGCATAATTTGGCATCAGCGTATACCCGTATCCTGCTCATTGCAGTAGCAGAATCCATAACGCAATTCTTCTTTTACCATCAAACGAAGCATGAACAAATTTCAAAATATGAAATTCGCTCATCTCTAATCAGAACCCTACATCGGCATACGCTAGACCCTAGGTTGGACCCCAGTAGATGCAGCAGAGATGAAGAAGTTTTGGGGACTCGTGCTGCATATGGGCATTGTAAAGAAGTCAAACATTAGACAATATTGGAGTTCGGACATTTTCTACCAGACTCCAATTTAGAGTAACATCATGACCCGGAAGTGATTTGAGTCAATTAGGAAATTCCTACCCTACAACGACAATGCACAGTGCCCACCCCATAACGACCTGACATTTGACCGTCTGTTCAAGGTTAGGCCTGTCCTTGAACACTTTAACACCAGGTTTACTGAGGTGTACAACCCTGATAAAAATGTCTGTGTAGATGAGTCCCTATTACTCTTCAAATGGAGGGTTAGATTCTGCCAGTCCTTGCCTAGCAAACGGGCAAGGTCAAAGCCGTCTTTAATATTGATTGGACCCTGGGCAAAAATTTACTTGGGCCCCCTGGATCCCGCCTTCCCACACCTTAGCAGGCAATCACGCCCTCCACCACAACACACACACAAAAAATCCACACATCTGGTAGAGTACAGTGAATGACTGTAAATACTTCCAGTTCTGAAGACTCCAGTGGCTCAGGATCAGTGCTCTGGGCAGCTGGGCTCAGGCTGGAAGTGGGCACCGCTCTGCAGGAAGGAGACCAGGGCTCGGCTCACCCTAGTGTTACAGTGCACCCCAGCACCCCACAGTATGAAGTATAGCACCTTATAGTATACATCACCACACAGTATGCAGTATAGCACCCTATAGTATACAGCACCACACAGTATGCAGTATAGCACCCCACACTATACAGTACCCCACAGTATATAGTAGAGCAGCCCACAGTATACAGTCCCCCACACTATACAGGCCCCCCACACTGTATACAGCCCCCCCACAGTATACAGCCCCACACAGTATGCAGCCCCCCACAGTATGCAGCCCCCCACAGTATACAGGCCCCCACAGTATACAGGCCCCCACACAGTATACAGCCCCCCCACACAGTATACAGCCCCCCCACACAGTATACAGCCCCCACAATATACAGGCCCCCCACAGTATACAGCCCCACACAGTATGCAGCCCCCCACAGTATACAGGCCCCCACAGTATACAGGCCCCCACAGTATACAGGACCCCCACAGTGTACAGGGCCCCCACAGTATACAGGCCCCCCACAGTATTCAGCCCCCCCACAGTATACAGGCCCCCCACAGTATACAGCCCCACAAAATATGCAGCCCCCCACAGTATACAGGCTCCCCACAGTATACAGCCCCACACAGTATGCAGCCCCCCACACTATACAGCCCCCCATAGTATACAAGCCCCCACAGTATACAGGCCCCCCCGGTATACAGCCCCCCACACTATACAGCACCCCACTATACAGTAGTTTACAGTATATTAGCATAACAGCCCCTGTCACCTTTTTCTGATGTAATCTTCACACAAAAAAGCTCCACAGTTAAGGCAAACTTCTGTCACAACACTCCTGGTAGGACCTGTGATGACCTCATAGCCATGTGACCAGAAATATTGCTAGGTTACTGGTCACATGGTGATGATGTCATCTAAGGTCCTAGAGAATCACAGCTCACAGTACGCTGCCTGGAGTGCCCACAGGCATGGCATGGCAGCACCCCCTGTGTAGCTGACAGCCTGACACCCGGGGCAGTGGCTAGCAGGGCTCAAGAGGCAGCTGCCTTGGGCCCCCCAGGAGCAACTGGGCCCGGGGCAGCTGCCCCTTTTGCCCCTTGGTAAAGACGGCCCTGGGCAAGGTATGGCATAAAGATTTACAAACTTTGTGAGAGTAGCTCCGGGTACACCCACAAGTTCCGCATTTACGAAGAATGCCCCCCTGTCCTAGGAGTTAGTGGGAAGATAGTGTGGGACTTACTGCACCCACTGCTGGATAAGGGTTACCACCTCTATGTGGATAACTATTACACCAGCATACCCCTATTCATGTCCCCAACTGCCAGAGGTACTGTGGCTTGAGGCACAGTGCGCAAAAATCACAGAGAGCCCTCCCTAGATCCCTGGTAGGGCAACCACTGAGAATGGGTGAAATTAGGGCTCTCTTCCATGAGAACATGCTGGTGGTTAAGTACAAGGACAAGAGGGACGTCCTTGTACTGACCACCATTCACAGTAACATCAGCTCCCCTGCCCCTGTACATGGTACCACTACCACTGTCCCCAAACCAGTTTGCATCCTGGACTACAACAGGCACATGGGAGTGGTGGATCTTTCAAGTTCTGAAGCCCTACAGTGCCACACGAAAAACAAAAGTGTGGTTCAAAAACCTGTCCGTACACATTGTACAGACGGCAACGTACAATGCGTACTTGCTATTTCAATCTGCAGGCCACGTAGGAACTTTCCTTCAGTTCCAAGAGGTGGTTATCAAGGCCTTAATTTTTCAAAGCCAGGCCGGGGAGGGTCTCAGTACTTCAAGAAGTCATGGTGCCCTTGTTGTACCAAGGCAACATTTTCCAGATCATGTCCCCCAGACAGCAAGGAAAGGAAGGATCCAAAAAAGGGTGTGTTCCAAAAGGGGGATAAGGAATGACACCATTTACCACTGCGAAACCTGCCCTGAAAAACCTGGCCTGTGAATACAGGATTGTTTTAAAATCTACCACTCATCCATGGAGTATTAATTTAATTTCATCCTTTATGCTCCCTGTAGTTTTACCATCTTATATCTCTGATTTAGTCCGTATAGCTTACAGATCCACTTTTCACCAACCACTACATATTCATTTCTGTGAAACACCTGTTAGGTCAAAAGTGTCCTTTTCACCCCTTAAAATGTTCGTACGGGGGTGCTCTTTCCAAAATGGGGTCACTTCTTGGGGTTTTTAATTTCTGGGGACCTCAGGAATTTTTTTAATGCAACATGGCACCTAAAATCCATGTCTGCCAATTCAGGCCTGCCAGCAAAATCCATATTTTGCTGTTTGCCTGCTGTGCGCCCATACAGCAGGCTACAAGCACATATGGGGTGTTTCCTGAATGGGAAGAAAATGGGGAACACATACTGGCGTACATTTTCTCCTTTAACCCCTTGTGAAAGTGAAAAATCTGGGTCTGCTAGTAATTTTTCATTTTCACAAATGTGTGCTTTGAAATCCTTTAAAAACTGTTTCTGCCTTCTGTGAGACAACTATTTGCTGAAAAGTACCCTTTCCACCACTTAAAATGTTGGTATGGGGGTGCTATTTCCAAAATGGTGTCACTTCTTGGGGTTTTTAATTTCTGGGGACCTGAGGAAGTTTTTAAATGAGAATTCAGGCCAGCAAAATCCATATTTTGCTGTTTGATTCTAGAGCCCTGCTGTGCGTCCATACATATTTTTTTTAGCATATATGGGATGTTGCCGTATTCGGGGGCAAATGGGGAGCAAAATGTGGGGTGCCATGTTACCCTTTGGAAACACCTTTGAGATCAAAGTGCTCACTACACACCTTGAAAGATTCCTTGAGGGGTGTAGTTTCCAAAATGGGATCAATTTTTGGGGGTTTCCACTCTAGGGCCACCTCAGGGTGTCTTCATATGTGACATAGCTCCCAATTACTATTCCATCTAAATCCGCTCTCCTAAAGCCATATGGTGCTCCTTCCACTGAAGCCTGCTGTGCGCCCATACATGATTTTTCGAGCATATATTGGGTGTTGCTGAATTCGGGGGGAAATGGGGAAATGGGGAACAAAATGCAGGGTGCATACGTGTGGGAAAGTGAAAAATGTGGGTGTAAAGCAACTTTTTCTAGAAAAAAAATTCAATTTTTAATTTTCACTGACAAAGTGTTTCCTAATTCTAGGAAACACCTTTGAGGTCAAAATGCTCACTACACACCTTGAAAGATTCCCTGAGGGATGTAGTTTCCAAGATGGGGTCACTTCCACTATAGGGTCTTTCTTTATATGCGACATAGCTCCCAATTACCATTCCAGCTAAATCCGCTCTCCAAAAGCCATATGGTGCTCCCTCCACTCTGACGCCTGCTGTGCGCCCATACATCAGTTGTTGAGCACATATAGGGTGTTTCTGTAAACTCCAGAATCAGGGTAATAGATTTAGAGTTTTGTTTGGCTGTTAAAGGGTTTCTGTCACCTGGAAAATGAGTATTAAGCTGGCTGACATTAGCGATGTGCTAATGTCAGCTGAACATAACTATATTAGTCCCATGTCACTATGTGCTGCCGTTATTTAGAAAAACAAACTTTTATAATATGCTAATTAGCCTCTACGAGCAGGAGGGGGGGCGTTGCACCTGCTCCAAGAGCCTGAGGCTCCGTTTGCCCACTTCTTTTCTCGTCCTTCTTCTCTTGACTGACAGGGCCAGGGCAGTGCTGCTCTCCTCCCGCTGGCCGTGTCTGCAGTGTAAATCTCTTGCCGTTCAGTATTCGGCACAAATACTGAACGGCGCACCCCGCATTTTGTTCCCCATTTCCCCCCGAATATAGAAATACCCAATATGTGCTCGAAAAATCATGTATGGGCGCAGAGCAGGCTTCAGTGGAAGGAGCACCATATGGCTTTAGGAGAGCGGATTTAGCTGGAATAGTAATTGGGAGCTATGTCACATATGAAGACACCCTGAGGTGGCCCTAGAGTGGAAACCCCCAAAAATGTATCCCATTTTGGAAACTACACCCCTCAAGGAATCTTTCAAGGTGTGTAGTGAGCACTTTGATCTCAAAGGTGTTTCCAAAGGGTAACATGGCAAAATGCACCCCACATTTTGCTCCCCATTTGCCCCTGAATACGGCAACATCCCATATGTGCTAAAAAAATATATGTATGGATGCACAGCAGGGCTCTAGAATCAAGCAGCAAAATATGGATTTTGCTGGCCTGAATTCTCATTTAAAAACTTCCTCAGGTCCCCAGAAGTTAAAAACCCCAAGAAGTGACCCCATTTTGGAAATAGCACCCCCATACCAACATTTTAAGTGGTGGAAAGGGTACTTTTCAGCAAACAGGTGTCTCACAGAAGGCAGAAACACTTTTTAAAGGATTTCAAAGCACACATTTGTGAAAATGAAAAATTACTAGCAGACCCAGATTTTTCACTTTCACAAGGGGTTAAAGGAGAAAATGCACGCCAGTATGTGTTCCCCATTTTACTGAACGGCACAAGATTTACACGGCAGACACGGCCATCGGGAGGAGAGCAGCGCTGTCCTGGCCCTGTCAATCAAGAGAAGAAGGACGTGAAAATAGGTGGGCAAACGGAGCCTCTAGGAGCAGGTGCAATGCCCCCCCCCCCTGCTCCTAGAGGCTAATTAGCATATTATAAAAGTTTGTTTTTCTCAGTAATGGCTTCAGGCAGTGAGATGGCACTAATATAGTTATGTTCAGATGACATTAGCACATCGCTAATGTCCGCCAGCTTAATTTTTCAGGTGACAGAAACCCTTTAACCCTTGATGTGGTTTAGGAAAAATGGATTAAAATTTTAAATCTGCAAAAAAAAAATGACATTTTGAAATTTCATTCGCATTTTCCTTTAATTCTCGTGGGACACGTAAAGGGTCAAAAAAGTTTATAAAATCAGTTTTGAATAGCTTGAGGGGTGTAGTTTCTAAAATGGAGTGATTTATAGGTGGTTTCTAATATGTAAGCCCCACAAAGTGACTTCAAAACTGAACTGGTCCTGAAAAATTGGGTTTTGGAAATTTTCTTAAACATTTTAAGATTTGCTTCTAAACTTCTAAGCCTTCTAACATCCCAAAAAAATAAAATGTCATTTTCAAAATGATCCAAACATGAAGTAGACATATGATGAATGTAAAGTAATAACTATTTTAGGAGGTATTACTATCTATTTTAAAAGTAGAGAAATGGAAATTTGCTAATTTGCTAATTTTAAATTTTTTGGGGTAAATTTGGTATTTTTTTTTAAATAAAAATGAAATATTTTGACTCAAATTTACCACTGTCATGAAGTACAATATGTGACGAGAAAGCAGTCTCAGAATGGCTTGTATAAGTAAAAGCGTTTGAAAGTTATCACCACATAAAGTTACACATGTCAGATTTGCTAAAAATGGCAGGGTCCTTTAGGTGAAAAATGGCAGGGTCCTGAAGGGGTTAAAGATTCTTTGTAAATGTCCACTGTGTCACCCAGCAGCTTTACAGTTTTCTGGTAACGGTTTTCCAGTTAGGCCAAGTTCGCATTAGCGTTAGGAATTATAGAGTTTCATTATTACAGAGTTAGGGCTCATGCACATGACTGTATATATTTTGAAGTCCGCAAAAAATGGATCCGCAAAAGATATGGATGACGTCCGTGTGCATTCCGTATTTTGCGGAACGGAACAGCTGGCCCCTAATAGAACAGTCCTATCCTTATTCGTAATGCGGACAATAATAGGACATGTTCTATTTTTTGGGGGAACTGAAATACAGACATATACGGAAACGGAATGCACATGGAGTAACTATAGTTTTTTTTGCGGACCCATTGAAATGAATGGTTCCACATACGGTCCGCAAAGAAAACGGAATGGACATGGAAACAAAATACAGGGTGGGCCATTTATATGGATACACCTTAATAAAATGGGAATGGTTGGTGATATTAACTTCCTGTTTGTGGCACCTTAGTATATGTGAGGGGGGAAACTTTTCAAGATGGGTGGTGACCATGGCGGCCATTTTGAAGGTGGCCATTTTGAATCCAACTTTTTTTTTTTCAATAGGAAGAGGGTCATGTGACACATCAAACTTATTGGGAATTTCACAAGAAAAACAATGGTGTGCTTGGTTTTAAAGTTTCTGACCACTTATTAAATGTGTTCAATGTGCTGCCCATTGTGTTGGATTGTCAATGCAACCCTCTTCTCCCGCTCTTCACACACTGATAGCAACACCGCAGGAGAAATGCTAGCACAGGCTTCCAGTATCCGTAGTTTCAGGTGCTGCACATCTCGTATCTTCACAGCATAGACAATTGCCTTCAGATGACCCCAAAGATAAAAGTCTAAGGGGGTCAGATCGGGAGACCTTGGGGGCCATTCAACTGGCCCACGACGACCAATCCACTTTCCAGGAAACTGTTCATCTAGGAATGCTCGGACCTGACACCCATAATGTGGTGGTGCACCATCTTACTGGAAAATCTCAGGGAACGTGCCAGCTTCAGTGCATAAAGAGGGAAACACATCATCATGTAGAAATTTCGCATATCCAGTGGCCTTGAGGTTTCCATTGATGAAGAATGGCCCCACTATCTTTGTACCCCATATACCACACCATACCATAAATTTTTTTGTTCCAACAGTCTTGGAGGGATCTATCCAATGTGGGTTAGTGTCAGACCAATAGCGGTGGTTTTGTTTGTTAACCTAACCATTCACATAAAAGTTTGCCTCATCACTGAACAAAATCTTCTGCGTAAACTGAGGGTCCTGTTCCAATTTTTGTTTTGCCCATTCTGCAAATTCAGTGCGCCGATCTGGGTCATCCTCGTTGAGATGCTGCAGTAGCTGGAGTTTGTAAGGGTGCCATTTGTGAGTAACTAATATCCGCCAAAGGGATGTTCGACTAATGCCACTCTCCAGTGACATGCTGCGAGTGCTACACTGTGGGCTCTTGCTGAATGAAGCTAGGACAGCCACTGATGTTTCTTCATTAGAGACAGATTTCATGCGTCCACATTTTGGCAAATCCAACACTGAACCAGTTTCACGAAACTTAGCAAGCAGTTTGCTAACTGTAACATGGGAGATGGGTGGTCTCGTAGGGTGTCTTGCATTGAAATCTGCTGCAATGACCCGGTTACTGCGTTCACCAGACATCAACACAATTTCTATCCGCTCCTCACGTGTTAACCTCGGCGACATGTCAATGGCTGTAAACAAAGAGAAACTTGTAAATAACTCATGAAAGAATAAAGTTACGTTAAAACCAAGCACACCATTGTTTTTTGTGTGAAATTCCCAATAAGTTTGATGTGTCACATGACCCTCTTCCTATTGAAAAAACAAAAGTTGGATTCAAAATGGCCACCTTCAAAATGGCCACCATGGTCACCACCCATCTTGAAAAGTTTCCCCCCTCACATATACTAATGTGCCACAAACAGGAAGTTAATATCACCAACCATTCCCATTTTATTAAGGTGTATCCATATAAATGGCCCACCCTGTACATTAGTGTGCATGAGCCCTTATCGAATATATAAAGCTGAGTGTATGTGTGTATGTCCGCTAAAGGAATCCGCACTGTCTCATTTACAAGAAATTTGGCACACAGGTACATCAGGTGTCCGGGGAGGTTTTAGACCGGGTCTCAGCTCTCTAGGACGTACCGTTCCTGAGATATTCCCAAAAAATGCAAATATGGCATATCACATGACCTACATTAGCCAATAGAAGCCTGCAGGTCTTTCTCTTCATATCCCAACTGCCATGACATGTCCCTTATCAGCCAATAGAAGCTTGCAGGTCCTTAGTCTCCACATACACACAGTTTTATATCAGGGGGAGATAAACAGAACTGCATCGCACATCCACAACGCTATGCTTAGATCTAATTGAACTCGCTTCTCAGCGCAATAATAAAGTGTACAGCCCCCCATACTGCATGCTGTACAAGAGGCATTAGTCTACATTTTGATCAAAAGGCATAAGCCCACTCACCACGCCAAGGTTGCTTCTTTGAGTGGGACCTACTCTGACGAAAAAGGCGCAGCGCAATGCAGTGACAAAGCGGCACTGCCCAAGTAGGCGGCGGGACCCAGGAGTCAAACAGCAACCCTGCTGTCTGACAATGCCACCCATGGCCCTGGGTCCCACCAACCCACCAGCACAGCGCCACAAAAACAAAAACAAAGCGAGTTCAATTAGATCTAGGCATAGCATTGTGGATGTGCGATCCAGTTCGGTTTTTCTCCCCTTGATATATGCATGTTGAATCTTTCTTCTTTATTACTGGTATCAGCACTCCTCCCATTCGGCACAAGTGGTTTTAATTTCGCAGAAGTCTGCATATAAGTGGTCATTGACCTACCTTTAGCTCCTGATAGCAATGGACATGTTGTGTTAGACAACTGTTCACATGGTGCAGTACTGCGTGGTGGCCTTGTTTTTGTGGCGCTGTGCTGGTGGGTTGGTGGGACCTAGTGCCGTGGGTGGCATTGTCAGATAGCAGGGTACTGTTTGACTCCTGGGTCCCGCCGCCTACTAGGTCACCGCGCCATGCTGCACTTAGTTTAGAGTAGGTCCCACTTTAAGATGCAACCTTGGCGTGGTGAGTGAGCTGATGGCTTTTGATCAAAATGTACACTAATGCCTCTTGTACAGCATGCAGTATTGGGGGCTGTACACTTTAATATTGCTCTCAGAAGCGAGTTCAATTAGATCTAAGCATAGCATTGTGGATGTGCTATCCAGTTCTGTTTTTCTCCCCTTGATACATACACACAGTTTTACACCAGGTTTCCATGACAACCCAGCCATTTTACTTCACTGCTGTAGGTCAGCTTTAAAGGGGCAGGGCGCTGTGGATGACACTGTTCATCGGGCAGGTAGGGTGGCCATTCAGGCCACCCTCAAAAGATGGACTTAAAAACCCCGCCCAGGTCTAGATAAGCCACACCCCTATCTGGGTAGGCCACGCCCATGCCCACTCCGCTGCAGGGGTTGGAGGGACGGTGACTTTCTCCCTGCAGCTCACACTCGGACAGCACAGTGCTGCTGTCTGAGAGTGAGCTGTTCAAAAGGACATCCCTGTGTCCGTTCAGGCCCTGCTCCGGATGGAGGACAGGGAATCTGAAAGCCGGACTGTGTGGCCTAAAACTAGACCTATGGCCACCCTATGGGCAGGCTGCTGTGGAGGTCACAGTTAAGGGGACCGGGAATGGTGGAGGTCAGTTAAGAGGACTGTAACCTATGGTCAGTGTTAAGGGGCAGGTGCTGTAGAGCAGTGGCGTAGCTAGAAATTACTGGGCCCCACAGCAAATTTTTGAATGGGGCCCCCCTCCCCCAGCAATTTTTTTTCGCAACCCCTTACTTTCATGCCGCCTCCATTCCTGTGGCTAGTAAAGATCGTTCTCTCAGACCAGGCCCGGTAGCTGTTCCATCCGTTTTCTACACTTTCTATACTGTCACTGTATATAATTTCATTGTGTAATACTGTTGAGGGGGCCCTGACAAAATCTTTTAGTGCTACTCCTCCTAGATGGGCCCCCTTCTGGGTAAGGGCCCCAAAGCAGCCGCTTCCCCTGCTTCCCCTATAGTTACGCCCCTGCTGTAGAGGTCACTGTCAAGGGGGTGGGGTGCTGTGGAACTCACTGTTAAAGGGCAGGCTGCTGTGAAGGTCAAAGTTAAGGGGGTGGGCTGCTGTGGAGGTCCCATTTTAAGAAGACAGGGCACTGTGGGTGGGCAGTGTTAAGGGGTGGGTCGCTGTGGAGGTCACTATTAAGGGGGCGGGGTGCTGTAGATGTCACAGTTATAGTGGATACTGTCGATATCTTTTAACAACACACACAACACGGATCCTTCAGCTAGTAATGGAATATAACGGAATTCTAGGACAGAATGCAAAGCAGAACCCTTTAAGGGGCATTCTGTTTTGCTCCGTCCTAATATATGTCTATGGGCACAAATAACGGTTCAGTTTTGCTTCGTCATACATGATGGAAAACAGATTGTCCTGTCGACAGGACTTTTTTTTTCTATCATATGTAACTGAAAAAAACAGAACCACAGACTCAAAACTCCAGCTTTCCAGCAGCTCACACATAACCCCCACACTGCTAGCTGGCTTCCTTTTAATCACCCAGGATCTGTGCCAAATGACTCCCATCATCTCCACCCTCCAGCACCATGATGGGAGTTATACTACTGAGACTAACAATCTGAGTGGCACGTATCTACCCTCCGGTACTTTTCCTGCTGGCTGCTTACAATGTGTATTATGTCATTCTGAACTGATTGGGAAGGGTTTCCCACATAGGGGGTTATTTATCAAGGGACTTGCGACTGTTTTAGAGTCGCAAGTCCCCTTTTCTGTACAGCAGTGCAACAGTATTTTGTCGCACATCCGGTTTTGTGCCGTGTCCGGTCTTAGTAAATGTGCCCCATAGTCAGGGTGGCCAACCAGAATTTTTTTTTTTCTGGACAACATATAGACAGCCGACATTTTTTTACGGACAAGTAGGAAAACCATAATCAATGATAAAGATAGTAAGTAATCCATGTCTGTAGCGCAATATACTGATAGGAACTAATTACCAGCACTTACTGTGAGCTGTAAAATCAGGATAATTACCACCAAAATTATCTAGTCAAGAACAACCAGCCTCAAAAAAAATCACGGACACATGTATTTTTTCTTACGGATAAATTTCTGGACAGTTGGCAACCCTGCCCATAGTCTGTTAGTGAGGGGAACTACTATGTGGACACTAGGGGGGGCCAGTGAGGCAGGATATGGAGCTGGAGGTGGGAAAGACTATCTGCCTGCTCTGCCATTTCAGACTCTGTATTCTAAGACAATTAGTGCTTTGAATTATTAAAGACAAAAGGGCTGCCTGTAATAAACTATGAGCAAGCAAGTGCCTTATCGCTGCGGTAAGCACTAGCCAAATCAATAAATCCACCTGATTTAGGCCTCATTTTAATGGCTGTAAATATTTTCATTTTATTGTTGTGTATCTGCCTCTATCACTGGGCCGGGGCCAGCCGTGTACTTAGCATCGGGATCGATATGGCAGCACGGAAGGGGGAAGTCACGTAGAAAAGCAACATGTAAACACAGGACCTTCTTCTATCTATCTATCTATCTATCTATCTATCTATCTATCTATCTATCTATCTGTCTGTCATGGGTGTATCTTCTATATCTTCTTCCTGGGCTGGTCCTGAAGGTCCTGAAGGCACTTAAAAGCTCCCCGTGTCTTTGTCATTTCTCAGGAATCAGCACAGGATTTTGGACTAAAAGTTCAAAGTTAAACACTGACTTTCAAGTCAAAGTATTCGTTACCAGATTTGTGGACTTCACCCTGTGGCCCAAGCAACTTCACCTAAATAACTTTCTGTGTGTCAACCAAGACAGCAAATTCTTGTTAGGGCTCATTCAGACGGCCGTATGCTGTCCGCTAAAATGCAGATCCGTTTTATTGAGGAGAGTTCAGCATGTCCGCAAAAAAATGAATGAACCCTTAAAGGGGTATTCCAGTAGGTACAAGGATATCCACAGGATAGGGGACAACTATCAGATCTGTGGGGATCCTACTGCTGATCATGAGAACGGGGTCTCCATACCCCCTGCATGCCCCTTGCTGCTCCCTTAAAGTGACCGCTTGCACATGTGCGCAGCCATTCCATTCATTTCTATGGGAGTAGCGGAGTACAGCGCTCCACTATCTCTGGAACTCCCATAGAAATGAATGGAGTGGCCGTGCACATGAGAGCGCCTGTGCGGTGGTTTGTCAGTCAATGCCCCCTTGTGGAGGAGTTTCTGTAAAGTGTGGGTCCCCAGTCAATTCTAGAATTGAAATTAAATTAAAGAGGTTTTGCAGGATCTTCTCTTGATGACCTAGGCTTTGGATATTTCATCAGTATCCGAGTGTGGGGGTCTGACTTGTGGTACCCCCACTTATCAGCTGGCTAAAGAAGTCACAGGACTCCATCACAAGCAAAGCTGTCTTCATTCCACCTCTGATCTGACATTGATAACCTATCCTAAAAAAGGAAGTCACAGAAACCCCTCTTAGATACAGAAGCATGTCCATTGTCAAAATAAACGGTGGATCCAGTGCAGCCTTGATTTTTTGGTGTGGACTGGAACAATGACCCAGGTTCACTTGTTTGGAATCTCAATTTTGTCTACTATTTTGACATATTTTGGTGCCAAAAGTATCAGGAATGGGGCACTGGCCTACAAAGCACAAAAAAAAATTCTGGCATAAATTGGTGAAGAACAGTAAAGCCTCATTCACATATCAGTGATTTCCATCAGTGATTGTGAACCAAATCAGGATTGGAGCCTCCACAGACATGAGGTATAAGGGAAAGATCTGCACCTGTTCTGTGTTTAGAGCCGCACCTGGTTTTGGCTTAAAATCACTGATGGAAATCACTGACCGAACACTAAGGCCTCGTCCACATTTCCGTGTGATCCGTGAAAAAAAGCGTACGTGTTTCATCTTTGAAGATGTCCGTGAAGGATCCGTGGTTGGTCCACGTGTGCGTTTTTACCATCCGTGTGTCATGCATAATTCACTGACATTGCTCAGCTGAAAATGAATCTCCTATCAGTCTTCAGTGAAAAACGGATGCACCACGGATGCCATCCGTGGTGTGTCTGTGATCTTCACGGACCCACAGACTTCTGTGGGAGTGCTTGGTCCGCATCATGGATCAAAGTAGTGCATGTCTCCATGCTTTTTTTACTGACCCACGGTCAGTAAAACAAAATACTGAAATATGAACAAACACATTTAAATCAATGGGTATGTGTGCTGTCTGTGGAAAATGCGAACAGCACACGTCAGTGAAAAATGGAAATGTGGACGAGGCCTAACTGTGTGACTAAGGCCTAACGCTAGGTTCACACTTGAGCATATTTGATACGCGCGTTTTATGCGCGTTTTTGTCGGACGTTTTCACAGCGCGTTTTTGGAAATAGGAAACGCGCGTCGTACGCGCGTTCTTGCGATTGACCACAGAGGCGTCCAATGAAAAACAGAGGTGTTACGCGCGACAATACGCCCCAAAGAAGCTCCTGTACTTCTTTGGGCATAGGGCGTTTTACAGCGCGTTCGTACGCGCTGTAAAATGCGCAGGTGAGAACCATGCCCATAGGGAAACATGGGTTTTCGCCTGTTGAGCGTTTTACAGCGCGTAGGAACGCGCTGTAAAACGCTCAGGTGTGAACCAGGCCTAAGACCTCATGCACACGACCGTTTTTTTTTAAGGTCCGCAAAAACGGGGTCTGTAGGTCCGTGATATGTGACCGTTTTTTCATCCGTGGGTCTTCCTTGATTTTTGGAGGATCCACGGACATGAAAAAAAAGTCGTTTTGGTGTCCGCCTGGCCGTGTGGAGCCAAACGGATCCGTCCTGAATTACAATGCAAGTCAATGGGGACGGATCCGTTTGACGTTGACACAATATGGTGCAATTTCAAACTGATCCGTCCCCCATTGACTTTCAATGTAAAGTCAGGAGTCCCTTTTATACCATCGGATCAGAGTTTTCTCCAATCCGATGGTATATTTGAACTTGAAGCGTCCCCATCACCATGGGAACGCCTCTATGTTAGAATATACTGTCGGATATGAGTTAGATCGTGAAACTCAGATCCGACAGTATATTCTAACACAGAGGCGTTCCCATGGTGATGGGGACGCTTCAAGTTAGAATATACTAAGAACTTTGTACATGACTGCCCCCTACTGCCTGGCAGCACCCGATCTCTTACAGGGGGCTGTGATCCGCACAATTAACCCCTCAGGTGCCGCACCTGCGGGGGGTTAATTGTGCGTATCATAGTCCCCTGTAAGAGATCAGGCAGCAGGGGGCAGACCCCCCTCGGCCCCCCCTCCCTCCCTCTATTGTATTAATTTCATTGGTGGCACAGTGTGCGGCCCCCCCCCCGGCCCCCCCTCCCTCCCTCTATTGTATTATTTTCATTGGTGGCACAGTGTGCGGCCTCCCCTCTCCCCCCCCCGATCATTGGTGGCAGCGGAGAGTTCCGATCGGAGTCTCAGTTTAATCGCTGAGGCTCCGATCGGTAACCATGGCAACCAGGACGCTACTGCAGTCCTGGTTGCCATGGTTACTTAGCAATATTAGAAGAATCATACTTACCTGCTGCGCTGTCTGTGACCGGCCGGAAGCTCCTCCTACCGGTAAGTGACAGGTCTGTGCGGCGCATTGCTTAATGATCTGTCACTTACCAGTAGGAGGAGCTCCCGGCCGGTCACAGACAGCGCAGCAGGTAAGTATGATGCTTCTAATATTGCTAAGTAAGGGGAGGCCGCACACTGTGCCACCAATGAAAATAATACAATAGAGGGAGGGAGGGGGGGGCCGCACACTGTGCCACCAATGAAAATAATACAATAGAGGGAGGGAGGGGGGGCCGGGGGAGGCCGCACACTGTGCCACCAATAAAAATAATACAATAGAGGGAGGGAGGGGGGGCGCGGGGGGCTGCACACTGTGCCACCAATGAAAATAATACAATAGAGGTAGGGAGGGGGGCCGGGGGGGGGGGGGGCCGCACTGGCCACCAATGAAATTAAAACTGGGGAGGGAGGGGGGTCTGCCCTCTGCTGCCTGGAAGCCCCTGATCTCTTATAGGAGGCTATGATATGCACAATTAACCCCTCAGGTGCAGCACCTGAGGGGTTAATTGTGCGGATCAAAGCCCCCTGTAAGAGATCGGGTGCTGCCAGGCAGCAGGGGGCAGTCATGTACACAGTTCGTAGTATATTCTAACTAGAAGCGTCCCCATCACTATGGGAACGCCTCTGTGTTAGAATATACTGTCGGATCTGAGTTTTCACAAAGTGAAAACTCATCTCTGAAAAATCTTTTATGCAGACGGATCTTCGGATCCGTCTGTATGAAAGTAACCTACGGCCACGGATCATGGACGCGGATGCCAATCTTGTGTGCATCCGTGTTCTTTCACGGACCCATTGACTTGAATGGGTCCGTGAACCGTTGTCCGTCAAAAAAATAGGACAGGTCATATTTTTTTGACGGACAGGAAACACGGATCACGGATGCGGCTGCAAAACGGTGCATTTTCCGATTTTTCCACGGACCCATTGAAAGTAAATGGGTCCGCGAAAAAAAACGGAAAACGGCACAACTGCCACGGATGCACACAACAGTCGTGTGCATGAGGCCTTAGAGTGAACTTTTGGACATGCAGTCCATAGATGCAGTAGATTTATCGTAGAGCTTGAGCCACTGCAGTGATCCTGGTGCATGTAAAGACTACCTGTCCAGATGTTTCCCCTGTCTAACTAATAGTACATTTGGGTTAGCATCTTTTGCGGCCCCATTGAAGTGAATGGGTCCGCACCCGAGCCGCAAAAACTGTGGCTCGGATGCGGACCAAAACAAAGGCCGTGTGCATGAGGCCTTACTCTGTGATCTAGCAGGATTTTCTTGCACACCTTGCACTCCTACATCATAATCAGAGTTGATGGATTACATTGGGAGGATGCTATGAGCTATTTATCTGCATAGGAACATACCCCTATTGATAAGAGAAATGGTAATTTCCAGTGGCCAGTTTATTCATACATTTCCTGGAGGAATAACAGAGCCATGACTCAAAAATATTCTTCAAAATTGATATCTTATGGGGTGTGAAATATTAAGTAAAACAAACATGTCAGAAGTAGGGTTGAATGAACCCGAACTGTAAAGTTCGGTTCGTACCGAACTTTTGTATTTTTGGACCCCGGACCCGATTATTTCCGTAAAAGTTCGGGTTCGGGTTCGGTGTTCGGTGCTTTCTTGCCGCTTTTTGAAAGGCTGCACAGCAGCCAATCAACAAGCGTCATACTACTTGCCCCAAGAGGCCCTCACAGCCATGCCTACTAAAGGCATGGCTGTGATTGGCCAGAGCAGCATGTGACCCAGGCTCTATATAAGCTTGGGTCACGTAGCGGTGCACGTCACTCTGCTGTTACAAGTGTAGGGAGATGATGCTGCTGGACTGGTGATTTTTAGGGAGAGAATAGGAGAGAATCTAACTCAGCGATCTACAGAGAAATAGTTGTGTGGGTGCAGGGCACAATCGTTTTTCCCTGCCCTGAGGCCATTGACAAAAAAAAACTTTTATAATTCTCTTAGAAAAAAGGGAAAACGACCCCAGGGGTGCCAAATGGGGAGGGGAAGGGGGGCCCGTGCCCACCCAATATGCCCAAAATGACACCCCTGAGAGATAACTCGGCACAAGCTCCCGAGTACAATATCAGAACGGCAAAACAAAAATGGAGCTAGAGGTGCCAGATAATGAGTGTTATAAATATTTTATTGTAGCATAACAAACCATAAAAATTACATACAAAAGATGCAGTGAGACAAGGAACAGAAAGGGGGCAGGGAGAGGGAAGAACGGCGCCACCCTGGGAGGGACACTCCGGTCATAAATACTAGAATGTATGGGGTCAGCGGGATATATATATAGACAATGATAATAGCCTACCCGCAGACCAACAGTGTATAGATGGTGGAGAGGTGAGTCACAGAATAACTGTGGAGCCCAAGCGCGGCCATAAACATAAACACCCGGCCATGCAAGATGAAAAGAAACCGGGGAGTAAAACAGCAGATGGGACTCACCAAAAACAGACCAGGAGTGGAACAACCAGGATGGCGCTACCCCAACGCGCGTTTCGGCGTGCCTTCGTTTCGGCGTGCCTTCTCTTAGTTAGGTGGGTGGCGGCGGCAGCCATTTTATGCATGCTCAGTGCACCAGCACTGCATCTGAGCTTTTGGGACATTACAAATCACAATTTTTTTGGGCAAACTACAACATCTGGATTAGTCAGTGTGCAATTTAAGGTAGAAATACACCCATCATTTTCTGGGGTTTTGAAAACACAATTTTTTTTTCAAAAAACAGTATTTTCCAGATCTGCAAGTGTTAAATTCAAGTTTAATATATACAGCTTTCATATTCTGTTACCCAAAAAATACTTTTTTGGCAATCTACAACATCTGTATTAGTCAGTGTGCAATTGAAAGAGGACCTTTCACCTATTATGACACTGTGAACTAACTATACAGACATGTAGAGCGGCGCCCGGGGATCTCACTGCACTTACTATTATCACTGGGCGCCGCTCCGTTCTCCCGCTATGCCCTCCGGTATCTCCGGTCACAAAGTTATGGTAGGCGGAGTCTGCCCTTGTTCTGCTGTAGCGCTGGCCAATCGCATTGCAGAGCTCACAGCCTGGGAGAAAATAACCTCCCAGGCTGTAAGCTCTGCGCTGCGATTGGCCAGCGCTAGAGCAGAACAAGGGCAGACTCCGCCTACTATAACTTTGTAACTGAAATCTCCGCCTACTATAACTTAGTGAGCGGAGATACCGGAGGGCATAACGGGAGAACGGAGCGGCGCCCGGGGATAATAGTTAGTGCAGTGAGATCCCCGGACGCCGCTCTCCATGTCTGTATAGTTAGTTCACAGTGTCATAATAGGTGAAAGGTCCTCTTTAAGCTAGAAATACACCCATCATTTTCTGTGGTTTGAAAAACACACTTTCCCCCCCAAAAAAACTGTATTTTCCAGATCTGCAAGTGTTAAATTCAAGTTTAATATATACAGCTTTCATTTTCTGTTTCCAAAAAAAGACTTTTTTGGCAATCTACAACATCTGGATTAGGCCTCATGCACACGACCGTTGTGTGCATCCGCGGCCGTTGTTACGTTTTCCATTTTTTTTCGCGGACCCATTGACTTTTAATGGGTCTGTGGAAAAATCGGAAAATGCACCGTTTGGCTTCCGCGTCCGTGATCCGTTTTTCCAGTCCGTGAAAAAAATAGGACCTGTCCTATTTTTTTCACGGACAACGGTTCACAGACCCATTCAAGTCAATGGGTCCGTGAAAAATCACGGATGCACACAAGATAGTCCTCCGCGTCCGTGATCCGTGTCCGTGATCCGTGTCCGTTTTTCCTATCATTTTCAATGCAAAATTGACTTAGTTTATTTTTTCACTTTTCATGTCCGTGGATCCTCCAAAAATCAAGGAAGACCCACTGAAGAAAAAACGGTCACGGATCACGGAACAACGGAAATCCGTTTTGCGGACCGCAAAAAAAAAAACGGTCGTGTGCATGAGGCCTAAGTCAGTGTGCAATTTAGGCTAGAAATCCACCCATCATCATTTTCTGGGGTTTGAAAAACACACTTTTTGGACAAAAAAACACTATTTTCAGGCCTTGCAGCATCAGCACGTGTGAAATTACAGGCTTATATACTGCTGTCAAATTCAGTTGTTAAACAAACACTCGTTTGGGCACAAAAAATTTAGTTGGCAGCCTTTGATGCAGATGTCATTGTGAGATACACCCTTAATACATTTGGGTTACATTCAGAGATTTTAAATACCGCCATTTGGTGCACCAATATTGAATTCAGGCCTACACTGGTTCAGGCCCTGTGAGATACTCCCTCTACATACAGGGGTTTGATTCAGGGATTTGAAATACAGCCATTTGAAATTCAGCCATTTTGGGCAAAAAAATATTGAGTTCAGGCCTACACTGGTTCAGACCGTGTGAGAGACCCCCTCTACATACAGGGGTTTGATTCAGGGATTTGAAATACAGCCATTTTGTGCAAAGATATATTTACTTCAGGCCTACACTGGTTCAGACCGTTTGAGATACTCCCTGTACATACAGGGGTTTGATTCAGGGATTTGAAATACAGCCATTTGAAATACAGCCATTTTGTGCAAAGATATATTTACTTCAGGCCTACACTGGTTCAGGCCGTGTGAGATACACCCTCTACATACAGGGGTTTGATTCAGGCATTTGAAATACAGCCATTTTCGGCAAAAAAACTTTTATTGATGCCTAGTCTGGTTCAGGCCATGTGAGATACACCCTTTATATACTGCCGTTCTATTCTACAACTTTAGGGCAAGCTCCTAAATTTGAAAAATATGAGGAGAGAGTGTCAAATAAGGGACGTGGCCCAGGTCGTGGTGCTGCTGGTGGAGCTTCTGTTGCAGGGAGAGGACGTGGTCGATCTGTGCCAGCTACATGCACAAGTGAAACCCCTTCCTCAGGTGCGAGTAGGCGAAAAAACCTGCAGCGGTATTTGGTCGGGCCTAATGCTGATCTACGAATGGTGAGGCCTGAACAAGTACAGGCGATAGTAGATTGGGTTGCTGACAGTGGATCCAGTTCCTTCATATTGTCTCCCACCCAGTCTCCTGCTGAAAGACCACAGTTGGCACCTGCAGCCGATGTCCATCAGTCTTTCACCTCACCCCCTTGCAAATCAGCCAAGCAGTCTGAGCCCCAAGTCATGCAGCAGTCTCTTCTGCTTTTTGATGACTCTGTTAGCAGGGTTTCCCAGGGCCATCCACCTAGCCCTGCCCCAGAAGTGGAAGAGATTGAGTGCACCGATGCCCAACCACTTATCTTTCAAGATGAGTACATGGGAGGACCATCGCAGCACGTCTCAGATGATGACGAAACACAGGTGCCAACTGCTGGGGCTTTTGAAAGTGTGCAGACCGACAAGGAAGGCAGGGGTGAAGACTGGGTAGAAGAAGATGTGGAGGACGATGAGGTCCTCGACCCCACATGGAATCAAGGTCATGCGAGTGACCTATGTAATTCGGAGGAAGAGGCGGTGGTCACACAGAGCCACCAGCACAGCAGAAGAGGGAGCAGGGTGCAAAAGCAGAGCGGCCGTCCCCTAGGCAGTACGCCTCCTACTGCCCACCGCAGCAAGGGACTGAGCACACCAAAGCCAGCTCCAAGGAGTTCCCTGGCGTGGCAGTTCTTCAGACAATGTGCTGACGACAAGACACGAGTGGTTTGCACGCTGTGCAATCAGAGCCTGAAGCGAGGCATAAACATTCTCAATGAAAAAATGTGGGGGATTGAGTCAGCACAACCTGTATGTAGGTGCACATCACTATGGCGAAATACATATACAAACGTAAAATACAAATGTGATAGCACTCTGCATCCAGCACTCTGCCCTGCCTCCATGCTGGATGAGGCATTGGTGTACATTTTGGCCAAAGCGTAATAAGCCACTCACCACGTCAAGGTCGCCTCTATTGAGTGGTCCCTAACACTAGTTCCTACCTGTTTATGGGCCATATAAACATTCTCAACCTGAGCACAACCTGCATGACCAGGCATTTAAGTGCAAAGCACGAGCTGCAGTGGAGTAGACACCTCAAACACCAAGAAAGGTCTCTGGCTCCTCCTGCTTCCTCTTCTGCTGCAGTCGCGGCCTCTTCATCCACCTCTGCAGTGACAGTGCCACCTGGCACCCCGCAAACAGAGGATCTGTCAGCAACACCAACACCTGGGTCACCAAGCATCTCCACAATGTCCCACGGAAGCGTTCAGCTCTCCATATCCCAAACGCTGGAGAGGAAGAGGAAATACCCCCCTACCCACCCACGATCCCTAGCCCTGAATGCCAGCATTTCTAAATTACTTGCTTTTAAAATGCTGTCATTCTGTCTGGTGTAGACGGATATTTTTAAAGCCTTATAGCGGTGGCTGTCCCACAGTACGTCGTGACCAGCCGCCACTACTTTTCAAGGCGAGCCATCCCTTCCCTTCACAACCAAGTAGGGGACAAAATCAGGTTATCACGACCGGAGTGCTGATCACATACGTGGGGAGGGAAAAGGAAGGCCCTGTCCAAGGGAGAGGGAAAAGTAGTGACCCCTAACTTACCTTAAAGCTGGCACCTGACTGCCCTGACGTCCCTAGACGGGTTTCTCACCCGTACGCCGATCACGTGCCTAAACCCTGGCTTTCCCTAAGATGAGCCCTACGCAGTGAATAGGGCGGTGAGAACACTAGTCCGCACCTCTAACACTAAAGCGAAACACTAGGGAGAGGACAGACAATACTGACAAAACATATAGTCCCAGGTGGGCAACAACAAACAACCAACAGGGACCCGGAGGGTAATGCTCTGGTACGAAAACCAGGGATAACAGCAACTCAGCTCCAGTGGGTCAGTATAGAAGTCCAGGCAGGAAGCTCTATATCTGGCAACCAGAGAAGTGGGAGAGGGGAATATAAGGAGGTTGGGAGTGCCGGACAAGAAACAGCTGAGGAGAAGAAGCTACGGATCCCTGAGTGAGACAAAAAGGATTGCAAGGCAAACACAGAAAGCTACCATTAAGTAACAGCGCTATATTTAGACATAGAGCGCGCAGCCACCCGCTGCGCCTTACTGACCCCGGGTATAACGGAGTCAGACGTGGCTCTTGACACCCTCGTGACACAGGTGTGCACTGCGCAACGCCATCTGTGGCAAGGTGCACCTGACTACGGATACGTGGACCAGTAAGCACGGTCAGGGCCGTTATATCTCCATAACAGCACACTGGGTTAATGCAGTGGCGGCTGGGCCTGAGGCGGATAGCAGTTTGGCGCATGTCCTTCCACCACCGAGGATTGCAGGGCGCTTCAGTTTGCCTCCTGTTGCTTCCTCCTCCTACTCTGCTTCCTCATCCTCTACCAGCTCCTCATCCGGTCAGTGTAACACCTTCACCACCAACTTCAGCACAGCCAGGGGTAAACGACAGCAGGCAGTTTTAAATCTTATCTGTTTGGGGGACAAACCCCACACCGCGTAGGAGCTGTGGACGGGCCTTGAACAACAGACCGATGAGTGGTTTGTGCCAGTGAGCCTCAAGCCCAGCCTGGTGGTGTGCGATAATGGGCGAAATCTCTTAGCAGCTCTGGGACTAGCCGGTTTGACGCACATCCCTTGCCTGGCGCATGTGCTGAATTTGGTGGCGCAGAGATTCCTTAAAAATTACCCTGCTGCTGCATAAAGTGCGGGCCGTCTGTGCACAATTTCGTCGTTCCCACCCTGCTGCTGCTCGCCTGTCAGCGATGCAGCGTAACTTTGGCCTTCCCGCTCACCGCCTCATATGCGACGTGCCCACACCTTACACATGCTGGCCAGACTGTGCGAGCAGCAGCAGGCCATAGTGGAGTTTCAGCTGCAGCACGCACGGGTGAGTCGCTCGGCGGAACAGCGCCACTTCACCACCAATGACTGGGCCTCCATGCGAGACCTGTGTTCCTTGTTGCGCTGTTTCGAGTACTCCACCAACATGGCCAGTGCCGATAACGCCGTTCTCAGCGTTACTATCCCACTTCTATGCCTCCTTGAAAAAACGCTCATGGCGATGATGGAAGAGGATGTGGCACAGGAGGAGGAAGAGGGATCATTTCGTAGGGCTTCCGGCCAGTCATTCCCAAGTGGCTCCGAGGGTGGGTTCCTGCACCCACAAACCCAAGGTACACAATTGTCCAGCCAGGGCACAGTTCTGGAGGATGACGAGGTGGAGGATGAGGAGATGGAGGAGGAGGAACCATGTTCACAGCAGGGTGGCACCCAGACCAGCTCATGGCCATCACTGGTGCGTGGATGGGGGGATACAGAGGACACAGACGATACACCTCCCACAGAGGACAGCTTTTCGTTGCCTCTGGGCAGCCTGGCACACATGAGCGATTGCATGCTGCAGTGTCTCCGCAACGACCACCGAGTTGCCCACATTCTAACTTGTGCTGATTACTGGGTGGCCACGTTGCTGGATCCCCGTTACAAGGACAACGTACCGTCCTTAATTCCGTCACTGGAGCGTGATCGTAAGATGCGCGAGTACAAGTGCACGCTGGTAGATGCGCTGCTGGTGGCATTCCCACCTGACAGCGGGGGCACAGCGGAAGCACAAGGCGAAGGCAGAGGAAGAGGTCGCCAACGCAGCTGGGGCACCGCCAGCACCTCAGAAGGCAGGGTTAGCATGGCCGAAATGTGGAAAAGCTTTGTAAGCACGCCACAACAACCAGCACCACCAGCTGATATGGAACGTCTTAGCAGGAGGCAGCATTTCACCAACATGGTGGAGCAGTATGTGTGGACACGCCTACACGTACTGAATGACGGGTCTGCCCCCTTCAACTTCTGGGTCTCCAAATTGGGCACATGGCCTGGGCTTGCCCTTTACGCCTTGGAGGTGCTGGCCTGCCCTGCAGCCAGTGTATTATCTGAACGTGTGTTTAGCATGGCAGGGGGCGTCATCACAGACAAGCGCAGCCGCCTGTCCACAGCCAATGTGTACAAGCTCACGTTCATTAAAATGAACCAGGCATGGATCCCTCAGGACTTGTCGGTACCTTGTGCAGAATAGACATGTATACCGGCACTAACCAGCCATTGTTATACTGCAGCACAATTGCTCATGTTTGTATTTTGGATATTTCGCACTCTTTTGGAGTGTACCTTAATTTTACTAAATTAAATTAAAACCGAAAACCTGTGTTGGCTATCTCGTCCTCCTCCACCGCCACTTCCACCTACTCCGCTATGTCCACCGCCTCCTCAAACTCCTACTCCATACGGAACTGCACCTCAAATCCATTTTTTTTTTTATGTGTTTTATTTTATATCATTTCACTACTTTGTCATTTACATTTTCGGGTGAAATTCACCAATTTTTGAGTGTATAATACCACTGCTATACCTAGTAGACCGGTAAAAAAATTAAATAAAATTGTCAGTTTAGGGTGAAATTCACCAACCTAGTGGATCGGTAAAAAAAAATAAAAAAATTGTCAGTTACATTTTCTGGCGAAATAAACAAATATTTGGGTGTATAGTACCACTGCTATACCTAGTAGACAGGTTAAAAAAAAAAGAAAAATTGTCAGTTACATTTTTTGGTGAAACACCAATTTTTGGGTGTAATATACCCCTCCTCTACATAGTTGACAGCTTAATAAATTTCAATAATTTTTCTGTTACATTCTTGGGTTGACATTATACAATTTTAGACGTGAATAAACACCTGCTATGCATAGGTGACAGGGAATAAAATTTTATAAATTATTCAGTAATTAATGCGCGCCACATCCTTTCATTCAATGCTTAACCGCCTCCGGACCACCTAACGCAGGATCGCGTTCCGGAGGCGGCAGCTCTGCGCAGAGTCACGCATATATGCGTCATCTCGCGAGACGCGAGATTTCCTGTGAACGCGCGCACACAGGCGCGCGCGTTCACAGGATCGGAAGGTAAGCGAGTGGATCTCCAGCCTGCCAGCGGCGATCGTTCGCTGGCAGGCTGGAGATGCGATTTTTTTAACCCCTAACAGGTATATTAGACGCTGTTTTGATAACAGCGTCTAATATACCTGCTACCTGGTCCTCTGGTGGTCCCTTTTGTTTGGATCGACCACCAGAGGACACAGGCAGCTCAGTAATAAGTAGCACCAAACACCACTACACTACACACCCCCCTGTCACTTATTAACCCCTTATTAACCCCTGATCACCCCATATAGACTCCCTGATCACCCCCCTGTCATTGATCACCCCCTTGTAAGGCTCCATTCAGACGTCCGTATGTTTTTTACGGATCCACGGATACATGGATCGGATCCGCAAAACACATACGGACGTCTGAATGGAGCCTTACAGGGGGGTGATCAATGACAGGGGGGTGATCACCCCATATAGACTCCATGATCACCCCCCTGTCATTGATCACCCCCCTGTAAGGCTCCATTCAGATGTCCGTATGTTTTTTACGGATCCACGGATACATGGATCGGATCCGCAAAACACATACAGACGTCTGAATGGAGCCTTACAGGGGGGTGATCAGGGAGTCTATATGGGGTGATCACCCCCCTGTCATTGATCACCCCCCTATAAGGCTCCATTCAGATGTCCGTATGTTTTTTACGGATCCACGGATACATGGATCGGATCCGCAAAACACATACAGACGTCTGAATGGAGCCTTACAGGGGGGTGATCAGGGAGTCTATATGAGGTGATCACCCCCCTGTCATTGATCACCCCCCTATAAGGCTCCATTCAGATGTCCGTATGTGTTTTGCGGATCCGATCCATGTATCCGTGGATCCGTAAAAAACATACAGACGTCTGAATGGAGCCTGTAAGGCTCCATTCATTTGACCAAGATAAATATCTTGGTCAAATGCCAACTTTGTATAAAAAAATGGGAAAGTTGTCTTTTGCCAAGATATTTCTCTCACCCAGCATGGGTATATGTAAAATGACACCCCAAAAAACATTGCCCAACTTCTCCTGAGTACGGCAATACTAGATGTGTGACACTTTTTTGCAGCCTAGGTGGGCAAAGGGGCCCACATTCCAAAGAGCACCTTTCGGATTTCACCGGCCATTTTTTACACATTTTGATTTCAAACTACTTTGCACGCATTTGGGCCCCTAAAATGCCAGGGCAGTATAACTACCCCACAAGTGACCCCATTTTGGAAAGAAGACACCCCAAGGTATTTCGCGATGGGCATAGTGAGTTCATCGAAGTTTTTATTTTTTGTCACAAGTTAGTGGAATATGAGACTTTGTAAGAAAAAAAAATCATCATTTTCCGCTAACTTGTGACAAAAAATAAAAAGTTCTATGAACTCACTATGCCCATCACGAATACCTTAGGGTGTCTACTTTCCGAAATGGGGTCATTTGTGGGGTGTTTGTACTGTCTGGCCATTGTAGAACCTCAGGAAACATGACAGGTGCTCAGAAAGTCAGAGCTTCTTTTAAAAAGCGTAAATTCACATTTTTGTACCCTAGTTTGTAAACGCTATAACTTTTACCCAAACCATTTTTTTTTACCTAAACATTTTTTTTTATCAAAGACATGTAGAACAATAAATTTAGAGAAAAATTTATATATAGATGTCGTTTTTTTAAAAAAATTTTACAACTGAAAGTGAAAAATTTCATTTTTTTGCAAAAAAAATCGTTAAATTTCGATTAATAACAAAAAAAATTAAAAATGTCAGCAGCAATGAAATACCACCAAATGAAAGCTCTATTAGTGAGAAGCAAAGGAGGTAAAATTCATTTGGGTGGTAAGTTGCATGACCGAGCAATAAACGGTGAAAGTAGGGTAGGTCAGAAGTGTAAAAAGTGGCCTGGTCATAAAGGGTGTTTAAGCTAGGGGGGCTGAAGTGGTTAAACTTTGAAAAGTTGTCACACTTTTATGCTTTAATAATTTCTCCCATATTTCAACTCTAATTTTAAATTTTAAAAAATGAATCCTCCCTTGGATGTGGTCTCTCTTTCTCATGCTCCCTCTCTGGCCTGGAACCCTGATTCCCCGCTACCCGTGATCACAATGGTAGGCGCATAAAAGAACATCGAAAGTTGATAGAGCAGATATCAAATTGGATGGTGAACATCACGGGAACGTGCGACATGGTGGGGCAGTAAGTGTGCACACGCCTACACGAACTGACTGACAGGGGTCAGCCCCTGCAACTTCTGGGTCTCCAAATTGGGCACATGGCCTGAGCTTGCCCTTTACGCCTTGGAGGTGCTGGCCTGCCCTGCAGCCGGTGTATTGTTTGAACGTGTGTTTAGCACGACTGGAGGGTTATATTTCCCAATGTTTTGGGGTGTACCCTAATTTAAAAAAATAAAAATAAATTTTAAACCAAAAAGCAGTGTAGGCTACCTCCTCCACCGCCACTTCCACCTACACCGCCACATCCACCGCCTCCTCAACCTCCTACTCCATATGGACCTCGTCCTCCTAGATCAAGATTATTATTTTTTATTTTTACGTATTTTATGTAATTTTAAGTCTTTTCCCTATCCACATTTGTTTGCAGAGCACTTGCCATGCTCTTAACCACGCCATTTGCAGCCCTCTAGCCCTTTCCATGACATTTTTACAGTCATTTTAGTGCTTAAAAGTTCGGGTCCCCATTGACTTCAATCGGGTTCAGGGTCAAGTTCGAACTTTTTTCCGGAGTTCGGCCGAACCCGTCGAACCCGAACATCCAGGTGTCCGCTCAACTCTAGTCAGAAGAGTTGACAGGCCCTCTTTAAACTCTTTTGGCAGTGTTACTGTAAGAATACAGCGGTGGGAAAGAAATACAGGGTCATCATACAGGACCAAGAGAAAAACTTTAAATCTGATACTATCTTCCATCTCCACTCCGGTTATTAAGGCCCCTTTCACACAAGCGAGTTTTCCGCGCGGGTGCGATGCGTGAGGTGAATGCATTGCACCTGCACTGAATCCGGACCCATTCATTTCTATGGGGCTGTGCACACGAGCGGTGATTTTCACGCATCACTTGTGCGTTGCGTGAAAATCGCAGCATGTTCTATATTCTGCGTTTTTCACGCAACGCAGGCCCCATAGAAGTGAATGGGGCTGTGTGAAAATCGCAAGCATCCGCAAGCAAATGCGGATGCTGTGCGATTTTCACGCACGGTTGCTAGGAGACGATCGGGATGGAGACCCGATCATTATTATTTTCCCTTATAACATGGTTATAAGGGAAAATAATAGCCTACTAAATACAGAATGCATAGTACAATAGGGCTGGAGGGGTTAAAAAAAAATAAAAAAATAATATAACTCACCTTTATCCACTTGATCGCGCAGCCCGGCTTCTCTTCTGTCTTCATCTTTGCTGTGCACAGGAAAAGGACCTTTGATGACGTCACTGCGCTCATCACATGGTCCGTCACATGATCCATCACCATGGTAAAAGATCATGTGATGGACCATGTGATGAGCGCAGTGACTTCATCAAAGGTCCTATTCCTCAAAGAAGAAGACAGAAGAGAAGCCGGGCTGCGCGATCAAGTGGATTAAGGTGAGTTATATTATTTTTTTAACTATTTTTAACCCCTCCAGCCGTATTGTACTATGCATTCTGTATTAAGAATGCTATTATTTTCCCTTATAACCATGTTATAAGGGAAAATAATAAAATCTACAGAACACCTAACCCAAACCCGAACTTCTGGGAAGAAGTCCGGGTTCGGGTCTGGGTACCAAACATGCCGATTTTTCTCACGCGTGTGCAAAACGCATAACAATGTTTTGCCCCCGCGCGTAAAAAACCCAAACATGGAACTCAATCGCAGTGAAAACTGACTTGTTTTAGTGTCAAAATTGCACCATTTTCCCTGAACGCATCCGGCCCCAATCCGCAACGTCCGTGTGAAAGGGGCCTAAATCCAAGTCTACTCTTAAGTGTTTACGAGAGCCAATGCAAAGCTAGTTGGATTTGGCTGCTAGATATCACGGAACAGCGGATGTGAACCCACTGTGCCACCAACTAGCAATACTCCAGAGGGGCGTGTCTAAGTAACTACCCGGATTTCACTAGAGCCTCAGATGGTGAGGATAGGCTTGACCGTCGGTAATTGTCAGGGGCTACTCTGGTGCGTAAACCAGTCAGTGACAGCTGGTCCAGGCAGACAAGGAGGTACCTGCGAAGCTACCGACAGTACAGACATAGTAAACCAGGCAGGGCTGTGACCAGGAGCAACAAGACAGGAACCGGAGGATGATGCAGAGACGTTGTCAGGACAAGCAAAGGGTCAAGGCAGGCGGCACAGGAGCAAAGTCAGACAATCCGGGTCGGCAACAGGAGAGGCGATGTAAGCAGGCTGGGATAGGAGATAAAGTCCAGGAACAAAGCACGAAGTCAGGAACACGAGTGGTAAGCAAGCTCTTTAGCACAAGATTAGGACCTTGACACTGAGGCGTATGGCTTGAGGGCTGAGCTACTAAAGTACTTGCAGGAGAACCAGGATAGGTTAACGAGATCACCTGACACAACTCAGCCCCACCCAGGGAGTGATGCTTACTGCCACAACCAAAGCCGAGTTCAAGCAGTGTTCAGGTTGAATGGAAGTTGTGGAGTGGAATCTTTAAAGGTAATACTAACCACACAGGCAGAACCCAAAGCTGCAGCAGAGACAGGGAAGGACAGGAAACGATCACAGATGAGCACGGTGCCCGGAACCGCGGCGGTAAGCAGGGGCACAGCGTTGCACAGAGGACGCTCTTACACTAGAAACCCAGGTTATTTCTGTGAAGTAAAGCAGCAGAATCATGCTAGCTCATAGGTAGCAGACCTGTCAGATGCCAAGGAGCAGCAGTAAAACAAGCTACAGTCTAAGCCAGAAGAGTCTTGAGAAGAAAAAACAGAAGACAAAGGGTTAATCTAGAAACAAGCCAGGAGAATCAGTAGAAGCCTAATTAGATAAGGAGTAAATCCTGAAAAAAGCCAAGGTGAATACACAGAAAGGTCCAACCGAAATGCAGCACTTTTTGAGCCCACTGAACTACAGGAGCCAGGAATAAGAACTACAGATGTAGTAGAGTTAACACACATGCTTTATGAGATGTGTTATCTAAACTAAATGCGGTAAGTAAACACCTTCAATTGCCTTTCAATGGCTTTTGTTTCAAGATAAAACGATGAGTTAAGAAATTTGATTTAAGAGTTTGTGTGTTAAACCTGCAACATCTGTATAGGCACTGACAAGCAGTAAGTGCCTGACTTTTATCCTCCACCTAGCTCTGGAATTGGACGCTGAACCAGGTCTAATGTCCAGACTCATTGACAGGTTGACCAGCCAGGGCTTGGCTGGTCGAAATGGCAATTCTCCTGGCGCAGCCATGCATAGGAAAGTGGCTGGGTATGTTCCTGACCATTCACTACCCATTAGTTTTTTTTTCCAGTTCATCGTCCATAGACCTCAGTCATAAAAAAATTGTAATACTCTTCATGGATCATTTGAAAGTGACTGATGCATGCAGGAATAAGGTGTCCCATGGAAATGAACAGAATTTGTTTGCTCTTTATGGCCAGTTATAATAGCAAACATCCCAAACAAATGATGGGTGAACAGCCATGCATGCATTTAAAAAAAAAAAACATAGAAAAATATGGCTACCTGACACACGTTGTCCCTTGAGTGATGTCCCTTGAGGAAACCCTCTCTGTATCTTCTCTTTTACTCTTCTCTGGATCTTCATGACGCTCATAGCTGCTCCCATTACCTGACTTGTTGTGATGTGTGTGTACAGTAGCAGTCTCCGTTACTGGTTCTTTCTAGAAAAGGGTCTCACATTTATAGATTTCCTCCTTTGAAAACACTAACACCCCTCTTTCTCACACTGAGATCTGAAAACACCTTTGTCTTCACAGTCTATCTTAGAACATCAAAGGCAGGAGAACTTCAAACACAGGCCAAATCACATGGACCGACCTGCGCTCAGTGCTATCATTATCATCATGGTGGGAGGTAGAAGTTAATGCATGTTTACTGGGAAAGTGAGAGTACAGGGAAATAGGATTGATTGTCCACCATGCAGACAGAGGTGCTGGCCCTGAACATCCAATCCACAAGTGGAGAGTTGCGTGGACTTGTTCCCATTGTTGACCAGGTGGCAATTTTTGGAACAATTGAGGTGACAGGAACAGTAGTACAGGATGAGGTCCAGCTTTAGAGGTGTGGCAAGGGTTTGTTGGCATTTTGGCCTTTGAAGTCTTGGTTGCACTTGCAAGCTCTGCAATTTCTAAAGTTACACCACTGAGATACTAATTCAATGCAGAATATGGACAATATGTGGTGCCCTGAAGAAAAGCTTCTCATACGTAACAACAATAACTTGTTTTGCAAAGGCCTAATTGGTTGTGATAGAGGGGTAACTAGAAGCTACTGGCTCCCAGTGCACAATCTGTAACTGGATCTCTAACTATAACGCATCATTTACAGTAGCTGCCTCATCATATGGGACAAAAAGACCTTTTGGGCCCCTCAGGAACCAGAAATCAGTTGAGATCGGAGCTGGAAGAACATGAATTTGTAGACTCCAGAGCATGCACACATCACTGAGAAAAAAAAAAAAGTGAAGCTGCATTTGAATTAGGGCCCCTGCACCAGTTTATTTTTCCCTCAGATAGGGCAGAATAGACCTGGTGACAGATTCCCTGGCTTCTTCATCAGTTACCTTGTTGCACTAGACCAGGGATGGTCAACCTGTGGCTCTTCAGCTGTTGCAAAACTACAATTCCCATCATGCGCTGCTGTAGGCTGATAGCTATAAGCCAGGGATGGTCAACCTGTGGCCCTCCAGCTGTTGTAAAACTACAACTCCCACCATGCCCTGCTGTAGGACGATAGCTATAGGCTGTCAGAGCATGCTGGGAGTTGCAGTTTTGCAACAGCTGAAGGGTCGCAGGTTGAGCATTCCTGCTGTAGACAGTTTTGGCATGCTGGGAGTTGTAGTTTTGCAACAGCTGGAGAGCCGCAGGTTGGCCATCCCTGCACTAGACCATCAGAATAGCAGATTCAATTTTCAGAAGTTAGCTTGTAAGAAAAGTATAATTGCGTCAAGCAAGGTGTGCCACAGATTTTTTTTTTTTGGTGGGGATTTACCCCTTTTTTAGACTTCCTGGATAGAGCTCTCTACTTTCATGACATGTCATGCCCCCTAAGAGCACAAATGGGCGCACAGTTGCGTATAATGATGCAGCAGCCTGGATCCACTTCAGTTGGAGCTCATGGTGGGCTGCTGTGTGGGAGATATCCCAGCTCTTCCAGGACACTTTTTTCTAGGAGCCTCCCAGATGTTCTGGCAGAGTTGACAAGTATGCCCATATGCCTTCTCTATATTTGTAGAAGGATAAGTCAGTTCCATGGAAAAAACTCAGTGGTGATCTTTCTGCAGAACATACTACAAGACATTGTCCTTCGGTATTCTTAGCTTACAATACGCGATGAAGTAAAGAAGAAGTTGCGTAACCTGGCAGACATTTGTGCCCCTCTCCCTGTGGCCATGACTTTCAGTAGGCCATGCCACAAGGCCAACCTCTTTAACATTACACCTAACCCCATAATTTATTTAACATGCTGCTAACTTCACTGCCCATCCAAGGACACACAGGAGAGGTAATAAAACGCCCAGTCTCCAGACTGCTTTCACTCGCCGGACATGGCACTGCTGCATTATTTAACCCAGCAGCATCCTGCCTCACTATAGGAATTGGGAGGCAATATAGTGGTTATTGTAAGGTGCAGGTGGACAGGCGACAAGCAGATGTAGACTGTGTTGCACTTAACTTTTTTTTGGGGGTAAACAGACAGGCTTAGGACAACTTGTATGTACCTATAGGTCAGTCTTTGTGTAGCTTGCAACAGCAATCAGAATATTAAAATGCTGAAACGGCATTAGCGCTCGCTCCTCCCCATACTGTGGAGGAGATTGCTGCACGTATATGGAGTAGTCTCCTCTGCTGGTGAGCAGGCGATTGTCGGGAAGGAACGCTTTCTTCCTGACAATCTGCTGCTGTATCGTCCAGTGTAAATGGACCTTTATTCTCAGGAATATCAGCTCCGTCTACTGTATAGTTTCTGGTGCCAGCAGCTGCCCAAAACAGTTCAACACCGCTTACCCCCACAATCTCATATTGATGACCTACCTTGATTATAGGCCATCAATATCTAATTACTGGAAAACCCCTTTAAGTTCAATTTTCGGAGCTGCCCTGGAGTGTTGCTGACTCTGACACTGCACTGCCAATACACTGCACTGGGACCACCAGGCCATAACTTCTTATCTTGTGGCTCCTGTTTCTACTATAACTGCTCTGGTCCGCGGATTTTGGATTGGCCTGAGCTACACACCTGTTTATTACATACGTGCACAAATTGGAGCAGTATTCCATGCCCTTTTCCTGTCTGAACTGAATCTTCTTCCCTGGCCTTCCTGATAAAGGATTAGGAGCCCTTTGCAGGTATTATATGTTACAGTAGCGTCTCTTTATTATGCTGAAGAGAATTTCCCCATAAAATAATAAAAAATAATAATAATAAAAATCCCTATTAAACATATGGCCATGTGAAGTAGCTCATGGGCGTAAGAGCGCTCCTTCTGGTGGTGGTTAGCGCTACCACATGCCTAACTACCTGTGACAGGTAGATTTGGGCTAGGTGTTCCCTCACCAATGGCAGAAATTTCGTCCTACTCTGTATCCTAGCCAAATCAAAGTAGCTTGTTGGTCCCTCAACACCTACTCCCAGCACCTTATGGCACATGCCCTGCCATGTTCTCCATTACAATGTGCAGTGACCCACTGGTTCCCTGCCAGATTTCTGGGTTAATACCAAGTTCATTACTAAAGTATTTAAAGTGTTCACAGTGATACTGACTATGATCTATGCCTGTGATGGCTAACCTCCGGCACTCCAGCTGTGGTGAAACTACAACTCCCAAGGTGTACACTTGCTTTGCTGTTTTCAGAACTCCACAGAAATAAATGTAGCATGCTGGGAGTTGTAGTTTCACCACAGCTGGAGTGCCGGAGGTTAGCCATCACTGATCTATGCACTATGTAACCCAAAAAGGCTATGTATAGATAGGAAACTGTTTCTTAGTATTATCATTAGTTCCCAAGTTATGAGCTAGTCCCATGTCCCATGATTAGTAGAGAGTCTGCAAGTAAGCAAGCTAGAGTAAAGACCTGTTTGGTCTGTGCTCCTGCAAATTAGGCCTGCTCCAGGAGAACACTGTTCCTGTGAGTGAAAGCTGCCAGAAAAAGCAACTTTGCTAAGGATTAACCTCTGAGAGATAGAAACATTGAATTACTGCAGATGGTTGAGGACCATGTGGCTGTGCTTGGACTGAGTCAGTAAAGGTTATGCACTTATCCGGCTTTAGACTTTACTGCTTATGGTTTGGTTTACTGCTTCTGGTGTCCACCACAATTCTGAGACTGACTGGCCATCTAATCTAGGCCTGCACCCTTACTATAAATAAAGAGACTCAGGGTAGATTAACATCATAACAGCTACCTTCTATATGTGGCTTTTTGGGAAAAGCCCACACTGTGAAATACTTCAGGACTGTACCTGCTGCATATATTTGTACTGTGGCCCCTATCATCCATTCATTTTGCTATAATGAAGCCAACCTGGTGTCTGGTCTTTGTACTCGATAATTGCCATCTTCCCCCTGCCCTCCTGCCTTGCACCCTGCTGCTTGTTCTTCCATAACATCAAGGACAGCCTAGCCACCACCAGTCAGGAGACCCCAAAATTCCAGGGTGTGCCCCGAGGGAAAGAAGGGTTGTTTTCCTCCATTCACTGCCCACATGGCCCGGGAGAGCACTGGAGTCAGGATTAGTCACTGTAAGAACTACAAACACCCTCATTGCTTCAGCCACCAGTGCTATCCTCTCCACCGTCTTGCCTCCCCCTGCGTACTGGAGCCCAGCAATGAACTTGCTTTTGGTTTTCCCCTTTATCTCCTTTCAGTCTCCTTTGGTTAGTTCTCCAAACTCATATATTGCAGGGGAGTTGATCCCCACACAGAATAAGGGATACAGGCAACCTGATTTGAGATTCCACTTTCCCTATGGTAGCTTCTTTGTCTGTCTCTATGGTAAATTTGCCACTGGCATTGACGAGTGATTGGCTCAAAAGTCACCTCGAAATGGGATTGTCTTCACCTGGATCTTTGGGGCCCATTAATGTGTTAGGGTCTAAGTGCACAGAGAATCCATTGGTACTGTGGTGGTTACACATAAATGGCACTTGTTCACTCAGAACAGATATTTAAGTGGTTGTTATTTATATCTGTAAGGCCCCCTGATCGGCCTATAACAATATTGTACTATTGTTTGCATTCCTGGTGCTCTTACTTGGATTGTCCCTGACCTTGTCCTGACTGCTGATTACTCCTCTGACGTTATCTTCTGGCACTGACCACATCTGTTATTAGACTCTTGTTTTTATCTTTTGTTGGTTCTGACATATCTCACTGGTGTGGACTCTGGCCTGATTCTGACTTAGCTTTTGGATTCTGATCCGGTCCTGGCTTTGCCTGTCTGGTTTTGATCTCTGTCTGACTACTCTTTTACCTCACTAGGTTTAGGCCTCTGCACAGTCACAGACCATCGCCCAGTTGTAGGCCGCCATTTAGGGCGGATTGTGCAAGTAGGTAGGGACAGTGATGTGAGCGGACCCCTCCATGTACCTGAAGGAGCAGAGAGAAGCAAGACTGGGCCGATCCTCAGCACATTTACTGAGGTGGACACAAAAGGACTGCTCAATAGAAGCAGCAGGTGGCACCGTTCTAACATTATTTCTAGAATATTTGCTGATATAAACATTATTATTTATAAGTGGAAATACATAAAATGCTTATAATTATGAGCTTGATTTAACTATTAACAATATTCTTTATAGATTTACTCCTTTAATCACAGCATACTATAAATTTCTGTAATCTTCTTATCTACAGTACATTGTGTTCCAGTTTCTCACCATTTCAAGATCTTTGCACGTCTCCAGTGAAAGTTTTGTTTACATCCAGAAGCTATAAATCTGTCCTGAGCTGATGTTTCTCACATAAATGCTCAGCTCACAAGAAGATATCCCCCTAATACACTTAGTTCTTGAACATATGCACAAGGACATCATGGACATGTCATACATATCCATAGGTTTGTATTGCATGGTATTACGGTATTACATGTAGAACTTTGCTCACTTTCTTGCACATATGATTTAGGCTACTTTCACACTAGCGTTTTAGTTTTCCGGTATTGAGATCCGTCATAGGGGCTCAATACTGGAAAAAAAAAACTCTTCAGTTTTGCCCCCATTCATTGTCAATGGGAACAAAACTGAACTGAACAGAAAGGAGTGCTCCAGAATGCATTCTGTTCTGTTTAGTTGCGTTCCCATACAGGAGAACAAACCGCAACATGTAGTTTGCTTTCCGTTCTGGGATGCGGAGCAAGACGGATCCGTCATGACTCCCAATGCAAGTCAATAGGGATGGATCCGTTTTCTCTGCCACAAACTGCCACAATAGAAAAACGGATCCGTCCTCCATTGACTTTTAATAGAGTTCATGACGGATCCGCCTTGGCTATGTTATCTGTTCATAACAGATGCAGATGGTTGTATTATCAGTAACGGAAGCGTTTTTGCTGAACCCTGCCGGATCCAGCAAAAACGCTAGTGTGAAAGTAGCCTAATACTCAAGTGTCAGTGTTTCATCTGCTGGTGTAAAATGACCATCCTTATGCCTCAGCGGGTAGTAAAATCTGAAACTGATCCATGCTATTACTGCACCATCTAGTGGTTATATTTTGAATTACATTTTTAGAATCAGATTTTCTCATTCCAAACAAGAGCTATATTGTAACCTGTGTGTGCAAACAACACTATGACTCTAGTTTTTTATTTTTGCCATTCACTATTATACACTTACTGTAAAGATCATTACAATTATAGGGATACCAAATATGTATATATTATTTAGTGTCTCCAAATGAATATTTAAAGGGATTGTCAGCCTAATAAACATTTGTTAAAAAGCTGAAAATTCAAGAGCTTAATTTCTATAGTCTTAACCACCTCCGGACCGCCTAACGCAGGATCGCGTTCCGGAGGTGGCAGCCCTGCGCAGAGTCACGCATATATGCGTCATCTCGCGATGGCCGAGATTTCCTGTGAACGCGCGCACACAGGCGCGCGCGCTCACAGGAACGGAAGGTAAGAGAGTTGATCTCCAGCCTGCCAGCGGCGATCGTTCGCTGGCAGGCTGGAGATGTGTTTTTTTTAACCCCTAACAGGTATATTAGACGCTGTTTTGATAACAGCGTCTAATATACCTGCTACCTGGTCCTCTGGTGGTCCCCTTTGTTTGGATCGACCACCAGAGGACACAGGTAGCTCAGTAAAGTCCCACCAAGCACCACTACACTACACTACACCCCCCCCGTCACTTATTAACCCCTTATTAGCCCCTGATCACCCCTGATCACCCCATATAGACTCCCTGATCACCCCCCTGTCATTGATCACCCCCCTGTCATTGATTACCCCCCTGTAAAGCTCCATTCAGATGTCCGCATGATTTTTACGGATCCACTGATAGATGGATCGGATCCGCAAAACGCATCCGGACGTCTGAATGAAGCCTTACAGGGGCGTGATCAATGACTGTGGTTATCACCCCATATAGACTCCCTGATCACCCCCCCTGTCATTGATTACACCCCTGTCATTGATCAACCCCCTGTAAAGCTCCATTCAGACGTCCGCATGATTTTTACGGATCCACTGATAGATGGATCGGATCCGCAAAACGCATCCGGACGTCTGAATGAAGCCTTACAGGGGCGTGATCAATGACTGTGGTGATCACCCCATATAGACTCCCTGATCACCCCCCTGTAAAGCTCCATTCAGATGTCCGCATGATTTTTACGGATCCACTGATAGATGGATCGGATCCGCAAAACGCATCCGGACGTCTGAATGAAGCCTTACAGGGGCGTGATCAATGACTGTGGTGATCACCCCATATAGACTCCCTGATCACCCCCCTGTCATTGATCAACCCCCCTGTCATTGATCACCCCCCCTGTCATTGATCACCCCCCCTGTCATTGATCACCCCTCTGTAAGGCTCCATTCAGATATTTTTTTGGCCCAAGTTAGCGGAATTTTTTTTTTTTTTTCTTACAAAGTCTCATATTCCACTAACTTGTGTCAAAAAATAAAATCTCACATGAACTCACCATACCCCTCACGGAATCCAAATGCGTAAAATTTTTTAGACATTTATATTCCAGACTTCTTCTCACGCTTTAGGGCCCCTAGAATGCCAGGGCAGTATAAATACCCCACATGTGACCCCATTTCGGAAAGAAGACACCCCCAGGTATTCCGTGAGGGCCATATTGAGTCCATGAAAGATTGAAATTTTTGTCCCAAGTTAGCGGAACGGGAGACTTTGTGAGAAAAAAATTAAAAATATCAATTTCCGCTAACTTGTGCCAAAAAAAAAAAATTTCTATGAACTCGCCATGCCCCTCATTGAATACCTTGGGGTGTCTTCTTTCCAAAATGGGGTCACATGTGGGGTATTTATACTGCCCTGGCATTCTAGGGGCCCCAAAGCGTGAGAAGAAGTCTGGTATCCAAATGTCTAAAAATGCCCTCCTAAAAGGAATTTGGGCACCTTTGCGCATCTAGGCTGCAAAAAAGTGTCACACATCTGGTATCGCCGTACTCAGGAGAAGTTGGGGAATGTGTTTTGGGGTGTCATTTTACATATACCCATGCTGGGTGAGAGAAATATCTTGGTCAAATGCCAACTTTGTATAAAAAAATGGGAAAAGTTGTCTTTTGCCAAGATATTTCTCTCACCCAGCATGGGTATATGTAAAATGACACCCCAAAACACATTCCCCAACTTCTCCTGAATACGGCGATACCACATGTGTGACACTTTTTTGCAGCCTAGGTGGGCAAAGGGGCCCATATTCCAAAGAGCACCTTTAGGATTTCAAAGGTCATTTACCTACTTACCACACATTAGGGCCCCTGGAAAATGCCAGGGCAGTATAACTACCCCACAAGTGACCCCATTTTGGAAAGAAGACACCCCAAGGTATTCCGTGAGGGGCATGGCGAGTTCCTAGAATTTTTTATTTTTTGTCACAAGTTAGTGGAAAATGCTTATTTTGTTTTTTATTTTTTTTTTCATACAAAGTCTCATATTCCACTAACTTGTGACAAAAAATAAAAAGTTCCATGAACTCACTATGCCCATCAGCGAATACCTTGGGGTCTCTTCTTTCCAAAATGGGGTCACTTGTGGGGTAGTTATACTGCCCTGGAATTCTAGGGGCCCAAATGTGTGGTAAGGAGTTTGAAATCAAATTCTGTAAAAAATGACCTGTGAAATCCGAAAGGTGCTCTTTTGAATATGGGCCCCTTTGCCCACCTAGGCTGCAAAAAAGTGTCACACATCTGGTATCTCCGTAATCGGGAGAAGTTGGGGAATGTGTTTTGGGGTGTCATTTTACATATACCCATGCTGGGTGAGAGAAATATCTTGGCAAAAGACAACTTTTCCCATTTTTTTATACAAAGTTGGCATTTGACCAAGATATTTATCTCACCCAGCATGGGTATATGTAAAAAGACACCCCAAAACACATTCCTCAACTTCTCCTGAATACAGAGATACCAGATGTGTGACACTTTTTTGCAGCCTAGGTGGGCAAAGGGGCCCACATTCCAAAGAGCACGTTTCGGATTTCACAGGTCATTTACCTACTTACCACACATTTGGGCCCCTAGAATGCCAGGGCAGTATAACTACCCCACAAGTGACCCCATTTTGGAAAGAAGAGACCCCAAGGTATTCGCTGATGGGCATAGTGAGTTCATGGAAGTTTTTATTTTTTGTCACAAGTTTGTGGAATATGAGACTTTGTATGAAAAAAATAAATAAAAAAAAAATCATCATTTTCCACTAACTTGTGACAAAAAATAAAAAATTCTAGGAACTCGCCATGCCCCTCACGGAATACCTTGGGGTGTCTTCTTTCCAAAATGGGGTCACTTGTGGGGTAGTTATACTGCCCTGGTATTCTAGGGGCCCAAATGTGTGGTAAGGAGTTTGAAATCAAATTCAGGAAAAAATGAGGAGTGAAATCCGAAAGGTGCTTTTTGGAATAAGGGCCCCTTTGCCCACCTAGGCTGCAAAAAAGTGTCACACATCTGGTATCCCCGTACTCAGGAGAAGTTGAGGAATGTGTTTTGGGGTGTCTTTTTACATATACCCATGCTGGGTGAGATAAATATCTTGGTCAAATGACAACTTTGTATAAAAAAATGGGAAAAGTTGTCTTTTGCCAAGATATTTCTCTCACCCAGCATGGGTATATATAAAATGACACCCCAAAACACATTCCCCACCTTCTCCTGAGTACGGAGATACCAGATGTGTGACACTTTTTTGCAGCCTAGGTGGGCAAAGGGGCCCATATTCCAAAGAGCACCTTTCGGATTTCACAGGTCATTTTTTACAGAATTTGATTTCAAACTCCTTACCACACATTTGGGCCCCTAGAATGCCAGGGCAGTATAACTACCCCACAAGTGACCCCATTTTAGAAAGAAGAGACCCCAAGGTATTCGCTGATGGGCATAGTGAGTTCATAGAACTTTTTATTTTTTGTCACAAGTTAGTGGAATATGAGACTTTGTAAGAAAAAATAAAATAAAAAAATAAATCATAATTTTCCGCTAACTTGTGACAAAAAATAAAAAGTTCTATGAACTCACTATGCCCATCAGCGAATACCTTAGGGTGTGTACTTTCAGAAATGGGGTCATTTGTGGGGTGTTTGTACTGTCTGGGCATTGTAGAACCTCAGGAAACATGACAGGTGCTCAGAAAGTCAGAGCTGCTTCAAAAAGCGGAAATTCACATTTTTGTACCATAGTTTGTAAACGCTATAACTTTTACCCAAACCATTTTTTTTTTACCCAAACATTTTTTTTTTATCAAAGACATGTAGAACTATAAATTTAGAGCAAAATTTCTATATGGATGTCGTTTTTTTTTGCAAAATTTTACAACTGAAAGTGAAAAATGTCATTTTTTTGCAAAAAAATCGTTAAATTTCGATTAATAACAAAAAAAGTAAAAATGTCAGCAGCAATGAAATACCACCAAATGAAAGCTCTATTAGTGAGAAGAAAAGGAGGTAAAATTCATTTGGGTGGTAAGTTGCATGACCGAGCAATAAACGGTGAAAGTAGTGTAGGTCAGAAGTGTAAAAAGTGGCCTGGTCTTTCAGGGTGTTTAAGCACTGGGGGCTGAGGTGGTTAAAGGGCTTTTGCCATGAAAAAAATATTCTCAATTTTTCAAACCAGCACCTGGATCTGAATACTTTTGTAATGGCATGTAATAAAAAAAATTGTATAGCCACTGAGTTAATTAATATTATGTATCTGTATAGCGCCACCTGCTGTTTGTTTTTCTTATTTCTTTGTCTGACTCACTGACATCCTTCAACTGCCTCCTGAATTGTGATAGGGAGAGACTTACAGCAGAAAGGACACACTCCCTGAGCTGCAGCAGAAAGGACTGTCCCCTTCAGCTGCCAGCTTGATATAAATCTAGCAGAGCAATGAATGGGGAGATCTCTGGATACATAGAAAGATTTTCCTGTACTATATAATGTCTGATATTAATTTTTTACATTAATCATGGGATAACCCCTTTAAAAGCTATTTACACCATTATTTTTTATGGTTGTAATTTACTCATTTTTGGGTAAAAATATTTTTTTCCAATGGTCTTTATTATAAATATTAAGCCGTTCTGTCACAGGGGGTTAACTACTAGCTGTGTGAATGTACTTTTCACTTTCACTTTGTGCCAGTCATCTAATAAATCTCATCTCTAAATTACTAAAAGGTCATAAACACTGGTTTAAGCCACATTCTTATCAGTAAGATAAGAACTGAGCTATAATGAGTGTTTAGGAGGTCATAGATAAGAGATAAGAAGCCATCAGCTGGGCTGCCTGACACAAACAGTAAAATACAGAACATACTACTAGAGAACCTCAAAGCTGTACAGAGAAAGGGGCTCAACATTTTTTTAAAAATAAAAAACAATTGAAAAAATGATTTTTAGCTCAAAATGAGTGCAATGCAATAACAAAAAAATGCCCCCAAAGGTGTACATATTCTTTTAGGAGAAAATAGAAATGGGTGAGTTGATCAAAAAGTCTTATATGTTAAAGGATGAAAATAAGATTTTATTAGAAGTGTTTTATAGGAAACTGAGAAAGGGGACACTATCTGAAATTAGTTGAGATGATCAGAAGCAATGGCAGGAAATTATATTTTACTCAAACAGTAGTAGATGCATGGAACAAACCTCCAGCAGATGTGGTTGGCAAATCAACAGTAAGTGAATAAATTCATGCCTGGGATAAACACATGTGTATCCTAAGATAAGAAATGATATAAGGGTAAACCAGATGGACCAGACAACCCCTTTAATAAAATGGTCAACATCTTTTTATTTTATTTTTTAAAGAGAACCTGTCACCTTGAAATGCAGGGCAGTCTGCAGGCAGCACCGCAAGTTATAAAGCAGGAGGAGCTGAGCAGATTGCTAGATATTGTTATGGGAAAAGATTCAGCAAAACTTGTAATTTCATACATTTTTATCTGCGCCTTTTCTGACTTCAGTTGTACACGAGGGCTAGCTTATCAGTGGCTGACAGCTATATCTGTATACACACAGAGAACGCTATCAGTCTCTGATAAGACAGCTCCTGTGTGCAACTGAAGTTGTATAAATGTATAAATTACAGGTTTTACCGAATCTTTTTTTGCACAACTACCGTATATATCAATCTGCTCAGCTTCTCCTGCTCTATAACGTGGTGCTGTCAGGTTGCGCTGCATTTCTTGGTGACAGGTCATTATTATTCTATATATATGTAAAAGTGAAATTTTGTTTGTTCTTTATAGGCTCCTACGTGCCTTGATGGATCTCCACCAAACTTGGTACATATATTCTGCATGAATCATGATGCAACTTAAAATCCTAGAAGATTCTAACAAAGTAATGTGGGTTTTGATGCAGCATGCATTAAAGAGGACCTTTCATCAGTTTTGACATAGGCTAATTACTGTATTACCTTGTAGGGCGGCCCCCACTGATGCCATGGGTGTATTTTTTTTTTCAAACCCAAACCAATCAGAGCGGACCGCCCACAGCCAGGGAGAAGGAGACGCCCACAGCAGAAGACTGCGTCTCCTCCCCGTTGCGAGTTTAATGCTCATTATAATACAGCCCGCCAAATCATCGGGAGGCCGCATCGACTGAACATGGGGGGGGGGGTTTGAAAAAAATATATATATACACCCATGGCATCAGTGGGGATCACCCTACAAGGTAATGCCATAATTAGCCTATGTCAAAACTGATGAAAGGTCCTCTTTAAAATGTATACACCAATATAACAGTAACTGCTGAGGCACTGCTTGTCACTGCCTCTCATCGCCCCTGCATTTTAGTCTGCCTCTCATCTCCCTACAAGTGATTTCTATAAGGCCTCATGCACACGACCGTGACATTTTTTGCGGTCCGCAAACCGCGGATACGCAAAAAACGGAAGCCGCCCGTGTTGCCTTCCGCAATTTGCGGAACGGAGCGGGCGGCCCATTGTGGACATGCCTGCAAAAACTGCGGCTCGGATGCGGACCATAACTACGGTCGTGTGCATGAGGCCTAAAACATGAGGCCTAAAACACAGCTTTCATTTTGTCCATATCAACCAGTCACAGCACAGTTTTCATTTTACTTTACTACAGCACTTCTCAATCTGCCTTTCCATACATATTCTGAGAACATAAGGTCCTTTGTGATCTGTATGGTAATAGCCCTACATGTGCTGTCTAAGAGACAAACTATAGCAACCAATGATGCAACATGTATTTTATATATTAATGTAACCATAGCTTCTGAGGCACTGCTTCTCAGTCTGTCTCTCATCTCCCCTGCATTCAGATTGCCTCTCATCTCACTGCAAGTTATGTCCAAAAGACAAACTGTTGCCCATAGCAACAAACAGCTTTCATTTTACTACAGTGCTCCTTACAAAAGCAGAAAAACCAAAAGGGATCCTCATGCCTAAGCTAAAATTTGCATATACAATCCATGTTGCTGCAACAGTACGAGGATCAACCTGTAAACAATCACGAGTACCAGCTCCCATGAAATATGCTAAACCTATAGAAGAAACGAAGCTGACTACGTACTATTATCAAATATCATAAATACGTTAATAGTTACAAAACATGATATATATCAAGAACATAATCATTAAACAACCGCCAAGTGGGCAGAGAAAAACGCCATCCTGAAGGGACACAGGCTACAAGCAATGTTGTCATGAATTAGTATATAAATAAGTAATAAATAAGTAATGAATGATAAATATCACAAAGGTAGGTCATATGTAATACCACAATGTATGTATGGGGAGCCGCAGGTGAACAGAATAATAACTGCCGTTCCAGAAAGAAGATCCAGAAATAATCACCCACTTCTGCCCATACAGCCTAACAGCATATAAGGACTGTAAGAGAGAACCTACCGGAGCAAGTGCCGTGTGTCAACCAGCAAGGATGGCGTTACCCCAAGGCGCGTTTCGGAAGGCACGCCTGACGAAGGCACGCCGAAACGTGCCTTGGGGTAACACCATCCTTGCTGGTTGACACACGGCACTTGTTCTGGTAGGTTCTCTCTTACAGTCCTCTTTGTAACTAATAAAGTATTTATGATATTTGATAATAGTACGTAGTCAGCTTCGTTTCTTCTATAGGTTCTCCTTACAATAATGTAGACCTATGTTCCCCAACCACAAACAAACAACTCCCATTATGCCCTGATGCTTGCAGGCCGCTGTGAATAAATACTGAATACTGGATCTGCGCCTTGAGAAGCCCTTGGTGGTGACTTCTATTGATGGGAAGGCTCTCAGAGAGTCCATTCATTCTGTCATGGTCTACCAGGTCTCTGCTACTGGGGTTACCCTAGCGCCGTCTGCATAGCTCTGTCGTGGATTGGAAACCAGGGCAGATTCTTCGCTCGGGTTTTGCTTGTCACTCATGATGGCTGACACCCGTACAGCCTGTCTGTGCTACCCCTGTCCCACAATATCTACCTCCTGCTTACGGCTGCTACATCAATGTCTTCAATAAGAAGGAGGCTGAGAAGTTTATTCCACATTGGCTTTAAGATTGCTCCATAGACCTGTTCGTGGGGACAACTCCTCCTTGAGGCTGAGTATTCCCACTATCCTTTCCAGAGAGACAGACGATGTCAGAATACTTCAAGGAGAATCTGGAAAGAGGTGTAATTTATAAATCCACCTTCCTGAGTTCTTCTTCGTGAAAAAGGACGGCCCTCTATGGCCCTACCATTGATTTCTAAATTATTTGACAGAATCCATGGTGCTAAGATTTATACTAAACTGGATCTCCCAGGGGGCGTACAATTTAATACTGATTTAAGAGGATTGAAAACCGTGTTTAACACCCGAGACAGACATTATGAATACCTTGTGATGCCCTTCAGGCTCTTTAATGCCCCAGTGTTTTTTCAGGAACTTGTGAATGATATATTTTGGTATCTTCTGTACCTGTGTATTGTAGTCTACCAGGTTGACATCCTAGTCCTTTCTCCTAATCTGCATTGCAGGCACCTCCACCGTGTCCTCCAGCGCTAGGTGAGTACCAGTTATATGTCATAGTAACATAGTGCATACATAAGGCCGAAAAAAGACATTTGTCCATCCAGTTCGGCCTGTCATCCTGCAAGTTGATCCAGAGGAAGGCAAAAAAAACCTGTGAGGTAGAAGCCAATTTTCCTCACTTTAGGGAATAAAAAATTCCTTCCCGACTCCAATCAGGCAATCAGAATATCTCCCTGGATCAACGACCACATTGAAAAATGTTTATTTGAGAAGCAATCCTTACCTTTCCTGGGCTATATTGTTTCTAATAAAGCAATATCCATAGACCTCGAGAAACTGTCTGCGGTCCTAGCCTTGCCTCTTCCTACTCATCAACGAGCCATTCGCCAACTTTTGGGGATTTGGCAACTACTACAGACAATTTATTCTGCATTTCTTGTGACAGCACCAATTTCTGCCCTTATCCCGAAAAGGGGCCAATCTGAAAATTTGAACTCCAGAGACAGAAGCAGCCTTCAAGTCTCTTCTACTGACCTTCTCTTCTGCATTCATTCTTCACCCCTAAGACCCTGCAAACAATTCTTCCCTTGAGGTGGACGCATCGTCTTTGGGAGCTGGAGCTGTACTCTTGCAAAAAGGGGACTCTGGGAGAATGTACGCCTACGGCCTTTTCACTCTGCTGAACAGAACTACTCCATCAGAGGACTATGAGCTATTGAGTAATAAGTTGGCCTTAGAGGAGTGATTGTCATCTGTTGGTGGAAGCCAAGCACCTGGTAGTCATTTATACGGACCATAAAAATTTGACTTATTTTCAGTCTGTCCAGTGACTCAACCCTTGCCAAACCCAGTGGTCTTTGTTTTTTGGCTGTTTTAATTGTTTGTTACATTTTAATTCGGCAGATGAAAATGTAAAGGTGGATGCCTGTTCCGTTCATTTGATCCTGCGGATTGGGAGATGGAGTCTCAATATATCGTGAATCCAGCCTGTATCAAGTAGCTTCATTATGGACTTGCCTCCTTCCACTGGCTGAATGGTCATCAGAGTGGCATTAGATTGTTTTTCGAATATGGCTCACTTTGTGCCCTTGTCTGGTCTACCATGTGCCAACCAGCTAGCTAAATTGTTTATCCAGTTAATCCAGCACAACTTACATAAGTTCCCTTTATATATCTTGTCTGATCGGGGAGCACAATTTACGTCCAAATTTTAGAGAACTGTTTGCAACCTTCTGGATGTCAAATTAGACTTCTCATCTGCATACCATCCCTTAAACAATGGTCAGGTGGAACACATTAACCAAGTCTTGACCAACTACACCAATACACACCTGGTTGATTGGGTTGCTTTGCCTCTGTGGGCAGAATTTTCATGTAATGACCATTCTAGTAAGGCAACTGGCAAGTCTCCTTTCTTCATTGTGTATGGTCACCAAGTATGGATACCCCTTCGTATTGCTGTTTCATCTGGTGTACCTGCAAGTGACACTTCCTTGAAAAACGTCTCCCAGATCTGACAGGAGACTAAGGTCGCTTTTCTGCTGTCCTCAGCTCAGATGAAGTTTCTTGACAAAAGAGGCAGGCCTCCACTACTGTTCTCACATGGAGATAAGGTCTTATTGAAACATCAGGCTTAAGGTAACTTCATACAGACTAGCACTTCACTTCCTTGGTCCCTTTGAGTTCATTAAACAATTGAACCCAATCTGCTACAACTTTGTGTCTCCCTGCTTTTCTGTGGATACCAAATTCATTTCATGTCTCAGTTCTCAAGCCAGTGGTTTTAAATTGTTATTAAATATACTGTATTCCTTTTACCTCCCTGGTCAGCTCTGATGATGTGCATGTGGTGAAAGGCATCCTGAGCAGAAAGAGAATAGGGGTGAAGATTACTTTCTGATTGAATGGAAGGATTATGGTCCTGAGAAGAGTTCATAGGAACCTGCTGAAAATATTAATGCTCCTATTCTGTTGAGAAATTCCTACAGTCTTTCAGACCATAGAAGAGGGAGTTTGAGGAAAGGAAGGGAAGGGGGGTACTGTTAGCATGATGACCCGAGGCCTACTTTACTGCTTTACTTACCCTTCCCACTCTGCCTAGCAGCCCTGGACCCACTGTCCCTCCTCTTTCTCACCCACAGTGGGCCCAACCGCTGGAGTCTCATTCCTCTCCTGCAGACTGCAGACTTCACATCCCTGTCTGGCCAGTTCCTCTGCACTCGTAGGGAGCATTCGCTTCCCGATTTTTAGAGGGCCAGGGCATATATGCCCTTTTTTCGTCCCCAGCCTATGACTAGGACAGTGGGAAGGTGTGTGAACTTAGGTTCTTAGCTTGCTTGATAACCAGTGAAAGGCGCTATTCTGATTGTCTGCCCGTGTACTGTACCTCTGCCTGTTGACCAACTCTGATACTCTGCTGTCTGTCCTGACTACTGGCTGTCTACCATACAGACCCATTGTTGCCTGTCCTTACCTCAGATTAGTTTCACAGAATTAAATGAACCCTGCCTGCCCTGACCTCTGCCTTTCTACTGACTATGAATATTCCCTGATTCCTTGGTGCCTTGACTGTTGTGTCTACACTGTCAAAACTTCAACTCTGATACACTGCCAACTACACCGGGACTATTTCAAGAGGTAGCGGCCTGGTGGCTTCCCCTTAATCGAACATCATATAGCTGTATAAGAGTTAGAGGGTGAAAACCAGGGGACCGCCAGGATAACGCCCTAAGGACTAGCCAAAGGGAAATCAGTTAGTTGGTACAGTGGATCTACACCCACTGCCTATAACAATAACTAGATTATTGTGCGTAATGACCTTGGTTTGGATAGATGACCACATGGTCTATGGCAACCTTTGGTCAGAAGGCATCACACAATTGTGTTTATTTGTGTGCCTAAAGGAGTAACAACTATTACCACATATGCGTATAACTGGGCAGGAAGACATTATCATTAGCATATGGTGCATATTTGAGGTGCTGTTCAGTGGATAAATTGAACACAAGATCAGTAAATTTACTAGACCATCAAACGTCCTTCCAATTTTCATGCTTTAAATAACCAATATACACCAATGAAATCAGCATTTTGGGTGAACATGTCAGTCTGGTACCTGGAGCTTGTGTTGATGTACTGGACAATATCCATTAACTAGACAACATTTCATCAGAGTCTTGGGGGTCAAGCGAGGCTTCTGCCACTTCACACCATCCTTCTTCTCAGGGGTAGTTTGACCAGGTTCACCAAATAAGCTTCCATCATTCTCCTTGACATCATTCTGAAAGACAATGACAATAGTATCTGACATGAGACTATGTTTTATGTGAATTACCATCATTTTAATTATCCTTTCGGCTTAGGTGGCAGTTATGCATGGATGTAACTATAGCCGTAGTGGCCATGGCATCTGCTACATGGCTTAGGACTAGAGAGGCCCTACTCTAGAAGAAGATTGTTGTATCTTTTAGTGGTTATAACTTTCTGCTATTTAACACTACAATGTGTTTTCACCTTTTTATAGAAGATCTGATTGTATATGACATTATTATCCATACTTTGGTTAATGCTCGAGAAAAAGTAGTTATGCTGTTGTTTGCATCACTGGAGCTCTGTCAACAAGGCTGGGGTCCATTCTTCACACTGCTATGGGTCCTCATGAATTTTAGTTATGGCCCTGTATGTACTTATGTTTAAAATTCTCCCTAAGGCCTCTTTCACACAAGCGTGTCCGGATAAGGTCTGGATGCGTTGCGGCAAACCCGCGCGAGTAGGTACCCAATTGCAGTCAGTTTTGACTGCGATTGCGTTCCATTGTTCAGTTTTTATTGCACAGGTGCAATGCGTTTTGCACGCGCGTGATAAAAAACTGAATGTGGTACCCAGACCCGAACTTCTTCATTAAAGTTCAGGTTTGGGTTCAAGGTTGTGTAGATTGTAACATGGTTATAAGGGAAAATAATAGCATTCTGAATACAGAATGCATAGTACAATAGGGCTGGAGGGGTTAATTATTTTTTAAAAAAAATAATTTAACTCACCTTTATCCACTTGTTCACGCAGCTGGCATCTCTTCCGTCTTCTTCTTTGAGGAATAGGACCTTTGATGACGTCACTGCGCTCATCACATGATCTTTTACCATGGTGATGGATCATGTGACGGACCATGTGATGAGCGTAGTGACGTCATCAAAGGTCCTATTCCTCAAAGAAGAAGACAGAAGAGATGCCGGCTGTGCGAACAAGTGGATTAAGGTGAGTTAAATTTTTTTAAATTTTTTTTTTAACCCCTCCAGCCCTATTGTACTAAGCATTCTCTATTAGGAATGCTATTATTTTCCCTTATAACCATGTTATAAAGGGAAAATAATAATGATCGGGTCCCCATCCCGATAGTCTCCTAGCAACCGTGCGTGGAAATCTCACCCGCATCCGCACTTGCTTGCGGATGCTTGCGATTTTCACGCAGCCCCATTCACTTCTATGGGGCCTGCGTTGCGTGAAAAACGCACAAAAATAGAGCTTGCTGCGATTTTCACGCAACGCACAAGTGATGCGTGAAAATCACCGCTCATGTGCACAGCCCCATAGAAATGAATGGGTCCGGATTCAGTGCGGGTGCAATGCGTTCACCTCACGCATTGCACCCGCGCGGAAAACTCGCCCGTGTGAAAGGGGCCTAATAGAGGAACATGCCGCTAATGGAGGGGGTATGTTACCGACCTGTGCACCAGTGGCACCCACTGAATAACAATGCATACGACTTCTTTAATGGACGCTGCTGATGGAAGGGTCTTGTCACGTGGCCCTCCATCACCCATTTCAAGAGTGGTTCATACTCTTTAAATAGTTTTTACTCATCAAGACAATCCCATTTTTTCAACTGAAACCCATGTGGGACTGCTATATTGCGGGTAATCTGTGGCTTTGGCTGGAGACATGTCGTATTACATGTCTGCTAGTCAAATGAAGTATGGCCTAGGTACACCAGAGCTGATCCTTGTTGTCTGCATCGAGTAATAAAGAGTGGTCCTTATGAAATATCCTCTATAGGTGCCATATATTTACATTTTGACACACAGGCTAGGACTTAATGACAACCTTACATTTTGTTCTCCCCTTTTCATTATTGTGCTTTTCTCAGTTAAAACCTGTTGGACAACCAATATAGCCACCAAATGGATTCCACAGGGGTTGTCACCCAACTTCCCTCGAGTCCTAAATGACAAATTGGTCTAACTAGGTCAAGGAGATGGATGCATCATAAGTAGTCAGATTTGTGTCTAGTCCCTGTGGGAATACACACCCAATAGTCTCCCAGCTTTTCCAAAAACCAGATCTAGCAAAGAAAGAGGGTGACTTTCTCTAGGACATAAGATGGTATTTTGGGTTTTGGGTGGACAAGAGATGTACAAAGTCTTGTTTTTTTTCTGTTCAGCCAGTTGTAAATGTTTCTGTGTGAAATAAGGCCAGGACCCCTCCATGCTGTCTCTGCACATTACCCCTCTACTAATCAGGAAGAGAGAAACAGCATTTCTGAAGAACATGCCTCTTATCCCTCGAGAGGAAAGAGTTAAATTTTCATCAGGCTCTTGATATGATATTTCAGGTAGTTTAGCTTGACATGTTTGTCTCGGTCCCTTAGCTACAGCTGCGTGCAGAGGGGGAAATGGGTTATTATGCAGAGATCTTAAGATGCGTTAAGAAAGAGTTAAGAAGGATGTTCTTTAAAAATGTAAAAATCCCTAATTCTGATAAATCTGTTTAATTTTTATATATATTTTTTAGCTATAAGAGGGCCTGGTTTTGCTGGACAAGTCTTATTTGTTAATGGCAGTATGGCACCATTTCATGTTCCATGTATTGCGAAACAAAAATTCATTTGTCAGGTGAAAGAAAAATGCAATTCCGCAATTTTTTGTTTGAGCTTAGTTTTTATGCAGCCGTCTATGTGGTAAACATGACATGACAACCTCATTGTGCAGTTCAGTACCATTTTGACATACTCTTATTATGTTTAACTAAATTACAAACTGAAAAGAATGGCGTGGTATTAACATGCAGGAAGTGCTCAAACCCATATGCAGTTGTGCATATATATAGGGGAGCAAATCCTGCACTTGTGGCCCGTTGCTAATGACGATCCCCAGCAAAAATGCATACAGTGGAGGATGCCCGCAGCGGACCACAAGTACCACAATAGACATCCTACACAAGATAGCAATTATGTGGATGTGATAATCAATATAACAATATAATAATAGCAAAGACAGGTGCACTCTGCGGTCCTTACTAAACCCTCAAACTGATTTTAAAATTGAAAGATTAGCCAACATGTCCCACGATGTAGGACATGTCTGAGCCCGAGCACCGCGCCCAAGGTTTCTCAAGTAGCTCGGGACCTAACACTCACCTACCTGTGCCGTATGGGCAATACCAGGGGCCAGTGGGCAAATTACAGGAGCATGAGGTCCATCTTGTGTAGGATGTCTATTGTGGTACTTGTGGTTCGCTGCGGCATCCCCACTGTATGCATTTTTGCTGCTGATCGTTATTAGCAACGGGCCACAAGTGCAGGATTTGCTCCCCTGTGTATATATATGCACAACTGCATGTGGGTTTGAGCACTTCCTGCCTGTTTTAACACCACGCCATTTTTTTTAGTTTGTTTGTATAAAGAGATGCCTGGAGGTGTATAAACTCCAATTTAAATGTGCCTGTTTTCCATCCACAGTCCACATTTAGGTGCACCTGTGAGGCCTGGGCCTTATCAGCCAGTCTTGAGTGGGACTCGCAGACTCCTCCCTCCTCCCATTGCTAGCATGGTTTCATGCTGGAGGTAACTGGTGAGTTGTCTGTGAGTCGGACCTCATGCTCCGGTAATTTGCCCACTGGCTCCTGGTATATTGCCCACATGGCACAGGTAGGTGAGCTGTTAGGTCCCGAGCTACTTGAGAAACCTTGGCGCGGTGCTGGGGCCAGAGGCGTATTCTAGTGAAAATGGCGCCTATGGCAAGCACTGAAACTGCGCCCCTGTCAAAATATTTTAAACCCATCTTTCAGATAACCTTAACAAAAAAAAAACACGATAGCTCTTTTGTAGAACCCCCATAAAAACTTACAGTTACTTGACTTGGCCCTTGGGGATCTCGGACGCCACTTCAACACTTTGGCCGGGGGCTCGGCGGAGCTGATGTTGTGCTTTAACCGAATGAGAAAGATTTCATAATAAGGATTTGGAGAAAGGGCAGAGGGATAGCAGAGCAGGGAGAGGCTGGTGCTGCTACTAGGGGGTCATACCATGGGGGAGTAATAAAGCCCACCATAATGCCCCCCCAGTAGTAATAATTCTCCTTATAATATGCAAAACATTTGTAATGCCCCCAGTTGAGCTAATGTTCCCATAATGTGCCAATATAAAATACCCCTTCTCAGTGCCCCCGTAGATGACCCCCATAGTGCCCCCCCCCCTTCCCCATAGTACCCACCATAATGTGTCCCAGTATAAAATGCCCCTATACAGAGCCCCCAGATAAAATATCTTCTTTTTTAGCCTCAGTAGATGCCCCTATAGTGCCCCCCAATAATCTGCAGTAAGATGTGCCCCCATAGATGCCCCCAATCATGTGCCAGTAATAAGAGCCCCCCCACCATCATGTGCCAGTAGCCAGAGCCCCCCCATATCATGTCAGTAGCCAGAGCCCCCCCATATCATGTGTCAGTAGCCAGAGCCCCCCATATCATGTGCCAGTAGCCAGAGTGCCCCCAATCATGTGCCAGAAATAAGAGCCCCCCCACCATCATGTGCCAGTAGCCAGAGCCCCCCATATCATATGCCAGTAGCCAGAGCCCCCCCATATCATGTGCCAGTAGCCCCCCTTATGTGCCAGTAGCCCCCCTATGTGCCAGTAGCCCTCCTTATCATGTGCCAGTAGCCCCCCTTATCATGTGCCAGTAGCCCCCTTATCATGTGCCAGTAGCCCCCCTTATCATGTTGCCAGTAGCCCCCCTTATCATGTGCCAGTAGCCCCCCATATCATGTGCCAGTAGCCAGAGCCCCCCATATCATGTGCCAGTAGCCAGAGCCCCCCCCCACCATCATGTGCCAGTAGCCAGAGCCCCCCCATATCATGTGTCAGTAGCCAGAGCCCCCCCATATCATGTGTCAGTAGCCAGAGTGCCCCCATATCATGTGCCAGTAGCCAGAGTGCCCCCATATCATGTGCCAGTAGCCCCCCATATCATGTGCCAGTAGCCCCCCTTATCATGTGCCAGCCCAGTAGTCCCCCCTTATCATGTGCCAGCCCAGTAGTCCCCCCTTATCATGTGCCAGCCCAGTAGTCCCCCCTTATCATGTGCCAGCCAGTAGCCCCCCCTTATCATGTGCCAGTCCAGCCCAGTAGTCCCCCCTTATGTGCCAGCCCAGTAGCCCCCCTTATGTGCCAGCCCAGTAGCCCCCCTTATCATGTGCCAGCCCAGTATTGTACCTATATAAAAAAATAAAAAAAAATAATACACTTATACTTACCTCCAGCAATGCGATGCGATGCAGGCCACCTCTTCCGTCTGTGTGTCCCTCGCTATACGGCTCAGGCGACGCGATGACGTCATCGCGCCATCACCGGCCTCTGATAGGCTGCCAGCACTAAGCCGGCAGCCTATCAGAGGAACAGGAGGGGACACACCTCTCTCTCCTCTGCCGCAGCACAGACTGGCATCTGTATTGCCGTCCTGAGGACGGCAATACAGATGACTATGGAGATGAGCGCTTCCGCAATGGAGGCGCTCATCTCCTGCTCTGCCCTGCCGCCGGCCGCGGCCGCCCCCACTTGTCACCAGGGCCGCAGCGCTGGGGTGCGGGGCCCGGGCACCCACTGCACCCCGTGTAGGATCGGCCCTGGTCGCCCCCCCCGCTTGGCGCCTATGGCACTAGCCATGGCTGCCATAGCTTGGATACGCCACTGGCTGGGGCTCAGACATGTCCTCCACCGTGGGACATGTTGGCTAATCGCTCAATTTTAAAATCAGTTTGAGGGTTTAGTAAGACCGCAGAGTGCACCTGTCTTTGCTATTATTATATTGTAAACTAAAATTAGAAACACTTTTTAGAAAAAGATATTGCCTTGAGTTGCCATATTCTGATACCATGACAATTTTTTCTGTTGGAGGAGGTGCGGGAGGGCTGGTTTTTCGTGGCGTGAGCTGTAGTCTTGGTATCATTTTGCGAAGCATGCAAGTTTTGATTTTTTTTTTTTTGCGGTTGCGATTTTTTAAGGCATTTACCATGTGGAATAAATAACATGTTTTAGCAGATTGGACATTTTTTGCCATTTATGGTAATTTATTTATTTATTTTATAATTAACCCCTGTTTTGAGCCTTAAAGGAGTATTCCCATCACAGACAATGGGGGTATTGTCTCAGGGACCCGCCCCTACACCGAGAACGGAGCAAGGAAGGTGATGGAGGGCGCACTGTGCATGCACAACCGCCCTCCATTCATTTTTATGGGGCCGCCGAAAACCTGGGGTCCTTCAGCCACCACTCTCCCCGTCCCGTTCTCGGTTTAGGTTGCGGGTCCCACCTCTGGCGATATGCCCCCATTGTCTGTGATGGGAATACCAAGTGATTTTTGTTCTTCCAAGAGCTATAACTTTTTTATTTTTCCGTCTATGTAGCTGTATGAGGGCTTGTTTTTTGCGGGACAATTTGTAGTTTTTAAAGGGGTACACAAAATGTACATTAATATAATGGGGTATACATAATTTTTTATATACATTAACTTTTTTTGGGAGAGAGATGGGAAAAACGTTTCCACATAAATAACATGATAACGTTACTACTGGGTCAGTAGTTAGCAATCCCAAATATATATAGTTTTTTACGTTTTCTATTTTTGCACAATAAAACTCCCTTTTTTAAAAAAAAGAAAAAAATGCTTTTGCATTGCGCATCCCAAGTCCCATAACTTTTTACTTTTCTTTCGACAAAGCTGTGTGAGGGCTGATTTTTAATCAACGCCTTGTAGTTTTCATTGGTATCATTTTGGGGTACGTGACGTGACGCTTTTTGATTGCTTTGTATTTTTTTTGTGGCATTTGTGACCATACGGGATATTAATGATAATTGCGTAGTGCGGATTGTTATGAATGTGCAATACCAAATATGTGGAGATTTTATTTTGCATTTTTTTTTCCATTGAAAAGAGTTTTTACCCATTTAATTCATGTTTTACTATCAGTGCTATACGGACATTCACCAGCAGGCTGCATCAGAGAGGCAAAGCCTGCTGGGATGCTCTAGAGGCAGGCCTGATGCCTTCATTAGGCCCCAGCCTGTGTGAACTGACATCGGCACCCCACAATCTCATTTGATACGGCTCCCTCTGTAATCGCTTACATGCCATGGGCGCTATTGCCTGCTGCATGTAAGGGATTAAACAGCCCAGATCAGTGCTTCTGCTGGTCTGGTTCATTAGAGCCACAGTGCGGCTCTTATGTCAGAGCCAAGCCTCCTCTCTCCGCTGCATGTGAGACCAGTGCAGCGCTTAGACTGGACGTTGTGTAAAAGCGGCGACCCAGTCTAAGGCCCCTTAGGGCCCCTTTCACACGGGCGAGTATTCCGCGCGGATGCGATGCGTGAGGTGAACGCATTGCACCCTCTCTGAATACCGACCCATCATTCTATGGGGCTGTTCACATGAGTGGTGATTTTCACGCATCACTTATGCTTTGTGTGAAAATCGCAGCATGCTCTACATTCTGCGTATTTCACGCAACGCAGGCCCCATAGAAGTGAATGGGGTTGCGTGAAAATCGCAAGCATCCGCAAGCAAGCGCGGATGCGGTGCGATTTCCACTCACGGTTGCTAGGAGACGATCGGGATGGAGACCCGATCATTATTATTTTCCCTTATAACATGGTTATAAGGGAAAATAATAGCATTCTGAATACAGAATGCATAGTAAAACAGCGCTGGAGGGGTTAAAAAAAAAATAAAAACAATTTAACTCACCTTAGTCCACTTGATCGCGTAGCCCGGCATCTCCTTCTGTCTCCTTTGTTGATAGGACCTTTTGGTAGCATTAATTACAGGAACAGGACCTTTAATTACGTCACTCTGGTCATCACATGGTACGTCACATGATCTTTTACCATGGTGATGAATCATGTGATGACCGGAGTGACGTCATCAAAGGTCCTGGAATGAATGCTCACCACAGGTCCTGATTCAGCAAAGAAGGAGACAGACGAGATCCCGGCAGCGCCAGCAAGTGGATTAAGGTTAGTTCAATGATTTATTTTTTATATTTTAACCCCTCCAGCCCTATTTTTACTATGCATTCTGTATTCAGAATGCTATTATTTTCCCTTATAACCATTTTATAAGGGAAAATAATACAATCTACAGAACACGATCCCAAGCCCGAACTTCTGTGAAGAAGTTCAGGTTTGGGTACCCAAACATGCACGATTTTTCTCACGCGAGTGCAAAACGCATTACAATGTTTTGCACTCGCGCGGAAAAATCGTGGGTGTTCCCGTAACGCCACCCGCACATTTTCCCGCAACGCCCGTGTGAAGAGGCCTTAGTGATTGCCGTAGGTGTATTGGTGGTTACAGGTTTATATAATAAATGAGAAAAATATTTTTCTGCTCTTTACCCTATGTATTTTCTGGCCACTTTAGGGACATGAACTGCAATCATCCTCATTGCTGTGAATAGCTAGTTACTGGTATACTGGTTTTTCCCTTATACTCGGTCAGAGGCAGGCAGAAGGCCCCAGCTGTCATGGCAAACAATAAGCACATCTTTGAAAAATAGTCCATACTTTACATGAAGTCCTATTTTTCAAAAAATGTGCTCATGTATAGAAGATACTGTATATGCAGTTCTAGTGCGTTTCTTGAAGTGAATCTGAACTGTGGTCGATTAGGGATATCGACGTATGTGCATTATCTTGCCCGTAGTGAATTGATTTAAAACGGCCACATTATTATTTGAAACAATCAGAGCTCCGGTGCTATTTCAGGCTCTACATTAGCATAACTATAGATGACACCACGTACATTGGTCATATGATATGCAGTGCCATTTTTATGAATCATGGAAGATTCACAGATCATTACAACAGATAAATGAACCTGGGTTTACTCATCCATTCAGATTAATTGTATGGTAAAGAAGTTTCATTTTCCATCTATGTAGCTGTATGAGGGCTTGTTTTTTGCGGGACAAGTTGTAGTTTTAAAGGGGTACACAAAATGTACATTTAATATAATGGGGTATACATAATTTATATATACATTAACTTTTTCTGGGAGAGAGATGGGAAAAACGTTTCCACATAAATAACATGATAACGTTACTACCCGGGGTCAGTAGTTAGCAATCCCAAATACTGTATATATAGTTTTTTACGTTTTCTATTTTTGCACAATAAAACTCCCTTTTAAAAAAAGAAAAAATGCTTTTGCATTGCCGCATCCCAAGTCCATAACTTTTTACTTTTCTTTCGACAAAGCTGTGTGAGGGCTTGATTTTTAATCAACGCCTTGTAGTTTTCATTGGTATCATTTTGGGGTACGTGACGTGACGCTTCTTGATTGCTTTGTATTTTTTTTGTGGCGTTTGTGACCATACGGGATATTAAATGATAATTGCGAAATGCGGAATGTTATGAATGTGCAATACCAAATATGTGGAGATTTTATTTTTGCATTTTTTTTTCCATTGAAAAGAGTTTTTACCCATTTAATTCATGTTTTACTATCAGTGCTATACGGACATTCAACAGCAGGCTGCACCTGAGAGGCAAAGCCTGCTGGGATGCTCTGAGGCAGGCCTGATGCCTTCATTAGGCCCCCAGCCTGTGTGAACTGACCTCGGCACCCCAAAATCTCATTTGATACGGCTCCCTCTGTAATCGCTTACATGCCATGGTCGCTAATGCCTGCTGCATGTAAGGGATTAAACAGCCCAGATCAGTGCTTCTGCTGGTCTGGTTCATTAGAGCCACAGTGCGGCTCTTATGTCAGAGCCAAGCCTCCTCTCTCGGCTGCATGTGAGACCAGTGCAGCGCTTAGACTGGACCGTTGTATAAAAGCGGCGACCCAGTCTAAGGCAGGGGCCTTAGTGATTGCCGTAGGTGTATTGGTGGTTACAAGTTAATATAATAAATGAGAAAATATTTTTCTGCTCTTTACCTTATGTATTTTCTGGCCCCTTTAGGGGGACATGAACCTGCAATCATCCTTATTGCTGTGAATAGCTAGTTACTGGTATACTGGTTTTCCCTTATACTCGGTCAGAGGCAGGCAGAAGGCCCCCAGCTGTCATGGCAAACAATAAGCACATCTTTTGAAAAATAGTCCATACTTTACATGTAGTCCTATTTTTAAAAAAAAATGTGCTCATGTATAGAAGATATATGCAGTTCTAGTGCGTTTCTTGAAGTGAATCTGAACTGTGGTCAATTAGGGATATCGACGTATGTGCATTATCTTGCCCGTTGTGAATTGATTAAAACGGCCACATTTTTATTGGAAACCAATCAGAGCTCCGGTGCTATTTCAGGCTCTACATTAGCATAACTATAGATGACACACGTACTTAACATTGATCGTATGATATGCAGTGCCATTTTCATGAATCATGGAAGATGCACAGTTCATTACAACAGATAAATAACCTGGGTTTACTCATCCATTCAGATTAATTGTATGGTAAAGAAGTTAAGCTCAAAGTCTGATGATTGAACAGTTAAAGGGGTTGTCCACTAATAGAAAAAACTATTTAATATTATGAGCGCTCACACTTTTCTACAGTTCCACTGTTAGATCAGTGGGGGTCCTACACCTGGGCCCCCCACAGGTCATGAGAATGAGGAGCCCATACCCCTCAACCTCCCCAAATGAATGGAATCTCTAAGGATTTTCAAGAGGCAGCTAAAGTACAGCCATTGGCCTTTTTCCAGAACTTCCGTAGAGATGAATAGCGTGGCAGTCCCAACGATAAGACCCCCACTGATTTAATAGTTATCCCCCTATCCTGTGTTTAAATGATAACTTGTCAATACCCCTTTCACCTACAAAGTTAATGAGATAGGAGAGAAGGTGGGGAGATCAGACCATGCTCTTCTATGTGCCTCTAGGACAGAAGATCGATAGATGATTTCTAAGTACAGAGATCCTTTCCTGAGAGCCACATGGATGGACATGACAATGCTGATTCCTTAGGTCCTGTCTCCTTCTCTTCTCCGGATCAAAAAAACTCAGGCTCGTCATCATTAAAAGGGTTATCTCATGACAACAGCTTTTTCTTCTAGGCTAACTTCTCATGAAGACAACCCCTTTAACAGATGAATACTGAAGTGTGATCAGCAATACTGATAAAGCCTCTTTTAATTAAAGCCTTTAAGATACACTCTGGTGGTCCGAATCAAAGCACCCCCCAGGGGTTAATATCCACGCGTGGCTGAGAGACTAGACGCTGACACATAGATGGTCATTGCAATCTCTACTTTATTACAGAAAGTAAGCGGTATATACATCTTCAGAAAAGGGCAGTACTTTCTGAGGGCCCAGGCATTATTTCATGGCTCAAAAAGGAAGAAGAGATAAGAGAAGAAGAGATAACACTCTTGCATCTGCACACTGTGCACTACTTTGGAATGTGAACTAATGTAAGCATCTGGTTATCGTCGGCCAGGTTTTAATGGCGTCTATCCTAACAATAATACTGCACACGTCATATAGGACACTTCAAAGAGGCGTTCTTCTATAGGCAGTGAGTAATATGTGTGTATCATAATTCATCCAGCCAAGGGATTGGATTTAGCATCCTTTCACAGTTAGCTGACTAACAGCAGAAAGGGGAGGGGGGAGGCTCCTGAGATAAGAAGTTTGTAACAACTTAAGATTAACCAGTTACAGTCCTAGAGATACAAAAAATATAGAATAAAATTCACACATCTCTAACAATACATACTGCAGATCAGAGCATGGTGGCCTGATGCCAGAGAATTGAGCTTATAAAAATAATATTAAAGGGGCTGTCCAACCCCCTAGATACTGCTGATGTCTTCAGGATAGTCTGACTCCCCGCACCCCACCGATCTTCTGTTTTTCAGTAGCTCTAGACATGTCATACACAATTCCCTTCATTATATCACCTCATGGCTGGTTTACATGCCACAAAAGTTACTTCTGGCTCTTTTTGGCAATGTCTCTTTTTCTCAATATGATGGTCTTTACTACGTATGAAATGCACAACAAGGTCTAGAGTCTGGAATAGTTAATTCAGTGAAGCATGGACTGTGTGGATCTGAGGCACGTGATTTCTCATATAATTTATTAAGTACTGTGGTAATCTGAATTGGGCAATAACTGTGATTAATATACAGAGAATACTTGTATATGACTCTGGATGTAGAAATGGTTTCAATTCAGATCAATTTACAACAGCATTATACATTTGTGAGCATACCAGGAATTGTATTTGTGATGTGATCTTAAACCTGTCTCATTGTATGACAGTCTGCAGGCAGCTTCTCTGACAGTGACAGCTGGTGGTCACCCACCAGTGGCATACATAGAAATCACTGGGCCCCATAGCAAGAATCTGAATTGGGCCCCCCATGCCTAACTCATCTCTGGTACCTCCTGCTACTTGTGCCCTGGCCCCTCCCCTGCCCCACCTATGAACTGTGCGTTCTTCTGATTATTATATTGTTATGGTTAGACTGGGGGCAGAGCTTTTAGGGGAGGCCAGCATGACAGGGGGTTGGCTCAGGGAGACCCAGAGGTAGGGATAGGATAGTTGGTCAAGGAGGGCGGGTTTAAGGGGGTCATGGGGGGATAGGGATTGGGTAATTTGAGTTTAGGGGTGGGGGTCGAGGGATTAAAAGATTGAGACAGAGAGAAGAAGGGTGCCATTTTAGGTAGAGCCGAAAGGATTCCCACCCACCCACCCCTTCCTTTTATTAGGGGGAAGGGGGGAAGTTGTGGCAGATGTAAAAGTTGGTTGGGGGTAGGGATTGTTAATGGCGAGGTGCGGAGATAAGGGGGAGGGTTTTTGTCACGGCGGCTGTGGCAGGGGGGAGGTTCTTGAAGTTGGTTTTATTCAAGGTGGGGATGATGGGAGGGCTTTGCGGTTGGGCTGGACTCCCAGTTGTTGGCGGAATTAAAGAGGGGGCCATTCAGTGGTGCTTCCGAGCTGGAGGGCAACGGCTGGAGTCAAGATGGCACCCCGGTGGGGTAATTCAGTTATTTGGGGGTTCAAGGACTCCCCTTGCAAGGAATTAATTATTAGAGTTTATGGTATATATATACATACATTTTTATGTTGTTTGTTAATAAAAGTGGCTGCTGTGGCCGATTCATTCCAGCCTTGGGTCCGAGTTTTTATTAAGGTTAAAGGGGATGAGGGCCTGGGTGGGGATTGATTGGTGGAAAAGGGGATTGTTTCAGGGGCAGGTGAGTATTAGATGGGTCGGACGTCAGATAGCCAATAACCCCGTCAAGTGTACTGTACCTCCATGTACTGTCTGCTGCTTGTGTACTATACAGTTGCAAGAAAAAGTATGTGAACCCTTTGGAATGATATGGATTTCTGCACAAATTGGTCATAAATGTGATCTGAATCTTCATCTAAGTCACAACAATAGACAATCACAGTCTGCTTAACTAATAACACACAAAGAATTTAAATGTTACCATGTTTTTATTGAACAACACCATGTAAACATTCACAGTGCAGGCGGAAAAATTATGTGAACCCTAGACTAATGACATCTCCAAGAGTTAATTGGAGTGAGGTGTCAGTCAACTGGAGTCCAATCAATGAGATGAGATTGGAGGTGTTGGTTTCAGCTGCCCTGCCCTATAAAAAACACACACAGTTCTGGGTTTGCTTTTCACAAGAAGCATTGCCTGATGTGAAATGATGCTCACACAAAAGAGCTCTCAGAAGACCTACGATTAAGAATTGTTGACTTGCATAAATCTGGAAGGTTATAAAAGTATTCCAAAAGCCTTTCTGTTCATCAGTCCACGATAAGACAAGTTGTCTATAAATGGAGAAAGTTCAGCCCTGCTGCTACTCTCCCTAGGAGTGGCTCAGTGGCCATCCTGTAAAGGTGACTGCAAGAGCACAGCGCAGACTGCTCAATGAGATGAAGAAGAATCCTAGCGTGTCAGCTAAAGACTTACAAAAGTCTCTGGCATATGCTAACATCCGTGTTAGCGAATCTATGATACGTAAAACACTAAACAAGAATGTATTTTAAGGGAGGATACCACAGAGGAAGACACTGCTGTCCAAAAAAACATTGCTGCACGTTTACAGTTTGCACAAGAGCACCTGGATGTTCCACAGCAGTCCCCCTATCCTGTGTATAAATGATAACTTGTCAATACCCCTTTGACCCTACAAAGTTAATGAGATAGAAACATAGAAACATAGAATGTGTCGGCAGATAAGAACCATTTGGCCCATCTAGTCTGCCCAATATACTGAATACTATGGATAGCCCCCGGCCCTATCTTATATGAAGGATGGCCTTATGCCTATCCCATGCATGCTTAAACCCCTTCACTGTATTTGCAGCTACCACTTCTGCAGGAAGGCTATTCCATGCATCCACTACTCTCTCAGTAAAGTAATACTTCCTTATATTACTTTTAAACCTTTGCCCCTCTAATTTAAAACTGTGTCCTCTTGTGGTAGTTTTTCTTCTTTTAAATATGCTCTCTTCCTTTACCGAGTTGATTCCCTTTATGTATTTAAAAGTTTATATCATATCCCCTCTGTCTCTTCTTTCTTCCAAGCTATACATATTAAGGTCCTTTAACCTTTCCTGGTAAGTTTTATCCTGCAATCCATGTACTAGTTTAGTAGCTCTTCTTTGAACTCTCTCTAGAGTATCTATATCCTTCTGGAGATATGGCCTCCAGTACTGCGCACAATACTCCAAGTGAGGTCTCACCAGTGTTCTGTACAGCGGCATAAGCACTTCACTCTTTCTACTGCTTATAACCTCTCCCTATACATCCTAGCATTCTGCTGGCATTTCGTGCTGCTCTATTACATTGTCTTCCCACCTTTAAGTCTTCTGAAATAATTACTCCTAAAATCCCTTTCCTCAGATACTGAGGTCAGGACTGTGTCAAATATTCTATATTCTGCCTGGGTTTTTACGCCCCAGGTGCATTATCTGCACTTATCCACATTAATTTCAGTTTCAGAGTTCTGACCATTCTTCTAGTTTTCCTAAATCCTTTTCCATTGGCGTTTCCCTCCAGAACATCAACCCTGTTACATATCTTTGTGTCATCAACAAAAAGACGGTGGGAGATCAGACCATGCTCTTCTATGTGCCTCTAGGACAGAAGATCGATAGATTGATTTCTAAGTACAGAGATCCTTTCCAGAGAGCCATCATGGATGGACATGACAATGCTGATTCCTTAGGTCCTGTCTCCTTCTCTTCTCAGGATCAAAAAAACTCAGGCTCGTCATCATTAAAAGTGTTATCTCATGACACAGCTTTTTATTCTAGGCTAACTTTTCATGAAGACAACCACTTTAACAGGATGAATACTGAAGTGTGATCAGCAATACTGATAAAGCCTCTTTTAATTAAAGCCTTTAAGATACACTCTGGTGCTCCGATTCAAAGCACCCCCCAGGGGTTAATATCCACGCGTGGCTGAGTGACTAGACGCTGACACATAGTTGGTCAATGCAATCTCTACTTTATTACAGAAAGTAAGCGGTATATACATCTTCAGAAAAGGCAGTACTTTCTGAGGCCCAGGCATTATTTCATTGGCTCAAAAGGAAGAAGAGATAAGAGAAGAAGAGATAACACTCTAGCATCTGCGCACTGTGCACTACTTTGGAATGTGAACTAATGTACACATCTGGTTATCGTCGCCACGTTTTGATGGCGTCTATCCTAACAATAATACTGCACACGTCATATATGACACTTCAAAGAGGCGTTCTTCTATAGGCAGTGAGTAATGTGTGTATCATATTCATCCAGCCAAGGGATTGGATTTAGCATCCTTTCACAGTGCACACATCTTCTTCAAAGCATCTGTGGGAGATAGAAGACAAATGCTGCCCACAGCACAGTTCTCTGCCCCCCCCCCCTTCTTCTCCTCATAGCATTGCATAGACAGAGCTGACTAACAGCAGAAAGGGGAGGGGGGAGGCTCCTGAGATAAGAAGTTTGTAACAACTTAAGATTAACCAGTTACAGTCCTAGAGATACAAAAAATATAGAATAAAATTCACACATCTCTAACAATACATACTGCAGATCAGAGCATGGTGGCCTGATGCCAGAGAATTGAGCTTATAAAAATAATATTAAAGGGGCTGTCCAACCCCCTAGATACTGCTGATGTCTTCAGGATAGTCTGACTCCCCGCACCCCACCGATCTTCTGTTTTTCAGTAGCTCTAGACATGTCATACACATTCCCTTCCTTATATCACCTCATGGCATGGTTTACATGCACAAAAGTACTTCTGGCTCTTTTTGGCAATGTCTCTTTTTTCTCAATTTGATGGTCTTTACTACTGTATGAAATGCACAACAAGGGTCTAGAGTCTGGAATAGTTTAATTCAGTGAAGCATGGACTGTGTGGATTGAGGCACGTGTTTTCTCATATAATTTTAGTAAGTACTGTGGTAATCTGAATTGGGCAATAACTGTGAATATATACAGAGAATACTTGTGTATGACTCCTGGATGTAGAAATGGTTTCAATTCAGATCAATTTACAACAGCTATACATTTGTGAGCATACCAGGAATTGTATTTGATGATGTGATCTTAAACCTGTCTCATTGTATGACAGTCTGCAGGCAGCTTCTCTGACGTGACAGCTGGTGGACACCACCAGTGGCGTACATAGAAATCACTGGGCCCCATAGCAAGAATCTGAATTGGACCCCCATGCCATACTCATCTCTGGTACCTCCCGCTACTTGTGCCCTGGCCCCTCCCCTGCCCCACCTATGAACTGTGCGTTCTTCTGATTATTATATAGTTATGTCGGACTGGGGGCAGAGCTTTAGGGAGGCCAGCATGACAGGGGGGTGGCTCAGGGAGACCCCAGAGGTAAGGATAGGATAGTTGGTCAAGGAGGGCGGGTTTAAGGGGTCATGGGGGGGATAGGTATTGGGTAATTTGAGTTTAGGGGGGGGGGGTCGAGGGATTAAAAGATTGAGACAGGAAGAAGAAGGGTGCCATTTTAGGTAGAGCCGAAAGGATTCCCACCCGCCCACCCCTTCCTTTTATTAGGGGGGGGGGGGGGGGGGGGTTTGTGGCAGATTGTAAAAGTTGTTGGGGGGTAGGATTGTTAATGGTGAGGTGCGGAGATAAGGGGGAGGGTTTTTGTCACGGCGGCTTTGGTGGCAGGGGGAGGTTCTTGAAGTTGGTTTTATTCACTGGTGGGATGATGGGAGGGGCTTTGCGGTTGGGGCTGGACTCCCAGTTGTGGCGGAATTAAAGAGGGGGCCATTCAGTGGTGCTTCCGAGCTGGAGGGCAACGGCTGGAGGCAAGATGGCACCCCGGTGGGGTAATTCAGTTATTTGGGGGTTCAAGGACTCCCCTTGCAAGGAACTAATTATTAGAGTTTATGGTTATATATATACATACATTTTTATGTTGTTTGTTAATAAAAGCGGCTGCTGTGGCCGATTCATTCCAGCTTTGGGTCCGAGTTTTTATTAAGGTTAAAGGGGATGAGGCGCTGGGTGGGGATTGATTGGTGGAAAAGGGGATTGTTTCAGGGGCAGGTGAGTATTAGATGGGGCATATTTGCCAGGATGTGGCCAGATCTCCACTGGTCCCCATTATAATGAATAGGGCAGGACCGGACCTCGGTAGCGCCCAGTATTCACGGATCTGGCAGGCTATTCCTGGCCGGAACAGCCTGCTGGATCTGTTTTAACGCAAATATGAAACAGGCCTAAAGACTGTGCCTTCGGCTGCATATTATAAAGTGTGCCATATACCCTTCCCTGCCCCATGAACTGTTATTTCTGCTGATGCTGCTTTATTATATATGTTTCTGTGCCCACTCCCGCTTGTCAATAAGTGTGCCCTGGATTCTCCATCTTAGCACCACAACCCCCATGGCACACATCAGCCCCCAGGCACTTTTTGTATCAGTCTTGGACTTTCTGCATAACACAGAGATCGCTCTCCTGTGCTACTCCTTCAGCGTGCAGGGCCCTGACACACTGCAGATGACGGAGCTGGAGGTCACGCTAGGTCAGGGCAGGTCACACAGTCACTTGTCTGCACATCCTACTGCAGGTAAAGTTCTCTGCTGAGGCAGAAGGGACAGAGCATTCATCAGTGGCCACTGATGGACTCGTTAAGGATGGGGGCCCGAGATCAGGGAGCACAGCCGGGCCCCTTTCAACCATGGGCCCCATAGCAGCTGCGTGGTCTGCTCTATTAGAGGTACGCCACTGGTCACCCGCCATGTCTCTCACTAGTTGTCCTGGTTTTGGACTTCCTGTTAGTGCGACCTGCCATCTCTTTCCTCTTCATGGCAGGGTCCAGCTGCCATGCTTGTTTCCCTTTACTCAGGATGCAGCCTGTTTGTTTGGCTCTCTCCCTGTGCCCATAGGGCACACCTGTGGCGCTTCCCCTGGCTCTCAAATGGCTGACACTAGCACACCTTAATCTGCTCCAAGTACAGGTGTGCTGTATTCTTTTGTCTGCCTGTGTACTAACTTTCTGCCTGTTTACTGGATTCTGACACCTCTGCTGCCTGGCCTGACCTGTGCCTGACCTCCGGATTGACTCTTCGCTGCCTACTCCTGACTCAGACTGTTGTATTGTATAGCACGTACTCTGCCAGCCCTAATTACAATTCCCCCCGGAACCCTCAGTGCCCTGCATCGGTGTCTCTTGGGGATCAGCTGTCAATCAGACAGGGGACTTACTCTTGGAGGTAGTGGCTTCTGGTTTCCCTGCAGCGAAGTCCAGAACTCTGTACTGTTAAAGTGTGAATATCAGGGGTCTGCCAGGTAACACCCTTAGCGTTAGTCCAATGTCAAATCTGTTGTTTGGCACAGTGGTTTCACACCCACTGCCGTAACAACTTAGAACGGAGGAGCTGGGCTGACTGATATAAAAGAAACAATTCAGTAAAACATTTATTGTATTAATTTAAATCACTGCTGTTTGTATGCTTAGGAGTCCAGTGGGTGGTCTTGCTCACTGATTTCCAGTTATCTCTGTTTAGGACCACCCACTTGACTTCTAAGCATAGAATTAGCAGAGATTTAATGGGTACAAGCTATATATCAATCTGCTCAGCTTCTCCTGTTCTATAATAAGGATCCTGGCAGATCAGACACTAAGTTCAATGGGACAGGTTCCCTTACAATATAAAAAAGGAGTCTGTCAGTTGGAAATGCACTGGCAAATCAAGCTCAATTGCATTGTAGGGCCAGCTCAGCTGAATGTAATGATTACTTTTAGCGATCCATTGGCTTCATATGCAGATGAGCAGTTAAGTGCACAGGAGGGTGGGCCCAAGTCACTTTGTGCCACCCTTACTCCCTCCTGCTTCCTCAACCAGCCCCCTCCCTCTGATTCGTGACAGAACCAGGCTCCTGCATCTCTTCTCTCCTTGGCCTGTCAACCAAGAGGGAGGACCTGGAAGAGGAAGCAGGAGGTGCAAGGGTTGCACTTAGTGACCCACCCTCAGCGCACTTAACTGCTAATTTGCATATTGATTAAAAGTACTTTTGCTACAAAATGAAGCAATGGATCGCTAAGTGAAAGGTATCATTACATTCAGCTGGGGACAGACTTCCATTTAAGAGAAACAGTCATTATACACTTCATGAATAAATTAAACATTTCTCGCACTAAGGCCTCATGCACACAACAGTTGTTGTGTTCCGTGTCCGTTGTTCTTTTTTCCCGTGATTTTCTGTGGACCCATTGACTTTCAATGGGTCCGTTGAAAACTCGGGTAATGCACCGTTTGTCATCCCGCGTCCGTAATCCGTGTTTCCAGTCCGTCAAAAAATATACCTGTCCTATTTTTTTCCCGGACAACGGTTTGCGGACCCATTAAGTCAATGGGTCCGTGAAAAAACACGGAGGCACACAAGATTGTCAATCAGCGTCCGTGTCCGTTTTTTTCCTATCATTTGCAAGACAAACTTGACTTAGATTTTTTTTCACTTTCCTTCATGTCTGGTGATCCTCCAAAAATCAAGGAAGACACACGAACAAAAACGGAAACGATCACGGGACAACGGAACCCCGTTTTGCGGACCGTGAAAAAATTCTATGGTGTGCATAAGGCCTAAGGGTCCATTCACACGTCCGTATGTGTTTTTTCAAATTGCGGATCCGCTAAAAGCACAGACACCGGCAATGTGCGTCCGCATTTTGCCAGACCGCACATCGCCGCCACTCTCATAGAAAATGCCTTTTCTTGTCCGCAATTGCGACAATCGCCGACAATATCATTCAAAAGAGCGTTTTCTACAGGGAGGAACAAAAATACCAAACTTCAAAAAGCTAAATTTAGCCAACTAAGAGAGGCCATAGGCCTAACTAACTGGGACAAAGTCCTCACAAATAAAATACAGCCACAAAATGGGATATCTTTAAAAGCATCCTAAAAGCTCATTGTGAGAGGTACATACCGTATGGGAATAAAAGGTTAAGGAACAAAAAGAAACCAATGTGGATAAACAGAACTGTAAAGAAAGCAATAAATGACAAAAAAAAAGCATATAAAACACTAAAACAGGAGGGTAGCACAGAAGCACTGAAAAACTATAGGGAAAAAAATAGAACATGTAAAAAACAAATAAAAGCAGCCAAACTAGAGACCAAGAGATTAATTGCCAAAGAGAGTAAAACTAACCCTAAAATGTTCTTCAATTATATAATTGTTATAAAGTATAAATCTGAAGGTGTCGGCCCTTTAAATAGTAATGAGGGGGGTGTCGCAGAGAGCGACGAGGAGAAAGCAAAGCTGTTAAATATTTTTTTCTCGAATGTATCACTGAGGAAAATAAACTGTCAGATGAAATGCTGAATGTTGAAATATATTCCCCATTAAAAGTGTCCTGTCTGACACAGGAAGAAGTACAACAGCGACTTAAAAAGATCAAAATAGACAAATCGCCAGGACCGGATGGCATACACCCCCGTATCCTAAGGGAATTAAGTAATGTCATAGCCAGACCCTTATTTCTGATATTTGCGGACTCTATACTGACAGGGAATGTCCCACAGGATTGGCACATGGCAAATGTGGTGCCAATATTCAAAAAGGGTCCAAAAACAGAGCCCGGAAACTATAGGCCGTAAGTTTAACATCTGTTGTGGGTAAACTGCTTGGAAGGTTTTCTGAGAGATGCTATCTTAGAGCATCTTAACGGAAATAAGCAAATAACGCCATATCAGCATGGCTTCGTGAGGGATCGGTCATGTCAAACTAATTTAATCAGTTTCTATGAGGAGGTAAGTTCTAGACTTGACAGCGGCGAATCAATGGATGTCGTGTATCTGGACTTCTCCAAAGCATTTGACACTGTACCGCATAAAAGGTTAGTATATAAAATGAGAATGCTCGTGACTGGGAGAAAACGTCTGTAAGTGGGTAAGTAACTGGCTCAATGATAGAAAACAGAGGTGGTTATTAACGTACACACTCAGATTGGGTCACTGTCACTAGTGGGGTACCTCAGGGGTCAGTATTGGGCCCTATTCTCTTCAATATATTTATTAATGATCTTGTAGAAGGCTTGCATAGTAAAAATATCAATTTTCGCAGATGACACTAAACTGTGTAAAGTAATTAACACAGAAGAGGACAGTATACTACTACAGAGGGATCTGGATAGATTGGAGGCTTGGGCAGAGAAGTGGCAGATGAGGTTTAACACTGACAAATGTAAAGTTATGCACATGGGAAGGAATAATGCAAGTCACCCGTACATACTAAATGGTTAAAACACTCGGTAACACTGACATGGAAAAGGATCTAGGTATTTTAATAAACAGCAAACTAAGCTGCAAAAAACCAGTGTCAGGCAGCTGCTGCCAAGGCCAATAAGATAATGGGTTGCTTCAGAAGGGGCATAGATGCCCGTGATGAGAACATAGTCCTACCACTTTACAAATCGCTAGTCAGACCACACATGGAGTACTGTGTACAGTTCTGGGCTCCTGTGAACAAGGCAGACATAGCAGAGCTGGAGAGGGTCCAGAGGAGGGCTACTAAAGTAATAACTGGAATGGGGCAACTACAGTACCCTGAAAGATTATCAAAATTAGGGTTATTCACGTTAGAAAAAAGACGACTGAGGGGAGATCTAATTAATATGTATAAATATATCAGGGGTCAGTACAGAGATCTATCCCATCATCTATTTATCCCCAGGACTGTGACTGTGACGAGGGGACATCCTCTGCGTCTGGAGGAAAGAAGGTTTGTACACAAACATAGAAGAGAATTCTTTACGGTAAGAGCAGTGAGACTATAGAACTCTCTGCCTGAGGAGGTGGTGATGGTGAGTACAATAAAGGAATTCAAGAGGGGCCTGGATGTATTTCTGGAGCGTAATAATATTACAGGCTATAGCAACTAGAGAGGGGTCGTTGATCCAGGGAGTTATTCTGATTGCCTGATTGGAGTCGGGAAGGAATTTATTATTCCCCTAAAATGAGGAAAATTAGCTTCTACCTCACAGTTTTTTTTTGCCTTCCTCTGGATCAACTTGCAGGATAACAGGCCAAACTGGATGGACAAATGTCTTTTTCCGGCCTTATATACTATGTTACTATGTTACGTGTTCTATCATTCTGCGTAACGGCCATGCGGACATACAGGCACGGAATGCACATGGAGTCATTTCCATTTTTTTGCGGCCCCAATGAAGCGAATGGTTTCACATACAGGCCACAAAAAATAAGTTTGTGTGCAGGAGCCCTGAGGTGGGCCCCCAGAATCAGTTACACTGGTGGGGCCTAGGTACCCCAGTCCAACACTGAGCGTCAATGTGAAGCGATAAAGCTGAAGGAAATCCCTATGTTCTAGGGATTTATGGGTAGGGCATATTCATTTATTTTTGGGTTGATCACATGGGGCTTTTTAACGGGGTTTCCAGAACTTTTAGTTAATTAAATAGAAATCAACACTTTTTTTTTTTTTAATCCATGACCCAATATCACATGTTCGTTCTACTTGCAATCTTGCAACACTTTTGTCTCAGACAAATGTCAGGAGTGCAGAATACTACATTTCCCACACTGTTATGGGATCTAAATGGGTTGTCCGCCTACGGGGGGCTTTTGGCTAGACTCCCCAACCCTGGGTTGCCCCCCTTCATTCCCCCACCACCTGTCCATGCTGGTAAAGGTCCTGTTTGACTGGAGTCACATGGCTGCTACAGTCAATGTCTGGGTGCGGGTTCCCACCTCATCAGTTTGCCCAATGACATGGGCCAATGTGGCGCAGGTGCAGTACTGTAGTTACTTAGCACAGTCCTCCTTCAGTTCATGTTTGCTAAGCATATGTCCAAACTGGTCCTGCCCCATGTACACCAGGTGACTGATGACGTAGCGTACATTGGGGTAGTGCAGTAGGCTCACATGAATGTGTACCTGACGTCACAGTGGCAGAAAAGAAACACCTGAGTTTGTAATATACTTTCTGTTCCTGAAGTCCTGTGGATGAGCTGCTTGCGGGCCCACATTAAAGGGAAGACATCTATAAGGAGGAGGTGGAGGCCTCCACCAGAACTGCTTGTACCTGTAATGGTGGAGCAGGACTTCCACTGGTATCATTGTCAGGTCTGGCCACAAGAGGGCACTGTGACTCATAGCTACAACTATTACAGTCCTGTGAGGAGCTGCTCAGTCTCTGCTTTTTCTGTCCCTCCTTGGAACGTCCTCTAGTGTTCTACTCCCCTACACAATTTCAGCACCACTAGGAACGCTACCAGCCATACATATGTGTATATACTATGTATATTTGTAGTATTTGTATGTGTACTATAAATACAGTACAGACCAAAAGTTTGGACACACCTTCTCATTCAAAGAGTTTTCTTTATTTTCATGACTATGAAAATTGTAGATTCACACTGAAGGCATCAAAACTATGAATTAACACTTGTGGAATTATATACATATCAAACAAGTGTGAAACAACTGAAAATATGTCATATTCTAGGTTCTTCAAAGTAGCCACCTTTTGCTTTGATTACTGCTTTGCACACTCTTGGCATTCTCTTGATGAGCTTCAAGAGGTAGACCCCTGAAATGGTTTTCACATCACAGGTGTGCCCTGTCAGGTTTAATAAGTGGGATTTCTTGCCTTATAAATGGGGTTGGGACCCTCAGTTGCGTTGAGGAGAAGTCAGGTGGATACACAGCTGATAGTCCTACTGAATAGACTGTTAGAATTTGTATTATGGCAAGAAAAAAGCAGCTAAGTAAAGAAAAACGAGTGGCCATCATTACTTTAAGAAATGAAGGTCAGTCAGTCAGCCGGAAAATTGGGAAAACTTTGAAAGTAAGGGCTATTTGACCATGAAGGAGAGTGATGGGGTGCTGCGCCAGATGACCTGGCCTCCACAGTCACCGGACCTGAACCCAATCGAGATGGTTTGGGGTGAGCTGGACCGCAGAGTGAAGGCAAAAGGGCCAACAAGTGCTAAGCATCTCTGGGAACTCCTTCAAGACTGTTGGAAGACCATTTCAGGGGACTACCTCTTGAAGCTCATCAAGAGAATGCCAAGAGTGTGCAAAGCAGTAATCAAAACAAAAGGTGGCTACTTTGAAGAACCTAGAATATGACATATTTTCAGTTGTTTCACACTTGTTTGTTATGTATATAATTCATAGTTTTGATGCCTTCATAGTCATGAAAATAAAGAAAACTCTTTGAATGAGAAGGTGTGTCCAAACTTTTGGTCTGTACTGTATATATATATATATAGCATGTGGCAGTATACATTTGTATGGGATACGTTTGGATGTTCTTTGTAAATGTCCATGTTGTAGCAAAACTAATGTTTCTCAAGGGCTGGGCTCCCCTTTTTGTGTGCTCTGGTTAGCTTAAAAAATAAAAAATATGGAGGGCCCCTACCAAATTACTTCACCAGGGGTCTCTACCACCCTTAATACGAACCGCGTCCGTTGCTGCACTGCTACTTGCAATATAACAGGCTGAACTAAATGGACAGCCTTATAAACTATGTTACTATGTTCTGCTACTACTTCTATTCTGAACATTATTCATTGAACTACTGCTACTACTACTACCATTTTTGCCTTTACTACTACTCTCCTCCTAGCCTTGCTCTGTGTGCAGTTGCTGAGGTGCTTCTAATTGTTATTCAGCTTCTGCTATAAATGTAGGACTGCCCTCTCATTCCTTGCCTGAGCTTAGGTTTACCAGTGGAAGCATGCTATTCTGATTGTCTGCCCATGTACTGAACTTCTGCCTGTTAACTGACTTTGATACTCCACTGACTTTAGCCTTTTATGAACTTTTTTACTTTTATGTGTATGGAGCTGTGTGAATGTTGATTTTTTGCAAGGCGATCTGTATTTTTCATTGATACAGTTTTGGTGTGTGTTTGACTTTTTGATCACTTTTTATTAATTTTTTTTGAGGGAGGTGAAGCGACCAAAAAATTGGCCATTTTGCCATTTACTGTGTGAGTAAATATTTTTAAATGTTTTTAAAACTTTTTTATATTCCTCTAGGAAACTATAACAAGCAATCATTAGAATGCATTAGCATTGGAGTCTATGAGAATTACAGTACACTAAGTTCCTGTGGAGCCCTGTCACTCAGGAGGACTGAGGCTGCTGCATACTGCATCTAGCTCCCTTGAACCTTGCTAGGGAGAACTGGTGCACAGCCGGCAACGCGTGCTTCCGGTTTTCATCCTCACAGATGCTGTGGTAACATTTGACATTATTGTTGATCGCATACATCAATCCTGGGTGCCTGCTATTTAAAACAGAAGGCACCCAGTGGCTATGGCGCCCGCTGTACTCGCAAGCTATATTTAAAGTCCTGACCGCCAGCGTATATAGTCATAAGGTGGACGGGAACATGTTAATAAGGGGTTAATCACAAGTAATCTTCTGTTTGTTATGAGCTAGCTGCAAAGTATATGATTATGATGAGGAATGAAATGAATGGGTGTCCACAGTGCTGATCTACATCAGTGCAAGTCCTACTGGTCCCCAATACAGACGAAATGTGGCTTTCTTTGCAGTAAAAAAGATGACCCTTGTTTCTAATCTCAGTAATCCCTTTAAAAAGGTTATGATCTCATTTAAATGGGGCAGAAACTTGCCGATATGCAGGAGACACAAGCCACGCACATCCCACTCTGATTAACAATAGACACAATGAGAAGAGTTCGGGCGAGAGTGCACCGGAGATGGAGAGAAAGGGGTCTATTCATCAGAGGTTCTAATTGATCTTCCTCAGGATAAATACGGCTTATTATTATCTTATGCTTTGCAGCTCATTCATCAAAGTGGTTAAAATAACTTCCTTCTTCATGCCAGATGAAGAATAACCTTTGATGAACAATGAGGAAGGGAAGAAAGTGAGAAATAAGGCAGGGAGAGAGTTAAACACTGGCAAATGAGACTGACTTGGGGATCCAAAGAAGGATAGATGAGAGCGAGGGGCAGCTGAACCATGGCGGCCGGCATGCGATTTGCTGGGACTTTTAGTCACAGTTTTCTGATGAGAGATAAAGTTTGTTATTAATAAGGTGACTTCAAGGCCAAATTGTAAATTAAAACGGGTTATGCCATTATTAATGTAAAAAAAATCTGATATTATATAGTACATGACAGTGCCTTTCTAACAAAGCTAGAACCAGCCCTGGACCTCACATGGGTCCAGAGATCTCCACATTCATTGCTCCAATTGCTTTGAGCAATCTTCAGATTATCTTTAAAGGGATTCTCTGTCACCTGGATTTTGCCTATAGAGCTGCGGACATGCGCTGTTAGATCGCCGCTAGCACGTCCACAATATACATTCCCCATAGCTATAAGTGGTTTTATTTAGGCAATTTTCTATATATGTAAATGAGGCAAGTAAGGAGCCCAAGGGGCTGTTATCACCGTTTCTGGAGCCCAGCCACGTCCACTGTGAAGGAGCCCAGCACTGCCCGCATCCTCCGAATCTCCTCCTTGCTCCGTGATGTCACAAAGTTAGAGCGCCGTAATCTCGCAGCAAGCGCATGTGCAGTTCGTTCCCTGAGGCTGATGCCAGCACAGGGAAGGAACACTATGCCGGCACTGACAGGCCGCCTACTCGCACATGCCCGAGGTTACGGCGCTCTAACTTGGTAACCTTGGGGAGTAAGGAGGAGATTCGGAGGATGCGGGCAGTGCTGGGCTCCTTCACAGTGGGCGTGGTTGGGCTCCAGAACGGTTAGTGCAGCCCCTTGGGCTCCTTACTTGCCTCATTTACATACATATAAAATCGTTTTTTTGGGCTAAATAAAAGCACTCAGAGCTATGGGGAATGTATATTGCAGATGTGCTAGCAGCGATCTAGCAGCGCATGTCCGCAGCTCTATAGGCAAAATCCAGGTGACAGAGAATCCCTTACGGGGGGCATGTCCTTTCTGCTGCAGCTCTCTCGCTGTAACTGCCACAGCTTCTGACAGAACATATGGCTGGTGGCAGTTGAAAATGTAAACTGAGCAGGTGGCGCTATACAGATACATTTTATTGAATAACTCAGTGGCTGGTTTGAAAAATGTTGAATATGTTTTGTCACACAACCCCTTTAACTACCTGCTGGCAAAAATGCTTCAGTTATCTGCTATTCTACTATTCTAGAGGCCTTTTCTATCTTCTGTGTAACTTAAGACAGGCATTCTCCCCTCGTTACCACCCAGAGAGAGTATTATCTTAATCCATATTTAATAATACGCATTTACATACATAATAACTAAAAAGTAATAGTAATTATGAGCCTGCATTTAAAAATAAAAAAATAAAATAATTAAAAAATAATTGTGAACAGCCTTAATTAATGATAAAAGGCATCTACTGTATTTGCAAAAAAACGCATGAATACACAAAAAAAGCATCGAAAAGGCAATGGAAGCGCAGTGCATTTTCTGAAATGATACAATGATAGGTTGATTAAAAAGAAGAGAACTAAACCATCTGGAAGGATATAGAGGATTCTGTTTAGGATCAACTTTGTAAATGTGAAACGGCAGAGTGTGAGTGGAACGAAGAGTCCAGTCTGGGTCTTGTGAAACCCAATATGATGGCTATATAAGTGGGTAGGACACTCAGATGTATGCAGCCACGGAGGAAGGAGTTAGTCTAAACTCCGAAACGCGTCTGCTGTTTATAGCTACATTTGAAATTTCTGAGACCCACTTGATAAGGATTGATGTTATTATGATAAGATCATCTCATGTTTGAGATTGATGTGAAGCTCTTCACGGACATTGTAACCCTCACGGATATTGTAATCATTGTCCCTGTCACGGATGTAGTAGGGGAGAACACCAAAAGACAACAAGACGGAAGGGAAAAGACACTAGGCCTCACTGCTAGGGGAGGAAAAGGGTCACCACCTATGAAATCCTGCTCCTGGCCCTAACTCCTATCCGTATGGGCACCTCTCGATGGTAGAGATGCCCATACACAGGAACCTAGAAAACCCTGGTGGCCCTCAGATGCCCTAGACCTTAATGACAGGGCAGAGACAACCCGCTCCTTCCCTGGTGAAGGAACCAGCATCTCACTGAGGCCTAGTAAACAACAGAGGGGGGAGAGGTGGAATACAAAACACAAAAAGCGGAACACTTAACTTTTAAGGATGATGGATGATGGATGATCAGGACTTCAACTAGAACCACACTCCAGCTCTTCCAACACAAAATGAAGCTATCCAGAGCAAGGAGTGATGGGTGAAGTCAAACTAAATAGGGGGAGGTAAAAGTCACATGATCCACACCTGAACAGGAGGTGTGGACATACAAGCAACACACAGACAAAGTGAAACTAAAAGATGCTGTCAGATCACTAACGAGCAGATAATCTTTCAGACCTTCTCAAACCTGTCACCGGTGTGGAAAACATTCTTTCACAGCAGAAAAGGCCTGTAATGCCGCATCAGACCAGATAGAAATATCAGCACCCTTCCTAGTCATGTCTATTAAAGGTTTAACCACCGATGAATAGTTCAAGATAAATTTACGGTAGTAGTTGGTAAACCCCAAAAACTGCATAAGCGCTTTCAGATTTCCGGGTCGATCCCAGTCCAACACGCCACGGACCTTCTCGGGATCCATACGAAAACTCTCGGTGATATACTCTCGCATAGCCTTTCTTTCGGGTTCCGAAAGATTATACAACCGAGATTTGGGCAATTTAGCTACGGGAATAAGATTGACGGGACAGTCATACTCCCAGTGCGGAGGCAACTCCTGATTACCACTGTCAGAAAACACATCAGAAAATTCAGAAATGAACAAGGGGACAGTTTTAGTGGTAACCATAGAGAACGATGCATTAAGAAAGTTGTCCATGCAAAAATCACTCCACTCGAGAATCTGTCTCGCTTGCCAATCGATGTTAGGGTTATGTTTGCTTAACCATGGTAAGCCCAACACCAACGGAGCAGGCAGACCCTCCAACACATAAAAGGATATAGATTCCTGATGCAAATCACCCACTCTTAAATGAATGTCATTCACTACCTGCGACAGGCATTTTTGGGCGAGAGGTGCTGAGTCAATTGCAAAGACAGAAATACCGTACTATTCTCTAATGCATTAGTAGTCAACCCGTGAATGCGTACAAACTGTCCATCAATCAAGTTAACTCCTGCCCCACTGTCGATAAAAGCTTTGATTTTCACAGTTTTGGACTCTAGCGCCACCTCGGCTGACAGGAGAAAACGAGTACTACCAGTAAAAGACAAAAGTAGGTTTTCTTGCTGCCCACCCACACTACCAATAGTAATTTGCGGATTAAACTTTTTTTTCCTTTGGTTTACACCTTGATTCTGCAAGTACGGACAAATATTCACAAAATGTCCCTTCTTGCCACAACAAAAGCATACTCCTTTCACATGACCCAAGCTTTTGCCAGTAGTTCCAGGAGTAGCTCCTCCTAATTGCATAGGCTCATCACAAGGCACAACCACCCAAGTCTCTCCACCATAAGTGTCAAAGGAAGCAGTACCCTTATTGGACAGTACGTTCTGAAGGTGAGGACCCCTAGATCTCTCCCTCAGGCGTCTATCAAGACGTACAGCAAGGGACATAGCTGCTTCCAATGACTCAGGATTTTCATGAAAAGCAAATGCGTCCTGCAGTCTCTCAGAGAGACCCTGGCAGAATTGGCTACTGAGAGCAGAATCGTTCCACTCTGTATCCATAGCCCATCTCCTAAATTCAGAGCAAAAGGTCTCCGCAGAACGTTCTCCCTGCCGCAAACCCCGTAACTTGGTCTCGGCCTGAGAGATCCGATCTGGGTCATCATAGATAAGACCCAAGGCTCTAAAGAATTAATCTACCGACCGGAGGGACGGTGATCCGGTCAGCAGAGAAAAAGCCCAAGATTGGGCGTCCTCTTTAAGTAATGAAATAATCATACCCACACGTTGACACTCATCACCAGAAGAGTATGGACGAAGCCTAAAGTATAATTTACATGACTCCCTGAATTGGATGAAATTGTCACTACCCCCGGAAAACCTGTCCGGGAGAGCTACCTTCGGTTCAGGGCAGGCCTGGAACCCACCACCGGAACCAGCAGCCTGTGGGCTCTGAATCTGCAAAACCATCGCACGGAGGTCTGCTACCTCCAAAGTCAGATTCTGCATCTGTTCGACCAGTGCAGTCATAGCATCCATAGCTGCACAGATCAGAACAAAAAATGGCGGTATGGGCTCTGGATAATGTCACGGATGTAGTAGGGGAGAACACCAAAAAACAACAAGACGGAAGGGAAAAGACACTAGGCCTCACCGCTAGGGAAGGAAAAGGGTCACCACCTATGAAACCCTGCTCCTGGCCCTAAATCCTGGCCCCTGCTCCTGGCCCTAAATTTCTAGGTTCCCACAGGAACCTAGAAACCCCTGGTGGCCCTCAGATGCCCTAGACTTAATGACAGGGCAGAGACAACCTGCTCCTTCCCTGGTGAAGGAACCAGCGTCTCACTGAGGCCTAGTAAACAACAGGGGGGGGGGGGGGGGAATACAAAACACAACAAGCGGAACACTTAACTTCTAAGGATGATGGATGATCAGGACTTCAACAAGAACCACACTCCAGCTCTTCCAACACCAAATGAAGCTATCCAGAGCAAGGAGTGATGGGTGAAGTCAAACTAAATAGGGGGAGGTAAAGGTCACATGATCCACACCTGAGCAGGAGGTGTGGACATACAAGCAACACACAGACAAAGTGAAACCAAAAGATGCTGTCATATCACTAATAAGCAGATAATCTTTCAGACCTTCTCAAACCTGTCACCGGTGCGACAGTCCCACAACCCTCCAACTCACTGGAAGACCTGCATGGTCTGGGATCGGTGTGTGGAGACACGTGGGATGCGGACTGCGGAGAGTGAGACTGCAAGCGGAGGTAACTGCTCCTGCACCAGCCACGAGGATGTGGAGACAGAGGTCAATGTACTAATTACCACGTGGGACGCCATGTGGGAGTATTGACACCAGTTAGTGAGTACTCAACATTGATAACTGTGAAGATATCACCTCTATTAAATGCCAAATATCAACACTAATACAGCTGAATGATATTGAAACTATAACTATAAAGTGGACACAGTATATACAGTTACTATTTAATAGCAGTGTATACAAATGTGTCACCATTTACAAGCTTTTACTATCATATCCAAATGTGACATTTATTGGGGCAGATTTATGTAACTGTATGGCTTAGAGCCACATGATATCAGTGGAACGTTCACACATACAGTTTTTACTGTAATATTGCCACTATAAATAACATGATCCTCTTTTATAATTTTTTTAACCATTTATTGCTACGTTTGTCTATTATAAGGCATAATTCTATTTTAAATACGTTCTAGAACTGATTTTCATATATTACCTATTACTTTTTATTTATTTATGTATGTAAATGTGTATTATTAAATATGGATTAAGATAATACTCTCTCTGGGTGGTTACTAGTGTAGAGTGCCTGTCTTAAGTTACACACAATTTACTGATTGCTTTGCCGGGGTGAGTCAAACTGACAAGAGCACCTTGTCCATAGCAACAGGAGAATGAGCCGCCATATTCTCTTGTTAAAGTTACTTTTCTATCTTCTGCAAATCACAAATACAGCAAACTGCCTGTGACATGTAAGAGTCTGCACCAATGGCGTAGCTAGAAATGACTGGGCCCCACAGCAAATTTTTGAATGGGGCTCCATCCCCCAGTAATTTTTTCGCAACCCCTTCCTTTCATGCCGCCCCCATTCCTGTGGCTAGTAAAGATCGCTCTCTCAGACCAGGTCCGACAGCTGTTCCATCCGTTTTCTACAATGTCTATACTGTCACTGTATATAATTTCATTGTGTAATACTGTTGAGGGAGCCCTGACAAAATCCTTTAGTCCTCCTCCTCCTGGATAGGCCCCTTCTGGGTCAGGGCCCCAAAGCAGCCGCTTCCCCTGCTTTCCCTATAGCTACGGCCCTGGTCTGTACATATCCAGAAAAAATCCGGAGCGCATGACAGAGACCCGATGGACCCCATCATAGTCAATGTCATCATGTGAAAGGTCCAGAGCTTCCATTATTTTCTGTGTTTTATATACAGTCCTGATCAAAAGTTTAAGACCACTTGAAAAATGGCAAAAAATCATATTTTACATTGTTGGATCTTAACAAGGTTCCAAGTAGAGCTTCAACATGCAACAAGAAGAAATGGGAGCGAGACAAAACATTTTTTGAGCATTCAATTAATTGAAAATAACGATTAAACTGAAACAGGCTGTTTTTCAGCTGATCAAAATTTAAAAGGCCAAATCTGTGCAAAGATGTGGATTCATTGTAATTTTCTGTCAGGTAGTCACACGTTGTGATGGCAAAGGCAAAAAACTCTCCCTTTTTGAACGTGGTCAGGTTGTTGAACTGCATAAGTAGGGTCTCTCACAGCGCGCCATCGCTGCTGAGGTGGGACGCAGTAAGACAGTCATTTGGAATTTCTTAAATGATCCTGAGGCTTATGGAACAAAAATGTCAAGTGGAAGACCAAAAGAAATTTCATCAGCACTGAGCCGGAGGATCCAATTGGCTGTCCGTCAAGACACTGGACGATCCTCGACCCAAATTAAGGCCCTTACTGGTGCTGACTGCAGCCCCATAACCATCAGACGGCATCTGAGACTGAAGGGCTTCAAAAACAAAAAACGTCTTCAAAGACCTCGTCTCCTTGAATGCCACAGAACTGCTCGTTTGGACTTTGCAAGAGAGCACCAAACATGGGACATTCAAAGGTGGAAGAAAGTTTTATTCTCTGATGAGATTTTTTTTTACCTTGATGGTCCTGATGGTTTCCAACGTTACTGGCATGACAAGCAGATCCCACCTGAGATGTTTTCTACGCGCCACAGTGGAGGTGGCGCCATAATGGTCTGGGGTGCTTTTTCCTTCAGTGGAACAATGGAGCTTCAGGAAGTGCAGGGGCGTCAAACGGCCGCTGGCTATGTCCAGATGTTGCAGAGAGCATTCCTCATGACTGAGGGCCCTCGTCTGTGTGGTAACGACTGGGTTTTTCAACAGGACAACGCTACAGTACACAATGCCCGCAGGACAAGGGACTACTTCCAGGAGAATAACATCACTCTTTTGGCCCATCCTGCGTGTTCCCCTGATCTAAATCCAATTGAGAACCTTTGGGGATGGATGGCAAGGGAAGTTTACGAAAATGGACAACAGTTCCAGACAGTAGATGGCCTTCATGCGGCCATCTTCACCACTTGGAGAAATGTTCCCACTCACCTCATGGAAACGCTTGCATCAAGCATGCCGAAACTAATTTTGGAAGTGATAAACAATAACGGCGGAGCTACTCATTACTGAGTTCATGTTTGGAAGTTGGATTTCTGTTTGGGGGGGGGGGGGGGGTTAGTTTTTTTTTGGAGGTGTGGTCCTAAACTTTTCAGTTTATACGTTGTTTTCATTAAATTGAATGCTCAAAAAATGTTTTGTCTCACTCCCATTTCTTCTTGTTGCATGTTGAAGCTCTACTTGGAACCTTGCTAAGATCCAGCCATGCTAAATATGATTTTTTGCCATTTTTCAAGTGGTCTTAAACTTTTGATCAGGACTGTATATAAAACACAGAAAATAATGGATCAGGACTGTATATATACACACTCACCTAAAGAATTATTAGGAACACCATACTAATAAGGTGTTTGACCCCCTTTTGCCTTCAGAACTGCCTTAATTCTACGTGGCATTGATTCAACAAGGTGCTGATAGCATTCTTTAGAAATGTTGTCCCATATTGATAGGATAGCATCTTGCAGTTGATGGAGATTTGAGGGATGCACATCCAGGGCACGAAGCTCCCGTTCCACCTCATTCCAAAGATGCTCTATTGGGTTGAGATCTGGTGACTGTGGGGGCCATTTTAGTACAGTGAACTCATTGTCATGTTCAAGAAACCAATTTGAAATGAATCGAGCTTTGTGACATGGTGCATTATCCTGCTGGAAGTAGCCATCAGAGGATGGATACATGTTCTCATTCTGTTTACGCCAAATTCGGACTCTACCATTTGAATGTCTCAACAGAAATCAAGACTCATCAGACCAGGCAACATTTTTCCAGTCTTCAACAGTCCAATTTTGGTGAGCTCATGCAAATTGTAGCCTCTTTTTCCTATTTGTAGTGGAGATGAGTGGTACCCGGTGGGGTCTTCTGCTGTTGTAGCCCATCCACCTCAAGGTTGTGCGTGTTGTGGCTTCACAAATGCTTTGCTGCATACCTTGGTTGTAACGAGTGGTTATTTCAGTCAACGTTGCTCTTCTATCAGCTTGAATCAGTCGGCCCATTCTCCTCTGACCTCTAGCATCCACAAGGCATTTTTGCCCACAGGACTGCCGCATACTAGATGTTTTTCCCTTTTCACACCATTCTTTGTAAACCCTAGAAATGGTTGTGCGTGAAAATCCCAGTAACTGAGCAGATTGTGAAATACTCAGACCGGCCTGTCTGGCACCAACAACCATGCCTCGTTTAAAATTGCTTAAATCACCTTTCTTTCCCATTCTGACATTCAGTTTGGAGTTCAGGAGATTGTCTTGACCAGGACCACACCCCTAAATGCATTGAAGCAACTGCCATGTGATTGGTTAACTAGATAATTGCATTAATGAGAAATAGAACAGGTGTTCCTAATAATTCTTTAGGTGAGTGTATATATACAGTACAGACCAAAAGTTTGGACACACCTTCTCATTCAAAGAGTTTTCTTTATTTTCATGACTATGAAGGCATCAAAACTATGAATTAACACATGTGGAATTATATACATAACAAACAAGTGTGAAACAACTGAAAATATGTCATATTCTAGGTTCTTCAAAGTAGCCACCTTTTGCTTTGATTACTGCTTTGCACACTCTTGGCATTCTCTTGATGAGCTTCAAGAGGTAGTCCCTGAAATGGTCTTCCAACAGTCTTGAAGGAGTTCCCAGAGATGCTTAGCACTTGTTGGCCCTTTTGCCTTCACTCTGTGGTCCAGCTCACCCCAAACCATCTCGATTGGGTTCAGGTCCGGTGACTGTGGAGGCCAGGTCATCTGGCGCAGCACCCCATCACTCTCCTTCATGGTCAAATAGCCCTTACTTTCAAAGTTTTCCCAATTTTTCAGCTGACTGACTGATCTTCATTTCTTAAAGTAATGATGGCCACTCGTTTTTCTTTACTAAGGCCTCTTTCACACTTGCGTTGTTGGGATCCGGCATGCACTTCCGTTGCCGGAGGTGCCTGCCGGATCCGGAAAAACGCAAGTGTACTGAAAGCATTTGAAGACGGAACCGTCTTCCAAATGCTTTCAGTGTTACTATGGCACCCAGGACGCTATTAAAGTCCTGGTTGCCATAGTAGGAGCGGGGAGCGGGGGAGCGGTATACTTACAGTCCGTGCGGCTCCCGGGGCGCTCCAGAATGACGTCAGAGCGCCCCATGCGCATGGATGACGTGATCCATGTGATCACATGATCCATGCGCTTGGGGCGCCCTGACGTCACTCTGGAGCGCCCGGGGAGCCGCACGGACGGTAAGTACACTGCTCCCCCGCTCCCCGCTACACTTACCATGGCTGTCAGGACTTTAGCGTCCCGGCAGCCATGGTAACCACTCTGAAAAAGCTAAATGTCGGCTCCGGCAATGCGCCGAAACGACGTTTAGCTTAAGGCCGGATCCGGATCAATGCCTTTCAATGGGCATTAATTCCGGATCCGGCCTTGCGGCAAGTGTTCCGGATTTTTGGCCGGAGCAAAAAGCGCAGCATGCTGCGGTATTTTCTCCGGCCAACAAACGTTCCGTACCGGAACTGAAGACATCCTGATGCATCCTGAACGGATTACTCTCCATTCAGAATGCATTAGGATAATCCTGATCAGGATTCTTCCGGCATAGAGCCCCGACGACGGAACTCTATGCCGGAAGACAATAACGCAGGTGTGAAAGAGCCCTTAGCTGCTTTTTTCTTGCCATAATACAAATTCTAACAGTCTATTCAGTAGGACTATCAGCTGTGTATCAACCTGACTTCTCCTCAAAGCAACTGATGGTCCCAACCCCATTTATAAGGCAAGAAATCCCACTTATTAAACCTGACAGGGCACACCTGTGAAGTGAAAAACATTTCAGGGGACTACCTCTTGAAGCTCATCAAGAGAATGCCAAGAGTGTGCAAAGCAGTAATCAAAGCAAAAGGTGGCTACTTTGAAGAACCTAGAATATGACATATTTTCAGTTGTTTCATACTTGTTTGTTATGTATATAATTCCACCTGTGTTAATTCATAGTTTTGATGCCTTCAGTGTGAATCTACAATTTTCATAGTCATGAAATTAAGAAAACTCTTTGAATGAGAAGGTGTGTCCAAACTTTTGGTCTGTACTGTATATACACTCACCTAAAGAATTATTAGGAACACCTGTTCTATTTCTCATTAATGCAATTATCTAGTCAACCAATCACATGGCAGTTGCTTCAATGCATTTAGGGGTGTGGTCCTGGTCAAGACAATCTCCTGAACTCCAAACTGAATGTCAGAATGGGAAAGAAAGGTGATTTAAGCAATTTTGAGTGTGGCATGGTTGTTGGTGCCAGACGGGCCGGTCTGAATATTTCACAATCTGCTCAGTTACTGGGATTTTCACGCACAACCATTTCTAGGGTTTACAAAGAATGGTGTGAAAAGGGAAAAACATCTAGTATGCGGCAGTCCTGTGGGCAAAAATGCCTTGTGGATGCTAGAGGTCAGAGGAGAATGGGCCGACTAATTCAAGCTGATAGAAGAGCAACGTTGACTGAAATAACCACTCGTTACAACCGAGGTATGCAGCAAAGCATTTTTGAAGCCACAACACGCAGAAACCTTGAGGCGGATGGGCTACAACAGCAGAAGACCACACATCTCCACTACAAATAGGAAAAAGAGGCTACAATTTGCACGAGCTCACCAAAATTGGACTGTTGAAGACTGGAAAAATGTTGCCTGGTCTGATGAGTCTTGATTTCTGTTGAGACATTCAAATGGTAGAGTCCGAATTTGGCGTAAACAGAATGAGAACATGTATCCATCCCCTGATGGCTACTTCCAGTAGGATAATGCACCATGTCACAAAGCTCGAATCATTTCAAATTGGTTTCTTGAACATGACAATGAGTTCACTGTACTAAAATGGCCCCCACAGTCACCAGATGTGGTGGAACGGGAGCTTCGTGCCCTGGATGTGCATCCCTCAAATCTCCATCAACTGCAAGATGCTATCCTATCAATATGGGCCAACATTTCTAAAGAATGCTATCAGCACCTTGTTGAATCAATGCCACGTAGAATTAAGGCAGTTCTGAAGGCAAAAGGGGGTCCAACACCGTATTAGTATGGTGTTCCTAATAATTCTTTAGGTGAGTGTATATATATATATATATATATATATATATATACCCTATATACTAGTAGCTTATGCTGCCTCTCTTTCCTGCTTTCTATTTTGACTTCAGAACAAGGAACATTTTGCTATTTAGACTCCATTTTGGACTTTTTGGCCAGAAGATTATGATATGCTGACATTAAAACCCTGAAGGGACTGTCCAAATCTATTTTACTTTTTTAAATTTTGACACCAGCCTGCTGTACCTGTAGAAAAAAACATACCGTATATACTCGAGTATAAGACGAGTTTTTTGGCACATATTTTTGTGCTCAAAAAGCCTCCTCGTCTTATACTCGAGTCTAGTCTAGCTCCGGTAATACAGGCAGTGCGGGGGGCGGCGCTCACTCACTGACGTCACGCGCATGCGCCGCCTAGTGGGAGAAGGCGCGTGACGTCAGTGAGTGAGCGCCGCTCCCCGCACTGCCTGTATTACCGGAGCAAAGACAAAGTAAGAATACTGCTGTGAGCGTCGGGGAGGGGGATCTGTGGATGGCACTGTAGGGGGATCTGTGGATGGCACTGTAGGGGGATCTGTGGATGGCACTGTAGGGGGATCTGTGGATGGCACTGTAGGGAGATCTGTGGATGGCACTGTAGGGGGATCTGTGGATGGCACTGTAGGGAGATCTGTGGATGGCACTGTAGGGGGATCTGTGGATGGCACTGTAGGGAGATCTGTGGATGGCACTGTAGGGGGATCTGTGGATGGCACTGTAGGGGGATCTGTGGATGGCACTGTAGGGGGATCTGTGGATGGCACTGTAGGGGGATCTGTGGATGGCACTGTAGGGGGATCTGTGGATGGCAGTGTAGGGGGATCTGTGGATTGCAGTGCCATCCACAGATCCCCCTACAGTGCCATCCACAGATACCCCCTCCCCTAAACAGTGCCATCATGGCACTGTTTAGGGGAGGGGGGATCTGTGGATGGCACTGTTTAGGGGGGATCTGTGGATGGCACTGTTTAGGGGGGAGATCTGTGGATGGCTCCCTGTATTTAATGCAGAGTGTGTGTGTATATAATGCACACACTCTGCATTAAATACAGGGAGTCACCCTCTTGCAGATGTGTGTATATAATGTAGAGTGTGTGCATTATATACACATACACTCTGCATTATAGCTGCATTTCCCACCCTAGTCTTATACTCGAGTCAATAATTTTTCCCATTTTTTTGGGGTAAAATTAGGGGCTCGGCTTATACTCGGGTCGGCTTATACTCGAGTATATACGGTACCTGGCGATGGGAAGCTGGTGAGTATATTTTACTTAGGGCGGGTTCGCATTAGCATTCCTAATTCCGTTATAGTGTTACGTTATATCAGAGTTAACAGAATATAGCGGAACTTTAGGATGGAATGCAAAACGGAACCCTTTGAGAGACATTACGTTTTGCTCCATCCTAAAACATCTCTATGGGCACAAATAACAGGATTTTTTTCCCCGCCATGCATAACGGAACCAAATGGCGCCGTTTTTCTTGGGATTGGTGGCAATTTCAGGACTCAAACCCCACCAATGAAAACATTAAATATGTTGCTGTGACACATCAAAAGTTTGAGATGACCATTGATCCAGCATCCAGACTATGGAGTATAGATTGCCACTTTATTGTAAATCCATTAAAACTGGATCATTGAAGTCACACTTACATGTTTCTAACTGTATTCTATGATAAGGGCGCATGGTGTACCAGAAATGAATAAGCATGACTTCTATATAATATTAATGGATTTACAATAAAGTGGGATTTTATATGCCAAGTCTGGATGCTGGGTCAATATTCATCTGTTATGCTGCTTACGATTATTGGAACATGGAGAGATATACTTAAGTCAGTGAGTTTGATATTTTTTCTTCAATTGACTAGATTTATGTGTTCGAGGGGTTATCCAAACTATAAAACATGCCACCCAATACCCGGGCCCCTCATATAGATTATAATTTCCACGCTCTCCGGCACCCGCATTGTTCCTGATCCCCGTACGGCTGCCACTGCATCTCCCCGTCATGTGAATCAAAACATCCGGTGTCGGGGGAGCAGCCAATAGCAGGCCGCAAGGGGGGTGCAGGTGACGTTAGGGAGGCTTGCTCCTTTTGCGACCTGCTATTTGATGCCCCCCCCCCTCCCAGTCGCTGGCTGTCTTGATCCCCGGGATGTGGAGATGCAGCGGCGGCCCTGCGGGGATAAGGAGCGTTGCAGGTGCTGGGGAGCGGGGTAAGTTTAATCTATATGAAGGGCCCGGGTATTGGGGGGCATGTTTTATAGTTTGGATAACCCCTCTAACCTTTCTTTAAAGGGACACTGACAGGCCCAATTAGCATATTTAGGCATATATATGTCAGTACAGGTCTTATAAAGTCTATTAAAATCATCTAAGTATCCCCCCTGTCCACCTTATAAATACCAAAATATTAAGTTTTATAACCTGCTTGTCCGGTCACAAATCTGCCCAAGGGGCGGCGTTTCATCTGAAAATGCGCCCAGCCAGCCGCTCCCAACTGCCGTCTGAAGCCCCGCCCAGCTCATCAATATTCACTTCGCTGGGCGGCGGCTACAACTCTCCCGACTCAAGATTCTGCGCACAGCCCATTCGATCCTCTGGGCACGTCCTCCGTCCAATCTTCAGCGCATGCGCCCGGCCAGGGTCACATCGCGCCTGCGTACAGAGCGCTGCAGCCCCTGCTTTATGCGCATGCGCCGGGCACTTGAGTCGGGAGAGTTGTAGCCGCCGCCCAGCGAAGTGAATATTGATGAGCTGGGCGGGGCTTCAGACGGCAGTTGGGAGCGGCTGGCTGGGCGCATTTTCAGATGAAACGCCGCCCCTTGGGCAGATTGGTGACCGGACAAGCAGGTTATAAAACTTAATATTTCGGTATTTATAAGGTGGACAGGGGGGATACTTAGATGATTTTAATAGACTTTATAAGACCTGTACTGACATATATATGCCTAAATATGCTAATTGGGCCTGTCAGTGTCCCTTTAAAGTGTTATAAATTTGACTGGGGCATGAACTTATTCTACTGGTCCGAAAGACGTAATCCATAAATTGCTGCGGTCTTGTATTGTATCTCAGTGTGCCTCTAATTTTACATAGAAGCCATGTGAATCTGTGAATAAATAAAAAATTGTGGCTGGGCTTCGCGGGCTACTTTTTTAGTGTTAGCCATTTCTTTTCCAACATTCAAGCTTGTCACGACAACACTGGCTCTAGAGTGATAGTCTCGTTCGATGCAGCGAAAGCCTTTGATTCTGTTGAATGGTCCTACCTATGGGCAGTCTTTGATTTTGTACCTACATTAATTTCTTTGGTGCACCTTCTATATCATGCCCCTATGTCCTGTGTCTGTGTTAACAGCTGGTTATCAGACACCTTTAGCTTGCGTTGTGGTACCCATCAAAGGTGTCCCTTATCACTTTTCCTATATGCTATTTCAGTGGAGCCTCTTGAAGAATGCCTGTTTAGAGACCCACACATCCTTGGCTTGTGTAAATGTGGGTTGCAGTAATGTGTGGGTCTCTATGTAGATAATGTGGTCAATACCTGGCCGATCCAGGCCCTTCATTGTAAACAGCTGTCTATAATTCAACACTTCGGCCTTTTTTCTGGTCTCAAGATTAATTGGGATTAAGCCCTTAGATTAATTTCCTAGGACGTTTGAACAACCTACTTTGCCACTGCAATGGTGCAACTCCCTCACATATTTAGGAGTTTGGGTCACTAGCTACATCCCGTATTTTATAACTTTGAATGTCTCTTCACTTTTTGAATATGGCTATTCTGATTTAAGCCTAGAAAATGGTCCGTGTTTAAATTCCCCCAATGCTCTTTCAAAAGTTTAACTTGCCTTTCATGGCCTTCATGTGGCATGAGGGGAGATCCAAACTTTGTTGGCATATAATGCAGAACCCCTCGGACTGGAGAGAGATGGCGGTCCCTGATATTCAACTTTAACACTTTACGGCTCAGGTCTCCCATCTTATCACCTGGGGAGGTTTGGAGCAGCAGGGAGTTATGGCACTGGTGAGTGATGACTTGCATATTTCCATTACTGACCCCAGATACACTGCTTTTCTTAAGGTAAGAGTATCCTCTCTTCCTCTACTACAGCAAGCTAGACAGGTTTGGACCTGGGTCCCATTTATTATGGTGGTCCTTCATTTCATCCCTGTTAGGTTGGTGGTCCATGCCTGCCATGCTCTTCACCATGTCTCCCGGCCACATTCTCTACAGATTTGTGGCCTGCATGCTCCCTTCCAGCCTGCCAGCATCTGTGCTCTTAGGGCAGGTGCTTCTAAATTCTTCCCCAGGCAATGGCTGGGTCCTTGGTTATTTAAGGCACCCTGCCCAGTGACAGGGTGTCTGAGCTTTAAAATTACTGGTGACCAGCAAAGGTGTTAACATCTAGTGTTTCTGCGATTTTCCTGTGTATTGCCTGCATTTATCCTATGTTAGTTCCTCTCTGTGCTCTAGCCCAGTATACACCCTGCCTCCTACACTTCCAGTTTCATTTCTGTTCATGTCTAAATTAACCCTGTCTGTCTACCTTGTTCATGTTCTTGTCAAGTACCCAGCCTGCCTACCCTACCTGTGTCTTCACTATCACCCAGCCTGCTGGTTATTCCTGCATCCACCTTCATGTACACTACCAATGTGCAGTCTGGATCTAGTAATCTGCATTTAAGCCCCATGACCCCAGTGGGTCCGCTGTCGATTACACCAGGACTAACGCAGTAGCGGTCCTGTTGCTTCCCTTCAGCAAAGGTCAGATCCCTGTACATGGTGTAAGAAGGATGATAGGTACGTGTCACTGAGGTTCCTGGCCTCGGTGGAGTAAGAGCCGTTTTTTATGTGTCAGCAGCAGTTGCTATTTGACACCTTAATACTTAGTATGGCTGTATAGCTGATCAGGGACAGCTCTTACTGGGAGTAGTCAAAGTGCTGGGTGGATGACTAGTCCCCATGTTCCAGGCCGGGTTTTGCCAGGCCTAAAAACCAGCCAGCACTGCCAGGTGAGGAGGATTACCTCAGTCTGACAGTGAAGCTCACGAGGTGTGTGTGCTGGAGGGCTGAGACCCGTCTGTAAGGGAAACGGGCCCCCTAACAGCCTGCTATGGACTGCTGGAGGCAGAACTGCCAACAAGGGGATTTTTGCTATGTGGACTTTCCATTGTGTGTGAACTAACACCAAGACTGCAAAGTGACGTTTTGTTTTTGCTTTATGTGTTAATAAATACGGAAGTTTGATTTAAGAACTGGTAATTTGCCTCTGTACTGCGTCCGCACACCCTGTCTACCAGAGCGAATCCCCACAATGGGTTAAAGGGTGAACAACAGGGAAGCGTCAGAATAACGCCATTAGGCTTAGTCCTGGTTAGTTAGCACAGTGAGCCCACACTTAATTCACCATGTAGTATTGCTGATAGCGACACGTTACAGTGTATATATACAGTACAGACCAAAAGTTTGGACACACCTTCTCATTCAAAGAGTTTTCTTTATTTTCATGACTATGAAAATTGTAGATTCACACTGAAGGCATCAAAACTATGAATTAACACATGTGGAATTATATACATAACAAACAAGTGTGAAACAACTGAAAATATATCATATTCTAGGTTCTTCAAAGTAGTCACCTTTTGCTTTGATTACTGCTTTGCACACTCTTGGCATTCTCTTGATGAGCTTCAAGAGGTAGTCCCCTGAAATGGTTTTCACTTCACAGGTGTGCCCTGTCAGGTTTAATAAGTTGGATTTCTTGCCTTATAAATGGGGTTGGGACCATCAGTTGCGTTGAGGAGAAGTCAGGTGGATACACAGCTGATAGTCCTACTGAATAGACTGTTAGAACTGGTATTATGGCAAGAAAAAAGCAGCTAAGTAAAGAAAAACAAGTGGCCATCATTACTTTAAGAAATGAAGGTCAGTCAGTCAGCCGAAAAATTGGGAAAACTTTGAAAGTAAGGGCTATTTGACCATGAAGGAGAGTGATGGGGTGCTGCGCCAGATGACCTGGCCTCCACAGTCACCGGACCTGAACCCAATCGAGATGGTTTGGGGTGAGCTGGACTGCAGAGTGAAGGCAAAAGGGCCAACAAGTGCTAAGCATCTCTGGGAACTCCTTCAAGACTGTTGGAAGACCATTTCAGGGGACTACCTCTTGAAGCTCATCAAGAGAATGCCAAGAGTGTGCAAAGCAGTAATCAAAGCAAAAGGTGGCTACTTTGAAGAACCTAGAATATGACATATTTTCAGTTGTTTCACACTTGTTTGTTATGTATATAATTCCACATGTGTTAATTCATAGTTTTGATGCCTTCATAGTCATGAAAATAAAGAAAACTCTTTGAATGAGAAGGTGTGTCCAAACTTTTGGTCTGTACTGTATATATATATATATATATATATATATATATAAATACCATGCTCTTTTTATACTGATGTGGGCCGGCCAGCTCAGGTCATTGTAACTGTAATAGGTCATTGAAGCCCATTGTGTTTGTGAGTGTGGGTGCTTCTTTGGTACTCTCGGGCGAATGGTCGGTGTCTAGATCAAATTGATTGTTTCAATTACTTTTTCTTTATTGGGCCGTTCACACTTGTATAAATCACTGCGAAAGGTGCACCACAATGATATGCAACTGACAACACTGGCTAATCCCTCAAGCTGATGTTAAGAACTGACACTTTAGCCAATGTATTCCTGTCAGGAACACATCGGAGCTCTTTTGCACCACCGTCAAGGTATCTCAGTGCCCTGGGTCCTTCATATTGTGTTGTTTGCAAAAGATCTGTAATGTCTTACTGCTACACATGACAGTTGTTTCTAGGAAAATATCCTAGGTACCCTGGAGGGGTTAAAGCAGTGTGGTTATAACATACATTCTCTTCCAAACCTGAAGGAACTGTCTATGTTCCACAAAGTCCTTATTAAAATTGATCAAAGGACATTTCAAACACATCAAAGTCAAAGAATTTGAGTTGTTTGAAATGTTGTTTAGCATAATGTAGGTTCAATCAATTAGTATGTTTTACTTTTATTAGTTCTTACACTTTGCTGCTTTTTTGAAGCTTCTTTTCATATGATGTAAATTGTGTCTATACACTGCGTGCAGAATTATTAGGCAAATGAGTATTTTGACCACATCATCCTCTTTATGCATGTTGTCTTACTCCAAGCTGTATAGGCTCGAAAGCCTACTACCAATTAAGCATATTAGGTGATGTGCATCTCTGTAATGAGAAGGGGTGTGGTCTAATGACATCAACACCCTATATTAGGTGTGCATAATTATTAGGCAACTTCCTTTCCTTTGGCAAAATGGGTCAAAAGAAGGACTTGACAGGCTCAGAAAAGTCAAAAATAGTGAGATATCTTGCAGAGGGATGCAGCACTCTTAAAATTGCAAAGCTTCTGAAGCGTGATCATCGAACAATCAAGCGTTTCATTCAAAATAGTCAACAGGGTCGCAAGAAGCGTGTGGAAAAACCAAGGCGCAAAATAACTGCCCATGAACTGAGAAAAGTCAAGCGTGCAGCTGCCAAGATGCCACTTGCCACCAGTTTGGCCATATTTCAGAGCTGCAACATCACTGGAGTGCCCAAAAGCACAAGGTGCGCAATACTCACAGACATGGCCAAGGTAAGAAAGGCTGAAAGACGACCACCACTGAACAAGACACACAAGCTGAAACGTCAAGACTGGGCCAAGAAATATCTCAAGACTGATTTTTCTAAGGTTTTATGGACTGATGAAATGAGAGTGAGTCTTGATGGGCCAGATGGATGGGCCCGTGGCTGGATTGGTAAAGGGCAGAGAGCTCCAGTCCGACTCAGACGCCAGCAAGGTGGAGGTGGAGTACTGGTTTGGGCTGGTATCATCAAAGATGAGCTTGTGGGGCCTTTTCGGGTTGAGGATGGAGTCAAGCTCAACTCCCAGTCCTACTGCCAGTTTCTGGAAGACACCTTCTTTAAGCAGTGGTATAGGAAGAAGTCTGCATCCTTCAAGAAAAACATGATTTTCATGCAGGAGAATGCTCCATCACACGCGTCCAAGTACTCCACAGCGTGGCTGGCAAGAAAGGGTATAAAAGAAGAAAATCTAATGACATGGCCTCCTTGTTCACCTGATCTGAACCCCATTGAGAACCTGTGGTCCATCATCAAATGTGAGATTTACAAGGAGGGAAAACAGTACACCTCTCTGAACAGTGTTTGGGAGGCTGTGGTTGCTGCTGCACGCAATGTTGATGGTGCACAGTTAAAAACACTGACAGAATCCATGGATGGCAGGCTTTTGAGTGTCCTTGCAAAGAAAGGTGGCTATATTGGTCACTGATTTGTTTTTGTTTTGTTTTTGAATGTCAGAAATGTATATTTGTGAATGTTGAGATGTTATATTGGTTTCACTGGTAAACATAAATAATTGAAATGGGTATATATTTATTTTTTGTTAAGTTGCCTAATAATTATGCACAGTAATAGTCACCTGCACACACAGATATCCCCCTAAAATAGCTAAAACTAAAAACAAACTAAAAACTACTTCCAAAAATATTCAGCTTTGATATTAATGAGTTTTTTGGGTTCATTGAGAACATGGTTGTTGTTCAATAATAAAATTAATCCTCAAAAATACAACTTGCCTAATAATTCTGCACTCCCTGTATAACCCATCTAACTGGATGTGGTAAATACAAACCATCAAAAGTATAAGATGTGTTTCCATATCCTTATCGGACAAAGCCAAGCAAGCTATAGAAATATTTATGCGAGCCATATATACACCTTCTGGGTATTGAAGGCCTAGTGTCAAAGGGCTTTTGCTTACTCTGACATGAGGAGCGTAGTTTATGTACAAAGATTATGAACCCACTTTGTGGATTAGAGAATATACAGTCCCCTGTTTGGGGGCATATTTAATTCACTTCATTACACTGTATTTTCCTTTCTCCCTCAGTATATTACATTACGGTAATCTGTGTGGACATTTCACAAAATCAACGTTAATTATATACAGGGCTACTTCAAGTTACAATATTAAAAGGAGTCTGTGCCCAAGATATTAATTTATAAACCAGGCACAATGCCTTTTAGGACTATCCTAGCTGAATGTGATTATACTTTTTACTTAGTGATGCATTGCTTCATTCTGGAGAAAAAGTACTTTAAATTCATATGCAAATAAGTAGCTAAGTGCACCGGGGGCAGGCCCAAGCCACTGTGTGCACCCTTGCTTCCTCTGCCAGCCCCTCCCTCTAATTCTTGATTGACAGGGTCAGGCGAAATGACTATGTGTTATGATGGCGGCGCGTGTCCGCCACTGCCTCACTCTCCAGAGCAGGCACAAGTGTCTTACCTCGCGCTGTGTCCTGCGAAAGGTCCAGACCTGCACAGTCTCTTCTGCCACCTGCAGCGGGTCTGCCTCCAGCCTGCTCTTGTCCCTCTCCTTTGGTGCAGGCCAAGGTCTTCTCTCTCCCTCAAAATCTGACCCATAGGGTTTACAAGCTCTCTCTAGGCCAACACATGCACATCCGAATTTTGGTTGTCCGTCCCTGAGTATATAAGGCATCTTAGTGGGGGGGGGGGGGGGGGGGCTGAGCTTTAGGTTCCTAGTCTCTTAGCCAGTGAAGGTCCGTTACTCTGTCTTACTGCTCGTGTACCACCGAACGTCTGCCTGAAAACCAACTCTGATTCACCACTGCCTGTCCTGACCTTAGACTGTTTCCCTTTTTGCTTTATTGTCACCTGCCCTGACCTTGGACTTGTTTCCCGGATAGGTTATAACACTGGTTGCCCTACCATGTTTCCTGACTAGGAATCTTGCCTGACAACTCTGTGCCTCGCACTTGTGTCTCTGACCCCTGTGGTTAAGTAGACAACTACACCGGGACTATCTAAAGAGGTAGCAGCCTGGTAGCTCCCTTACAGTGTAGACCAGATCCCAGTATAGGGGTTAAAGGGTGAATACCAGGGGGCTGCCAGGATAACATGCTTAGAGTTAACCCAAAGCCAAACTGGCCACACCCACTTCCCGTTGCACTATGCAGGAGCCAATAAAAAATGAGAGGGAGGAACAGTAGAGAAAGCAGTAGGAGCAAGGGTGCACAGAGTGGCTTTGAGCCTGCCCTTAGTGCACTTAGGTAGCATGTAGCACAGGTAGAAAGAGACCTAATACATGTAGCTAGAAGCTTGTAAGGGTGGGGGTAACCCTCATAATTTTCACCTTACATTAAAGGTGTTGTGTCACTTCAGCAAATAGCATTTATAATGTAGAGCATCTCTGGCCAATCCATGAGCAGGCCTGAACAATTTGAAAGTGTCTTAGACTGCGTAATGCACAGCAAACATGAGGTAGTCTGAGAAGTGGTACGGCAATCTTGGATGACAGAAATGGAACCTGAGAATTAGGAAGTAAAAATATGAACCATGTAAGTGTTCTGTTTGTTCCTCAGTTAATGTGATTTATATATATATTTTTTTAACTGGAGGGTTGTAACATGTGTATGAAAATGTACTTATGTGTATTGAACACAGAGTTCTTAAAGGGGTTATCCGAAGTCTAAAAGATCCCCCTCAATGCCCCTGCCCCTCGTATACATTATATTTATCTGCTCCCCGACACCTGCGTCGATCCGTATCCATGCACGGCCACGGCTGCATCTCCCCGGAGCAGCCAATAGCAGGCCGCGACAGGGTTGAGCCTCCCTAGCTGTCGTGGCCTGCTTTTGGCTGCACCCTGTCGTCAGATGTTTTGATCCGTTCAACAGGGAGATGCAGCGGTGGCAGTGCAGGGATCCGGATCAACGCATGTTCCAGGGAGCAGATAAATATAATGTATATGAGGGTTCTCGGTACACTTTAATATTATGTATCATATGAAAGAGCAGAGTTTTGCGCTGGTAGCCTCGGCAGAGTAACATAGTATATTGCCAGACACACCTGCTTAGGGTGTGCTCAGCAAGTAGGCACGAGTGAAGCCAACATGAGTTGCATCGGTGGGCTGTAGGCAGATGAAAAGATGAATGCAATGGAGTAGCAAGGAAAGACCAAGTACAGTTGTCATGAGATGAATCGGTGGACTGGAGGGAGTCTGAGTGGTGTCCCGCAGCAAGGCTTGACCAGAAAAGAGACTGAAAAGAGGCTGTGAGGACTTTGAAGGTGCTAGCCCAGATTTTGAGTGACCAGCAATTGGTTGGCCTGAGGCCTACTGAAGTCCTTCTGACCCAAGTCAAGCTTAATTAGGGGGCTGGTGGGCAAAGAGGTAGTATTCCAAGTGTGCTATTGTAAAACAGGTTCAAGCTTTAGTGAGTCCTCATAATAAAGTGTTCTGCTAGCAAATGTTTACTAGTGTTGAAGTAACAGCCATACTGCTCTTATTATTAGTGTTATTAAAAAGGATGAGCAGTTCCTTGAAGATATGGCACCTCTCTCTTACAAGGACATGGACTGGGACTGATTTACTGTAACTATATTGTGGCATTGGAAACATAATTTTGTGTGTAGTACTGTACAACGTGCTTCTCAGCCTTAGGTAGTAGCATTTCAGCCGCAGGGACCTATGAAGACACAGAACAGCATCTATGCTGAGTGACTGTGAGTAGCTTATCGGAGGGCTAGCCTATGGCATTGAGCTGTCCAGAGACCCACAGCAGGACGGTGAAACCAGCAGTGTCTCTGACCCAGCCCAACGCTGATGGAGCCACCAGTGTATCTTGAGGCATTCAGCCAACATACAAGGATTGCTTAGAATTGTCGTGTCCCTTAGTACTTCAATAATCATCAGAAGACAATCTCATATAGTTATCACTGAAATCCATAAAAACTAAATGGAAATACAATTTTCAGCATTAGGCTACATGCACACAACCGTGGTGTGTTTAGCGGTCCGCAAATCGTGGATCTTCAAAACACGGATGGCGCCCGTGTGCGTTCCGCAATTTGTGGAACAGCACGGACAGCCTTTAATATAACTGCCTATTCTTGTCCGCAAAGCGCGGACAAAATAGGACATGTTATTTATTTTTTTGCGGGGCCACGGAACGGAGCAACGGAGTGCTGTCCACATCTTTTGCGGACCCATTGAAGTGAATGGGTCCGCATCCGAGCCGCCAAAACGGCGATTTAGATGCGGATCAAAACAACGGCCGTGTGCATGAGGCCTTAGTGTAACAAAGGCAAACAGAACCCCACAACTGAGCCTTTTCTATTCTAATTACTTGCTATAAATAGGACCTATATGTAACTATATATCTGTAAGTTGTGGATACCGCCACACATCAAACTGTCACGAGACTGCATACTGCTTGTTCTTCTGCTCGTTTTATATATATATATATATATATATATATATATAAAGAAATCGATGGAAAATCCAGATCTAACAGAAGATACTTTATTTGCAGTGCGGTAAAAACTTCCAACTCTCAGATGCAAGAATTACTCTACGCGTTTCGGACCCTCACATTTCGGTCCTTAATCATGACACGAATAACATATATTAAACAGTTTCCTATATACTCCTCTTACACCTATCCATAATGATTAAGGTGTCACATGATTGAAAACTAATTAATAAAATCAGAACACATGATATTCTTCCATAAAACATCCACAATAAAGTCTAGGATCAAAACAATGCAATAGTCAACAGAATTTTTTTGTCAGTGGTACTGTAAGATCAAATCGTGTCTTTTAGGCCTCATGCACACGACTGTATTTTTTCACGGTCCGCAAAACGGGGTTTCGTTGGTCCGTGATCCGTGACCGTTTTTTCGTCCGTGGGTCTTCCTTGATTTTTGGAGGATCCACGGACATGAAAAAAAAGTCATTTTGGTGTCCGCCTGGCCGTGCGGAGCCAAACGGATCCGTCCTTACTTACAATGCAAGTCAATGTGGACGGATCCGTTTGACGTTGACACAATATGGTGCAATTGCAAACGGATCCGTCCCCCATTGACTTTCAATGTAAAGTCAGGAGTTAATATACCATCGGATCGGAGTTTTCTCCAATCCGATGGTATATTTTAACTTGAAGCGTCCCTATCACCATGGGAACGCCTCTATGTTAGAATATACTGTCGGATATGAGTTAGATTGTGAAACTCAGATCCGACAGTATATTCTAACACAGAGGCGTTCCCATGGTGATGGGGACGCTTCAAGTTAGAATATACTAAGAACTGTGTACATGACTGCCCCCTGCTGCCTGGCAGCACCCGATCTCTTACAGGGGGCTGTGATCCGCACAATTAACCCCTCAGGTGCTGCACCTGAGGGGGGTTAATTCTGCGTATCATAGTCCCCTGTAAGAGATCAGGTGCTGCCAGGCAGCAGGGGGCAGACCCCCCTCGGCCCCCCCTCCCTCCCTCTATTGTATTAATTTCATTGGTGGCACAGTGTGCGGCCCCCCCGGACCCCCCTCCCTCCCTCTATTGTATTATTTTCATTGGTGGCACAGTGTGCGGCCTCCCCTCCCCCCCCGATCATTGGTGGCAGCGGAGAGTTCCGATCGAGTCCCAGTTTAATCGCTGGGGCTCTGATCGGTAACCATGGCAACCAGGACGCTACTGCAGTCCTGGTTGCCATGGTTACTTAGCAACATTAGAAGCATCATACTTACCTGCTGCGCTGTCTGTGACCCGCCGGGAGCTCCTCCTACTGGTAAGTGACAGGTCTGTGCGGTGCATTGCTTAATGATCTGTCACTTACCAGTAGGAGGAGCTCCCGGCCGGTCACAGACAGCGCAGCAGGTAAGTATGATGCTTCTAATATTGGTAAGTAAGGGGAGGCCGCACACTGTGCCACCAATGAAAATAATACAATAGAGGGAGGGAGGGGGGCCGGGGGGGGGCCGCACACTGTGCCACCAATTAAAATAATACAATAGAGGGAGGGGGGCCGGGGGGGGGGGGGGCCGCACACTGTGCCACCAATGAAAATAATACAATAGAGGGAGGGAGGGGGGGCGGGGGGGGGGGGGGCGCACTGGCCACCAATGAAATTAAAACTGGGAAGGGAGGGGGGTCTGCCCCCTGCTGCCTGGCAGCCCCTGATCTCTTATAGGGGGCTATGATATGCATAATTAACCCCCCAGGTGCAGCACCTGAGGGGTTAATTGTGCGGATAACAGCCCCCTGTAAGAGATTGGGTGCTGCCAGGCAGCAGGGGGCAGTCATGTACACAGTTCGTAGTATATTCTAACTAGAAGCATCCCCATTACTATGGGAACGCCTCTGTGTTAGAATATACTGTCGGATATGAGTTTTCACGAAGTGAAAACTCATCTCTGAAAAAGCTTTTATGCAGACGGATCTTCGGATCCGTCTGTATGAAAGTAACCTACGGCCACGGATCACAGACGCGGATGTCAATCTTGTGTGCATCCGTGTTCTTTCACAGACCCATTGACTTGAATGGGTCCGCGAACCGTTATCCGTCAAAAAAATAGGACAGGTCATTTTTTTTTACGGACAGGAAACACGGATCACGGATGCGGCTGCAAAACGGTGCATTTTCCGATTTTTCCACGGACCCATTGAAAGTCAATGGGTCCGCGAAAAAAAAAACGGAAAACGGCAAAACGGCCATGGATGCACACAACGGTCGTGTGCATGAGGCCTTAGGCCTCTTTCACACTACCGTTTTTTTTTTTTTCGTTTTGTGGGCCGTTTTTTGCGTTCCGTATACGGTCCGTATACGGAACCATTCATTTCAATGGTTCCGCAAAAAAAACGGAATGTACTCTGTATGCATTCCGTTTCCGTATTTCCGTTTTTCCGTTCCGTTGAAAGATAGAACATGTCCTATATCTGGCCGCAAATCACGTTCCGTGGCTCCATTAAAGTCAATGGGTCCGCAAAAAAAACGGAACACATACGGAAATGCATCCGTATGTCTTCCGTATCCGTTCCGTTTTTTGCGGAACCATCAATTGAAAATGTTATGCCCAGCCCAATTTTCTCTATGTAATTACTGTATACTGTATATGCCATACAGAAAATTGGAACGGAAAAACTGAACCGAAACGGATCCGTGAAAAACGGAACGCAAAACACTGAAATCGACATACTGTAGTGTGAAAGAGGCCTTATTCAAACCTGTAGGGAAGCACGTACCTAGCTGAAACATCCAAAAAGCCTCTCTATTGAGAAGCTTTCTCCGATGGTCTCCACCCCGCAGGGGAGCTGTAACCCTTTCTATGCCCTGTGCAATTAGAGCTGAAGTATCACCTCCATGCACTAGGGCAAAGTGTAGACTAGCGGTAGAGACATTTCGCGTTTTAAAGTGAGGTATATCAGAGATATGCTTTCTTATCCTGGTTTTAATCTCATTTGTTGTACAACCTACATATTGAAGTGAACAAAGCTCACATGTAATTAAGTATACGGCAAATTTAGTATTACAATTAAGATAGGCTTTGACCTCAAATTTCTTGCGATTGGCCGTAGGCTCGAAGGTCTTGTCCAATTTCATATGATTACAACAAATTAATCTGCCATGTCCACACTTGAAATTTCCTTTATTAGTCAGCCAAATTGATTTTGCCTTAGGAGTATCTACATATAAACTAGGGCTCAGCATATTTCCCAACGTAGGAGCTCGGCGTGCCACACATTTAATGCTGCTCATTGTGAATGCGGTCCAATCCTTATCATAGCTTAGTACAGGAAGATGCTTTTTTATGATTTGGCAAATATCCCTAAATTCTTCACTGTAACTAGTAGCAAATGTGATAGCCTTATCCTTAGATGGATTAGTATTTTCTTTTTCATTCTCAATAGTATTTTGGGGAAAAATGTATAATTGTCTATCTAATGACAACGCCAGGTCGTTGCAACCTAGCGTCAATTGTGGGGCATAAAACCTATGCTCCAACCTTTTTTTTTTAACCTTATTAGACTCCTGCAAAAATGTTTCAACATCAGTACAATTACGCCTGGTACGTATGATTTTCCCTTTAGGAATGTTAAAGATCACATGGGAAGAGTGACATGAAGTTGCTAAGAGTATTGTATTGCCCGCTGTGTCTTTCCTATATGTAGAGGTAGATATATACCCTTGACATTGCTACATCACCCCTGAGACAAAGGTCGAGGAAATGAATGGACAAGGCATCAAATTGACAACTAAAGGAGATACTGTCCAAACACTGATTTAGGCTCCATTCAGAAGTCCGTAGTGCATTGCAGATCCGCAATATACCCGGCCGGCATCACCATAGAAATGCCTATTCTTGTCCGCAATTGCGGACAAGAATAGGAAATGCTCTATTCTTTCCGGAGCTGCGGACCGGAAGATCGGGCCCGCGCTCCAGAAACGCAGATGCGGAGAGCACATAGTGTGCTCTCTGCATCCATTCAGTCCTTATAGAGAATGAATGGGTTCGCATCTGTTCCACACAATTGCGGAACGGGTGCGGACAACACTTGCGGACGTGTGAATGGAGCCTTAGATAGACAAAAAAGGATGGTATGGCCGCCACATCCCCCGACCATACAAACAGTAAGTCGTGGATTTAACGGCCATACCATCGTATTTTCTCAGAAAAGGAGTGCATGTCCCAGAGGAGAAAACGCTTCTCCCACCACACCATAAAAATATTGGCAATGGACGGGGAGAATTTAGCCCCCATGGACATGCCTGAAACCTGCAAATAAAAAACATTATTGAACATAAAAAAAATATGTTTAAGGAGAAACTCTACCACCATTTCAATATATTCCTGTAGTATTACTGTGTAATCACTGTAAGTTCACAGGAACCATCGAAGAACCCACTAATGCAAGGTTATGTGGGATGTTAGTATATAAGGACACCACGTCTGCCGTGATCCAGGCATATTATGTATGTCTCCATTCAAAATCTTCAAATGCCTGCAGGACTGACCTGATGTCCTTAATATATCGAGGAATAAGAGGAACAAGGGGTTGGAGAAGGGAATCAACCCATTCTGATAATTTTTCAGAAAATGACCCTATCCCCGCTGCAATGGGTCTCATCGGCGGGGGAAAAACGTGCTTATGGATTTTTGGCAATGCATGAAAGATGGAAATAATAGGATACTGTACATAAATATATTCTATTTCTTTCTGGTTGAAAAACTCCCATCTCCAAACCCCTGGACAAAATTTGTGAAATTTTTTCTTGAAATAATGGAAGGGGTGGGGTGGGGTGGGGTGGGGGGGTTGCCACTCAGTCTTGTATATACTGATACATCATCCACATTTTCTCCACCTGTACTCTATAGATGAAACTATCCAACACTACCAACCCCCTCCTTATCAGCCTGTCTAATGATCAAATCCTGTCTCTGTTTCAACTCTTGCAAAGCCTTGAATTCCTCAAAGGACATATTTTTTTTGTCCTAGGGACTGAAATTATATTGTTAACATTCAACCTAATCTTGTCCTGTAAAAGACAAAGGTCCCTCTCCACTAGTTCTTGGAAGCGATCTAGAGCAGGGGAGCGTGACTGCAAGGGATAGAAATCCCTATTAGTACTTTTAAAAGGCAAAGAAGTATGAATCGATGCAGCGCTTCCCTGCTCTGCTCGCATTTTCTGTAAGGAGCAGACGTATCAGTTCTCTGAAATACATACTAATGCCTGAGGTATCATGTGTATTAGCAATATTTGCTCCGTTAGTAGAGACAGTGACAGTAGATTTACTACATGGCAAAACTGCCGCTAGTCTACACTTTGCCCTAGTGCATGGAGGTGATACTTCAGCTCTAATTGCACAGGGCATAGAAAGGGTTACAGCTCCCCTGCGGGGTGGAGACCATCGGAGAAAGCTTCTCAATAGAGAGGCTTTTCGGGTTTCAGCTAGGTACGTGCTTCCCTACAGGTTTGAATAAAACACATGATTTGATCTTACAGTACCACTGACAAAAAAAAGGGAGAGCTGGGGGAGAGCTGATGGCACAGGGAAAGTGGAACTGATGGCACTGGGAGAGTGGAACTGATGGCACTAGGAGAGTGGAACTGATGGCACTGGGGTGGGGGAGAGCTAATGGCAGTAGGTGGGGAGAACTGAAGGCACTGGGGGAGTGGAGCTAATGGCACAAAGGGGAGCTGATGGCACAAGGGGGACAACGACAGATGATGGCACAAGGGGGAGAGCTGATGGCACAATTGGGGGAGAGATGATGGCACAAGGGGAAAGAGATGATGGCTATGGGGTAAGGAGAGCTGATGGCACTGGTTGGGGAGAGCTGATGGCACTGGGGTGGGGGACAACGATGGCACTGGGGAGTGGAGTTGATGGCACTGGTGTGGGGGAGAGCTGATGACTCTAGGGTGGGGAGAGCTAAAGGCACTGGTTGGGGAATGCTAAAGGCACTGGGGTGGGGGACAGCTGATGGCACTTGGTGGGAGAGAGCTAATGGCACTGGGGGAACGGACCTGATGGCACAGGGAAAAGCTGATGGCACTGGGGGATAGTGGAGTTGATGGCACTGGGGGGAATGGAGCTGATGGCATTAGAGGGAACTGATGCACTTGGGTTGATCGCACAGTGGGGAACGAAGGGTGTTGGGGACTATCCGGGAGCCTCAATGGACCCTATTATAAGTGGGGTCCATTGGTCGCTGCATGTTCATTATGACAGAACCAGCATGGTTTGTTTATAATGGAAACAATGATAATAGTGTGAACACAGCCAAAGGCTATCAAAATTAGTAGCTTGGGAAAGCAATGTTAAAGGGGTTGTGCCATAAACTAGTTTATTATTTTATCAAGTACTGTAGCTCCCATTCCTCTTTGGATAGTTATTTTTTTTCTCATTTGCAGGTTTCTCTTATCCCCCATGCTTGAATTCTACTTCTGGTTTGTCATGTGCCTGCTGTCCAATCATGCCTTAGGACAGTGAGATGTGTCTTGATATCAGGAGATCATGTGACACTAACCACGCCCCTTTTTTTTTTACCAATGACGATTGTGCGTCCTACATTACAAGGCTCCAATGCAGGATGTAACTTGCAGCAACTGCATATCAGGACTGATTTGCCACAGGACGCAATGGTAGGCTAATAACAGTAGAATAAAACAGTTTTGATAAATGGTGGTATTTGGGGAAAGCGATATAACAGCAATATCTGTTGGGTGGGATGCATTTATATTAGTGACACAAGCCCTTTAAAGTGTAACTGTCATTTTTTATTTATTTGCTAGTTTGTCAATGATTGTCAAAAGATCTATTACCTTATAATAACAGCTTTCATTAATGTCTCCTCTCCCTTTCCACTGCTCCCTTAAAAGACAGTTGCTAGGGCTTGTCTGTCTCTGGCTAAGACAGACAGACAGAGGGGCGGTCCTTCACACTGCATGCCTGCATTAGGCTTCAGAGTGAGGAGGCGTGTCTCTCACTAATCCAACCTGATTGGCTGGCAGGGAGCTGGTGGCTACAGCAAGTGTGTATGTGAAGTGAGGGAAAGGAGTTTTGGCCTCAGAGAACTGGCAGAGGAGCCCTCTTGAGAAGGTCCTCATATTGTAAATGTTTAATCAGCCGTAACTAAGGAAAAAACTCAAGGAAAACAGTGGTATGTGAAGATACTAACTGCAGCAGCAGTAACATATGCTAAAATAGATTTTTTGATGAAAACGGGACGGTTACACTTTAAGTTGAATGGAGGTAATTTCTGAATGGAGCCCAGCCTTGAGTTCAGCTGATTGCTGCGCGTCCCTAGCTTTGGCAATCAACTGTTAAAGCATTACATGAAAGCCATTCAGATGAATTGCTGGTGACATAATGCATGGATTGGTCAGTCCTCCAGCCCGAGAGACACTCTTACAAAGCTGCGATCGATTGTGGCTCATAGTGGTAGAGATCTTCATATAAGCCCTAATAGGTCATTTATCAAACTGGTGTAAAGTAGAACTGGCTTAGCTGCCCATAGCAACCAATCAGATTCCTCCTTTCATTTTTGACAGCTCCTTTGGAAAATGAAAGGTGGAATCTGAGTGGTTGCTATGGGCAACTAAGCCAGTTCTACTTTACACCAGTTTGATAAATTTCCCCTATAATTCATAAAAATGTAAAAGTGATTCAGGAATAAAAACACATTCATAGAATCATGTCTATCATTCAGATAAGAAATTCTCACCTGAAAGTAGTCATTCTGCAGCAAATCTCTACTACATAAAGAAATAGAAGTGGGGCACTCTCTAAAAGTAAAGGGATCTTTAATATACGTGAAATACAATAAATTGACAATATGCAATAAAATTCAATAATATTTAAAATAGCGGAGGATAAATGTCAGTAGTACACGTTCAGCAATGGATAAAACCTAAAATAATAAAATATAAGATAAAAAATATATAGATCCCAATAAATATAAGACAATAAATTCGACATCTCATTTATTATGCTCTGTACAACGTTTGATTAATTTGGTCTTAACTTTCATCTCCAGCTGAAGGTTAGTTATGGAGCAGATTGCGATAAAATTGATAAATACAGACAGTTTCCTTAAAGGAGTTGTTTCACTTCAGCAAATAGTACTTATCATGTAGAGAAAGTTAATACGAGGCACTTACTAATGTATTCTGATTCTCCATATTGCCCCCTTTGCTGTCTGGATTCATTTTTCCATCACATTAAACACTACTTGAATCCAGGGTTTACGACCACTCTGTAAGCCATCAGCAGTGGTCGTGCTTGTACACTATAGGAAAAACCACCAGCCACGCCAGCCTCTCTCGTGGCCGGGAGCATGGGAATGCATATATGCACTTTTTTTCTATAGTGTGCAAGCACGACCACCTCTACTGGATTGCAGGGTGGTCAAAACTCCTGGATACGAGCAGTGTATAATGTGACGGAAAAATGAATCCAGCCAGCAAAGGCGGCAACGTGCACAAACACAATACATTAGTCAGTGCCTTGTATTACCTTTCCTAACATGATAAATGCCATTTGCTGAAGTCAGACAACCGCTTTAAGGACAGACAGTACCAACCAGCCTCCCCCAAAATAGTTTTCATCCAAGGCTTCGCACTCGGTCATCCAGACTCCTACTCTATACTGATGAGGGGAAAGCACCCAGAAACAGTTGTCTATGGGTGGCTATTTGGCTTGGCTATGTTCCTTTGTCCTGTCCCAAGGCTTGTTAAAAAGTCAGACTTTGACTTGTAGGGAACCACTTCCAAAAGGTGGTGCTAGCGAGATGGTTCTCCTTCCCTGGCAGATACCCAGCGGTTAGCGGATAGCCTGTTCTTACCTCTTTAGGCCTCATGCACACGACCGCTGTTGTGTTCCATGTCTGTTGTTCCGTTTTACGTGATTTTCTGCGGACCCATTGACTTTCAATGGGTCTGTTGAAAACTCGGATAATGCACCGTTTGTCATCCGCGTCCGTGATCTGTGTTTCCAGTCCGTCAAAAAAATAGGATCTGTCCTATTTTTTTCACGGACAACGGTTTGCGGACCCATTCAAGTCAATGGGTCCGTGAAAAAACACAGAGGCACACAAGATTGTCATCCGCGTCCGCGTCCGTTTTTTTCCTATCATTTGCATGGCAAACTTGACTTCGATTTTTTTTCACTTTTCTTCATGTCTGGTGATCCTCCAAAAATCAAGGAACACACACGGAAACGAATCACGGAACAACGGAACCCTGTTTTGCGGACCGCGTCGTGTGCATGAGGCCTTATCAGTATGTTTTTGGAGTGTGATAAGAACCCCACGGAAACCCGGAGAGAACCCAGGACCCAAGTGCTGCAAGGCAACAGTGCTACCTATCGAACCTCAGAGCTACTTCCCCCCTCATATCACCCAGGAGCATCTTCCTGCATACGACCAATATCCTTCATCCATTTCCTAGGAGGAACAGGTGCACTTTTCTCACATCTATTAATAAACTTGCCTTTGAAGCTGTTACTATCCCTCCAAGGGCGAACCCTAAACAGTCCAAGAAAAGCTCAAGAAGCAAGTAGATCCTTCACGTGCACAACTTGAGTATTTGCCGAGATGGTATTTTATAGCGCAACGTGATGATAAATGATTAATGTCACCCACCGTCAGGTAGGTGCCCCCCCCCTCATGCCTTGCCGTAAAGGTTTCTCTAAAACCAACGCCAAGGGTTTTTGTCTTTTTACAGCTTATTCATGCACGTTAGTAAAAATCTACAGCCTCCAAAACCATAACATTTTCGAGTGGAGCAACACAACATAAAGCTACACACGGAGCAGGATTGAATCTGCCGTCGGTTCGTGCGCCGTGATAACTGAAGATAATGCGACGCGTTTATATGCAATCCTAAGGAAATCCACCAATAGCCACGCGATATCGGCGCTCAGCTCTGCTACGTCTGTAGCTGGTGGAAGGGCAAGTGACCTAGGTTGTGACAAGTACAACAGCTGCTCTCTGAAGGCAACGTGCATCCCTCTGATCCTCAGCGCATGGCTTCAATAGGAATGCATTTCATGAAACGAGTCCTCAGAATGAATGGCGCACTGCGGGGGTCCCTTTTATGAAAGTGTGTGAACAGATGCCGATGATCCTGAGAGATGTGAGAACATCTAGGAGACTGGGAGTGAATGGAATGAGGAAGAGAAGGAAGGAGCAGAGAGGAAACGGCAATGGAAGCATGGAGTTCAGAGGAGACGGACATCTGCAGGACCGTTGAGTGGTCCCTTCTCTTACCTGCATGGTGGAGATGGAGTGGTGGAAGGATGCTGCCCGCCTGTAACTGTGTGACAATGGTAACACTGTGCGGTGTCTCCCCTCTTCTCTCCGGCTCTTATCCAAGTCTCCAGGAAAAAAAAAAAAAAAAGCCTCTTTTGTATTAACCGTTTGCTCACCACAGTCCTTGAGCCACTCAGGCTAATACTGCTCCATTTACAGCCGCTATTTCCACAACTTCCCACAAAAATGCAACCGATATTTATTTTTTTACTAATTCTCTGATGCGCTTTAGATCTAATGGATGATAATCATCATGGCCTGAATTCTGACCTAAATATTCTCGGTTTCATGGAAGGAAGTAAAGGAATGTGTTGCATTTATAGGTCACCCATGGGATGCTTTCTTTGCACCATATGGCGCGATTAGTTAGGCTAGGTTCACATCTGCGTCGGAAGTTTCGGCAGTAAAAAAAAAAAAAAAAAAAGGACAAAATACTGCTGCACGAAGAATGCCGATATCCATGCCGGAAAATCCAGTGGACCCCATTATAGTTAAGGGGATGCATCGGGCGCTGGTGGAAGAGAATGCCAGAATTGTGGTGCACGTGTGAACTGAGCCCAATAGAAATTCCCTGGTCTGCGGTGGCACGATGTCCGCGGCAGTAATCCGAGACAGACCCCTGGATTTGCATTTGTATACGTCTTGAATCCACGTTTATTGGGACTACCGGACGCTTCAAGAATAGACCTATCAATTGTTTTTTTTTTTAGGGTAAATGCACACGATCAGGATTGCGTGCGGATTTTCCGTAGGTCATGTATATTGTATTCTATGAGAATTTGAACTTCTCATGCACACGATGCAGATTTTTTCCGTGTGAATTTTGACCTACGGTGCATGTCAATTTATTTTATTTTTGCTGATTTTCTCCATTCACTTCAATGGGGAGAGTAAAATCTGCATCAAATCCGCATGCAAATCCCCACGTAAATCTGCACCAATTAATGCGGATTGACCGCACGGATTTCCCTGCGAACAACTGTGGATTTCAGTGCGGATTGTCCTCACGTAAATCCTGAACGTGTGCATTTACCCTTAACGTGACACAGCTTTCAAATCCGAACGCAAAATAATCCCACCGATCGGACGCTAAGCTAAATGCATACATACTGGATTTATGTGCGAAAATCCGCACGAAAATCCGCACCAATTGATGCGGATTGACCGCACGGATGGACCGCACGGATTTCCCTGCGAACAACTGTGGATTTCAGTGCGGATTGTCCTCACGTAAATCCTGAACGTGTGCATTTACCCTTAACGTGACACAGCTTTCAAATCCGTACGCAAAATAATCCCACCGATCGGACGCTAAGCTAAATGCATACATACTGGATTTATGTGCGAAAATCCGCACGAAAATCCGCACCAATTGATGCGGATTGACCGCACGGATGGACCGCACGGATTTCCCTGCGAACAACTGTGGATTTCAGTGCGGATTGTCCGCACATAAATTCTGAACGTGTGCATTTACCCTTAGCGTGACACAGCTTTCAAATCCGTACGCAAAATAATCCCACCGATCGGACGCTAAGCTAAATGCATACATACTGGATTTATGTGCGAAAATCCGCATGAAAATCCGCACCAATTGATGCGGATTGACCGCACGGATTTCCCTGCGAACAACTGCGGATTTCAGTGCGGATTGTCCGCACATAAATACTGAATGTATGTATTTACCCTTAGCGTGACACAGCTTTCAAATCCGTACGCAAAAAAAATCCCACCGATCGGACGCTAAACTAAATGCATACATACAGGATTTATGTGCGGAGAATCCGCACTGAAATATTCAGGTGTTCGCAGCGAAATCCGTGGGGACAATCCACATCAATTGGTGCTGATTTACATGCGGATTTGGTGCGGATTTTCCTCTCCCTGTTGAAGTGAATGGAGAAAATCCGGTCAGGAAAAATAAAATAAATTGACATGCTGCGGATTTCAAAATCCACACAGCCGGTCAAAATCTGCATGGAAAAAAAATCTGCATTGTGTACATGAGAAATTCAAATTCTCATAGAATACATCGTGCATGACCTATGGTGCGGATTGTCCGCATGCAAATCCGCGCTGAAAATCTGCACGCAATCCTGTTCTTGTGCCTTTAGCCTAATATTAATTTGGTCAGGAAAAATGCACCAAAACTTTAGTAGAGATTTTAAGATTTCGGAGCAATTGAGAGATTCTTCCCTTATCTCCTAGTAAAAGGGAATGACCAGAATAGGACAGTACATGAGAGCCATTAAAGTGTTAATGACAAATTCAGCCCTGCTACATGCATCTGTATATTGCGTTAACTCTATAGATACTTATTAACGAAGATATATAGACGATATAAGACAGCACGCAGACTATCACACCGGAAAGTAATGCAGATCATCTGCAGCATCCTTACACCCACCCTCACATCTCCATGGTAACCGAACCCAAGTACCGAGACCCACACATCAGGAGTGGGGGCCCTAATGTGAATAATGCCTTATTAACCCAAACCCATCCATGTATGCGGAGCGGGTGCAGCCTCTGTTCACGGGGAGCTATTTTTAATGCAGAGACTGAAATAGATCAGGTTCTCTTAGCAGAGTAACACTATTCGCACAGCGAGCGAGGAGACCATTATAATGGTGTTTTTTTCTCCAGAACTTGTGCAGCGTGGAGGACAGAGAGACACGGGCACGCTTTCATGGGAGCTAGAGGATTCAGCTAAGTACGTTAGGGAATTGTATTTCAGAAGGAAGTGTCTCAGTACAACAGCTGTGCTCTGTAACATCCGATGAAATGGAAGTAATGAAAGCCAAGGGCAAGCGTCAACCGTGGAGGAAACGGGGGTGATCCATTATCATAGACACTAACCCAAAATATGGTATTATAGGAAGGGGCACCCAATTATGACCTTGAAAAAACATTGGGGCGGAATTTATCATAAGGGTCATTTTTGAAGTCAGTTCTTCTTGAGAGTCTGCTTTGGCGTAATTTGTGCCAAGCAAAACGGCGTACTTTGTTAAATTGGGCGCATCTTAAAGGGGTTGTCCAGGATTAGAAAAAACATGGCTGCTTTCTTCTAAGAACGGCTCCATCCCTGTCCATGGATTGTGTCTGGTATTGCAGCTCAGCTCCGTTGGAGTCAATAAAGCAGAGTTGCACTACTGCACACAACCTGTGGACGGGGGATGCTGTTTTTTTTAAAGAAAGCAGCCATGTTTTTCTAATACTGAACACATTTTTAATTCTAATACTCCCCAGATTTTTTACACCACACCCCTGCTGGAGTAAGATTGTGCCTTGTTTCGTTGCAGCTGATACACCTGCTAATGAACACAAATTTTTTTGAAAAATGGCATGAGCCAAAAATTACTTTTTTGACGCCAGTTTTCTGGTGCACATGCAGTGATAAATTCCCGCCTGTGAAGACATGGTATGTGTCACGAGATCAGTGAGGCCCTGATCTTTGCCCGGACCACTGTCCCTACATGCTTGCATGATCCGCCCTAAATGACGGCCCACAACTGGACAGCGGTCCCTTCCTAAATGCAGGGGCCTACAGGGAACAATGCAGGGACAAAATAATAAACATAGTGACAGATATGCAGATATATATATATATATATATAACTGACGGGATGGATCAGAGACAGAACAGAGCCAAATGGATTATACGAGAGTTGTACAAGCCAAAGTTAATACCAGGAGAATTAGATCTATAGCCAAATCAGAAATCTGAATACAAAAACGTACCAAGCCATAAAGTCACACTAGGAAGTCTCGTCAGGTCCAAATTGTCAGGCAAAATGGGTAGTATACAGAACAGGCCAAGGCCCAAAAAATCCAGAGGGCAAAAATCAATATAGCTGAGTATATGAAGAAACATCGTAATCACAGGCAACTGTGAAGTCCACAAAGTGGACTTCGATTCGAACTTTAGGGAAAATTAGATTCGCAGCAAAGCAGAATTTCCTAGTGCTTCTTGGTAACGAATTGATTTCCCCAAAATAGTGTAAAAAAGAAGAAGAAAAAAATTATACCTACCATTTGCTCGCGACAGGCCAGCCGCCGCCATCTTGATTGAAGATCTCACACAAAATCCTGTGCACGGTGATGTATGACATCACACAGTAATTTCCCCCACACTGCCCCACATACTGTAGTAATTTACCCACCACACAGTAATTTCCCCCACACTGCCCCCACATAATAATTTGCCTACCACACAGTAATTTTCCCCACACTGCCCCCACACAGTAATTTCCACCACACTGCCCCTACACAGTAATTTCCCCCACACAGCCCATCACAGTCCCACACAGTAATTTCCCCCCATACAGTAATTTCCCCCACACAGTCCCACACAGTAATTTCCCCCACACTGTGCCCCCACACAGTAATTTCCCCCACACTGTAATTTCCTCCATATAGTAATTTCCCCCACACTTCCCCATATAGTAATTTGCCCCCACATAGTAATCCCTCCCATAATATTTTGCTCCCGCCTTAATCCCCCAAAATAATTTCACCCCATATAGTAATTCGCCCCCATACAGCAATTTCCCCGATGTACTGTCTCTTCACATGTCCTCCTGTGTCCCCCAATGTCCTCCAAAGTTGGCACATAAAATTAAAAAAATAAATTAAAAAAAAACCCTAAAAGCTAAATACTCACCTATGTCCAGGCGCGCACACTTCACTGTGCTGCTTCCCGACACAGGTGCGCCTATAGTGGTGATCGGCGGCGGGTCAGGGAACTATGCGCTCCCGTGCCCTGCCGCAGTATGTGGGTGTTCGGCGTTGGGCCCCCCAACGATGCTGGATCCGGGGCTGCCGACCCAGACACCCCTATTGTAATTTGCCATTGAATCTGATTGGTGGTTAAAGGCAACTAAGTTAGTTTTACTCTACACAAGTTTTGTAAAATCTCCCCCTAACGGGCCCTAAGTCTTTAATTATACATGAAAGCTTGTCATCCTTCTACATAGACGCGAAGATGAATTATTTGTGCCTTGCCTAATTAGAAAGATGCAGATAAAGGAACACTTCCTTTTTAGTTGAGTTTCTTGAAGCTTCATGGTCCCAGTGCAATATCTGCAACCAGTCCTCCAAATTATGACAGTGATAGTGCTGCCGAGATAGAGACACATTTACCCTTGCAGCGACCAGGCCGCAGGGGCATGTGTGTGAGTAAGTGGCTGAAGTAGTTGCAATACTGCAGTTCTGATGCTCCCTGGCCCGGTGTACAGTGATGGGAAAGGCACACCTTTTCTGACTTATTAGGATGGAAGGTTCCTTCCGGCTGCTACCCGACCCTTCCCCAATTACCCTCCAAAGAACACTCAGAGACTTACTTCTTGGTGTAAGGTCGTAGCAGCCGATTTATTAATAAAATAACTTATAACACATTTTTAATAATAAGAACTTATACACACATAATAAAGTGCAATAAAATTACAGTCCAACATAGGCAAACCTACCCATCGTTATAACCTCCTGTATTGTGGAAGGATCCTAGAAGGCAACCCAAGCAAGCTGCATTCTTCACTCACCACCTCCACTCGTATTGCAACCTTACCCTTGGCCGCACTCACCGACCCAAGGGTACCAAATCATCAAATATATATATATATATATATACCCCTGTAGGCCTTTTAGCCCAAACAGGAGCCCCAGCCTTCAGCTTACCAAACCTCATGAGATGCACGGTCCAACGTGTCATGCACCAATTAAACATTGTTTTGCCTCCCAGGATCCAACCATTTGCCTCCCCTGCTACGACTAAATAATCCTGCAACCTATAACAGGGTGGGTGGGCAGGAACACTCTCACAGGTACCACTCAGCAACTGATGAGACACACACCCTCCCTAGTTTATATACAGCCCCCCAAACCCCTAACTGAAATCACCCCTTCTACCAATCAGAATCCCTCTCCCTTGCTTCAAAACCTTAACCCTTTCCTGCCTTCTGACCCTAAATCAAGCCGCACTTCGCTATGGCTGCGCCCCGCTCCATTGCTCTACTTCCCTTCAGAGCACAGTTAATTTTGGTGACTCTCCTGCCTGATGACAGTTGAGGTGCCCTTGGTGGTGATGGTTTCTTAGGTGCAAGGCAGGGTCCCTGTGTTGTGACACCAACACTTTGCAGTGTAGTAGTGATGCATGAAGCAATGATGAAACCAGGTTAGTTGCATGGACTTCACTGTATTTTACTGTAGCAGTCAGTGGATAACTCACATACACACGGTGTACATCAAATCTTGTGTCCACACTTGTATGAGAGATGGAGGGATGAGTTCCTTTCTTGTAATCTGTACAATCCTTCCAAACTGACCAAGGGGTGCAACAGACCACTCTCAATTTAACTATGCATTAGCTCTGCGGTATCCACAATGGAATACAGTCTCTGAACATGGGCTCCTTCCTGTCCTTCGGCTATGCTCCCACCACATGCAGATATGTCAGTGGGGCCGGACTGGGGCGAAGACCTAAGGGGAGGCCATCATGACGATGGTTTGGTCAGTGAGGGGAGGCAGTAGAGGGTAAATGGCACCCAGAGTTAGTTAAGGGGAGAGGGTTGCTAGGGTAACGGGGGAGTGGTTGGGAGGCTATATATAGGGGGTACTGGGGGTAAGGAAGCGCCATTTTAGCTGATTAGCCAGGTGAACTTCCAGCACTTACCATGTCGGTGGAAGAGCTTCTTGCCAGGTTTAGGAGGGAGGCGGAGGCACGGGGTCCCAGATGGCTTAGGGAGCATGTAGACAGCTTGATGCAGGGAGCCACAAGTGTAGTGGCTGACCCTGAAGAAACGGCTAGATGGCCGCGGCGGGTCCACCCGCCGGCGCGCTTGAGCCCTGAGGTTACCCCCAGGGTCCGGTGCCGACTAATGAGCCCCTCCAGGTACTCCCCATGGCAGGGAGTGGCACGGCAGGCAGTTGTTATGTGCTCCCGCCGTAGGAGGAATCCTGCCCAGCGGATGGGGCCCAGAGCAGAGCGGGGAGCCCCCACCCCCCAGCTCTCTGCAGCACAATCATCTGGTCATCTGGAGCAGTACCAGGGTCTGTGGACCTTCTCAGGCTTCCCCCCTATGGGAGGTCCACTCAGCACGGGCATAGATTCTGTGGGTCACAGGCTGTGCAGGAGGCAGTCAGGGAGCTGCACAGGCCCATCGAAGTGGCTGGAGAGGAGGGAGAAGGACACGCCCACCATGTGGCAGGAGCCATTTTGGAGAGAAGACCGTTCAGCCAGCAGAGAAGATTTTGGGATTCCAGACTACAGGGACGTCGTGGCAACAACATCCAGGAACGGGGAAGCTGGAGACCAGGAGCGGCAAGATACAGGAGCGGCAAGATACAGGACCTGCGGCGGCGGGTTTCACAGTGCCCATGCAGCCTGGTGAGATATCATGGGGTCCCCTTTTATCTCTTGTTAGCTGTCCAGGGGGCGTCGGGGAAGGGAACATCCGGGAGAGCTGGGAAGGGATCTCGGGCAACTTTTGGTGGGTCTGGCGGGCTGGTTGACGAGCTTAGGGGAGCGTGGCGGGTCGCCGCTGCCGGCTTGGGAAGTGGGTCCAGTGAGTGGGATGTCCACTAATTGGCTACAGGCATTTGCAATTCTAGTAAGCTTAATTGGGGAAAAGACGCCGGAATGTTGTTCGGCTTTATTTTGTTACAGGGATGCGATAGGGGAAGCGTATAGGGTGTACAGTGGTATAGGATGGTTCCGTTACGACAAGCAATTTAGACAGAGGAAGGCAGTGCGGCCCAATATGTTGGGATCACAAATATATTGGGCTCTGGCTAAGAGTAACGGTGCCATGGCGGTCGGGACAGCCCTTTCGGGGGGAGGTTGGGGGGCCAGGGCACGGGAGTTTTGCGGCGGCATCAGCAAGAGGTTTGTGTTTCCTATTTAATGAAGGAAACTGTACATTTAGGGCAAAGTGTAAATTTAAGCATGAGTGCACCACATGTGGCGGTTCCTGTGGAGCTAATAGGTGCCTCAAAGGGGGAAGACAAAAAGGGGGTGACAACACTGGAAAGGGGCTGACACCGGTATGGGTGGAAAGGATGGGGGGGTTTCTAGATAGGTACCCAAACCGTGAGGCAGCGATTTTGTTGGAAAAGGGTTTTAGGTGGGGTTTTCTCATTCCCTCAGTTCCGTCGCTGGGTGCCGTCGTGCATAAGAATTTGAGGTCGGCGCTAATGCACCCTAATTTAGTTTCTGAGAAATTGGCTAGGGAAGTTATATTGGGTCAAATGGTGGGTCCGTTTCAGGTGCCACCATTAGTCAATTTGAGAGTTTCACCTTTAGGCCCCTTTCACATGGGCGAGAATTCCACGCGGGTGCATTGAGTGAAAATCGCAGCATGTTCTATATTCTGCGTTTTTCGCGCAACGCAGGCCCCATAGAAATGAATGGGTATGCGTGAAAATCGTAAGCATCCGCAAGCAAGTGCGGATGTAGTGCAATTTTCACGCATGCTTGCTAGGAGATGATAGGGATGAAAGCAACCCTGGACCCCATTAAAGTGTATTCCCTGTATTATTTTCCCTTATAACATGGTTATAAGGGGAAATATTAGCATTCTTAATACAGAATGCTAAGTAAAATGTAGATTGAGGTGTTAAATTTTTTTATAAATTAACTTACCTGTTCCAATTGATCGCGCAGCCGACATCCTCTTCTTGCTTCTTCTTTCAGGACCTGCAAAAGGACCTTTGGTGACTTAATCACGCTCACCACGTGGTGAGTGCAGTGATGTCAGCGCAGGTCCTGCTGAATGAAGATAATCTTCTATCTTCATTTAGCAGGACCTGCGCTGAAGTCACCGCGCTCACCACGTGGTGAGCGCGACTACGTCACCAAAGGTCCTTTTGCAGGTCCTGAAAAAAGAAGCAAGAAGAGGATGTCGGCTGCTCGATCAATTGGAACAGGTAAGTTAATTTCTTTTATTTTTTAACACCTCAATCTACATTTTACTAAGCATTCTGTATTAAGAATAACCATGTTATAAGGGAAAATAATAAAATATACAGAACACGTAACCCAAACCCGAACTTCAGTGAAGAAGTCCGGGTTCGGGTCTGGGTACCACAGTCAGTTTTTTATTACGCGCGTGCAAAATGCATTGCACCCGCGCGATAAAAACTGAACATTGCGTCTGCCACTGATTGGGAAGGGCTCTGCTCCTCTTCTTAGGCATGAGGACGGATAGTTTCTGTCGCGGTTCAAATTTCTTGCCGTTTTCAGGAGATGCTTGAAGGTCTTAGGGATTAGTGAGGAGGGTTATACGGGGCATTCATTTAGGATTGGGGCAGTGACGGAAGCAGCGCGTTTAGGTTTGAGTGAGGATATGATAAAAAGAATAGGTCATTGGGAATCAATTCGATTTCGATCATATGTGAGATTGGGTAGATTGTGAGTGACGATTATTTTAATGGTTAACGTTTCGTGTTTCTTTTACTGGTCTTATGTTTACAGGTGGCGTTGGTTTGGATCCTAAGACATTCGTTTGTGTTCTGGGGGGCAATAAGGGCGGACGTCAGACAGAATGGGCACCAACTGGGTTTCGGGCAGGACGTGGCAGTGTTGCGGTGGCTGGATATCAGAGGTATGTTATGGGGTGGAGTGTTGCGGGAGGTACATCGCTTTGTGAGGTTGGATGGCCCGCAGACATTTTAGTGTTACATGTTGGGGGCAACGATTTAGGGGCTCGGCCATTCCCGGAGTTAATACGGGATATTAAATTTGATTTTCTGAGGTTGTGGACGTTATTCCCAAAGAAGATTACGGTGTGGTCGGACATCGTGCCGAGGCGGTCTTGGAGGGGTTGAATAATTGTCCCTTAGCATAGCAAAATGCCATACTAGTCTAACATATCATGGTCTATTTTATCATAAGTAATTACCTATTCAGAACCATCTAGGCCTCTTGGGCTCCTTAATTAAATTATAGCTTCTTCCCTCCAACTCCATCCTTAATTACAGGGATTAACACATCTTTAAATATGGACAACCTCCACTCACCCCTAAATGGTTTCTGCAGAGGGCAATGCTGTCCTGCAGAGACTTGTGCCTTTCACGGACTGAAGCTTCTTTGGCACCTTGCTGTGCAGATACTTGCTCCAGATGATTGATATGTAAATATATGAGGTCAAAGGGGGTGAGATGGATACGCTAGAGAATAATAGTAAGTTTGCAATTTAATTAGAAATACAAATTTCGTATATGTGTATTTTAGTATTGAAGAGCTTTATGATGAGCAGTCTGAACTCCCACAAGATTACAGGCTGGGTATATGAGCTTATAGCTATGAATTTCCAGGTGCTAATAAATTAATGCACTTATTTCTACTGAAGCTGTGACCGTGCACATTTTCATGCAATCAGTCAGATCTAAAATACTCTTAAATTTTGCCACCTAAATCCTACTAAGGTCTAAATCTCATCTATAGTCCAGTGGGGATTAGGTTCTGGTTATTACCTTCAGTCTCCTTACCCACCTTCATCAGGATGTTCTTTGTTTTTGTCACCTTATAGCTCCAGTCCAAAATCAATACCAGACATTGAGTATTTCCAGAGGACATACCGGAGAAGTGAAGATCTATATGAGAAAAAGACCTTTTGGTCAAAGCAATGTTTTGTTCTTCACAGGTAGGGTCAAACTGATTTTCCCAGGATGGACATACCTTAACTATCACTTGTCTCAAACCCCTCCTCACTGTGATTGAGCAGTTAAGTTTCAACATAGTGGAGGTCAAACATGCCGGTGACACTCCATTTAAAGTCTATGGGATTGATGAACGCAGATGAGTAAATTGCTCAGCACTTGTCACCACAGCTCTGCTAAATCTCCTCCTCACTGCAGTCGTGTAATGAGTAGAAATGGATGCTCGTGAACCTGTTTTAGTGACAGGTCGGTATCCCATCAATCAGACATTATCACCTATTCAGTGGATTGGTCATGATTGTCATTTGTGGGTTACCTTTCAGTAATTTCTGTTGTCCTGGATGCTTTCTTCTTAAAATAATACCACCTCATCAGGACATGATGATCTACAAACGTCTCAGTCTCCTAATTTTCTAGATCATCCAGCTGTTTGACTAGGTATGTCAGCGTCCTGGCTTAGACTGCATAATACTGCTCAGTACTTTAATAAAACCTGCACAAGATTGTGGTCAACTAAAGGCCCTATTACACCAGATACAAGATAATCCTGAAGATCATTGCTATCGAGCGTTCGTAAGAACGCTCATTATCGATGATCTGGCAGTGTAATAATGTCGCCGATTACCCTATGAACGTTAATTCAACGGGTAATTGTAATCTTTTATCAGGTGTAAATATTCCCCGTTTGTCGGTGGCAGATTGTGCCGTGTCATTACGATCTGCTACAGGCAAACAGTGATTCAGTATGGAGACGAGCGATGGCATTAGCCATAGGATGTAAACCATAGGATGCTTATTCATGATTGCACAGTACATAAATTTTTATGAATATCCTATAATACCTTCTCTGACATTGTGGCCCTTGTAAACTGATTGGAGGGCCCCTAGTAGCAACCTAGTCATTAATAAGCTTCTCACAGTGATGGTATGTACATCATGTCCCTTTTTATTGGAAGAGTCATTTGATTGCTCCCCTCTTGAGACACCCCTGCAAGCAGCTGTAATCAGGGGTTGGGGATGGGTGGGGGAAGTTCAGCAGCAAGTGTTTAATTTTCACAGAGCACCACCGGAGGGGAAATAAAGCATTACACTGTGCCCAATGAAATCATGGCTTGTCCACAAGAAAAATAACTCCTGAACCTGTAGCTAATCTGGGCTAGCCGATGGAGATCTTGACCGAGGGGCCCACTCTGTTAACTCAGAATTCTTAACCTATCATTATAGGATTTGTGGTATACGTGTCTGATGTTTCCCTGTATGTAAGACAGTTTTTCTTTCAAAAGAGTTAAGACCTTGTTGTCCTTGTATTTTTAGCTTTCCAAATTATTAATAAAGAAATCTAGATTACTAGAATTATATGGAAAATAGCAGTGCAGTCTGTTAGCGCCTTGTCTTCTTCAGACTTACGTCAGAGGTTTTTGCTGAACCAGAAACATTAATTTTTCAGAAGCATCCTGCAATTTATTAACAGAAAAAAGAATGAAGACACATTTAGACTGCCAGGGGCAGAAGATCTTATATCCTCTAAAAAGTGATGTTGGCAGCTTTTTGTCTGGTATTAAGCTCATCTTAGCCTTCCTCTGTATGTGATTCAAATATACTTCTATTCTTGTACTTGCTGGATACAACTAGACCAGACTACATCAAATATTTGCCAATTTTAGCTGAACTAGGGCTCATGCACACTGGCACGGAGCCTGTACAACGGCGAATAGACCCAGTAAGGCTCTGTTAGTATAGAACCATACAACCTATGCACGTATGGTGTCTGATGGAGGATACTATGATTTTTATATTAAATCAGAGGCACACAGAGGTATAGTATAGAGATCGAATGCCTATGTTTAATCCCTATTATTACTTTGTTCAAAATGGAGCCCTAAAATGGGGAAAGGGGGAGGGCTTTTTAAATGTTGCTATGGTGCTCAGTATTTTCGAGTTAAACCCCTGGCGGTCATTATTTACATAGATACTCTCCACATTTACATGCATACTCTTCACCATTTGGCAATCCTATCCAGCCAGAAAGTCAAAAAGATGTGTCCAGGTGGCCACAAAAAACATGTGACCCTTGCCATTGAAGCGTTAGGAAGTTGTGCCTCAACTGTCTCCATAACTCCATTGTTAGTGGAGAGGGCTATGTGCTTGCGCTGCCAACTCTACCGTGGCTGTGATTGGGAGCCAGGATCTGGGTCCTGCAACAAGAAGGATGCAGACCTGAACAGCAGAGATGAGGAGTGGGGGCTTCAAGTTGCCCTTAAAAAGAACCTGTCAGCATGATTTAGGCTCCTAAACTACCACCAGCCTGTTATCCAGGACAGTAAGGGTATGGCCACACGGACATGAGCAGTTTTTGAAGCAAAAGCAGGAGTGAATTAAAGAAAAAGAGGAGAAGTTGTATCTGTCCTTTATATTTTCTCTCCTTTTATGATCCATTCCTGATTTTGGCTTCCAAAACTGCATGACTGTGTGATCATACCCTAACAGGTTCCCAATGATGTTCTTCTAATTGCTTGCAGGTTCGGTGCCATGCATACCACCAACGGTACATTGTTGTGCTTTTTTTTTTTATAGGTGCATGACATTTATATCTAAGTATCCTAGTTTAAGTGGATTTGATTATATATAAGAGGCCATATTGTGATATATTCGCCATTTTTGTATGTATTTTAAAGTTGGCCGATATAGGTTCATGGAGAGGACACAGTTCATATAATTTCTTCTTTGTAGATGTACCAGTCTGAGAAGAGTCATTCTTGTCTCCTTATAGATTTATGACTGAGATAAGGTTATTTTCTAGACGTATCTGGTACTAATTACCCCTACAGTTTGATGTCTATTGGAGAAGCAGAAAATCTGTGGTGTCTGTATGCACGTATAATGAACCTTCGATTTTTTTGTATAAGATAATCAATAGGACATATATATTGTTTTGTATTGTTAAATATTATAACAATATTATATTACTGCATCTATTATCCTATATATTTCCCACTAGGAACGCATGCACTAGAAGAATTTTAAGTATAGACTTTGTTAATGAGTTCCCGTTCAGGGAAAGCTGTGTTATTTTAGCTAACAATCAATCACCCGTTGAAGTGATAGAGGAGGCACACATGTCTGTGAGAGTACAAGGTCTATTATATTCTTATCGGTACCATAAATTTGATAGTTGGGAGATGTCTAACTGGTACCTAAATGTCTATGCTTTAATTGGCGCATGTGTCAAAGTTAATCCCTGTAGCTCTGATTTAGGATTTCATATGATATATGTATGGAATGTAAGATGAAGTCAGACTTGGACATTTAACCCTTACTAGTATGAACCTAATAGCTTATGCAATAGTGCCACCTAGGTATAAATAAGTAACCTTACACCAACAGCAGAAATGCATTCTGGGTAATACAGTGACATCAGAGTAATTATCATATATACATGCCTAACCAACAATGATTGGAAAACTCCAAGCTAGGAAGGTGTGTCTAGCTGATAAGTTTTGGATAATAAACCACACACAAGAGAGAGGGAGGTAGAAAGATAAAAAAAAAGGAAGAGCGAAAAAAGAAAGGAGGGACACACCCCAGGAGAAAAATCCCAATGATCAGAACAGACTTTAGAGCTGACTTCCCTTAGACTCTGCATATCTTCTGCAATCTTAGGTAACATATAACTTTATTATAAAGTAGTATTGATTATTATAAGTGTAGTATTGATTGAATTTATTGGCCTAATATTTAGTAACTCCCCGCTTTAGTGCGGCTGTATAATGTCAAAAGTGCTACATCAACATTATCACTATTCAGTAAAGATGCATATTACTGAATAAAAGATCTAATATTGACATCGGAGAAACTCTCTAATTGGAATATTCACATTCCATAGTCAATATCAGGCCTGATAATTTATAAGTTGTGTAGCAATACTACCCGATATCCGAGATTGGTCACAGTTTGAGCAGAGCAAGGGTTCGTATCTATCCTTATCACTATTAAGTTACTGTGTAGAGGTAATATGGTACGCTGATATTTGTGTTAGAGCCATCTAGTGGTGAATTTAGGGCACTGCATATCACTGTGTATTATTGCATACCATTGAGTTTTATATTGATTAAGCTTTGATTGTATTTTAAGTTATTGTATAATAAATCATTAATATTTTTGCCTAGACACTTGTACCTTGTTTCACTGATTGCACAATATAATTAAATTAACGACAAATTCTTTTTCAGGTGTTTTATATGTCCACTTCTAGGATCAATTCCCTTTGAAATTTTTCCTTTAATCCTTTCTTTTATATAAAGCATTTGCTTTATAGTTCCAACAACATGCACGGTGAAGGGAGGTGTACTGGCCTTGGCTTCATCTGTGCACTGCTTATGTGTCCGAGCTGGCTTGTGATGACCCTGGCTTAGAGGGAGACAGTGAATAGATTTCATCTCTGTTATTTTCATTACTCTGCATTGCCCTAAATGAGGAATGTTATGCACAAATATAATTGTTAAAGAGGGGTGGGTGTCTAAATGTTCAATCTACTGTTGCCTTCTTCAGGGCACATGGGCAACTGTCGGCCTCTCATTAAAATTCATAAAGAACTAATCATGAAAACCGTTCACGACAAACTCAACTACAGTATATGGATGGATGGGAGAGGGATCTAGGAAAATCTTTTTCCTCAGGAAGAATGGTATACAGCAGGCCAAAACATGGCTATATTGTTATCAATCACCCATGATACCTTATACCCCTTAAGCTTGAATTTATTCTAGAGGGGCTATGAGATGGAGAGGGATCTTTTCCATTTTTGGTGGTCATCATGTCCCAAAAGGGTTTTCCAGGAGTTTGATATTGTTTACCTATCCTCAAATGATCGGTGGTGGTCCCACTCCTGGTATCCCTACTGATTAGCTGTTTTAAGAGGTCACAGTGCGGTAGTCTCTTCCTTGGCCAGGGGCGGAGAACCTCCGGCCCGCGGGCTGGACCATTTCATGTGGCCCCCTGCCAGAAAATGCTAATGACTGCTTCCATTATGGAAGCGGTCATTAGCATGCGGGAGGCACAGGAAGATGAGAACAGCGCTGCACTGGCTGTACTCACCTTCCCTGGTCTTCTAGCTGCCCCACGCTGTGACGTAGACGCGCACTATGACCTGACGCTGTGCGCTGTTAGGCCACAGTACAGCACGGCAGGAAGAAGACCAAGGAGGGTAAGGGAATCTGCTAAGTGGCAGCACCGTCTGGAGATGGAGAGATAAGTTTATTTTTTTATTTATTTTAAATGTATGATCTGAGGTCTGATTGGGGCTGATCTAAGGATGGGGAGGGTCTGATGGGGTCTGATCTGAGGTTGTGGGGGCTGATCTGAGGCTGGTGGTTTGATGGGCTTATCTGAGGCTGGGGGCTGATCTGAGGCTGGGAGGCTGATCTGAGGTTGAGAGTCTGATAGAGGTCTGATCTGAGGCTGGGGGGTCTGATCTAAGGCTGGGGCGTCTGATCTGAGGCTGGGGGTATGATCTAATGCTGGGGGTCTGATCTAAGGCTGGGGGGTCTGATCTGAGGCTGTGGGGTCTGATCGGAGCCTGGGGGGTCTGATCTGAGGCTGGGGGTCTGATCTAAGGCTGGGGGGTCTGATCTGAGGCTGGGGGGGGGGGTCTGATATGAGGCTGAGGGTTTTACCTGAGGCTTGGGGTCTGATCTAAGGCTGGGGGTCTGATCTGAGGCTGGGGGGCCTATTGGAGGATCTGATCTGAGGCTGGGGGTTCCGTTCTAAGGCTGGGGGTCTGATCTGAGGCTGGGGGGTCTGATCTGAGGCTGGGGGTCTGATCTAAGGCTGGGGTCTGATCTAAGGCTGGGGGGTCTGATATGAGGCTGGGGGGTCTGATATGAGGCTGAGGGAACTGATCTGAGGCTGGGGGGCATATTGGGGGATCTGATATGAGGCTGGGGGGTCTGATCTAAGGCTGGGGGGGGCTGATCTAAGGCTGTGGGGTCTGATCTGAGGCTGGGGGTCTGATCTGAGGCTGTGGGGTCTGATCGGAGGCTGGGGGGTCTGATCTGAGGCTGGGGGTCTGATCTAAGGCTGGGGGGTCTGATCTGAGGCTGGGGGGGTCTGATATGAGGCTGAGGGGTCTGATCTGAGGCTGGGGGTTTTACCTGAGGCTTGGGGTCTGATCTAAGGCTGGGGGTCTGATCTGAGGCTGGGGGGGCCTATTGGGGGATCTGATCTGAGGCTGGGGGTTCCGTTCTAAGGCTGGGGGGTATAATCTGAGGCTGGGGGGTCTGATCTGAGGCTGGGGGTCTGATCTAAGGCTGGGGTCTGATCTAAGGCTGGGGGTCTGATATGAGACTGGGGGGTCTGATCTGAGGCTGGGGGGTCTGATATGAGGCTGAGGGAACTGATCTGAGGCTGGGGGGCATATTGGGGGATCTGATATGAGGCTGGGGGGTCTGATCTAAGGCTGGGCGGTCTGATCTAAGGCTGGGGGGTCTGATCTGAGGCTGGGGTCTGATCTGAGGCTGGGGGTCTGATCTAAGGCTCGGGGTCTGATCTGAGCCTGGGGGGGTCTGATATGAGGCTGAGCGGTCTGATCTGAGGCTGGGGGGTTTGACCTGAGGCTTGGGGGTCTGATTTGAGGCTGGGGGTTTTATGGGGGCTAATCTAAGGCTAGGGAAGGTCTGATGGGGTCTGATTTGAGGTTGGGAGGTCTGATGGGGGTGTGATCTGAGGCTGAGGGGTCTGATGGGGGCTGGTCTGAGGCTAGGGAGGGTCTGATGGGGGTCTTATCTGAGGTTGGGAGGTCTGATCTGAGCCTGCGGGTCTGATCTAAGGCTGGGGAGGGTCTGATCTGAGTCTGATGTAGTCTGAGAGGTCTGATAGGAGGCTGATGGAGGTGGGGGCAGATCTGAGGCTGAGAAAGGGACAAAGGTAGGGACAGTTGCAAAGAAAGAGGCAGGGACAGTGGCAGACAGAGTGAAAGCTGGGTGAACCCCACTCTGGGCCCCTCTGAGGTTGTGGGGGCTGATCTGAGGCTGGTGGTTTGATGGGCTTATCTGAGGCTGGGGGCTGATCTGAGGCTGGGAGGCTGATCTGAGGTTGAGAGTCTGATAGAGGTCTGATCTGAGGCTGGGGGGTCTGATCTAAGGCTGGGGCGTCTGATCTGAGGCTGGGGGTATGATCTAATGCTGGGGGTCTGATCTAAGGCTGGGGGGTCTGATCTGAGGCTGTGGGGTCTGATCGGAGGCTGGGGGGTCTGATCTGAGGCTGGGGGTCTGATCTAAGGCTGGGGGGTCTGATCTGAGGCTGGGGGGGGGGGTCTGATATGAGGCTGAGGGGTCTGATCTGAGGCTGGGGGTTTTACCTGAGGCTTGGGGTCTGATCTAAGGCTGGGGGTCTGATCTGAGGCTGGGGGGCCTATTGGAGGATCTGATCTGAGGCTGGGGGTTCCGTTCTAAGGCTGGGGGTCTGATCTGAGGCTGGGGGGTCTGATCTGAGGCTGGGGGTCTGATCTAAGGCTGGGGTCTGATCTAAGGCTGGGGGGTCTGATATGAGGCTGGGGGGTCTGATATGAGGCTGAGGGAACTGATCTGAGGCTGGGGGGCATATTGGGGGATCTGATATGAGGCTGGGGGGTCTGATCTAAGGCTGGGGGGGTCTGATCTAAGGCTGTGGGGTCTGATCTGAGGCTGGGGGTCTGATCTGAGGCTGTGGGGTCTGATCGGAGGCTGGGGGGTCTGATCTGAGGCTGGGGGTCTGATCTAAGGCTGGGGGGTCTGATCTGAGGCTGGGGGGGTCTGATATGAGGCTGAGGGGTCTGATCTGAGGCTGGGGGTTTTACCTGAGGCTTGGGGTCTGATCTAAGGCTGGGGGTCTGATCTGAGGCTGGGGGGGCCTATTGGGGGATCTGATCTGAGGCTGGGGGTTCCGTTCTAAGGCTGGGGGGTATAATCTGAGGCTGGGGGGTCTGATCTGAGGCTGGGGGTCTGATCTAAGGCTGGGGTCTGATCTAAGGCTGGGGGTCTGATATGAGACTGGGGGGTCTGATCTGAGGCTGGGGGGTCTGATATGAGGCTGAGGGAACTGATCTGAGGCTGGGGGGCATATTGGGGGATCTGATATGAGGCTGGGGGGTCTGATCTAAGGCTGGGCGGTCTGATCTAAGGCTGGGGGGGTCTGATCTGAGGCTGGGGGTCTGATCTGAGGCTGGGGGTCTGATCTAAGGCTCGGGGTCTGATCTGAGCCTGGGGGGGTCTGATATGAGGCTGAGCGGTCTGATCTGAGGCTGGGGGGTTTGACCTGAGGCTTGGGGGTCTGATTTGAGGCTGGGGGTTTTATGGGGGCTAATCTAAGGCTAGGGAAGGTCTGATGGGGTCTGATTTGAGGTTGGGAGGTCTGATGGGGGTGTGATCTGAGGCTGAGGGGTCTGATGGGGGCTGGTCTGAGGCTAGGGAGGGTCTGATGGGGGTCTTATCTGAGGTTGGGAGGTCTGATCTGAGCCTGCGGGTCTGATCTAAGGCTGGGGAGGGTCTGATCTGAGTCTGATGTAGTCTGAGAGGTCTGATAGGAGGCTGATGGAGGTGGGGGCAGATCTGAGGCTGAGAAAGGGACAAAGGTAGGGACAGTTGCAAAGAAAGAGGCAGGGACAGTGGCAGACAGAGTGAAAGCTGGGTGAACCCCACTCTGGGCCCCTCTGGGATGAGCTTGACTGCCATTAATGCCAAATAAAGAACACATTTTTTAGGTTGAGAATTTTATATGGCCCCCGAACGATCTTACAAATATCCAAATGGCCCTCGGCAGCAAAAAGGTTCCCCACCCCTGTCCAAGGGCAATGACGTCAAGTTCATTAGTCATATGGCCTACGTGCAACCCAGTCCCATTCAAGCGAATGGGCCTAAGGCTACTTTCCCACTCGCGTTTGGTGCGGATCCGTCATGGATCTACACAGACGGATCCATTCAGATAATACAACTGTCTGCATCCATTCAGAACGGATCCTTTTGTATTATCTTTAACATAGCCAAGACGGATCCGTCTTGAACACCATTGAAAGTCAACGGAGGACGGATCCGTTTTCTATTGTGCCAGATTGTGTCATAGAAAACGGATCCGTCCCCATTGACTTAAATTGTGTGTCAGAACGGATCTGTTTGGCTCAGTTTCGTCAGACGGACACCAAAATGCTGCTTGCAGAGCGGAATGGAGACGAAACGGAGGCAAACTGATGCATTCTGAGCTGATCCTTTTCCATTCAGAATGCTTTAGGGCAAAACTGATCCGTTTTGGACCGCTTGTGAGAGCCCTGAACGGATCTCACAAACGGAAAGCCAAAACGCCAGTGTGAAAGCTGCAATGCAAAGAACAGCTACTTTGCAATGTACAGTGCTGTGCTTGGTAAACTGTGTGGAGACCATGGTGCTCTGCTGAGCGCTGTGGACTCCTTTAAATAGCTGATCGGTGGGGGTGCCAGGTGTTGGACTCCCACTGATCCGATTTTGAACTGAACTCCCTACAAACCCCTTTAAGGGGAAATATTTTTTTTCCCAATTTAGTTAGTCAAGAGATAGCAAAACTTGTGATTTGTTTCGGGGGTAACAATTTGGAGGACCAGCCACGTAGCAGTAATATTATCCAGCAGCATATAGGTGGTTATCTTGCTATACCTGTTAGGGCTGTATTAGACCTGCAGAAGGTTGGCCAGATCATCTCTAACAAGTGTTTGTTGGAATGCTTGTTAGCAATGATCTGCCTATGTAAAAGTGCCTCATCGGGTAATCGTGTTTTTTTATGCAGGCTAAAACATCATCGTTTGCTGGAGGAAGATCGTGCCGTCTAATCACACTCTGCTAACAACAGGTCTGTATGGGGACAAGCGATGGCAGTAGGCCACTTTGACACTTGTGTTGTTAATTCCGGTATTGTGATCTCCCTACCGGAATTAAAGGGATCCGTTTTGATTTTACACGTCAAGATGCCTCCATCCCGTTAGGATGCGGTTGCGGTTTTTTAGGCTTGATCCGTTCTTTTACATTTTTATGACTGTACACAAAATCAGAATGGTGCCAGAACGGAAGAAATCCTGATGCATCCTGAATGGAAATCTTTTCTTTCGGAATGCATGAGGACTAAATGGAAACGTTTTTTTTTTCCGGTATTGAGATCCTCTGGCAGATCTCAATACCGGAAAACAACAACACAAGTGTGAATGTAGCCTTAGTGATCACTTCTCCCCATACTGTGGAGGAGATTGCTGCATGCAAATGCATCAGTCTCCTTTACTGATGAGCAGGCGCTTGTCCTTCCCGACAATCGTAATGCTCATCTGCAGGTGTAGTACAGCCCTTACAATGGATGCACCTCACCAGCTATCCCGTCCCTTTAACTCAGTCAGCTCTGCTGAGACCATACAGATCTGGAAATCTTCATCTACAGCCTAATATGTCATAGATTAAAGTACTTGTGGAGACAGCTACATGCAAAATGAATAAATCTGCCCCTGGCGAGCGCCGATAATGAGTCAGGCTGCAAATGAATCCAATCTCCCATCTCTGGACATGCATGAACTTATTAATGAATGTACTATTAATTTTGCTTTTGGGGCCTATTAACGTGAAAGCTCATAATTACAGTAACGGCTTGTTCTCTATAGCTATATTTCATGCCACTTTGAAGTCGTTTGCTTAAACTATGTGCCTCTGATTTTCCATAGAAGGTGCTGAGATGAGCAGTGACTATAGGGAGAGCAAAGATTTGCAGAGTGCACATAGGGTTAATGCTCATTAGCTCATTGTCAACGAGAACTTGAAATAGAATCAATATGTCACGTCAGTCTGTCCAACAGACAGTGTGGCTTTCCGCATATGAACATTGCACGTAGAACAATGAATACATTATCTCTGAGAGGCAGCTTAGGTACATGGCGGCGGCTTCAAAGCTTCTTCCCTTTCCAGAGCTGAAGGTTTGTTCCAAATCTCATGTGATGCTTTCTGGCTTGATATCTGCCAGTTCAGAGTCATTTGTGCCAGTAAACAATGAGAATATATAAAATTTGTAGACTGCTTTGTTTTTATTCTAATTTACAATGGACCATCAGCAAATTGACGTTCCTGGGCTCCAAAGCCTAATCTGTAACAATCCCCAACCTACCATACACTGTTTATAATACTGGTGTCTTCTTCTAAGGCAGAGGAGCCTTCAGACCCCTCTAAGGCACCAGGCACTGGGTGCGACGACTGCTACCCCTGCTATCTGTGCCCCGAAGTTGAATCATGGGTGTACCTACCAGGGTGGTATGTATAGCAGCTGAGGGGACACAACTGTAGTGGGAAAGTAGCAGAAAGGCATTATAGAGGGGTTATATTTAGGAGTATATATGAAGTACATGGAAGGGAGGATAAGGGTACTTTCACACTTGTGGCAGAGGATTCCGGCAGGCAGTTCAGTCACCGGATCCGGCAATACGTATGCAAACTGATGGCATTTGTCAGATGGATCAGGATCCTGATCCGTATGACAAATGCATTGAAATGCCGGATCCGTCTCTCCGGTCTGAGCATGTGCCGGATCGATTTTGCCAGAACACTCTGGGCTGGATCCGGCATTAATGTATGTCAATGGGAAAAAATGCTGGATCTGGCATTCAGGCAAGTGTTCCGAAATTTTGGACGGAGATAAAACCGTAGCATGCTGCGGTATTATCTCCCTCCTGAACAGTCAAAAACTGAACTGAAGACATCCTGATGCATCCTGAACGGATTACTCTCCATTCAGAATGCATGGGGATGAAACTGATCAGTTCTTTTCCGGTATAGAGCCCCTAGGACGGAAGTCAATGCCGGAAAAGAATAATGCTAGTGTGAAAGTACCCTGAAACGTACAATTACCCATGATAATATCATAACCTAGCCATTTCTTCAACATTCTCACTATTTGTGGTGATCATCAGAGGCTTCTTTCTTGTAATGATCTTCTGACATCTTATCGAGACAAGTCAGAAAAAAGACATTGATAGTGGTCCACAAGTTCCTTTGGGAGTTGAGTTTGGAGATTTCTATATCTTCAAAACTCATTTCTCTTTGGTACTGTATGAGTAGTATAGCCTCGGGATAAATCGTCAAACTCAAAGTGACAGGTGGCCACGTCCCTTTTCCACCATAACCACGCCCATTCTGTCCATAACCCCGCCCAAGCCACGCCTAAAATACCGCCCATTCAAATTCCCTTTTATTCTTTTAGGTCCGATAAAGTGTAATTAATTCAATTAAGTTGAATATGTTTAAAAATAAAATGATATTAAGCTTGTATTAAACTCTTATTAAGTTATTATAAATATTGGCAATAGCTATTTGATCCATCTATCTAACTATCTATCTATAGACCTTCGATGATGTCACCGAAGGTCCTGCAAGGTATACGATACAGTCCAACACGTCAGTAATTTAATTAGGTTTAATATGTTTAAAAATAAAATGATATTAAGCTTATATTAAAGGGACACTGACAGGCCCAAAAAGCATATTTCGGTATATATATGACAGTACAGGTCTTATAAAGTGTATAAGAATCATCTAAGTATCCCCCCTGTCCACCTTATAAATACAGTAAAATGAAGTTTTATAACCTGGTTGAATCGTGTTCAATCTGCCCAAGGGGAGGCGTTTCATCTCCACTTGCGCCCAGCCACCCTCGCCCCAACTGCCGTTTTAAGCGCCGCCCAGCTCATCAATATTCACTTCGCTGGGCGGCTACTAGTGTCCCCGACGCAAGATCCGGCACATGCCCAATACAATACTATGGGCATCGGCCTCCGGCTCATCTTCAGCGCATGCGCCCGGCACCCTCACTGGCCGGGATCGCATCGCGCCTGCGCACAGTCTGATTCTCAGAGGCCGATGCAGCCTCTGCTTTAGGGCTCATTCAGACGGCCGTATGCTGTCCGCAAAAATACTGAATGCTATCCGTTTTTTTGTGGATCCGCAAAAAAAATGAAACATGTCCTATACTTGTCCGTGAAAATCAGGACATGGCCCCATTGAAGTCTATGGGTCCGCAAAAATACTGAATGCTATCCGTTTTTTTGCAGATCCGTTTTTTTGCGGATCCGCAAAAAAACGGATAGCATTCAGTATTTTTGCGGACAGCATACGGCCGTCTGAATGAGCCCTTATGCGCATGCGCTGGGCACAGTTCATAGCAGCGCTTCAGAGCGCTGCTCTGTTACATCTCAAAAGGGGTTAATTAGTGCACAGGCGCGATATGATTAGTGCGGATTAGTGCGCCGCCCAGCGAAGTGAATATTGATGAGCTGGGCGGCGCTTCAAACGGCAGTTGTGGCGAGGCTGGCTGGGTGCAAGTGGAGATGAAACGCCGCCCCTTGGGCAGATTGAACACGATTAAAGCAGGTTATAAAACTTCATTTTACTGTAGTTATAAGGTGGACAGGGGAGATACTTAGATGATTCTAATACACTTTATAAGACCTGTAATGTCATATATATACCTAAATATGCTTTTTGGGCCTGTCAGTGTCCCTTTAAGCTTATATTAACCTCTTACTAAGATATTATAAATATTGGCAGCGGCTAATTGAAAGTGTAATTGAGAAGTGGGGTTGCCTTAAAAGATAACATTTAATAGTCAATGGTTAAAATAGTAGGCCCAATAATTTAATTAGAGACTACATACATTAGTAGTCAGACACCACCAAATGAAAAAGGTAGAGAGGAGAAGCAGGTGTGAAATGTAAACACTTGCTGGGAGGGTGAGTTTACGAAACATAGGGATACAGATAAAGAGGGAGACAGATGCTGGGTCTCTTCCCCTAGTATATCCCTAGGTTCTAACTCAAGATGATGCCCTCACTATATGTCCCTTAGTGTCCCTTGCAGGCAATGACAGTGACTGCCCAGCTTCGTCAGAAATGCAAAGGTATCACACATCCAAGGACATACAATTCATATAGTACCAAACAAAAACATAGTCCCGATGCGTTTCACTGGCAGTCAGCCAGGTCATCAGGGGACCTATATGCAAAACAAAACAGAATACACACATATACACAATTAGAGAAGTATCCACGGCACCTCCAAGTGTGTTGGGGCTAGCCAGGGAAGGAACAGTATTGTGAAAACAACTGGTACTTAGCTTCTCTATGTGCAGCGATTCAGGGTCCACTCCTCCTGCGTATGGCAGTGAGTGCCCATACTGGCGTTCATTTAAACCAGCGCGGGCCTAAGTAGATCCGCCCCCCAAGGAATCACATGCTCCGATCACGCGGGTCGTGACGTCACTGGTCATGAGTGCGCCGCGTCACGAAAAGGAGTCACATGACCGGGACACAGACTAGAGGTGTGTCCGTGTAGCCCCATGTCCGTCCCCTACAATTAATTAGCGGTAATTCGGACGGCATTAAGGGGCGGAGATATGGAGATGAGGGGTATGAGAGATGGGCTGACTCAGCCACCCCCAATCAACCATATATACATAGTGGCATAAATAGCCATGTAAGGTGCGTCATTCCTTTAGAATCATAGAAAGCGCTACCAAGGTATTTAATTAGCATGTTCATTAGACAGGTTAGATTTAAAGAAATAGATGAATAATTTACCCAATGGTATCTGGTACAGTGAGATAAACATATTGGCAGAAAATTAAACTGGGGGGACCTAATAGAGCCCCATTAAAAGAAGCTAGACAGGTAGATTGGTCCCTATATGTAATATGAAGTATAAGCATATCGGGAGTCGGGATGAATGACCCCACTCCATAAAGGGGCTCCCAGTGAGGGTCATTCTGGGTATCGAATATACCCTAATTAATGAAAGACAATGAACACTCATCTAGTGAACCAATCTTTTTCTACCCTCTTAGAGGAGGCAACTGGACAGCTATCACTAATCAACGGGATGACCTGGTCTCCTCAATGTAGCACCCAAAGGAAAGTTGTTGATTTAAACCATTTGGTTGTGAGGTCTTCAATTCAATTATCCACCAGGTCTCCCTTTGCAGTATTTTCGTGTCCCAGTTGCCTCCTCTTTTCAACGGAGGAACGAGTTCAATGGCCATGAATGTCATGCCCTCAATTTTGCCATTATAGCTAGCTTCTACATGTTTAGCCATTGGGGTGTCCCTACCGTTTCTAATGTCCCACCAGTCTTCAAAATTCCCGGGTGGTTTGCCTATATATTCTAGGCCGCAGTGACATGTTACCTTGTAGATGACTCCCCTTGATCTACAATTGAGAAAGCACTTGATGGAATACCTTTTGCCTGTTACATTACTGCAGAAGTCCCTACCCCTCCTGATGAAGGGGCATGCAACGCACCCACTGCAACGAAAACAGCCAGCTAGTGGTTTAAACCATGTAACCGTGTTTGCATCAGTTTCACTAAAGTGACTATGCACCAAGCGATCCCGGAGGCTGCGACCCTTGTGATACGTAATTTGTGCATTTGGTGCAACAATTTGTTTGATGTCGGGATCCAAAAGAAGAATGCCCCAGTGTTTTGAAATTACACTTCTCACTTCCCCTGCGGCACCATCATAGGTACCAATCAATCGTATAGTGTTCTCCGCAGTCTTTGTTTTTTTGGGGTGCAGATGTTCAGTTCGACTTATAAGTCGGGCTCTTTGATAAGCTTGCTTAAGGACAGAGTCAGGATAACCCTTTTCCTTAAACCTAACTCGTAGGTCTCCTGCTTGTTGCTTGTAATCGTTCACAGTGGAGCAGTTTCTCATCATCCTCAAATATTGCCCGGTGGGGATTCCCCTTTTGAAGGGGAGGAGATGGTGGCTATTCCAATTCAACAAGGAATTGGTAGATGTGGGTTTTCTGTAGGTTTTAGTCACCAATTCTCCCCGATTCCCTCTCATAATGACAATATCCAAGAATGGGAGGGCATCTTTTTTTCGTCTCTGAAGTGAATCGCAGGCCAACCTCATTGATATTAAGGAAACCCACGAAATGATGCAAATCCTCAACCTTCCCCTTTCATAAAAGAATAATGTCATTGATGAATCTGACCCATGTGACCACACTCTCAGTCACATGGGCCAGAGGGTCACCGAAGACCATGGTCCTCTCCCACCAGCCCAGGAACAGGTTTGCATACGACGGGGCACATGGGCTCCCCATCGCTGTGCCCCTGAACTGGTGGTAGAAGACCCCTCCAAAAATGCGCTTTGTTACAGAGGAGCGCATAACACGATAATTTTTTTCTAAAATCACTCGTAAATATTTTTAATACATTTTTCTATCTATATATCTTTCTATCTGTCTATCTTTTCAGCTATACATCTATCTATCTATCTATCTATCTATCTATCTATCTATCTATCTATCTATCTTTCTGTCACGGGGTTCCGAAGGTGCACTCGGTCCCCCATTGCCCGCAGAACTGTTGTTTAGCTTTTGGAATGAGGTTCTGTGTTTGACCTCATTCCCAGGGCGGCTTTACTAGCTGGGTGGCTCCCTGCTCCTAAGTCTGCCTTGAGCGCCGAGCTGATCACTCGGTGCTCGACTGGTTGGTCTGTCGGTCATGTGACGCTGGCCACGTCACATGACCCTCACTCCCCACTATAAATACAGGCAGCCTGCTGGCTACAGGTTGCCTGTTAATTTCTAGGTTCCTGGTATTTGTTGGACTGCTGAATACTTACCTGATCCTGTTCCTTGACCATCCTTTTGCCTGATCCTCCTGTACTGCGCATCCGTCCTGGTATTGTGACCTCGGCTCCCACCTGACTACTCTCTTAGGACTCCTCTTGTACTTCTTTGCTCTCCTGGTATTTATGACCCCGGCTTCTCCTGACAATTCTCTGCTTGCTCCATTTGTACTTTGCAGCTTTCCTGGTATTGACTCGGTCCGTTCACGTCCTGTTGTTTGTCTGTCTGTCATCCCTGCACTTACTCCAAGTTAGGGATTGCCGTCCAGTTGTCCCCTGTCATTAGGACTCGCGAGGCAAGTAGGCAGGGCCAGGGGTAAGGGTGGAGCGCAGTAGTCACTTCCCTTCCCCCTGTGTGTGTGTGTACGCGACCGTTACAGATTAACAGGCCCAATAACCACTGTATTATGAATCCTCTGGTGACCCTGACTGACTATGTCTCTAATCTGACACAGATGGTGCAGGAGTTAGGGGAAAAACTCAGCTCTTTTGAGTTAGGGCAAGGCTCTTCCACTCCTCAGGCCTCCAGTCCGCATTTTGAGCCCCAGATTAAGCTCCCAGAAACCTTTTCTGGAGACCGGAAGAAGTTTCTCTCTTTTAAGGAGAGTTGTAAACTTTACTTCCGTTTGCGCCCCGTGTCCTCTGGCCCCGAGAGTCAACGCGTGGGCATTATCATTTCCCGATTACAGGGTGATCCCCAGGACTGGGCGTTCTCTTTACCTGCTGGCGCCAGTTGTTTATATTCTGTGGAGGGGTTCTTTCAGGCCCTAGGTACCCTCTATGATGAACCAGACAGGGCTCTAGTAGCCGAGACGGCTCTAAAGGCACTGGTTCAGGGCAATTTACCAGCGGAGGATTATTGCACCCAATTCAGAAGGTGGTGTGTCCCCTCAGGATGGAACGAACCAGCCCTGAAGAGTCAGTTCAGGTCAGGTCTGTCTGATAAATTAAAGGATCTTCTGGTCAGTTATCAACTTCCAGAGACCTTAGAGGAGATGATGACCCTTGTTGTCCGACTTGACCGACGGGTTAGAGAGAGACGACAGGAACAACAGTTCTCTTCCCAGATGGTGGTCCAGCCAGAGGCCTATCCCAGAGACAATGCTGAGGTCTCCATCGAGGAACCCATGCAGGTTGGCATGACCCGAGGGAATCTTCGCCGCAGACGTGGAGAATGCTTTTACTGTGGAGATTCTGACCATTGGATCAACCAGTGTCCTAAGAAGGTCCTCTCTGTCAAGTCTCCTAAGGCAAGGCAACCTAAAGACCAGGTACACCCTGAATTTTTTAAATGTAAGCTTTCGGTACCCATTACGATTTCTCTGGGAGTAGATAAATGGGTGGGTAAGGCCTTTATTGATTCTGGCTCAGCGGCTAGCTTTATTGACTCTGAGTATGCTGTTAGATTGGGTATTCCTATGTTTGCCTTACCAACTCCTATCCATGTCATGGCTATTGATGCTACTCCTCTTATTGGTGGTACGGTGAGCTTATGTACCTCGGAGATTTCTCTAACCGTGGGTGTGTGCCACTCAGAGAGATGTTCGCTTCTAGTCCTGGAGAACCTACCTGCTGAGGTGGTACTAGGGTTGCCTTGGCTCCGACTACATAACCCCACTATAGATTGGTCCAATGGGGAGTTGGTGAGATGGGGGCCTAAGTGTGACTCGTGCCTGTCCGTGGTACAGGCTGGGGTCTCAGTAAAGTCTGATACTTTACCCTCTGTTGTTAGAGAATATTCTGATGTATTCTCATCACCAACCCCGGAGGTTCTACCCCCCCATAGACCTTATGATTGTACCATAGAGCTAGTAGAGGGGGCCAAGTTTCCTAAAGGACGAATTTATAATCTTTCTATGCCCGAACGCAAGGCCATGGAAGATTATATTAAGGAGAGCCTTGGTAAAGGGCATATTAGACCTTCTGTCTCTCCTATGGGGGCGGGGTTTTTCTTTGTTAAGAAAAAAGATGGTGGTCTTAGGCCATGTATCGATTACCGGAGATTAAATAAAATCACTGTCCAGAATAGATACTCCCTCCCATTGATTCCGGATTTATTTAACCAGGTCCTGGGGGCAACCTGGTTTTCCAAAATTGACCTGAAAGGGCCATACAATCTAATCCGAATCAAGGAGGGAGACGAATGGAAGACGGCGTTCAATACTCCGGTAGGACACTTTGAATATCAGGTGATGCCTTTTGGACTCAGCAATGCCCCAGCTGTGTTCCAAAACTTCATGAATGACATTCTTAGGGAATTCTTAGGTAAATTTGTTATTGTCTATCTTGACGACATTTTGATATTCTCTCCTGACTTCGAATCCCATGTGTCTCATGTTAGACAAGTATTAGAGTTGTTGAGGGAGAATCAGCTATCCGCTAAACAAGAGAAATGTGTCTTTGGTGTGCAGGAGATTCTGTTTCTAGGGCATGTTCTGACTCCTCACGCCTTCAAGATGGATCCTGGTAAGGTACTAGCAATTAAGGAATGGGTAAGACCTTCATCCTTAAAGGCCTTACAACGGTTCTTAGGTTTCGCCAATTACTATCGTAAATTTATTATGAATTTTTCCGTAATTGCTAAACCGTTGACCGACCTTACTAAGAAAGGGGCGGATTTGGAGAATTGGTCTACTGAGGCCATTTCTTCATTTGAAAAATTAAAAAAGGCATTCAGTAGCGCTCCCATTCTGATCCAGCCTGATCAGGAGAAACCTTTTATTGTGGAGGTGGATGCGTCCGAGGACGGCGCAGGAGCAGTCCTTTCACAAGGTCCTGCCAGCCTCACTAATCTGAGACCATGTGCCTTCTTCTCCAGGAAATTCTCTCCCACGGAGAGAAACTACGACATAGGGAATAGGGAGCTGCTGGCCATTAAATGGGCATTTGAGGAGTGGAGGCATTTTCTAAAGGGGGCAAGGCATTGTGTAACTGTTGTCACTGACCATAAAAACCTTATGTTTCTCGAGTCTGCTAAGAGGTTGAATCCCCGTCAAGCCAGATGGGCTCTGTTTTTTACTCGTTTTGATTTTTCCATCACGTTCAGGCCGGGAAGTAAAAATGTGAAGGCGGACGCATTATCTCGGAACTTCCAGGCTTTTCAACCTACTGAGGTACCACCTGAATCCATCCTACCAGCAAAAATCTTCTTAGCAGCTCTTACCCAGGATATCTCGGCTCGCATTAGGTCGGAACAACATCTGGCACCGGTATCCACCCCAACAGATAAGTTGTTTGTTCCCGTACAATTTTGTCTCCAGCTGTTGGGTGAGTGTCACGATTCTGCCTTTTGTGGACATCCGGGTGTTGAGGGCACTAAGGATCTGGTTTCTAGATCTTATTGGTGGCCCACTCTAACTAGGGATGTCAAGTCCTATGTGTCAGCCTGTGAGGTTTGTGCCAGGTCCAAGACACCTAGGACTCGCCCTGCTGGTAACCTACGACCCCTACCCATTCCCAGTAGACCCTGGTCCCATATCTCGATGGACTTTATAACTGACCTACCGCTGGCGGAGGGTAAGACTGTAGTGTGGGTAGTGGTGGATAGGTTTAGCAAGATGGTCCATTTCATTCCCCTGTCTAAACTCCCGAATGCCAAAACCCTGGCGTCTATTTTTGTGAAAGAAATTGTTCGATTGCATGGTATCCCGGAAAATATTGTTTCGGACAGGGGTGTGCAGTTTGTGTCCAAATTCTGGAGAGCCTTCTGTCAAAGATGTAAAATTTCGTTGTCTTTTTCTTCCGCCTACCATCCTGAGAGTAATGGGCAGACTGAACGCCTTAATCAGTCTGTGGAACAATTCCTGAGGTTGTATGTTGCTGATGACCAGCAATTATGGGTCAAATTCCTTCCATTGGCTGAATTTGCTCTGAATAACCGTGTCAATTCTTCTGCTGGGGTCTCCCCTTTCTTTTGTAACCATGGTTTTAATCCCCGTTTTCATTCTGGGTCGTCCGTCTCCTCCTCTAACCCTGAAGCTGATAAACTCTCCTCCGAACTGTGCACAGTTTGGGCCCGGGTTCAATCGAACCTAGAAAAGGCTCAATGTTCTCAAAAACTCAAGGCCGATAGGAGACGTTCAAGGGGGGTAAACTTTCAGGTTGGGGATAAAGTATGGTTGTCCTCCAAGAATCTATCTCTCAAGGTAACTTCTAAAAAATTTGCTCCTCGTTTTATTGGACCATATAAGATCACGGAAGTGATTAACCCGGTATCTTTTAGGTTGGAGCTGCCTGAGTCATTCCACATTCATAATGTGTTCCATAAATCTCTGCTTAAAAAATATTTTGAACCGGTAGTACCATCAAAAGCCTCGCCTCCGCCAGTTCTTGTTAATGATGCTGTCGAGTATGTGGTGTCTAAAATAGTGGATGTCAGGAAGGTGCGTAATTCCTTGCAGTACCTGATTCACTGGAAGGGGTATGGACCTGAAGAGAGATCTTGGGTACCTGCCAGGGAGGTTCATGCTCCTAGACTTGTTCGTAAATTTCATTTAGAACACCCTGAAAAGCCATCGCCTGAAGTCTTGGGTCCGGTGGCCCCTCGTAAAAGGGAAGGTACTGTCACGGGGTTCCGAAGGTGCACTCGGTCCCCCATTGCCCGCAGAACTGTTGCTTAGCTTTTGGAATGAGGTTCTGTGTTTGACCTCATTCCCAGGGCGGCTTTACTAGCTGGGTGGCTCCCTGCTCCTAAGTCTGCCTTGAGCGCCGAGCTGATCACTCGGTGCTCGACTGGTTGGTCTGTCGGTCATGTGACGCTGGCCACGTCACATGACCCTCACTCCCCACTATAAATACAGGCAGCCTGCTGGCTACAGGTTGCCTGTTAATTTCTAGGTTCCTGGTATTTGTTGGACTGCTGAATACTTACCTGATCCTGTTCCTTGACCATCCTTTTGCCTGATCCTCCTGTACTGCGCATCCGTCCTGGTATTGTGACCTCGGCTCCCACCTGACTACTCTCTTAGGACTCCTCTTGTACTTCTTTGCTCTCCTGGTATTTATGACCCCGGCTTCTCCTGACAATTCTCTGCTTGCTCCATTTGTACTTTGCAGCTTTCCTGGTATTGACTCGGTCTGTTCACGTCCTGTTGTTTGTCTGTCTGTCATCCCTGCACTTACTCCAAGTTAGGGATTGCCGTCCAGTTGTCCCCTGTCATTAGGACTCGCGAGGCAAGTAGGCAGGGCCAGGGGTAAGGGTGGAGCGCAGTGGTCACTTCCCTTCCCCCTGTGTGTGTGTGTACGCGACCGTTACACTTTCTATCTATCCAGCTATCTATCTTTTCCAACTATCCAGCAATCTATCATCTATCTATCTATCTATCTATCTATCTATCTATCTATCTATCTACAGTTGCAAGAAAAAGTATGTGAACCCTTTGGAATGATATGGATTTCTGCACAAATTGGTCATAAAATGTGATCTGATCTTCATCTAAGTCACAACAATAGACAATCACAGTCTGCTTAAACTAATAACACACAAAGAATTAAATAAATGTTTCCATGTTTTTATTGAACACACCATGTAAACATTCACAGTGCAGGTGGAAAAAGTATGTGAACCCTTGGATTTAATAACTGGTTGAAAAAAATAAGGGGTTGGGTCAGCACAACCTGCCTGTAGGTGCAGATCACTGTGGCGAAATACATATACAAACGGAAAATGCAAATGTGATCGCACACTACATCCAGCACTCTGCCCTCCATGCTGGATGAGACATTGGTTTATATTTTGGCCAAAGCATAGTAAGCCACTCACCGCGTCAAGGTCGTCTCATGAGTGGTCCCTAACTCTTGTTCCTACCTGTTCATGGGCCATGACAACCACATTAATAACTGGTTGAACCTCCTTTGGCAGCAATAACTTCAACCAAACGTTTCCTGTAGTTGCAGATCAGACGTGCACAACGGTCAGGAGTAATTCTTGACCATTCCTCTTTACAGAACTGTTTCAGTTCAGCAATATTCTTGGGATGTCTGGTGTGAATCGCTTTCTTGAGGTCATTCTCCAGAAGGCGTATTTTCTTCTGTTTAAGCCATTCTGTTGTTGATTTACTTTTATGCTTTGGGTCGTTGTCCTGTTGCAACACCCATCTTCTGTTGATCTTCAGCTGGTGGACAGATGGCCTTAAGTTCTCCTGCAAAATGTCTTGATAAACTTGGGAATTCATTTTTCCTTCGATGATAGCAATCCATCCAGGCCCTGACGCAGCAAAGCAGCCCCAAACCATGATGCCCCCCCCACCATACTTCACAGTTAGGATGAGGTTTTGATGTTGGTGTGCTGTGCCTCTTTTTCTCCACACATTCTTCCAAACAACTCAACTTTGGTTTCATCTGTCCACAGAATATTTTGCCAGTACTGCTGTGGAACATCCAGGTGCTCTTGTGCAAACTGTAAACGTGCAGCAATGTTTTTTTTGGACAGCAGTGGCTTCCTCTGTGGTATCCTCCCATGAAATCCATTCTTGTTTAGTGTTTTACGTATTGTAGATTCGCTAACAGGGATGTTAGCATATGCCAGAGACTTTTGTAAATCTTTAGCTGACACTCTAGGATTCTTCTTCACCTCATTGAGCAGTCTGCGCTGTGCTCTTGCAGTCATCTTTACAGGACGGCCACTCCTAGGGAGAGTAGCAGCAGTGCTGAACTTTCTCCATTTATAGACAATTTGTCTTACCATGGACTGATGAACAGCAAGGCTTTTGGAGATACTTTTATAACCCTTTCCAGCTTTATGCAAGTCAACAATTCTTAATCGTAGGTCTTCTGAGAGCTCTTTTGTGCAAGGCATCATTCACATCAGGCAATGCTTCTTGTGAAAAGCAAACCCAGAACTGGTGTGTGTTTTTTATAGGGCAGGGCAGCTGTAACCAACACCTCCAATCTCATCTCATTGATTGGACTCCAGTTGGCTGACATCTCACTCCAATTAGCTCTTGGAGATGTCATTAGTCTAGGGGTTCACATACTTTTTTCACCTGCACTGTGAATGTTTACATGGTGTGTTCAATAAAAACATGGTAACATTTAATTCTTTGTGTGTTATTAGTTTAAGCAGACTGTGATTGTCTATTGTTGTGACTTAGATGAAGATCAGATCACATTTAACAACCAATTTGTGCAGAAATCCATATCATTCCAAAGGGTTCACATACTTTTTATTGCAACTGTATATCATATCTATTTATCTATTATATATCTAACTATCTATCTATTTATCTATTGATCTATGTATACGTATATCTATTTATCAAGCTTCTAATATCTATCTAACGACTTATCTTTCCATCTAGCTATCTATCTATCTTTCCACTATCTTTCTATCTATCTATCTATCTATCTATCTATCTATCTATCTATCTATCTATCTATCCATCTATCTAACAATCTATCCATCTATCTAACAATCTATCTAGCTATCTATCTATCTACCGGTATTTAAGTTTCTATCTATCTTTCTATATATATTTCTATCTATCCATCTATCTAACTATCTATCTACGGTATCTATCAAGCTATCTATTTATCTATTATCTAGCAGGTTTCTTTGAAGTACCCAGCTTTCCCGAAGCTATTAAATCCCATCAAGCTAATAAAATTTGATGAAACTATTAATAAAAACGTATGAATCGCACGAACCTCTTAGAATCTTTAAAAGATCTATCTATCTATTATCTATCTATCTATCTATCTATCTATCTATCTATCTATCTATCTATCTATCTATTATCTATCTATCTATCTATCTATCTATCTATCTATCTATCTATCTATCTATCTATCTTCTAATAAGCCAGCTGGGGATCATTTTGTACAAACACCTGCCAAATTTAGATGTCCACAATGTATAGTCAGCCTAATGCACGATCAGCACCAATTTTTACAGCGTCTTTTCTTATTCCAAATTTTTGTACTTCTCTGAATAAGGTTCAACGCTTCTATATGAACTGATAGCTTTTGTTGTGTAGTACTGTTTTTCTCAATATTTTGGATATGTAAAACAAATAAAAACATTATCAGACATTACAGATAGATAGAAAGATAAGTCGTTAGATAGATATTAGAAGCTTGATAAATAGATATACGTATACATAGATAAATAGATATATGGATAAATAGATGGCTAGATAAATAGATATGTGATAGATAGATAGATAGATAGATAATAGATAATAGATAAATAGATATGTGATAGATGGGTAGATAGAAAGATAGACAGTTAGATAGAAAGATATATAGATAGTTAGAAAAAATGTGATTTTATAAAAAATGACTGTTTTACGCTCCTTTGTAACAAAGCACATGAAACAATTAAATAGATAGATGGAAAGATAGATATGTGCTAGATAGATATGTTGATAGCTTGGATAGCTAAAAAGATAGATAGATAGATAGATAGATAGATAGATAGATGGATGGACAGATGAAAAGATAGATAGCTGGATAGTTGGAAAAGATGAAGAGAAAAATAAATAGAAAGACAGATGGAAAGATAGATGGAAAGATAGATGGAAAGATAGATGGAAAGATAGATGGAAAGATAGATGGAAAGATAGCTAGATAGATAGATGGTTAGATAGATAGCTAGCTGGAAAGATAGATATATGGATAGAAAGATAGATAGACAGACAGACAGACAGACAGACAGATAGATAGATAGATAGATAGATAGATAGAAAACGAAAAGAAGGCAGCACTCCAGGTAAACTTGAAAAAAGTGGACGGTTTATTCACTCATTCAGCGACGTTTCAGCTCTCTCAATGGAGCCTTTTTCCAGCTGATTAACATGTGCACAATTACATATATAAATAGTGCAAGTAATTGCCAAAATACAAATTGGTACATCATATAATAAAGTGCAAATGCATACAAATTACAGTCATATTGCAGATACAATTAATATAGTGTCATGATGCAGTGAAATAATAATATAAATAAGGTCATAAAAATTCATAATGTGATATCTCCGATGTACAATCTTCAAAATACCATAATTGTCAATCAAACATGTGAAGGTGAACAAGGGTGTATAACATAATATAGCAATCAAAATTTTAAAAACCTTTGAATGAATCACTTGCGGCTGAATAGGCATGGTGGAATCTGTTGGCGTCCGGACAAGACAACGGCGCATGCGCCGCTTCATCTGCTATCGCGAGAGTCACAAAGGTAATGTGTGGTATAGCAACCACAACTAAAATGGCCGCTTGAGACCTTTTCTCTAGGGCGCATGCGCATGCCAGTAATCACGCCCATAAGAATTTGACAGACACTTGTGCAGTGTCAGAGCGCCGCAGTGTATATCTGCTATACACTGCGGCGCTCTGACACTGCACAAGTGTCTGTCAAATTCTTATGGGCGTGATTACTGGCATGCGCATGCGCCCTAGAGAAAAGGTCTCAAGCGGCCATTTTAGTTGTGGTTGCTATACCACACATTACCTTTGTGACTCTCGCGATAGCAGATGAAGCGGCGCATGCGCCGTTGTCTTGTCCGGACGCCAACAGATTCCACCATGCCTATTCAGCCGCAAGTGATTCATTCAAAGGTTTTTAAAATTTTGATTGCTATATTATGTTATACACCCTTGTTCACCTTCACATGTTTGATTGACAATTATGGTATTTTGAAGATTGTACATCGGAGATATCACATTATGAATTTTTATGACCTTATTTATATTATTATTTCACTGCATCATGACACTATATTAATTGTATCTGCAATATGACTGTAATTTGTATGCATTTGCACTTTATTATATGATGTACCAATTTGTATTTTGGCAATTACTTGCACTATTTATATATGTAATTGTGCACATGTTAATCAGCTGGAAAAAGGCTCCATTGAGAGAGCTGAAACGTCGCTGAATGAGTGAATAAACCGTCCACTTTTTTCAAGTTTACCTGGAGTGCTGCCTTCTTTTCGTTTTCTATACAATTTGGGATCTTGGTCACAGGTCCCTAGGAGGATTTTTTGCACTCACTTACTTTGTGTGCTGCTTTTTTCTTTTTCGTTTCTAGATAGATAGATAGGTAAATAGATGGATAGATGGAAAGATAGATAGCTGGATAATTGGAAAAGATAAATAGCTGGAGAGAAAGATAGCTAGAAAGATAGATAGTTAGATACATGGATAGCTGGAAAGATAGACAATTAGATAGAAAGATTGATTGATAGATAGATAGATAGATAGATAGATAGATAGATGGAAAGATAGATACAGTAGAAAGAAGGATAGCTACCTAGATAGAAAGATATATACAGTAGATAGGTAAATAGAAAGATAGATAGTTAGTAGTGTTGGGCGAGCATGCTCGGCCGAACACCCTTTTGACGCGAGTCTCCTCCCCGCACATTTGTTGGCTGCTACGGGGAAATACTGGCACTCTCTGTAATGCCGTAGCCATGTTGGTTACTGGCATTACAGTGATTGGCTGTCTGGAATGCGTCATCGGGTGCTATATAGCACCCGATGACACGTAGTCAGGGTGAGCTGCAGCAAAAGAGACAGATAATGTAAGGACAGGAATAGTTTTTTTTTTCAGGCAGGCTTTACTGTTGAAAGGTGTTAGATACTCCAAAGTCCTTTTAAGCACTATTGTTTTATCTGGCTGCAATATACACTGCTCAAAAAAATAATGGGAACACAAAAAATAACATATCCTAGATCTGAGTTAATTAAATATTCTTCTGAAATACTTTGTTCTTTACATAGTTGAATGTGCTGACAACAAAATCACACAAAAATAAAAAAATGGAAATCAAATTTTTCAACCCATGGAGGTCTGGATTTGGAGTCACACTCAAAATTAAAGTGGAAAAACACACTACAGGCTGATCCAACTTTGATGTAATGTCCTTAAAACAAGTCAAAATTAAGCTCAGTAGTGTGTGTGGCCTCCACTTGTCTGTATGACCTCCCTAAAACGCCTGTGCATGCTCCTGATGAGGTGGCGGACGGTCTCCTGAGAGATCTCCTCCCAGACCTGGACTAAAGCATCTGCCAACTCCTGGACAGTCTGTGGTGCAACGTGACGTTGGATAGAGCGAGACATGATGTCCCAGATGTGTTCAATTGGATTCAGGTCTGGGGAACGGGCGGGCCAGTCCATAGCATCAATGCCTTCGTCTTGCAGGAACTGCTGACACACTCCAGCCACATGAGGTCTAGCATTGTCTTGCATTAGGAGGAACCCAGGGCCAACCGCACCAGCATATGGTCTCACAAGGGGTCTGAGGATCTCATCTCAGTACCTAATGGCAGTCAGGCTACCTCTGGCGAGCACATGGAGGGCTGTGCGGCCCTCCAAAGAAATGCCACCCCACACCATTACTGACCCAATGCCAAACCGGTCATGCTGGAGGATGTTGCAAGCAGCAGAACATTCTCCACGGCTTCTCCAGACTCTGTCACGTCTGTCACATGTGCTCAGTGTGAACCTGCTTTCATCTGTGAAGAGCACAGGGCGCTAGTGGCGAATTTGCCAATCTTGGTGTTCTCTGGCAAATGCCAAACATCCTGCACGGTGTTGGGCTGTAAGCACAACCCCCACCTGTGGACGTTGAGCCCTCATATCACCCTCATGGAGTCTGTTTCTGACCGTTTGAGCAGACACATGCACATTTGTGGCCGGCTGGAGGTCATTTTGCAGGGCTCTGGCAGTGCTCCTCCTGTTCCTCCTTGCACAAAGGCGGAGCACGCGGTCCTGCTGCTGGGTTGTTGCCCTCCTACGGCCTCCTCCACGTCTCCTGATGTACTGGCCTGTCTCCTGGTAGCGCCTCCATGCTCTGGACACTACGCTGACAGACACAGCAAACCTTCTTGCCACAGCTCGCATTGATGTGCCATCCTGGATAAGCTGCACAACCTGAGCCACTTGTGTGGGTTGTAGACTCCGTCTCATGCTACCACTAGAGTGAAAGCACCGCCAGCATTCAAAAGTGACCAAAACATCAGCCAGGAAGCATAGGAACTGAGAAGTGGTCTGTGGTCACCACCTGCAGAACCACTCCTTTATTGGGGGTGTCTTGCTAATTGCCTATAATTTCCACCTGTTGTCTATCCCATTTGCGCAACAGCATGTGAAATTGATTGTCACTCAGTGTTGCTTCCTAAGTGGACAGTTTGATTTCACAGAAGTGTGATTGACTTGGAGTTACATTGTGTTGTTTAAGTGTTCCCTTTTTTTTTTTGAGCAGTGTATATTAATAGCGCAACCTGTGCTAAATTGCGTGCAATTGTTTGGCCGCTGCTGACAGTGACACAACCTCTGCTACACTTGTTGTGTTACATTTGCGCATCCTAAATATCTGTGACATTCAGCGCAATTGTTTGGCTGCTGCTGACAACAACATTGCCTGTGCTACATCTCCTGTATAACATTTGTGCATCCTAAATATCGGTGACATTCAGTGTAATTTTTTCACCGATGCTAACAGCGACATTAACTGCGCAACATCTCCTGTATAACGTTTGCGCATCTTAAATATCTATGAAATTCAGTGTATTTTTTTCACCTCTGGTGACAGCGACATTACCTGCGCTACATCTCCTGTATAACGTTTGCACATCCTAAATATCTGTGACATTCAGTGTAATTTTTCTTAGCCGCTGGTGACAGCGACATTACCTGCGCTACATCTCCTGTATAACGTTTGCACATCCTAAATATCTGTGACATTCAGTGTAATTTTTTCACCGCTGGTGACAGCGACATTACCTGCACTACATCTCCTGTATAATGTTTGCGCATCCTAAATATCTCTGACATTAAGTGTAATTTTTCGTAGCCGTTGGTGACAGCGACATTACCTGCGCTACAACTCCTGTATTACGTTTGCGCATCCTAAATATCTGTGACATTCAGTGTAATTTATTTGCGCATACACTTACAAAACCTGCGCTACTGTACTTGTTACATACTTGCAAGCATATACTGTATATCATTTAATATGCTCAAGGCAAGCAGTAAGGGAGGGGGAAGTGGCCGTGCTGCTGATGGTGCACGCAGAGGCCGTGGCCATGGGCACAGTGAAACTGTGCCTGCTGCCAGAGCACAAGAAACACACTCATCCAAGGTACCTAGCTTCATGTCCCAGTTTGCAGGGCGGCGCAGGACACCACTCTTGAAGTCAGACCAGTGCGATCAGGTGGTCGGTTGGATTGCAGCAGATAATGCTTCCAGTCGGTTAAGCACCACCCTCTCTTCCACAAAGTCCAGTCTCAGTAGCCTAAGAGTCTGGTCAACAGAATCCTCACTCTGATCCTCCTTCCTCCCACCATGGGGAGTCTTGGAAAACAAATGATCCCACACTCGGATATTCCGAGGAGCTCTTTTCAGTATCATTCCTTGATTTGGGCCTCTCGCCAAGCCAGCATGAAGAGGGACATGAGGAGATCGTGTGCACTGATTCCCAAACTCTTGAGCATCCACAGTCAGAAGAAGATGATGGTGGGGAACGGCAATTAGTATTTTACAAGGTGGATGATGATGACGCCAAGGAGTAGGTGTTCCGCAGTCTGGCGTTGTTTTGAGGAAAGTGCACATGATAAAAGAATTGTCATTCGCAACCTGTGCCATACCAAAATAAGCAGGGGCGTGAACAATAGCAACCTCACCACCATGAGCATTATCCGCCACATGGCATCAAAGCAGCCTAATAGGTGGGCCGAACGCCTGGGTCCACAATCAGTGTCTGTGGGTCACACCACAGCCTCCTCTTCACCTGTGTTACGTGCTGGCCAATCCCCTGTCCAAGACACAGGCCCGGATGCCTCCCGCAGTGCACCTGGACCTTCGCAAGCACCATCAGCTAGCACATCCACTTCTGTGTCCCAGTGCAGCGAACAGATGTCCATACCCCAGGCCTTTGTACGAAAGCGCAAATACCCAGCCACTCACCCACAGGCCATAGCACTAAATGCGCACCTTTCCAAATTTCTGACCCTGGAAATGTTGCCATTTAGGCTTGTGGACACTGAGGCTTTCCGCAGCTTGATGGCGGCGGCCGTCCCTTGTTACCCAGTCCCCAGTCGCCACTATTTTTCCCAATGTGCCGTCCCCGCCTTACACCAGCATGTGTCCCGTAACATCACCCGTGCCCTGACCAACGCAGTTATTGGGAAGGTCCACTTAACGACTGACACATGGACAAGTGCTTTTGGCCAGGGACGCTACATTTCCCTGACGGCACACTGGGTGAATGTTGTGGAGACCGGGAGCGAGTCGTACACTGGGAAGGCACAGGTGCTACCGACGCCAAGGATTGCGGGCCCTACTTCCATCAGGATTTCCGCCACCACCTACATTAGTGGCTGCAACCCCCCTTCTCCTCCCCCACCTCCTCCACTTTCACCTCTGAATTCTCATCTTGCAGCACCAGTCAGCCATCAGTCAGTAGCTGGAAGCAGTGTAGCACTGCAGTGGGGAAGTGGCAACAGGCTGTGCTGAAACTAATTTGCTTAGGTCACAAACAGCACACCACCCCAGAGCTATGGCAGGGGATAAGGGACCAGACTGAGCTGTGGCTCTCGCCACTCAACCTACAACCAGGCATGGTTGTGTCTAATAATGGCCGTTAACTTGGTGGCGGCTTTGGAGCTTGGCAAGCTCACACACATACCATGCCTAGCACACGTGTTCAACTTAGTGGTTCAGTAGTTTCTCAAAACCTTCCCCAATTTGCCTGAGCTACTGGTGAAGGTGCGCCGCGTGTGCGCCCATTTACGAAAGTCATCTACAGCTGCCGCCAGTCTGGCAACGCTGCAGCAAAATGGTGCAATACCAGAAGGTCCTTGTGTAAAAATTGCTCTAAAAATTTCCAGCTGACTACGCTGGCAGCAGAGTATGTAGTTCCTTGGGCAACCGAGGAGGGGAGACGAGGGGAACACACAGCAGTTCCAACAGAGGCTGGGCAACACTCTCCAAGGCCTAGGAAAGTTTCATGACACCCCGCCAGCACCCTCACCCTGATGCACGGCCTAATGTCACAAGGAGGGAAAAGTTTTGGAAGATGGTGAAGGAGTACATAGCAGACCGTGTCAGCGTCCTCAATGATCCCTCTGTGCCTTACAACTATTGGGTGTCCAAGCTGGACACGGGGCACGAACTGGCGCTCTACGCCTTGGAGGTGCTGACCTGCCCTGCTGCCAGCGTTTTGTCACAGCGGATATTTAGTGCTGCTGGGGGCATAATAACTGATAAGCGCATCCGCCTGTCAACTGAATGCTGACAGGTTGACTCTTATCAAAATGAACAAGGCCTGGATTGCCCCTGACTTCTCTACTCCACCAGAGTAAAGCGGCTGAACATAAAGGCACTTTAAATGTGGCTTTTATGGTATATTGAATACACTGTATTCCCATGCACCCCTTCCACCACAAAAAAGGGTATATGGTTCAATCTTCCTTTTCTCGTCCTCCTCCATCATATCAACATGCTTATTATGCTGCCCTTGCTCCTAATGTTTTAGAGGGTCAGCTCAGCAGCAGACCCTCACCCATAATGTTTTAGATGGTCAGATCATCAGCAGGCCCCCGCCCCTAATGTTTAAGAGGTTCAGCTCAGCAGCAGACCCTCACCCCTAATGTTTTATATGGTCAGCAGCAGGCCCTTGCTCCAAATGTTTTTGAGGGTCACCAGCAGGCCATCAATCATAATTTTTCAAGGCTGTGTCTGATGCCCTCCTTTATGTGTAATAAAGGGTGTATTGGAGTGCTGGTTCCTTGTAATTTTTGGCAGCCCTTTCACTTTATATACAGGAAAGAATGTTTCCTAACAATTTTTCCTCTAAAATCAATTGTATCTTCAGTTTTGTGTGTATTATTGTCAGTCTGTAAAATTGGCATACTACTCAGACAACATCGTTCCTAGCAGCGACCTAGAAGTCCAAGATGCATCCAGACATCCTCCCCATGCTGTTCCCGAAACATTTCGGTGGTGTTTCCATCAATTTCTGACCTTTTCCTGTGAACCAGACACCCTCCCCTCTTCAGAGCAGGGGGTGCCTGGTTTAATGCTCTGGTTCTCCCATTGACTTCCATTGTGCTCGGGTGCTCAGTAGAGCACCCGAGCATCCCGAGGTGTTCTACTCGAGCACCAGAGCACCCAAGCACTTTGGTGCTCGATCAACACTAATAGTTAGATATATACAGTAGATAGAAAAATGTATTAAAAATATTTACGAGTGGGATAGGGGACATCCCTGCCTACCCCTCGAAAGGGCAAAGGGCAGGGAAGTTGCTCCACCCACGAATACCGTCGCCACAGGCTGGGAATATATTAATTTAATCCAGTTTATAAAATGGTCTCCAAACCCGAAGCAACTAAGGACTTCCCACAAATAATCCCATTCTATGCAATCAAAGCTTTGGTTGCATCAAAAGATAGTATACCTTTTTGTGTTTCTTTTCCCTTTCTTATTTTATTCCCCTTTATATTAGCAAATACCCTTCTAATATTGGAGTTGATCAGTCTCCCAGGGATGAAACCTGTTTGATCTTCATGAATCAAGGTTTTTATTATTTTTGACAATCTTTCCGCTAGAACCTTTGCTAGTATTTTAATGTCAGTGTTCAACAAGGATATAGGTCTATATGATTCTGTGCTTAATTTGTCTTTACCCTCTTTGGGGATCAGAACTATTGTAGCTTGATTCATTGACTCTGGCAGTTTTTCTTTTTCCTTAGCCTCACATAGGATATCCAACAATTCTGTCAAAAGTATCTCTCCAAAAAATTCAAAGGGGAAGCCATCTACTCCTGGCGCTTTACAATTTTTTACTGTTCTCACCGTCCATCTCTAATTCTTCCAGCTGTAGTTCCCTATCCAATTGGTCTCTCTGTTCGGCAGTCAACTTTCTCTTAAAAGGTATTTCACCCAGATAGTGACGAATTTCCTCTTGTTTTCTGTATCTTTGATTCATATAATTCTTAATAATAAATTCAAAAAGTCTCAGTTATCTGTTCCGGGGTTCTAACTATCTGTCCCTTCTTATCTTTTATTACCCCTACCCAGGTTTTTTGTTGATTTTTAACTGTATTGGCAAGGATCTTACCCACCTTTTTCCCCTCAGAAAAAACTTTGCCCCATGGAAGAACAGGGCTGTTTGAGTGCTTTCCATTTGTAGTTCTTTAACCATCTCCTGCACCTCTTCCCATTTTTTTTTTAACTCTCCACAGTAGGGGCTTCTATACATTTTATCCTTGCAAACTCTAGATCCTGTTCTGCAATTTTAATTTTCTATGTTTTTTTTAAGGTAATTCATGTTTTTAAATAAAAAGGCCTTGACTGTATCCCAGATCACCAACTTATTTGCAGAATTCCTATTAACCTGAAAAAGACCTGTAGTTCTTTTTTAATTTCATCCTTGCTTTTATCAGAGTTAACCAGTGTGGATTTAATTTAAATGTAGATGTTCTATGACTAATTATACCAGAGTGTGCTTGGCTTGCATGCTGACCTGCATTCCCTGGACTTTATGTGGCTGTCATGGCCCATAAACAGGTAGGAACAAGTGTTAGGGACCACTCAAATGAGACGACCTTGACGCGGTGAGTGGCTTATTACGCTTTGGCCAAAATGTACACCAATGTCTCATCCAGCATGGAGGCAGGGCAGAATGCTAGATGTAGTGTGCGATCACATTTGCATTTTCCGTTTGTATATGTATTTCGCCATAGTGATATGCACCTACATGCGGGTTGTGCGGACTCAAACCCCCCACATTTTTTCTTTGTAGCTTATATTGGAGGCGTGGCGATCTCCTTTGAGTCCTGCACACCTGACCAGTCAATCTGTCCTGGAGGCTGGTTTTAAAGTCAGTATAAAACTGAGTCTGCTTATATAGAACCTACCAGTAGCCATTTGGCTCCAGGAGAAGTATATGGTGGGCTCAGCATGCATGTTGGTACTTGCATCCCTGGATCCGATGAAAGCTGTAATGGCACCGGACGGGGTTAAAAGCAGAGTGTGCTTGGCTTGCATGCTGACCTGCATTCCCTGGACTTTATGCGGCTGTCATGGCCCATAAACAGGTAGGAACAAGTGTTAGGGACCACTCAAATGAGACGACCTTGACGCGGTGAGTGGCTTATTACGCTTTGGCCAAAATGTACACCAATGTCTCATCGAGCATGGAGGCAGGGCAGAATGCTAGATGTAGTGTGCGATCACATTTGCATTTTCCGTTTGTATATGTATTTCGCCATAGTGATATGCACCTACATGCGGGTTGTGCGGACTCAAACCCCCCACAAACTCTAGATCCTGTTCTGCAATTTTAATTTTCTATGTTTTTTTTAAGGTAATTCATGTTTTTAAATAAAAAGGCCTTGACTGTATCCCAGATCACCAACTTATTTGCAGAATTCCTATTAACCTGAAAAAGACCTGTAGTTCTTTTTTAATTTCATCCTTGCTTTTATCAGAGTTAACCAGTGTAGATTTAATTTAAATGTAGATGTTCTATGACTAAGTATACCATTCAGATCCATCACTACAGCACAATGGTCTGAAAGCGCCATGGGAACATATTTTATTTTTATATTATATTTCTCCATGAATTTTTTATTACCTAATATCATATCTATTCTTGACCAAGACTGATGTGTCCCCTATCCCCCTTACTGTTCGCATTAGCAATTGAGCCTCTGGCCAATATAATTCGGGGGGGGATCTAGGGGGTTTTCAATATGGGGAGTGTAAGGAAAAAATGTTGTACGCAGATGATGTTCTGTTGTATTTAGGTAATACGGAAGTGGATTTAGGTATAATAATGAAAGTTATCACACAATTTGGTAAATTTTCTGGATTGCAAATAAATTGGGTGAAATCACACTTGATGTTATTAGGGGATGAAGAGTTGAGCAACGATTATGGTGTGCACGTAGTTAAAAAAAATGTGAGAGTTTAAAATGTTTTGGAATTAATATTTCAAGGAATTGAGGAGGAAGATCCATATATGGAATAGTTTGCCACTATCAATGATGGCTCGAATTAATCTAATAAAGATGGTCTTCCTCCCCAAGGTGCTGTATATACAGTGGGATGCGAAAGTTTGGGCAACCTTGTTAATCGTTATGATTTTCCTGTATAAATCATTGGTTGTTACGATAAAAAATGTCAGTTAAATATATCATATAGGAGACACACACAGTGATATTTGAGAGGTGAAATGAAGTTTATTGGATTTACAGAAAGTGTGCTATAATTGTTTAAACAAAATTAGGCAGGTGCATAAATTTGGGCACCGCAAAAAAGAAATGAAATCAATATTTAGTAGATCCTCCTTTTGCAGAAATTACAGCCTCTAAACGCTTCCTGTAGGTTCCAATGAGAGTCTGGATTCTGGTTGAAGGTATTTTGGACCATTCCTCTTTACAAAACATCATTAGTTCATTCAGGTTTGATGGCTTCCGAGCATGGACAGCTCTCTTTAAGTCACACCAGAGATTTTCAATTATATTCAGGTCTGGGGACTGAGATGGCCATTCCAGAACGTTGTACTTGTTCCTCTGCATAAATGCCTTAGTGGATTTTGAGCAGTGTTTAGGGTCGTTGTCTTGTTGAAAGATCCAGCCCCGGCGCAGCTTCAGCTTTGTCACTGATTCCTGGACATTGGTCTCCAGAATCTGCTGATACTGAGTGGAATCCATGCGTCCCTCAACTTTGACAAGATTCCCAGTCCCTGCACTGGCCACACAGCCCCACAGCATGATGGAACCACCACCATGTTTTACTGTAGGTAGCAGGTGTTTTTCTTGGAATGCTGTGTTCTTTTTCCTCCATGCATAACGCCCCTTGTTATGGCCAAATAACTAAATTTTAGTTTCATCAGTCCACAGCACCTTATTCCAAAATGAAGCTGGCTTGTCCAAATGTGCTTTAGCCCACCTCAAGCGGCACTTTTTGTGCTGTGGGCGGAGAAAAGGCTTCCTCTGCATCACTCTCGCATAAAGCATCTCCTTGTGTAAAGTGCGCCAAATGGTTGAACGATGCACAGTGACTCCATCTGCAGCAAGATGATGTTGTAGGTCTTTGGTGCTGGTCTGTGGGTTGACTCTGACTGTTCTCACCATTCGTCGCTTCTGTCTAGCCGAGATTTTTCTTGGTCTGCCACTTCGAGCCTTAACTTGAACTGAGCCCGTGGTCTTCCATTTCCTCAATATGTTCCTAACTGTGGAAACAGACAGCTGAAATCTCTGGGACAGCTTTCTGTATCCTTCCCCTAAACCATGATGGTGAACAATCTTTGTCTTCAGATCATTTGAGAGTTGTTTTGAGACCCCCATGTTGCTACTCTTCAGAGAAAATTAAAAGAGGAGGGAAACTTACAATTGACCCCCTTAAATACTCTTTCTCATAATTGGATTGACCTGTGTATGTAGGTCAGGGGTCACTGAGCTTACCAAGCCAATTTGAGTTCCAATAATTAGTTCTAAAGGTTTTGGAATCAATAAAATGACAACAGTGCCCAAATTTATGCACCTGCCTAATTTTGTTTAAACAATTATAGCACACTTTCTGTAAATCCAATAAACTTCATTTCACTTCTCAAATATCACTGTGTGTGTCTCCTATATGATATATTTAACTGACATTTTTTATCGTAACAACCAACGATTTATACAGGAAAATCATGACGAATAACAAGGTTGCCCAAACTTCCGCATCCCACTGTATTACAGAATGCTCCAATTGTATTGCCAAAAAAGATATTTTTGACCTTAGATAGTTTGACTAGGGAATTTATTTGGAAAGGTGGGGTATCTAGATTGAAAAAAGAAATACTTCAGTTGCCTGATAAGCTGGGTGGATTAGCTCTTCCGAATTGGTTTTTATATTTTTTGGTGTCACAGTGTGGGGATATTCAGGAGATTGAAATAAGTACTTTTTTGAGAGGATATTTAATGTAAATGGAGATTACATTTAAACGAAATAGCCTACTAGAGTTGTTGGAGTCTGGTTTATTGGGTAAGATTAGCACGGATAATCGAATATTAAATCTGATAGATTATATTTGGAGAGAGGTAAAAAAAATAATGGGTATAAAAGGTTATTTGGAATTCACTCCACTCTGGGATAATATAAATTTATGGGAGGTTTATAAGATTAAACAATATATAGATTGGAAGGGTAGAGGGGTAAGTTTGATAGCACATATATTTGAAGGTGAGAGGATATAAACTTCTGATGAAAGTATTACAACAAAAAATAAAATTAAAAGTAAAAGAGAAATGGAAAAAATATATTCCAGATCTATCAAATGAGCAATGGGAGGATGTTCTTAATAGTAGGTCTCTGGTTTCGTCGAAAGCCTCACATAGGGTTTCCCAATTTTTTTGATTCATAGATTACATCGTACCCCTGTCATTCTGAAAAAAATGGGACTAAGAGCGACAGATGAATGTTCGAGATGCAGGGAAGAATAGGCAGGGCCGGTCCATTTGGTTTGGAGATGTCCAAAATCATTTAGATATTGGTTTGACATCGCAAACGCTATGGAGAAAGTTATGGGACTGCGAATATATACAGGGATTTTGTGGCCTGTATTTTGGGTGGTGTTAGTCATTTGAGACTAAGGAAAGTGGACAAGCAGGCATCGTGCCGATTATTATTTCAAGCTAGGTTGCTTATTTTAAAAAAATGGAATAAAAAAGATCAACCGCTTGTAAGTGAATGGAAGAGAGCGGTGAGTCAAATCATAAAAATGGAAAGGACTATCAAGGATAATAGGTGAATAAAAGATGGCTGTAGAGAAATATGGAATAATTGGTTTATTACTGTCTAAATTTTTATTTATTTTTTATTTGTTTTCTCTTCTCTCAGTCTGGGTTGGGGTGGGGGTAGCGAAAAAATTATGTTTTTGATTACTGAAACTATTTTATATTGGCCTGTATTTAAAAAATGTTAAATAAAATATTTAGAAATGAAAAAAATATTTACGAGTGATTTTAGAAAAAAATTACCGTGTTATACGCTCCTTTGTAACAAAGCGCATGAAACAATTATGTATACGTTGCTCTAATTAGGAACAAACGTGTCTACCCTACTGGGTTATTAAAAAATGTGCCGGCATGCATTGTAAATAAAGACATTTTGCTTTAATCACGTACGCCGTTGATTTTAGTTATTTCCCTAACTAAACAAAATGATTTTGCAACTCTTAAATAACATCTTAGGACATGTCAGAACACGCCTTCAACATGTTCGGACATGCCCTGACGCGCTTCGCAAAGTGGGATTTGTATTTCAGAAAATGGACGCCGTGGTCAAAAATAGGTCGTCTGAATTGGACCCCACTTGTGTTGTTTCTGTTGCTGCTGCTGCTCCTGTGAAAAGGACAAAAGACAAATCTGTATGGAGCTGCTAATGACGAATATGTCTACAAGATGTTATCGGCCCCCGGGAAAGTTGAGTGCCGTAATTAGCTATTGTTAATATTTATAAGCGCTACGTATCTGCGTTAGTTGTGGTAATCAAATATTTTGCTTAAATCACGCACGCCTTCGATTTTATTAAACAAGATCGTATATAATTAAAAGCAAATTTAAAAACAACGCAGGTCTGACGTCTGGTGACATTTGTACAAACGGAGTAGGCTTCTAAAATTTGGAAAGTGTTTGTACAACAGTTCGACAGCTGGCGTATTAGAAACTAGATAGATAGATATGTTGAATATCTGTGATAGTTAGATTGACATATAATAGATAAAATATTTATCTATTGAATAATAGATTTGGGTTAGATAGAAATGTAATTAGAACGGGACCTTCGGTGACATGAACTCTTAAATAGCGTCTTAGGCCCGAACATGCCCAAAATTTCAAAGATCGTAGGTCCACTTACAAAGGGACTGCTGCCTTGAGGGACCTTCGATGACATCACGATGGGCGGAGTGGGCTGGGGTTATGGGCGGAAAATGGGGCATTTCGGTGACATCATCAAAGGTCTTTTAGCTTTTAGGAAGATAGAAGGATCAATTAGCCGCTGCCAATATTTATAATTAGCCACTGCCAATATTTATAATAACTTAGTAAGAGGTTAATATAAGCTTAATACAAGCTTAATATCATTTTATTTTTAAACAAATTCAAATTAATTAAATTACTGACGTGTTGGACTGCATCGTATACCTTGCAGGACCTTCGGTGACATCATCGAAGGTCTATAGATAGATAGTTAGATAGACGGATCAAATAGCTTTTGCCAATATTTATAATAACTTAATAAGATTTTAATATAAGCTTAATATAATTTTATTTTTAAACATATTAAACTTAATTGAATTACTGATGCTTTATCGGATCTAAAAGAATAAAAAGGGATTTTAATGGGTGGTATTTTAGGCGTGGTTTGGGCAGGGTTGTGGGCGGTTTTATGGACAGAGTGGTCGGAAAAGGGGCATGGCCACATGTCACTTTGAGTTTGACGAGTTATCCCGAGGCTATACTACTTGTATGTTTTGTATATATGGACGTCTTCTGAACTCAAAGTTGAAGGGTCTTGATGTTCGTGGATCCCACTAATGCTATCTCTCTCTATATTATTATGAATCCAGACAGAAGAACCATAGATAGGATCAAATATCATCCTGTGAGACCAGGAAACCTGTTTTCAGAAGCCACAATACAATGGTTGTCCAGAATTAGAAAAAAAAGATCTGCTTTTTCAATCAAGATCTTCACATCTGTCCATGGGTTGCCCCTGGTATTGCAGCTTAGCCATATTCACTTTCTGGAAAAAACACCCATATTTTTCTAATCTCATAAGCCACTTTAAAAGGGCTATGTCACAATTGATGTAAAAAAAAGAAAATCAGACCTCATGTTGATCTCTAACAAAGCTAGAACCAGCCCTGTACCTCACATAGATCCAGAGATCTCCCCATTCATTGCTCCAGTTGCTCTGCTACATTCTTTTCAGGCTGGGAGCTCAGGAGTCATGTCCTTTCTGCTGTAGCTCTTTCCTTGTAACATGCAACAGCTTCTAAAATATGGCTGGTGGCGGTTAAGATTTAAACTGAACGTGTGTGACCACCTCGGTGAAGTGGACAAGAAATAAGGAAAATAACAAATACCAGGTGGCATTATACAGATACATTTTATTGAATGGCTCAGTGGATATACAAAAGTTTTAATTACATGAAATTACAAAATTATTTAGATTCAAGTGCTGGTTGGAAAAACAAATATAATGAATAGAAAATGAATGAATATGTTTTGCGGCACAACCCTTTAAATGGGCTGTCCAAGTTACTTTTATTGATGACCTGTCTTCAGGATAGGTCCATATCAGATCGGCGGAGGTCGGATCAGGTGTAACTACAAGAAGCTGTCCCATTTACTTCTATGGGTTGGCTTGTTGCTATTCAAGTGAATACTACAGAGCCTTCCCATTGAAGTGAATGTGACAGCTTCTTGTATTTACACCTGCTCACCGCTGCTGCTGCGATGGCGAGCAGGTAAATAATGAAGAGAAGGCAATGCTGGTATGGCGCGCGCCTTCTATTCAGCCAGCTGATTGGCAGGGGTGCCAGGTATCGGACCCCCCCGCCAATCTGATATTGATGGCATGGTCCATGAGATGGCATACAGAGATAACACCTTCTAGAAGCATTTCTCCATACATAAAGCAGCACACATAGGTTAGGCTGTGTGGCATCATACTAGGGAACAAAATGTCTTCTGTGCATAGGCATACATGACTCATGTGCATATGTCAATTTTCTGACAACAGTTTTTTCAAAAAAGAAATATGAGTACAGATTCCATTCATTTTCTATGGGATTCACAGTCATGGCTATATGTATCAGTTTTCTTTTTGTGAAGATCTTCATACAGTAGCAGTTTTGACAGTCACTGTTTAGTTTGTTATGAAATAGGGGGATAGACCAGATATTCTTGACGGTAACACGTACAGTGCATTCAGAAACTCTTCAAACCCTTTCACTTTTTCACATTTTGTTATGTTACAGCCTTGGGCTAAAATAATAAAATTAATTCAAGTCCGTCCCCCCCCCCCCCCCCCCCCCCGCAATCAATCTGCACTCAATAACACATAATGAGAAAGTGAAAACACTATTTTAGAAATGTTTGCAAATTTATTTAAAAAAACTAAAATTTCACCTGGACATAAGCATTCAGACCCTTTGCTATGACACTTGAAGTTTATCTCTAGGGACTCCAATTTCTCTTGATCGTCATTAAAATTTTTCCTTGATTGGCGCCCACCTCTGGTAAACTCAGTTGATTGGACATGAAAGACACACCACTCTCTATATAAGTCTCACAGCTGACAAATATCAGAGCAAAAACCAAGTCATGAGGAAGGAACTGCCTGTAGAGTTCACAGACAGGATTGTGTGGAGTACAAGATGCTGTCTTAAAAATTCCCAACCAGGACTTTTCCTAGAGATGGCCACCCCACTAAACTAAGTATTTGGGGGGTAAGGGCCTTGGTAAGAGAGGTGACCAAGAACACAATGGTTGCATTTCAGGGGAAAAACTTGACTTTTTAAAAAAAATTAGCACAAGTCCGCAACCTAACAAAATGTGAGTAAAGTGAAAAGGTCTGAAGACTTTCTGACTGCATTGTATGTCGTTCTTATATTCTTTATTTTATGTCTGCTGGCTGCACTGGAGCATGAAATGAAGACATCAGTATATTGGCACCGTGTTAATTGCCTCTTGCAGTAGCGGTATTGTCTATTACTAGGGCTGAAGGCTCCATTGCTACGATGACACCGTAATATTTCATTAGGTCATAATACGCTATAAGGTACTGACCTGTCAAACAGGTAAAAAAACCTACAGCAGCATTCTCAATACCTAAGATGAGTGAACTCTACAGATATACCCTCTTAATAAATGTGGTGCATCTTTTTTAGATACTGTACAACAGGAGATTATTTTTTTAGAAAGTCAATAGGGTTAGGAGTTAATTAGTCAATGTTGTTCTCACTAGCATAAAAAAATCCATGTGTTTATGAGTTATAATCCTCTAATTGTCCTAATTCTGAGATAAATAGTAGCATGGCATTCTGCGTATCCTAATTATCCGATCAGAAACCAAAGCTAAAAATATACTGCTGTTGACATGAATGGTTGATGGTATAACTGGTGAATAGACAACAGGAAATTATGGATTTCCCACATTTGCCTGCTCATTCCTGTGTCTTAAAGGGATTGTGTCACAAAAACAACCCTCGCTCATATGCCCTATAGAAGGGGGTCTCCATGCTTGCCAACAGTCCCAATTTTGCCTGGACAAACCTGCAAACTGTCTGTTAAAGGGGAGGAGCTTTTGCAATCTCCTCTCCAAAGTGGACATTTTGTGGACACTCCTGAGTGGTCCAAGAGGCAAGGTTTAAAAGTCCAGATTTTTTTGTTTTTCAAATGTTTCCTATTCGGGAACCTGGTCAGAACAGAGAGTCGATCACTTAAAATTCCAGCAGACTCAAACCTCCCCTCTATTATTAGGAGTGCCAATCATCTCAGTAGTAACCTGTAGCAATCAGTGTTAAACTCAAAGCAAGGTACTCTGCAGATATGCAGACACTTAACCCTGTATAACAAAAACAGTTGACATTTTTTTAAATAAAGTGAGTAAAATACAATTGCTGGCCTAGTCATTGGTCTCCATTCCCAATCGTTACCACCATCCCCATCTGCTGTTACCCTGCCTTCTCCACCGCTGCTGACCTAACATGAAGGGCACCCCAGCCACCACAAGGCAGGAAACCCAAAGGTTTATGTTGTGCCCAGAGAGGAAGAAGGATTGCGCTCCTTCCATCACTGCACATGCGGCCTGGGGGAGCGCTGAAGCAGGGATTAGCCACTGTCACGACCACCCTCACCACCCTGAAGTCTAACCCTGGTCTTATATCCCATCACAAGAAGATGCATTATGTATAGATGCATTATGGATGTATATCACACATATCCGTATTATAGCTTTGAGCATGAGGCCTAATTCCTTTTGATATTGTTTTCTCATTATTTTAGCATTTATATACAATATAAGTATATATATTATATAACCTATTGGCACATTAATTCTGTAGTCACTTTGGTGTTTGGTGTAGAAACAAGAAGTCCCTATTCACTTTCCCTTATACCTGCTTTGAGGGTGTCATAGGATAATGATTAGGGATTGTACACAACGTGCATCTTGTAACATAGATCTTATATTTAGGCATGTTCTTTGGCATCAAAACAGGAACTAAGCAAATCCAGTTACACCATTCCAGGCGCCATTACACTTTCATCCGAAATGGTAATGCTTATCTTGGAATATGAAGTCATGGACTGGTTTGGTCTTTATAGTACTTTACTTGTAAAACCACGATGACTTATCTGATTACCATTGTAGATTTCTATCAACAGTGGTCAACCTAGATTGGCTGGTTCAGAATTTTTTTTATATCCTTAGTTAGAGGGTAATCTCCTGTTTACGACCCCATTTATAAGGGTACCTAAAAAAAACCTCTCCCTTTGGAGGACCGAACATGTCTATACATTACATTACATTACAGGGGTTGATGTTCCTGGAGGGATACACCAAATGGAAAAGGACTGGTCAAAATGGAATGGTCAAAAATCTGGCAACTAAAATTTAATGTTGATAAGTGCAAGATAATGCACCTGGGGCGTAAAAACCCAAGAGCAGAATATAAAATCAGTGATACAGTCCTAACCTCAGTATCTGAGGAAAGGGATTTAGGGGTCATTATTTCAGAAGACTTAAAGGTAGGCAGACAGTGTCATAGAGCAGCAGGAAATGCTAGCAGAATGCTTGGGTGTATAGGGAGAGGCATTACCAGTAGAAAGAGGGAGGTGCTTATGCCGCTCTACAGAGCACTAGTGAGACCTCATTTGGAGTATTGTGCTCAGATAAAACTTACCAGGAAAGATTAAAGGACCTTAACATGTATAGCTTGGAAGAAAGACGAGACAGAGGGGATATAATAGAAACTTTTAAATACATAAAGGGAATCAACTCGGTAAAAGAGGAGAGAATATTTAAAAGAAGAAAAACTGCTACAAGAGGACATAGTTTTAAATTAGAGGGGCAAAGGTTTAAAAGTAATATCAGGAAGTATTACTTTACTGAGAGAGTAGCGGATGCATGGAATAGCCTTCCTGCAGAAGTGGTAGCTGCAAATACAGTGAAGGAGTTTAAGCATGCATGGGATAGGCATAAGGCCATCCTTCATATAAGATAGGGCCGGGGGCTATTCATAGTATTCAGTACATTGGGCAGACTAGATGGGCCAAATGGTTCTTATCTGCCGACACATTCTATGTTTCTATGTATGTTTCTATTACGTAGATAACACACTGATTTCAATATCAACAGTCAAATAATTCACTCTTCCTGCAGGGGTGCTGCAGGGGACTTAAACATTTGCTACCGGATTCCCCCAGATGTTACAGCTGAATGTCAGGGGTCTAAGCAGTAGAACTGTTACACGCTTCTTCTTGTAGGACCCGTATAATGAATAGTCCAAAGTAGACAACACCATTAATCACAATTCTGGTCCACATAACTATTGATGTCTGTATGCGATTTGTCACATGGCCAAGGAATTTTCGAGAATCCAGTCCTGATGTTTCTAAGCCATTCATACTGGCATATGTTCTGTTTTTCACCACTTAAGACTTGCAATGAACGGTGAATAGTCAATTACACTTGAATGGCATTTGTACCTGATATCATACTTTTCTGCTCCATACTGCCCCTTTATTGCATAGTTTATCTCTTGTAAACAAATTTCTAAGATCTATGATCCAACTTCGATGACTCGGACTCCACCACAGGATTACCATGGAGTCTTTACCTTCCAGACTCATTTAAGAACTATCCCTCCGGAGGTCAGAATCAGCAAGCTCTGCAAGAGTAGTCAGTGGAAATAGGTTCTCCTCTTCAGGGGTTACAGCTCTGCAGGTAGAGCAGAGAAATTAGGAGGCAAAGATGGCGGTCTAGGTCATAGATATTCTGAATAACAAACCCAAAGAAACAGAAGACAGATGAGAACACGGTTAGTGTGACACAATGGGAATATATGAGTAGAAGTAATACAAAAGTTTAAATAGGTTGTCTAGGCCTAGGAGGTATTGTTCCAGCAGTTGTGACCACTGAGGCCTGTGACTGACACAGGACCAAGCCATTTTCTGGTCTTATGGGGCCTGGAAGCAACCAGAAACAGCGCTGTGGTAAGGGAATGGTGGAACTGTAAACAGATACGTTTTTTTTTGTTTATCTCTGTACATCTTAGAACCATAGGGCTTGTCAGCTCCTAGGCCGAACAACTCCTTTAAACACAGAACATAGATTTATTCTTAGGAGATTAGATAACCAGATAGTAAAAGAGATACTAAATGTTGTGATTATAGGTTCCAAGAATCAAGCCAACAAAAAACATTTACAGCCAAAACCAAAGAAATTTGAAAAGTGCCACCCAAATGGTAGAAGGCAACATGCTTGTTATGTGTGTGTTACTCGCCCAATATATAATCATCTCCTCCTTTTTTTACAGTACAAATTCCTTTAAGGGTGTGTTCACAGGGAATGGATATTGTAGATTTGCTACTGTGGATTTGCAAGTGGCAAATCTGCAGTGGTTTACAATACCTTCAAAGTGGATGAGACTTTAAAGAGTAATTGTACTATCACAAAAATATATCCGTCAAGATACAATGGCCTCAGGATACAATATTTTCAACATACAATGGTCTTTTCTGTCTCATCGTAAGGTGAAACTATATACTTATATGCAATACCTCAGACTCAGATCCAACCAATCAAGGCCACTTCTCTGGTAAAATAGCTATATTAGTTGCTAGTTAATGTTATCAACTATTCCTGACTGTTATAGGTAAGGACTTGTTTTATTAGTCTTAGTTATCTGCTTATTTTTCCTAAATCTTCATTTTCTCTTATCTTGGATAACATTTTGGGGCTTTGGAACCGATTATTCAGCTTTCAATGGTTTCAACAAACAATGGTCCTCCTGGAACCAATTAATATTATATCTTGAGGGACCACTGTATTTAATTTAATAGAGAATGGTATAATTAGCACATTTCTAAATCACTTCGTTTAAAAAATGCATCCACCTGAAAAAAAGCTGTAAAGTCATGGCCACTAGGGTTCTCATTTGCACCGAACTTGCAGTGCACTGCCTGTTGTTGGTTAGATCCATCTCTAGTAACAGCAAAATAGAACACCGTTCACGGTAAGTGGGGGCATGTCAGAGATATATGAGCTCCTAAGCCTGATAGAAGAACTGCTTCTACACTGCTGCTGAAGAGCAGAGAAACTCCTGTGTGTCTGAAAGTCTGATCTCCCCCACCCACCAACCCCTTATCAGCTTACTGAGCTCGCTAGAGGAAAACAAACACAGTGGGAAGTGAGGTCACTGCATACTGTACTCACAGAAGGGAGATGCTTCTGCTTATGAAAGAAATGCATCTAGCTGTGCAGCCGAAACAGGGAGTAATATGGCTGAGAAAAACATTAGGGCAGCCCAAAAAAGACCTGACCTGCTCCTTCACAGATATGATTCTACACAACCATTATCCAAATTTTTTTTTTATTGGAAAACTCAGATACGCTTTAAGAAATGTTATCTACATGCTGCTAAAAACCCCCACCGTACATTGACCTACACAGCATATTTTATATCCACAGCATTTATGTCAATCTATGCTGTGGGTATCCATCACTGATTTCACCCTTTGCTTGTTAAGCTGAACCTTTTCATTTTATTTTTGAAAAAGGAACTATATACGTTTGTACTCATGCACTACTCATAAAGGGGTTGTCCATTCCATTGTGTAAACTTATGCCCTATCCACAGGATAGGGCATAAGTGTCTGATCTGTGAGGGATTGTCCTCGCAAATCACTAGAATGGGGACCTATGTTCAATCGTCTAAATGGGGCGGCAGACATGAATGAGCACCGCTGCTCCATTCAGCTGTATGGGACTGCTCTAGCTAACCAAGTGCAAGCGCTTGGCTATCTACAGCAACTCCATACAGCTAAATGGACTGGCAGCGCACATGCATGTGTGCCGTTCCAGTCAAACGTGGGAACACCAGCCTCCATTCTAGTCATCAGTGTTGGCCCTGACAGCTGGAACCCAGCCATTTAGATCCTTGTTCGCTGACTTCTGAATTGGGGATAAGTTGTTGTATTGAAACAACCTTTTTAACTCCTTAAGGACCGGGCTCATTTTCACCTTAAGGATCAGGCCATTTTTTGCAAATCTGACCAGTGTCATTTTATGTGGTGATAACTTTAAAACGCTTTGACTTATCCAGGCCATTCTGAGATTTTTTTTTTCATCACAGATTGTACTTCATGACACTGGTAAAATGGAGCAAAAAAAAAATCTTTTTTACTTATAAAAAAAATACCAAATTTACAAAAATGTTGGAAAAAATAGCAAATTTTCAAGTTTCAATTTCTCTACTTCTATAATACATAGTAATATCTACAAAGATAGTTATTACTTTACATTCCCCATATGTCTACTTCATGTTTGGATCATTTTGGGAATTACATTTTATTTTTTGGGAATGTTACAAGGCTTAGAAGTTTAGAAGCAAATCTTGAATTTTTCAGAAATTTTCAAAAACCCACTTTTCAAGGACCAGTTCAGATCTCTTTGTGAGGCTTGTGAGTCACTTTGTGAGGCTTACATAATCGAAACCACCCAAAAATGACCCCATTCTAGAAACTACACCCCTCAAGGTATTCAAAACTGATTTTTACAAACTTTGTTAACCCTTTAGGTGTTCTACAAGACTTAATGGAAAATGGAGATACAATTTCAAAATTTTACTTTTTTGGAAGATTTTCCATTTTAATAATTTTTTCCAGTTACAAAGCAAGGGTTAACAGCCAAACCAAACCCAATATTTATGGCTCTGATTCTGTAGTTTACAAAAACACCCCATATGTGGTCGTAAACTGCTGTACGGGCACACGGCAGGGCGCAGAAGGAAAGGAATGCCATACGGTTTTTGGAAGGCAGATTTTGCTGGACTGGTTTTTTGACACCATGTCCCATTTGAAGCCCCCCTGATGCACCCCTAGAGTAGAAACTCCAAAAAAGTGACCCCATTTTAGAAACTACGGGATAGGGTGGCAGTTTTGTTGGTACTATTTTAGGGTACATATGATTTTTGGTTGCTCTATATTACACTTTCTTTGAGGCAAGGTATCAATAAATAGCTGTTTTGGCACCGTTTTTATTTTTTGTTATTTACAACATTCATCTGACAGGTTAGATCATGTGCTATTTTGATAGACCAGGTTGTCACGGACGCGGCGATACCTAATATGTATATATTGTTTTTATTTATGTAAGTTTTACACAATGATTTCATTTTTGAAACAAAAAAAATCATGTTTTAGTGTTTCCATAGTCTGAAAGCCATAGTTTTTTCAGTTTTTGGGCGATTATCTTGAGTAGGGTATTATTTTTGCGGGATGAGATGATGGTTTGATTGGCACTATTTTGGGGTGCATATGACTTTTTGATCACTTGCTATTACACTTTTTGTGATGTAAGGTGACAAAAAATGGTTTATTTAGCACAGTTTTTTTTTTTTTTTTTTTTACGGTGTTCACCTGAGGGGATAGGTTATGTGATATTTTTATAGAGCCAGTCGATACGGACGTGGCAATACCTAATATGTATACTTTTTTTTTATTTATGTAAGTTTTACACAATAATATCATTTTTGAAACAAAAAAAAATCATGTTTTAGTGTCTCCATATTCTGAGAGCCATAGTTTTTTCAGTTTTTTGGTGATTATCTTAGGTAGGGTCTAATTTTTTGTGGGATGAGATGACGGTTTGATTGGCACTATTTTGGGGTGCATATGACTTTTTGATCACTTGCTATTACACTTTTTGTGATATAAGATGACAAAAAATGATTTATTTAGCACAGTTTTTATTTTTATTTTTTTACGGTGTGTATCTGAGGGGTTAGGTCATGTGATATTTTTATAGAGCCGGTCGATACGGACGCGGCGATACCTAATATGTATACTTTTTTTTTTTTATGTAAGTTTTACACAATAACAGCTTTTTTAAAACAAAAAAAATGATGTTTTAGTGTCTCCATATTCTGAGCCATAGTTTTTTTATTTTTTGGGCGATTGTCTCAGGTAGGGGCTCATTTTTTGCAGGATGAGGTGACGGTTAGATTGGAACTATTTTGGTGGGCAAACGCTTTTTTGATCGCTTGCTGTTGTACTTTTTGTGATGTAAGGTGACAAAAAATGGTTTATTTAGCACAGTTTTTATTTTTATGGTGTTCATCTGAGGGGTTAGGTCATGTGATATGTTTATAGAGCTGATATGTCTACTTTTTTCCCCCCCTATTTTTTACCAATTTTTTTTTTTACTTTATTTGGGGAAAATGACGTTTTTTGTTTATTTTTACTTGAAACTTTTAATTTTTGGGGGAAAACTTAATTTTTTCAAAAATTTTTCACTTTATTTTTTGTCCCACTTTTGGACTTCAACTTTTGGGGGTCTAATCCTTTACAATGCTTTCTAATACTTCTGTATTGGAATGCATTGGCTGTATGAGTAATACAGTGAGTATTACTCATACAGCTTCCGGCCTGTGAGATCCAGGGGGCTGGATCTCACAGGCTCGTCACAGGAAGGCAGCGCCGATGCCTCAGGAAGGCATCGTGCTGCCTTCCATGCCATCGAGTCCCCCCTACAGCCGTATGGGGACCCGATGGCACCGCCACCCGCCGCCACACCAGGTAAAAGCCGCAAACCGCAGGTCTGAATTGACCTGCGGTTTGCGGCGATCGCCGACACGGGGGGTCACAGGACCCCCCCACGCATTTAGCCAAGGTGCCTGCTCAATGATTTGAGCAGGCACCGGGTTCCGATCACCGCCCGCCGCACGGCGGTGATCGGAAATACACAGGGCGTACAGGTATGCCCTGTGTCCTTAAGTACCAGGATATCAGGGCGTACCTGTACGCCCTGTGTCCGGAAGAGGTTAAAGGAGAACCCAAAACACAGTTTAAAGACACCTGTGGTACATGCGCACTATTCGCGCTGTACATGTTTGATTGTTGGTCAGTTTTATTGTAGTAAATCGAGCAAGGGGTATACTCACGGAGACTTGGGTGCAATATACTGTGCAGCTTTAATACTCAATAATATATTAGGAATCAGGAGAATAGCGCTCCAACCAAGACAAAACCAAAAGCCATTCTACAAAGGGAAAACACATCAGTTATCATTACTATTCGGACATAAATACTTCACCATTTCTAATCTTCTTCTATGTACAGATCCTTTACTCCAAAGGTGGTCATACACCTTCTGTAGCTGTCAGCTGATTGCTCATTAGGGTGACCGCTATTCCCGCTGCAATTGCGATGGACAGCAGGTAAACCGTGAAGAGAAGGCAGCACTCGGCGGGGGTGACGGTAGTTGATACCCCACCGATTTGATAATGATGACTTGTCCTGAGGATAGGCCCTCAACATAAAAAAAGCAGACAACCCCTTTAAATATGATCTTACTAGCTGAAATTGGCAAGTTCAGACTCATTCATCTAATTTTACAATAGATTTGTTTCATAAATGCATGTACATTACTTCAATACTTTATCTCCCATATCTTCGTTTCCTTCAGTAGCATGTATAGGTATATGTGTGACCGATATGAGCAGCACTATTGATAAGTCTAGCCTAACCTGCTCTGCAGTGCTAATGGCTGTACTAATAATTGACATTATTTCCCTCTTATATCTCTATGATGTGTGCACTGGAAGCATCTTGAGCGCTTTCTTGCTATTCCACTCACCCAGGGGTCCGTCACATGATTGCACAGCACAGTGCGAGAATTGTCAAGTGTTGTGGACACCGCACGGCAGGAGGCGACATTATTTGTGATCTGGAATAACAATGCACACGGTCAGTTTAGCTGATACACAATGGACTGAACTTCACTCAAGTCACTTCCATGAGCTAAATGTCATTCATGGTGTTACCCTAAGCCACATACAGTAGTATCGTCTGTCCTATTCTCAAAGTGTCTGGGGAAAATCATTAGTGGTAGTTTAGGTTATACAATATGAGCTCTGATTTGTTGCTTTTGTCATCAAAGGCCCACCAAAGACAATTTTTAAAAATGATTATTGTGTCGACCCCAAATAAGTCAACAATCATTGGTGATCCTTGGTTGCTCACAGTGGACCTCACTTGTAACACTGAAGAAATGACAACATCAGCATTACATTTATTGTCTGCTTTTGACAATCTCTTTTTGTTACAAGGATCCCTAAAAATGAAGCTGCTGCAGGGTTGTCCTGCTGTTGGGACCTCCATTTATTGGCTGTGAAAATTGTTCAATTCTCCTACAGTGCCACCACAGAAGAAATAAAGAATGACATGGTTCCCATTGAAATATATGTATATTGTGTGGATGTGTTGGATCTTCCAGATTTATATCTGCTCTCCACTCGCTAGGAGAAGTCTTGGTAATCTCTTCTGTTTTTATCATTGCAGTGATCATTCCATCAATAAGGACATATAGATTATCAGATGGGATGGTCCTCCACCTGAGTGTCCAGGGTATAGATGAAGATATAACTGTGACCAGAGAAAATCTAGGAGAGCTTTTCTAATGTCCATCTCAGACAGGATGCATTCATATCTCCAGATTGTGCCATGCAATTTATGTATTACTGCTTTTCCTTATATACAGATGTGTTTAAACTTAGCTTGAATTTGGTAAAGGCTCCAATTTCTCTATAAGCAATTGAATATAGCTACATGCTAGCAAAACCCTTGACATAATGTAATTCACATCACAACCACTGGGTGGCCACACATAGACACCTACAGCATAGACATCTCATGACAAAATATCCACCTTATTTTGGTGGTACCTGCCTCTATTGTATGTTACATCTCTACATTGTGAACAGATGCACACGACATAACAATATATTAACTCTATATGGGGACTATAGGCCTCTTCACACAGCCTGACCAAGCAAGCAAGCAAGCAATTATCATGAAAGAAGATTCATTCCCAATAAATGCCTGCTTGTCACAGGTGGTGGAGAGCTGAATTTGTACCTGCAGCAATCAATTCCTCTGTATGGGGATGAGTGATCGCTAATGTGCTTTCACCTGATGAACAAGCGTTTGATCCTTCATTGGGTGATCAGTGGCATTTTCACACAGGGCAATTATTCAGAATGAGCGTTTGCACAAATGTTTGTTCCCAATAATCAGTCTGATAACCATCTCTTGTAAGGGTACCTAGAGTTTGTCACCTACTTTACACATATTAAACCTTTCTTTCTGTTTTCTGTGTATCTGATGTTGAAAAAACAAAGTGTGATGATATATGCTGATGACTTGAAGGTGCCCTGGTGCATTCCCTACTGATGCAGGTGCCCATGGCCTCCGTAGACTGCTGTTGATCTATCCTCCCATATTTCATTGTAAGACAGCCCATTCCCATTTCGTCCTACGGCAGCACAGAATGGGTTAACCTTGTCATCATATTTTCCTAGGACCGCCCACCTAGATAGGAACATATTAATCAATTAAATAATCAATTCCCTCACCCTATAAGACCCGCTCTCCCATAATGCCTCCTTGTGTTTTTTTTTGTCCTCATCTGAGGATGAAGCCCACCTATGTCTTCTCGGCTGTTATACCTTGTTGTGTCAAGGTTTATAGGCCTCAGAGTGGGAATAACCATGTATTCTCCCTGGCTCCACTTCTGACCCGCTAGCGCCATCCCTAGTATGGGACTCCGGTCGGGGGTTTGAAGCTGTCAGGCGGCGCACTTACCTTACGGGCCGCGAGGTACTTAACTTCCGGAAGCCGCGATGTACCCGAACTTCCGGCATACTGGAACACACTGTGGAACGCAGGTGCGGTGTATCTGACGTCACTGGCCTGCCGCCTCACTCCCGTCTTGGCGCCAAATTCAAAGTTAAGTAGCGGTGTTTTGCTGAGCTCCGGTGCCTGTTGTGCCTGGCAGCCGAACGCTAGCATTTTTAAGGTATAGGCCTGTCCTGTTGTCAGGCAAACCTTCTATTGATTATGCTTCCCTGCTTTTTCACTGCCCTTTATTTTATACAGATGTCCAGTGTATCCAGGAGGGAAGAGAAGAGTTCCCGCAAGAGCAGGCACAGGATGTGCCAATCGTGTGAACAGCCACTTCCAGATGATTTCCTTCAGGATCTCTGCATAAGGTGCTATCGGGATACTCAGGAAACTTCCCCGCCAAGGAAAAAACGGAGGTCTAGTTCTCCTCTCTGCATTTCCTGCCTTCAACCCCTACCGGATAATCACTCCTCTAATATTTGTGAGTAATGTTCTCACCCTGACGTTTCATCTGAAGATGAGACAAGTAAGATGATATCCCTCTTTAAATCCTTTCTCAAAAAATCCAAGTCCAAAAAGAGGGGTACTAAAAGGAGACCTTGTTCCCCATCCACCTCTGAGAGATCGTCACGTTCAGAAGGAGAAATCTCCTCAGTTTCTGATTTTCCTATTATTGAGGAAAATTTTTTACTTGATAAAAGGGACACGAATCATCTGATTAAAGAGGTCAAGAATATTATGGAAACCAATAAAGAAAAATCCAGCAAGCATAATGAAGAAGATCTCTTTTATTTTCCTAAAAAGAAAGCATCAGTATTTCCCGAACACCCAGTCCTGGATGCCGTAATGAATAAGGAATGGGAACATCCGGTTGGAAGAATAAATTTGGGTTCCAGGTTCAGGAGCGTATATAAAACGGATCCTGCTGAATCCTTATCCTGGGGGACCCCTGCTAAAGTCGATCCGGCTGTAACTAGATTGGCCAAAAGATCGTTCTTTCCCTCTGACGATTCATCTCTTCTGAAGGATCCTATGGAGAAGAAGGCTGATGGTCTCCTCAAAAGACAACATACTTACCTCGCCTCTCTCAATAAAGCTGCTATGGCAACCGTTCCTGTAGCCCGGGCGCTTAGAGTGTGGCTCAGCCATCTGGGCAGGGACGTTGAAAACGGGGTATCAAGAGAAGAACTTCTCAAGCAGTGGCCTACCCTCAAGTTGGCAGCGGAATTTCTCTGTGATTTCCCGGTTGATACCATAAGACTGTGTGCCAAAAACATGGCATTAGCTAACTCGATCCGTAGGTCTCTCTGGCTGAAGATTTGGTCTGGTGACTCTTCTTCAAAAAATAATCTGTGTGGCCTTTCTTTTGAGCCCGGGAAGTTGTTCGGATCGCATTTGGATAAACTCCTTGAAGCTAACACGGAGGATAAAGCACTGAACTTTCCGCAAACCCAGGACAAATCCAGGTTTTTTCGTCCCTATAAAGGACAAGACTCGAGAAGATCAAACTTCAGAGGACGTTCTGGCCGAGGAAGATCTGATCGTAGAGCCTGGGCCCCCTCAGAGAAACCTAAGAAAAAAGGGGAGGATAATAGACCTCCAAAATCAGAGTTCTAACGCCAGAAGACTATTTCTTCTGAGGTGATGCCAAAATAACTGATTAGACCTTATTGATGACATATCCTTCATGGACAGGCACAGGTTCTGTATGTATAGTTTGATAGTGGGTTTCCAAAATAATTTCCTCTGGTATACCCCAGATACCCCAGTCTCACATTAGTGTATAGGTTGATGGTGGACCCCAGGATCATTTCTTCAGGTAAGATCTAGGAACCCCAGTCTGATGCTGGTGTAAAGTGCATAGGTTGATGATGGACCATAAAGATAATTTCCTCTAGTACAGTGGTGGCAAACCTATGGCACTGGTGCCAGAGGCAGCACTCAGAGCCCTCTCTGTGGGCACCCACACCCTATGGTGTGCCAATATGCCTCAGATTTTTCCTGCCATTAATCAGCACAGAGTGCACTATGAACAGCACAGGCAGCGCACTGAATGTAGGCAGGCTATTATAGCTAAATGATAAAGTACATAGAAGATATACTACAGTATATTGGACTGTAGTATCCAGGTTACATTGCCGTGTTGGCACTTTGCGATAAAGTGGGTTTTGGGTTGCAGTTTGGGCACTTGGTCTGTAAAAGGTTCACCATCACTGCTCTAGTACAACCTAAATACCCTAGTATGACACTACTGTATAGTTTGATGGTGGACAGCAGGATAACTTCCTTTGGTAAACCTGAGGAACCCTAGTCTGATGCTGGTGTAAAGTGTAAAGGGTGATGGTGGCCCCAGGATAATTTCTTCTAGTAAACCCTAGGAATCCCAGTCTGATGGTGATGTAAAGTGTATAGGTTGATGGTGATCCCCCAGGGTAATTTACTCAGATAGACCCTAGCAACCCCAGTCTGATGCTGGTATAAAATGTATAGGTTGATGATGGACCACCAAGATCATTTCCTCTGGTACACCCTAGATACCCTAGTCTGACACTACTGTATAGGTTGATGGTGGACAGCAGGACAATTTCTTCTAGTATACCCTAGGAACCCCAGTCTGATGCTGGTACAAAGTGTATAGGTTGTTGGTGATCCACCAGGACTATTTCCTCTAGTGCGTCCTAGATGCCCCATTCTGATGCTGGTGTAAAGTGTAAAGGTTGATGGTGGCCCCCAGGATTATTTCTTCTAGTAAACCCTAGATACCCCATTATGTTGCTGGTATAAAGTAAAGAGTTTATTAGTAGTATCAGTAAATGGGAATGCTCTTATAAAACCGGTCTATTATATGCAGAAACAGGTTCTAGTGGTTATATATACTGTGAGTAATAAAGTGAATTCCGTACACACCCAAGAAGCTTGAAACACACATTAACAAGTGGTGCTACCCATGACATTTTGCAATAAACCCAGACAATTAATGATTAACTAAGATGATTATGATTATATGTCATATTAGAAAACACTTCTTGTAATCTACACATAATCTGTATAATCTGTTGTGATACTCTGCAAATACAGACCTCTTAGATATAACTGGAAGGGTTGTATGAGATTAAAAAAGACGGGTTTGTCTCGTCAAAAGATTGTGCTTGTTCAGGCTAATGGGGCCCTGGACAAAGGTGGTGATGTTTCTTAAAGTGAGATTTTTTTTTTTTACATTCATACAACCCCTTAAATGCTTCTTTTTCAGAATTTAATGAACTTACGGTATGCTTCACCCAGTCAATGTATTGGGAAAAGTATCCTATAGCGTGATGGAGCAGACACTTGGTCTCCTATAGAAATAACCAGAAATAAAAATGAGTCATTTACTTTATAGTAAAACAGATAACAGCCACTACAACATTAGTGGGTTAACGTATTATCCCGACAGTGTAACTTGATACCAACGTTAAGCTTCATAAGCTTTGCTCATTGTTAAACGGCGGGGCATCCACTTGACTACTACCACTCAGAGTAATCTCTGTTCAAGTGACAGCTGACCCAAAAGAGTCAAGAGACGTTGGTGCGGAACACTGAGGGATCAGGCAAAACTGTAGTCAGAGGCAGCTCAAGGTCAGGGCAGGCAGAGTACAAGCAATCCGATAAACAGTCCGCAGTCAGCTCAAGGTCAGTACAGAGATCAGGAGAAGTCAGGACAGACAGCAAAGGGTCAAAATCCAGGAAACATGGACAAATGATTGTAAACAGCATACCTTTGCAAGAACTAGCAAACTGGAACCTGTTGCTCAGGCACCCTCCCACAGGGGAAGGTGCCTTAAGTAACTCTGTCACGCCACAGGCTGGGGAATATTTGGCTGTGCATGCGATGGTTCTTTAAAAGCCAGACGGAGTGTGCGCCCTACAGGCACTGAGAGACACTTCCAACAAGAAACAGGCTGCGGACTACAAGAATGAGCAGCCAACAAAAGGCCGAGCCCAATAAGAAGGAGGGGAGCAGGTGAGCAGAGCATCAACCATGCTGGAGAGCGGAGCGGTAGCAGGCAAAGGTCACTACCATAACAGACTTACATTCTTCAGCTGACCAATTGTTCCCTGAATCAACGGTCCTCTGAGTGTGTAGATATTTTGCACTGTACGTTGTATCCCAACCTTAAAGAGCAAAAATGTGTTGTATTAGGTCACAAATACAGTATATCTATTATGAGTGCTGGGTGTCATTACCTGTGGTGTCTTCAGCAGGGCCAAGGGTGGACATACTCTGTAACCTATGTAATTGAACATGGTCTGTGCAAGTAAGGGGCTGACTTTTACCTAAACATAATAATGCTTCCTACTACCAAGGGAAAATTCTAGCAGGTGGAAAGCAAGGGGCCTATAAAATGTTCTTGCACAGGGGCCCTCTGCTATTGGGGAACCCCTACTCCATTTCGCCTTTGGACCATGTGGACAGTCTGTATAGTCAATGTTGTGTGGTCTATACTCACTTGAAGTTTAGGAGCCAACACAGCCAAAGTTTGGACACTGCTGTTTAACTTCCCCTGAAAAAAATAATCAGAGAGCATTTTTGCAATATACATTTGAAATTTTTATGTGGCTGCCATGCCAGGGATACTAAATCCCACAAAGACTATTACTATGCAATGAATAGGACATTTTAAAATAAAGGGATTAACCAGAAATTGATAATGATGACCTATCCTCAGGATAGGCCATCGTTATCACATTGTCTGGGGTACGAGGTCCGGCACCTCCCCAATCTGCTGTTTCAGGGAGCTGCGGCTCTCGTACATTGTATAGTGCCTGTGATTGGTATTGCAGCTCAGCTCCATTGTGTCGGACCCCTGCCGATTTGATATTGATGACCCATCCACAGGATAGACCCTTTAAGTATTATTGCAACATACATGCAATAAAATATTGCTAGGTTATGTAGATATATTTTCCTCTCTGGCAGCTTCTCATTCTTCTGGTACACTTTCTCCTGCATTCAGTGGTGGACTGACCTGCTCATTAGCTTCCTTCTCCTTTTAGTCATATGTCCCTACTTCTAAATTCATAGAAATATATATTTATATCTCTCTCTATACAGTGGAGAAGACAATTGGAGGGGGACGGGCATCACACAGTAAGTGCTATTTATTAGTGGAGTCACAGCTAGAAGAAACGTTGCGATTAAGATAAAACTTAAATAGTTTATTAGATATACACTAAAACTAGGGAGAAGTGTGAAAGTCCCTAAATCTACAAACAAACAAAAATTATATACTATATGTTGACACTAGACGTTTAAGAGATGCGTAAAGATCCCACCAGTACATGTGGCTGTACAAGAGGCGCGGAGCAACTACAGCATCAGCTAGTCATACAACATATGTATAATTGCTGGATAAACAGTGGTAACCTCATGCAACCACCACGGCCATCATAGCGCCGGAGCTGTCGCCTCACCACCAGAGGCTGACGGCACCTACATGTTTGTTTGTCCAACATTTAACCTAGCTCCAAATGAGCCTCTACAAGGCGAAACGTTGAGCTTCAATAATAGGTTTAGGGCACGGACATAGCGCATCCACATGCTATTTAGGGCAGACAGACATCAGCTGGATTCATTTTTGACCTTGAGTGTTTGCTGCATGGAGGGGCTTGCAGGGAGGATTTTTTCACCTGGTGTTCATTTAATGAGGGTCACCTATACAAAGGTGGTTACTCCCCTCCCCCCTGGCAACATTTAGTCCTAGACTTAGTAACCTTGTACTTGATGTTATAGCACATGATTACCTGTGATTTGAGCACGCCACAGTAGTTCTTTCACAGGTGCTGTCATCGCATGAGGTTACCACTGTTTTATCCAGCAATTATACATATGTTGTATGACTAGCTGATGCTGTAGTTGCTCCGCACCTCTTGTACAGCCACATGTACTGGTGGGATCTTTACGCATCTCTTAAACGTCTAGTGTCAACATATAGTATATCATTTTTGTTTGTTTGTAGATTTAGGGACTTTCACACTTCTCCCTAGTTTTAGTGTATATCTAATAAACTATTTAAGTTTTATCTTAATCACAACGTTTCTTCTAGCTGTGACTCCTTTAATAATTGCGAAACGTAAATTTCCTAGCAGAGTTTTTTCAGAACTATTTATTAGTAGAATTGCTGGAGCTGTGTGTGAGGGACTATTTTCTACTAATGGGTAAACAAGAGTAAACCGCAGTACACTCCTGGGAGATGCAGGTGCTTGACTGGGACAAACTGATAGCCACCCACAGAAGGTAAAGAAACCAAAGCTGCAGAGAGATGAGTAAAAAGAAAGCTAAAAAAAGGTGAAAATTACACTGGAGAACTGTTTCCTCTAAGCTGTGTTCTCTAGAATTGAAAGAGTTAAAAATTCCAAACTCTGAAGCAGGAACAGCTTTTATTGGGCGCGTTAATACTGGTTAGTATGCTGAATTAACCCTCCTCTTTCCAGAGACCACAGCTTGGAGGGAACGCTACACTGAAGAGCAGTGGTTTTTGCACTGATACAGTTAAAATAATAGTATGCATTATTCTATATATATATATATACACAATACAGACCAAAAGTTTGGACACACCTTCTCATTCAAAGAGTTTTCTTTATTTTCATGACTATGAAGGCATCAAAACTATGAATTAACACATGTGGAATTATATACATAACAAACAAGTGTGAAACAACTGAAAATATGTCATATTCTAGGTTCTTCAAAGTAGCCACCTTTTGCTTTGATTACTGCTTTGCACACTCTTGGCATTCTCTTGATGAGCTTCAAGAGGTAGTCACCTGAAATGGTCTTCCAACAGTCTTGAAGGAGTTCCCAGAGATGCTTAGCACTTGTTGGCCCTTTTGCCTTCACTCTGCGGTCCAGCTCACCCCAAACCATCTCGATTGGGTTCAGGTCCGGTGATTGTGGAGGCCAGGTCATCTGGCGCAGCACCCCATCATTGTTCTTCATGGTCAAATAGCCCTTACTTTCAAAGTTTTCCCAATTTTTCGGCTGACTGACTGACCTTCATTTCTTAAAGTAATGATGGCCACTCGTTTTTCTTGCCATAATACCAATTCTAACAGTCTATTCAGTAGGACTATCAGCTGTGTATCCACCTGACTTCTCCTCAACGCAACTGATGGTCCCAACCCCATTTATAAGGCAAGAAATCACACTTATTAAACCTGACAGGGCACGCCTGTGAAGTGAAAACCATTTCAGGGGACTACCTCTTGAAGCTCATCAAGAGAATGCCAAGAGTGTGCAAAGCAGTAATCAAAGCAAAAGGTGGCTACTTTGAAGAACCTAGAATATGACATATTTTCAGTTGTTTCACACTTGTTTGTTATGTATATAATTCCACATGTGTTAATTCATAGTTTTGATGCCTTCAGTGTGAATCTTCATAGTCATGAAAATAAAGAAAACTCTTTGAATGAGAAGGTGTGTCCAAACTTTTGGTCTGTACTGTATATTTTATTTTTTCATTTTTGAGATAACCCCTTTTTTAACTTTCAGTAGAAGTTGTTGTACCTGTTGAAAAAAAAACTGCTCCCTTCCTCTCCTTTCTGGTTCCTTGGCTCTATTCAGCAGTCTTCTGGTAAACTCGATGGATAGATTCACGTGTGTCGCTCTAGTCAATGACTGGCCTCAATAGTAACATGTTCCTAAGAGGCACATGACCGAGCAGTGATGTGCCACTTAAGGACAGGTCACTGCTGAGGCCAGTCATTGGCTGCAGCGGTGCTTGTGACCCTATCCGTCCAGTTTACAAGCCATCTACCAGAAGACCACTTAATGGAGCCAAGGAGCTGGAACGGAGAAGGGGGGAGCAAGAGAGTATGATTTGTTTTCAACAGGTATAACAGCTGCTAGTGAAAATTAAAACAGCCCAAAAGCTGGTCAGTGTAGTCAATGTAGACTCCACTGTAGATGCTCAGTAAGACTCATATATGATACCATGCCAGGATTGCCACATTAGACATTAATAATATGTATTCTTGACTCATGCAGGATAGCAAATAAACTTATCTTGGGTATTACACTTCATACAGTTATCGGACAGTTCGGTCTATTCTGTCAGTAATATACTCTACACATACAAACAATATAAGCAAGTAATATGCCACCATGAGATCATTAACCGATTTCTATGTATTATAATCATTGCTAAGAATTAATTACACATGCTGAGTGAATAAGCAATAATGATATGTCTCTTGATTTAGACTATAATGTTAGACCATATGGTATTCAGATGACTGACCTAAGGGAAACAGTTGGAGAGGGGCTCTAGTAAACTAAAGCCTCCCCTCCATAGGATAAGCAATGACATATTGTATCTCTTACATGATACATTTTTTGGGAGTGAGGGAACACGTGAGAGATATAGAAAAAGCAAAGGATGAACAGAATATTAATAACTTAAAAAAAATACCAAACTACCAAAACACTTAAAATTATGCCATAAAAGCAATTCCAAACTGTAGAAAGAAGATTGGATTGCTATTGGATCCCACTAGAAATGTAATTGTTGTATTGTAATGTAACAATAATAGAGTATAAAGATTTTAAGGGGAACTTTGCAGACTCAATTTTTCTTTTTTGCTACAGTGAAAATAGGGTCGTCCTGTTATGGCATGAGGATACATTTAAGTGGATATTATTTGACATTGATGATAAAATTCTTACTGCCTATAACCACCTCCAGGGGAAGCTCCTTACATACAGATTTATATAGCTAGCAGTGCACTGAATTCAATGAGATCTGTATGAATCCAAATGCAGTGTTCTCCTAGTGGTGAAAAGACTGTTTAGGATTGGTTGAGCGCACGAGCTGGTACAATGAAGATAACTTTGGACTGTATGTGGATGGTTCCTCTGGCACCTACCACATTTTTGAGAGACTAGTACACCTGTGGTCAATTTGGAAAGATTGTTTGGTCTATTAAGCCTCATGCACACCTCCGTGGAACACGGACCGTGAGATACCGGCCTGGATTCCTGCTGAGTGCAGGAGCGCACTGCATCATTGGTTGCTATGACGCCGTGCGCTTCGTGCCGCCGGTGCTGTACAGTAATACACTCGTATAGATAATACGAGTGCATTACTGTACAGCAGCGGGCGCACGGCGTCATAGCAACCAATGACGCCGTGCGCTCCTGCACTCAGCAGGAATCCAGGCTGGTATCTCACGGTCCGTGTTCCATGGACGTGTGCATGAGGCTTTAGAGTGAGACTTGGGGACTACTACTACCATTATTGCAGCTGCCTATACACAGCTGTTGGGAAAAGCAAATGTAAAATACCTCAGTAAAGGCATTGGGGGAGATTTACCAAAATGAGGACTGCTACTGTGAAATGTGAGTACTACTATAGCCACTACCACTCCTCCCATCCTCCTCTCCTCTCTGAGTCGTTGACCCAATGGCCGCATGAATTTCTGGGTTAACCATCAAAATTGTGTATGATTTGGATGGATCATAAATAGAAGGCGCATATACAGGAGAAGTCTTCTCCTCTTTCTGAATCAACTCTTGGCTGTTGCTTTAAAAACTGCATAAAAAATCTGAAGGTGGAAACCCAGCCTAAAGATACAGTATACTCTATTATGAATAAGCACAAATGTATAACCTATTTAAATTAAATATCCTTACAGAATCGGCACAGTTTAACTCCTTACAAGCTAGGCGGAGGCTTCCACCTAGCAGTGAGCCCGGTGACATTACTGGCAGTAATGGGCGGGCTTTAGTGCTGCACTAGCCTGTAAAACGTCTAGGGCAGCGCTTAAGCCCGCCCATCAGTGTCGGTGACTTCACTGGCAACACTGCTAGGTGGAAGGGTAAAAAAGGACAACCCCCTTTAAGGAATCGCCTATAATTACTATAGAGCACTACAAATATCGCTGTTACCCCTCTGCTGACCACTAAAGATGTTAAAACCAGGAATACCATAGTTAACCCTGAAACCACCCTATGTAAAGCATGTGACGTAGTACATGTATATAGTTGGAAAAGTGAGGACATTGCAGAGCATTTTGTCATCACTTTTGTGGGCAACAACAAATTTGGACTCCATTTCATTTATAAAAGGAAATTGCTGCAGATCTTTTGTGATTTTTATTACAGTTACCTACCATGATGGACTCTTGATCTTGTTTGGTGGCATTTTGTATGTCTCTCAGAGCAGCTGCCTCTTTCTCAAGCTCACTTCTTATGGTCGCGTTACTCTGAATGAAGATAAAATCCAACACTGGTAATACAACCACTTTGCTTAATCCTGGCATAATTGCAAAACTCAATCCCCAACGATTAATGTTGGCATTGGAATCCTGATGAAATCAGTACAGCTGATAGCTGTCGGGTAAGCTTGAAGTCAAGAGGTTATACAGAGGACATCGAATGACAAGATCACTAGACATGGTTTTAAAGGAACTGTACAACTGAAATCATCATTGGGGCAAGTCTGTAGATGCAGAGATACTAATCACAATCAGGCCATGGTTACTGAGGAGGTTCGGTGAAGGTACCAGTACGATAAACGGCACATGATAGGTGGGGGCACCTTGTTACAGATTTTGTATAGGGACTTTAAGCGGGTTATCTGGAAAATAATATTGATGACCTATTTTGAGGATAGATAATCAATATTAATTTCCGGGTAACCTCCGATCATAATTCATTTATTAAGAAGAATATACATCAGTAGGGACTGGAGCATAAAAGAAAATCCACTTCAGTAAATGACATAGATATTAGGATCCACCATGGCATACTTGCCAACAGTTCTGATTTTGCTGGGAAAATCCAGTGAATCAGGCCGTGAAAGTGTCACGGGTGAAGTTGCAGATAGCTGGAACTTATAAATAAACGACCGACTGGCTTGATCCCAAACTAAGGAGCATATAGGTGAGCCCTATAAAACCCTAAGAGCTCTCTCTGACTGCTATGCACATGCAAGGGTCTCAATGGTAGACGATTGCATGCCCAGGTACCTAAGACTGTGTGACTCCTGAAAACCCTATAATAGTGAGGGGACACGACCACCGGCTCCCTGCACTTAATACGGACGGAATCAAGCCAGCAAGGAAACACAATAAAGTAAAAGACTTATCTGAGCTAACAGCAGCAGCAGCCTCCAGCAGTGAACACTTCATCCAGGAAGTAGTATAAACCGCAAAGTGAGGCAGTATGGGAGGGAATATAAACGAAGACGATTAGTCTAAATAAGTGACACCTGGCAGATGGAAAGGAGATGACAAAGTGAAACCAAAACAAAGAACATCATACAAGAGGTAGAGAAGAACGTCTGCCAGACCTTCTCACAGAACTGGCGGTGACAGTACCCCTCCGTCTACGGGTGGACTCCGGACACTCAGAGCCCACCTTCTCAGGATGAGACCTATGGAAAGCCCTGATGAGACGAGTGGCCTTAATGTCCGCCACTGGGACCCACATACTCTCCTCAGGACCATAACCCTCCCAATGAACGAGGTACTGAAGAGAACCACGGATAATGCGAGAATCCACAATCCTAGAGACCTGAAATTCAAGATTACCATCAACAAAAATCAGAGGAGGAGGCACACGCTTATATCTCTCACTCATCCTCTTCAGATTACCCTAAATCTTTTGCCAAATAAATGACAAAGACGAGGAAAATCTCTCCTCATCAGGTAAACCAGAAGACCCCTCTCCAGAGAATGTCCCAAACTGCGGATGAAACCCATATGCACCAAAAAATGGTGACCTATCAGAGGACTCCTGGCGACGGTTATTTAAGCAAACTCAGCAAGGGACAAAAAAGAATACCAATCTTCCTGATTCTCCGCCACAAAACAGCGCAGATATGTCTCCAGATTCTGATTGACGCGTTCGGTCTGACCATTCAACTGCGGGTGAAAAGCAGAAGAGAACGACAACCGAACCCCCAAGCGAGAACAGAAGGCCTTCCAGAATCTGGAAACAAATTGCGTGGCCCTATCAGAAACGATGTCTGAAGGAATGCCATGCAATTTAACAATGTGATCAACAAACGCTTGCGCCAGCGTCTTAGCATTGGGTAACCCAGGAAAAAGAATGAAATGTGCCATTTTGCTAAAACGGTCCACTACCACCAGAATCACAGTCTTTCCCGAGGAATGAGGCAGGTCCAAGGACGGGAAGGTATGGGTAACGGGAGGAGAGAACCCGATTCCCGTGAATGAGGGACCTTGGCACAAGCGCAGGTCTCGCAGGCTGCCACAAAACCCTCAACCGTCTTACGAAGAGCCGGCCACCAGAATCTCCGAGCAATGAGATCCACTGTGGCTCTACTCCCCGGGTGCCCAGCAAGGACAGTATCGTGGTGCTCCTTAAAAACCTTGTGTCGTGAAGCGAGAGGCACAAACAACCTCCCAGGAGGACAAAGATCAGGAGCCTCTGCCTGGGCTACCTGAACCTCTGCCTCCAAATCAGGATAAAGAGCAGGGACGACCACCCCTTCAGCCAAAATGGGACCCGGGTCTTCAAAGTTCCCCCCTCCCGGAAAACAACGTGACAGGGCATCCGCCTTCACATTTTTAACCCCAGGGCGGAACGTAACAACAAAATTAAACCTAGAAAAGAACAAAAACCATCTGGCCTGTCTCGGGTTCAGACGCTTGGCTGATTCCAAATAGGCCAGATTCTTATGGTCGGTAAACACGGTAATAGGGTGTCTGGCTCCCTCTAACCAATGGCGCCATTCCTCAAATTTGATGGCCAACAACTCCCTATCTCTCACATCGTAATTTCTCTCTGCAGAGGAGAGTTTCCTTGAGAAAAAGGCACACTGTCGCCATTCTGAGGAGAGGGACCCTGAGATAAGACCGCACCCACACCCACACCCACCTCAGAAGCATCCACCTCAACAATAAAAGGTAGAGAGACATCAGGTTGTACCAAAATGGGAGCGGAAGCAAAACTCTCTTTAATACTAGAAAAGGCTTTAAGCGCATCTACCGACCACAAGGAAAAATCCACCCCCTTTTTAGTCATATCAGTGAGTTTAACAACACAGGAATAATTCAAAATAAACTTTCTGTAATAATTGGCAAAACCCAAAGACCGCATCAGCGCCTTCTGATTCTCAGGAAGCTCCCAATCAAGCACAGCGTTGACCTTCTCAGGGTCCATCCGAAAACCAGAAGCGGAGAGAAGAAAACCAAGAAATTGAATCTCCGGAACCGCAAACACACATTTTTCCAGTTTAGCGTACAATTTATTCTCCCGCAGAATCAGCAAGACCTGACATAGGTGGTCCCGATGAGTCTTGAAATCAGGAGAAAAAATCAAAATGTCCTCTAGATACACCAGTACAAATTTCCCCACTAAATGATAAAAAATGCTGTTCACAAAATGTTGGAAGACGGCCGGAGCATTCATGAAACCAAAGGGCATAACCAAATTCTCGAAATGACCCTCAGAGGTATTGATGGCCGTCTTCCATTCGTCCCCTTCCCTGACCCTGACTAGGTTGTATGCCCCTCTTAAATCCAACTTAGAAAAAACTTTAGCCCCAACAATCAGGTTAAACAGGTCCGGGATCAGAGGAAGTGGATATGGGTCACGAATCGTGATACGGTTCAGCTCCCTGAAATCCAGACAAGGTCTTAAAGAAGCATCTTTTTTCTTAACAAAAAAAACCCAGCGGCAACAGGTGACTTCGAGGGTCGGATGTGTCCCTTTCTCAGGCTCTCAGAGATATAAGTACGCATAGCGACTCTTTCAGGTTGGGAGAGATTGTGTAGTCGTGATTTTGGCAGCTTGGCGCCTGGGATGAGATTAATAGGGCAGTCGTACTCCTGGTGAGGGGGCAACTCCTGGACACCACTCTCGGAAAACACATCCAAAAATTCTGAGAGAAAAGATGGCACAGTCTTGGTAGAAACCTCTGAAAGAGACGCCGTGAGGCAACTCTTTCTGCAAAACTCACTCCAACCATTTATTTGCCTTGCTTGCCAATCAGTGGTGGGGTTATGTTTAGTGAGCCAGGGTAGCCCCAACACTAGAGGAGTAGGTAATCCGCTTAAGACGAAACATGACATATCCTCAACATGAGCGTCACCCACAGTCAAACGGATATTGTGAACTATGCCCTTTAACGATCTTTGAGAAAGTGGAGCTGAATCGATAGCAAAAACAGGTATATCCTTTTCCAAAGTGCATACCTGGAAACCATGCGTTGTTGCAAATTGATTATCAATGAGATTGACAGCTGCTCCACTATCTACAAAAATCTCACAAACAGTGTTTTTGCTGTCTAGCGCCACCCTGGCAGGTAGGAGAAAACGGGAACTACAAGCAAACGACAAACCTTCAATTTCCGCATGAAGCTTGCCAATAGTAGCAAATGGAAAGTTTTTAGAGTTTTTTTTGTTTTGTTTTTATTACCCACAGAAAACTCCATGAATCTCCTAGAGGGGCAAACATTAGCCAAATGATTTATACCCCCACAACAGAAACAAACCCTCCTCTGAGAGCTGAATCCTCTACTATCAGAGGCAAGCAAACCCAGCTGCATGGCCTCCTCCTCAGAGGGGATTGAGACAGACTGAGACCCCTGCGCACTGAATGAGACAGCCCCACTGTGCTTGGGCTGAATATGACAGGAAAGAGTAGTCTCCTCTCTCTCTCTAAGACGCCTGAGCAATATGATCCAGATCATCATATATCTGCCCCAGGGCTACAAAAAATTCATCCACCGATCGGAGGGACCGTGCCCCCACCGGCAGCGAGAAGGCCCAAGACTGAGCGTTATCCCTGAGCAGCGAGATGATGATCCCCACCCTCTGCTCCTCATCACCAGAGGAATGGGGAAGTAGGCGAAAATTGACTTTGCAAGCCCAAAGTCCATGAACGCCAGCAGAACCGGTCACCTGAAACTGAGACACAGTTTTATGGAGATCTGCTACCTCCAGCGAAAAACCTTGCATGCGGTCAATCAAGGCTGAAACCGGATCCATGCTTAAGACGGTTATGGCGGTTTATAATGTCACGGGTGAAGTTGCAGATAGCTGGAACTTATAAATAAACGACCGATTGGCTTGATCCCAAACTAAGGAGCATATAGGTGAGCCCTATAAAACCCTAAGAGCTCTCCCTGACTGCTATGCACATGCAAGGGTCTCAATGGTAGTCGATTGCATGCGCACATACCTAAGACTGTGTGACACCTGAAAACTCTATAATAGTCAGGGGACACGACCACCGGCTCCCTGCACTTAATACGGACGGAGTCAGGGTCACCTAGAATCAAGCCAGCAAGGAAACACAATAAAGTAAAAGACTTATCTGAGCTAACAGCAGCAGCAGCCTCCAGCAGTGAACACTTCATCCAGGAAGTAGTATAAACCGCAAAGTGAGGCAGTATGGGAGGGAATATAAAGGAAGATGATTAGTCTAAATAAGTGACACCTGGCAGAAGGAAAGGAGATGACAAAGTGAAACCAAAACAAAGAACATCATACAAGAGGTAGAGAAGAACGTCTGCCAAATCTTCTCACAGAACTGGCGGTGACAGAAAGAGATGAGGATTAGGTAAGCCATGCTCCAAAGTGGGTGGTTTGTGGGTGTGGTCAAGGGATGGGGCCTACATTTGTCAAATTTACATTTTTAGATGTTGGCAAGTATTTCATAGTCAGGTAGAACATCAGTATTTTCCTAAAGCAAATAAAATTGTGTGCCTAAGATGTGCCTAAATTATTATGAGATGCAGCCTTCCACCAGAAAGTTATATCTATGCCAGTTAAGTGCTGGTGTAGATTCGAACTATAATTTACACCAGTTTCTGCCAAAAATTATAGTAAATTTTCCAGGCCATTTGAGGCCACCTAATACCGCTAAGAAAAGTGGCAATTTTTTGCACAGTGAGGCTTATCCTAAAATTTGCTATATATATTTGAAAATACTTTTTTCCAGCTTATTTTTTTATGAGAAGGAGCACTTCATATCAGTCAATCAGTGGTTTGCATAGGAGACGGAACTGCTTGAGACAGACCATTGTTGCGTAAAGAGAACAGCAATATCTAGGTAGCACCGCTCACCTTAAAGGGGTTGTCCAGTAGGAAGAAAATGATTTCCATTGTGTCTAAAATTTTTAATGATTGGACATACTAATATACTTTACTGTTCAAAGGTCCACTGATCTCCTGCTGTTATCCACGGTTCTGCACTTCCACTTCTGCCTTCTTCTCAACAGAGAAGAGCACTTTCTCACCCTTCCTGTGTTAGTGACAAACCTGCAGAGGACTAACTGTCAGGTTTATTTCAATAGCTAAGCCAGCCCACCTAAGATACTGAAATGAACAAGTCAGCCAGGCCCCTTCACATATAGCACTTGTCATGTGCCGAAACAAGAAACTTCTCTCCTGTGTTGAGACTTGGTTTAAAGTGGAGGTGTTGAGACTGAGGCTGACAGCAGGAGATCAGATTTTGAACAATAAAGTTTATTAGTAAGTCCAGTAGTTTAACATATAAGACAATGGAAATATTTTTTTCCTACTGGATAACCCCTTTAATGGAAAGTGATTTGAATCCTGGGCCAGTGGTAAGGGATGGATCTTGCTGTCCAAGGCAAGTGTTTAAATTTTTTTTTTTAAGTGTTCACATTAGTTGGGTGTTACATGGAAAATGATTGTTTCTCTAACGCTTTAATGCATTGCATTTATTGTACCCAAAAAGTACTTCTATTAGTGATGTACAAAGAAATTGAACTGCCTATTGCTTTTGTTTTGTTTTTTAATCAGTAAATTTTGTCTCATCCATATTGGCCCAAGGTGACCACCTACTACTCCTGGCCCTTCCAGTGAAAATAAACAAGTCAACTCTAAAATGTATAGAAATACAGTATAATCATGATCTATGGTTTACCTGGGTAGAGGCAAGACTTTCCAGGAGTGGGATAAATTTGGCAACTTCAAGAATGAAAGGAGGTTCTTTTATCTAGTGGAAAATGTAAGAAAAGAAGATGATGAATTAAAAAAGTTTTACATATACAGTATCTGACTGATACTGAAAAAGAACAAACAGCAGACATGGAATATAAGCAGAAAATTTGCTAAAACATGTGTGACATCTGGCTGGAACAAATGTGTCCACCCCAGAGACAAAGGGGGCAGAATCTCATCACACTGGACGTGTTCTGATCTGAATCCTTTCTCTCTGCCTCTTACTTTTGATAAGTATCTCCCTATCACTACTGTACCTTTGAGCAGGAATTAGGGGAGAGCAGTGTGAAGGTGCATCTCATAGAAATACACTGTAGATTCTGCACACAGCACACACTGATAGTAGAGTCAGTTAGGTGAGGTTTATAACTCAGCCACTAATCATTGTAAGTACTCATCTATAATAAGGCTCCATTCACACGTCGGTGGTGTGTTGCGGACCCGCAAATTGCGGATCCACAACACACCCGCCCGGCACCTCTATAGAAATGCCTATTCTTGTCCCCAAGCTGCGGACAAGAATAGGACATGTTCTATCTTTTGCGGAGCTGCGGACCTGAAGATCGGGGCCGCGCTCCGCAAATGCGGATGCTGAAAGCACACTGTGTGCTGTCCACATCCATTCCGTCCCCATAGAAAATTAATGGGTCCGCACCCATTCCGCAAAATTGCGGAACGAATGCGGACCCATTTGCGGACGTGTGAATGGAGCCTTATAATATTTACAGGGTTCATGTACAAAACAAAAGACATCACTACATAACTGGCTAATATACCACTGAAACACTAGGAGTGAGGGCCCTGCTCGCAAGAGCATACAAGCTACACTATATCAAGGCAAATCTGGTGCCTTAGAAAAGACACACATTATATCTTCAGCAGCACATCAGACATACAGAAGTACATGGAGGTTGGAGATGGATGGGTAGAAGTCTAAGAGCTGGAGAGATTTCATGTAATACTGTAGTTGACAGGAAGTCCTACAGGCAGAGGAGTGTGATATCCTGCGTTCACAGGAGAACTAGTTTTGGACTAGTAATCAGATTTCAGATTACATGACCCAGGAGCCCAAAATGAAAGGGTACATAATGTATAGATTCAACTGAGCTTGAAAGAAACAATGTACACACTGATAGAATATTGCTGGTGAATGGCATTTTATTAGAAGACTAGCAGAAGGATCCGGCTTCGCCCGGGTATATTTCATCTATTTCATTTAATGTTTGTGTGTGTCGTTAAAAGATATCGACAGTATCCACTATAACAGTGGCATCTACAGTACTCTTCCCCCTTAACAGTGACCTCCACAGCCCCCCACCCCTTAACACTGACCCCCCCCCCCCCCACAGTGCCCCGTCTCCTTAAAATGGGACCTCCACAGCAGCCTACCCCCTTAACTTTGACCTTCACAGCAGCCTGCCCCTTTAACAGTAAGTTCCACAGCACCCCAACCTCTTGACAGTAACCTCCACAGGAGCCCGTCCCCTTAACAGTGACCTATACAGCACTCGCCCCTAAACACTGACCATAGGTTACAGTCCCCTTAACTGTTCTCCACCATTCCTGGCCCCCTTAACAGAGACCTCCACAGCGACTGCCCCTTTAACAGTGACTGCCACAGTACCATGCTCCCTTAACAGTGACCTCCACTGTACCCGGCTGTACTCCGTTCTGTTAAAATGTGACCTCCACAACACTCCGTCCCCTTAACAGTGACCTCTACAGCACCCTGCCTATTAACACTGACCTCCATAGCGGACCATCCCCTTAACTGTGACCTCCACCGTTCCTTGCCCTCTTAACAGAGACCTCCACAGCGCCCACCCCTTTAAAAGTGAACTCCACAGCATCCCACCCACTTAACGGTGACCTCCACAGCAGCCGCACCTCTATTAGTGACCTCCACAGTACCCCATCTCCTTAACAGTGATTTCCACAACATTCTGCCCCCTTAACAGTGGACTTTACAGCAATCTGCCCCTTAACACTGACCTCCATAGTGGACCGTCCCCTTACCTGTGACCTCCACAGCAGCCTGCCCCTAGGGTGGCCAGAGGTCCGGTTTTAGGCCGGACAGTCCGGCTTTTAGACTCCCTGTTCTCCGCCCAGCGCAAGATGTCCTTTTGAACAGCTCACTCTCAGACAGCAGCACTGTGCTGTCTGAACATGAGCTGCAGGGAGAAAGTCAGCCTCCCTTCCACCCCTGCAGCTGACAGAAGTTGATTTTTTCAATCCCTGTCAGCTGCGGAGTGGAAGGAGGCGTGGCCTAACCGGGTCAAGTCATGGCTTAGCGGGACCTGGCGGCAGGGTTTTAAGTCTGTCTTGTGAGGGTGGCCTGAATGGCTACCCGACCTGCCCCGTTAAATGTGACCTCCACAGCACTCCGCTCCCTTAACAGTGTTATCCACAGAGCCCTGGCCCTTTAAAGCTAACCTACAGCAGTGAAGAAAAATGGCTGGGTAGTTATGGAAACCTGGTGTAAAACTGTGTGTATGTGGAGACTAAGGGCCTGCAAGATTATATTGGCTGATAAGGGTCATGTGACTATGGGTATGGCAGTTGGGATATGAGGAGAAAGACCTACAGGTTTCTATTGGCTAATGCATTAATATTATTATTATTTTTTATATCTCAGGAACGGTACGTGCTAGAGAGCTAAAACCTTCCCAGACACCTGATGTACCTGTGTGCCAAATTTTGTGATTGTAAATGCAAGTGTGCAAATTCCTTTAGCAGACATACATACACACATACACTCAGCTTTTTACACTGCCTGTCCCAAAAAAAAGTTGCCACAAAAAAAAAAAAAAATTTGCTTTGATTACAGCACGCATTCGCTGTGGCATTGTTTCGATAAGCTTCTGCAATGTCACAAGATTTATTTCCATCCAGTGTTGCATTAATTTTTCACCAAGATCTTGCATTGATGATGGTAGAGTCTGACTGCTGCGCAAAGCCTTCTCCAGCACATCCCAAAGATTCTCAATAGGGTTAAGGTCTGGACTCTGTGGTGGCCAATCCATGTGTGAAAATGATGTCTCATGCTTCCTGAACCACTCTTTCACAATTTGAGCCCGATAAATCCTGGCATTGTCATCTTGGAATATGTCCGTGCCATCACTGATAAAAAAAAATCCATTGATGGAATAACCTGGTCATTCAGTAGGTTCAGGTAGTCAGCTGACCTCATTCTTGGAGCACATACTGTTGCTGAACCTAGACCTGACCAACTGCAGCAACCCCAGATCATACCACTGCCCCCACAGGCTGGTACAGTAGGCACTAGGGATGATGGGTGCATCATTTCATCTGCCTCTCTTCTTACCCTGATGCGCCCATCACTCTGGAACAGGGTAAATCTGGACTCATCAGACCACATGACCTTCTTCCATTGCTCCAGAGTCCAATCTTTATGCTCCCTAGCAAATTGAAGCCTTTTTTTCTGGTTTGCCTCACTGATTAGTGGTTTTCTTACGGCTACACAGCTGTTCAGTCCCAATCCCTTGAGTTCCCTTCGCATTGTGCATGTAGAAATGCTCTTACTTTTACTATTAAACATAGCCCTGAGTTCTACTGTTGTTTTTCTTCGATTTGATTTCACCAAACGTTTAAGTGATCGCCGATCACAATAATTCAGGCTTTTTTCCCTGCCACATTTCTTCCTCGAATTCGATGGGTCCCCACTATCCTTCCAGTTTTTAATAATGCATTGGACAGTTCTTAGCACAATTTTTGTAGTTTATGCAATCTCCTTAGATGTTTTCTCTGCTTGATGCATGCCAATGATTTAACACTTCTCTAACAGACTAACATCTTTTCCACGACCACGAGATGTGTCTTTTGACATGGTTGTTTAAGAAATGAGAAGCAACTCATTGCACCAGTTGGGGTTAAATAACTTGTTGCCAGCTGAAAGATAATCGCCCATGCAATAATTATCCAATAGGAGGCTCATAACTATTTGCTTAGTTAAATCCAGGTGGCAACTTTATTTTGCATAGGCAGTGTATATTAGATATCTAGGGAAAGTCCTACCACAACCATTCTCCTTGATGACATCTCCAGAACCACTTTTCCCTTGGTTTGGGAGTTTGGCCATTGTTGCACTTGTTAAATTGGACAGAATGCACATTGACAGACATGAGGGGAGACAAAAGCTGAAGCCTCATGAGATATAAGTCTGACACATTTTTTGTGAATGTACATTGACAGGTCTGGAGAAATACTAAATGGATTCTGGAGCAATGTGAAATTTTCATTTGTAAGATCTCAAATCCCCAAATATGCATAGCTAATATGCTTAATGCGTGCAATGTATTCAGGCCCGGCGCTATAATAAGGCAGACCAAGAGGCTGCTCTAGGGCGAAGAGACAGGGGGGCGGAAAAATGAAACTTAAATTTTTTTTATTTTATATAATTCACTTGCGCCGGCGGTCGCTCGGCCTCTGTGAGCAGTTACGCCGCCCCACCAACCCCGGGCCCGCCTCTACCTATCTGGGCCCGCCCAGCCCGGCCTCCAACGATCCGGGCCTGGCACTGCTTTCTTGCTGTGATATCACGCAGTAAGACGCACCTGGCATGGCACTATATGGCAGGCACCAGCAAATCCTTCACAGGGGCCCAGCCCCGGGGGCAATAGTATATGGCACTGGCAATAAGTAAACTAAGCAAAAAAAAAAATAATGAAATACAGGGAGTGCAGAATTATTAGGCAAGTTTTATTTTTGAGGATTAATTTTATTATTGAACAACAACCATGTTCTCAATGAACCCAAAAAACTCGTTAATATCAAAGCTGAATATTTTTGGAAGTAGTTTTTAGTTTGTTTTTAGTTTTAGCTATTTTAGGGGGATATCTGTGTGTGCAGGTGACTATTACTGTGCATAATTATTAGGCAACTTAACAAAAAACAAATATATACCCATTTCAATTATTTATTTTTACCAGTGAAACCAATATAACATCTCAACATTCACAAATATACATTTCTGACATTCAAAAACAAAACAAAAACAAATCAGTGACCAATATAGCCACCTTTCTTTGCAAGGACACTCAAAAGCCTGCCATCCATGGATTCTGTCAGTGTTTTGATCTGTTCACCATCAACATTGCGTGCAGCAGCAACCACAGCCTCCCAGACACTGTTCAGAGGGGTGTACTGTTTTCCCTCCTTGTAAATCTCACATTTGATGATGGACCACAGGTTCTCAATGGGGTTCAGGTCAGGTGAACAAGGAGGCCATGTCATTAGATTTTCTTCTTTTATACCCTTTCTTGCCAGCCACGCTGTGGAGTACTTGGACGCGTGTGATGGAGCATTGTCCTGCATGAAAATCATGTTTTTCTTGAAGGATGCAGACTTCTTCCTGTACCACTGCTTGAAGAAGGTGTCTTCCAGAAACTGTCAGTAGGACTGGGAGTTGAGCTTGACTCCATCCTCAACCCGAAAAGGCCCCACAAGCTCATCTTTGATGATACCAGCCCAAACCAGTACTCCACCTCCACCTTGCTGGCGTCTGAGTCGGACTGGAGCTCTCTGCCCTTTACCAATCCAGCCACGGGCCCATCCATCTGGCCCATCAAGACTCACTCTCATTTCATCAGTCCATAAAACCTTAGAAGAATCAGTTTTGAGATATTTCTTGGCCCAGTCTTGACGTTTCAGCTTGTGTGTCTTGTTCAGTGGTGGTCGTCTTTCAGCCTTTCTTACCTTGGCCATATCTCTGAGTATTGCACACCTTGTGCTTTTGGGCACTCCAGTGATGTTGCAGCTCTGAAATATGGCCAAACTGGTGGCAAGTGGCATCTTGGCAGCTGCACGCTTGACTTTTCTCAGTTCATGGGCAGTTATTTTGCGCCTTGGTTTTCCACACGCTTCTTGCGACCCTGTTGACTATTTTGAATGAAACGCTTGATTGTTCGATGATCACGCTTCAGAAGCTTTGCAATTTTAAGAGTGCTGCATCCCTCTGCAAGATATCTCACTATTTTTGACTTTTCTGAGCCTGTCAAGTCCTTCTTTTGACCCATTTTGCCTAATAATTATGCACACCTAATATAGGGTGTTGATGTCATCAGACCACACCCCTTCTCATTACAGAGATGCACATCACCTAATATGCTTAATTGGTAGTAGGCTTTCGAGCCTATACAGCTTGGAGTAAGACAACATGCATAAAGAGGATGATGTGGTCAAAATACTTTAATTTTTTTTATATATACACAGGGGACAAATGATTATAGAATATATACAGAAGGGGCAAAATGGATATATACAGGGCCCCTGTATATATTCCATTTTGCCCCCTGTATATATATCCATTTGCCCCGCTGTATATATTCCATTTTGCCTCTGTATATATATCCGTTTGCCCCCTCTGTATAGATTCCATTTTGTCCCCTGTATATATATCCATTTTGCCCCCTCTGTATATATTCCATTTTGCCCCCTGAATATATATCCATGGGATGCTGGTGTTAGGGGGAGTTCTGGGTGAGGGGGGGGGGGCGCCAAAATGTAGCTTCGGTTGTGTAGGCAAAGATCCTTGCACCGGCCCTGAATGTATTTCAGTAGTAAACGTTGGGGGACAACCATTTACATATAAAAATTGCACAAACCATATGACTTAATTTTAATCATTAACCGCCAATTTGTACAAACGCTATAAAATTATAATCATTTTTGTGCTTTTAGATTGGGAGATTATTGTTATGTTGAATTATATGATAATCTGTACATGTGAACAGACCTCCCGTTGCCTTAATCTTGAGCCACCCAAGCATTAGTTAAGATTTCGGTAGTCATACCTGTGCTAAAATGCTAGTCAGAGGCACTTGGTTCAATCCACTGTTGTTATAGTCTTGCAGAACCAGTATTGCAATATTGGAGAGCATGTCTAGTCCAGGAACATTCACATTGAAGTTGTCTATCTGCTTCTGTAGTTCTCCTGTGTACTGGAAGGAAGTTATAGGAAAGTAATGAGAGAACAGATTTATTACTATACAGCTTTACTCGGGATTTAGAGTAAAGCTTCTATCATCTCAACATTACTGGTTAGATATTAATGCAGTTAGCTTGGGATGAGTCACTTCCTAAAGTGTATTATAACAACACTAGGCTGAAGCGGATACTGAAATAATTTCAGTTATAAATAATATAGAATTATATGTGGAACACAGTTTGTAGTATTACGTCATTTTCATGTTTTCACAACCTGTATTAGTCAAACATACATACCCTAGAGTTTTCCTTGAATCCCTTAGTACACAATGTTGAAATGTAGTCTTATATGGTTATCACTTGCTATATATACAGATACAAGATCTATTTCTCTTGTGTTGCTGCACTCCCTCACTCCCTCAGCATAGTACCACAAATGAATCACACCGGCATGGGTTTCTTACCTGAGAAATGTTCAAGATGCTATCCAAGTCAATGGGATTAAGATCAATAACATTCCATATTGGGGCACCACCCTTGCACTGTCTAGAATAAACACAGAAAAATAATTTATTTCCAACAATATTCCCTTTGGTATTGGACCAGAGAGGGGTGCAGCTATAGGAAGTGTAAAGGCAACAGTTGCTCTGTATATGGTAGGCTAATAGCTGTAGGCAGTCTGGGCATGCTGGGAGTTGAAGTTTTGCAACAGCTGGAGGGCCTCAGGTTGGCCATCCCTGGTCTAGGGGTATATGCCAACTATACATCACAGACGTGCTGTGAATTGAACCTAAACTGTGGGTCTTCACTGTGTTGAGCAATTGGAAAGTAATTGCTTATAGTCCTAATGGCATTTATGGGTTAAAAAAGGTTTTAAACAGGTTGTCCCATTAAGACAACGTATCCCTTTTTCACAGGATGGGGGAGGACAAGCATCTTATCGGCGGGGGCCTGACTACTGATTCCCCATTTGAACGGAGCAGAGGTCACGCAAGCACGCTGCCACCCCAAGGTTGATGGAGACAGTTGCGGGCTCGTACTTGGCTGACTCTGGGAGTCTCATAGAGTTGAATGGAGTTGTAGACACACATGCATGTCTGCTGCTCCTTTCAAAAAACATGGACCCCAGTTCTCGTGTTTGATGAGTGCTCCAGCAGTCGGACCCCCGCCAATCAGACACTTATCATAATGGGACAACTCCTTTATAATGCAATATACACTGGAGCTGTCACTTATATGGCAGTTACCCTGAGGACCAGGAACCTGTCAGCAATAGGTCAGGAAAGTGCTTAAAGTTTCGGGTAGAATCTATAGACTGTGAGTTGTAACTTTTAAAGAGGTTGTCTTGTTTGTAAAACATATACTCTACTAGAGAATTTTGAGTTATACCTCATTCAGGACCCCATCTATTACAGTGACCACAAAGTGCATCTCTCAGTCTGGAGGAACCAGCACATCCATGCATTACACAGATAGCTTATTGACTACAATGCTTTATTTCTCCAGTGGAGGTGCTGCAGGGGAATTGGCAACTTGCCGCTGTGTTTTCCAGCAAAAGACCACTCTGTTATCAGCTCTGGACCCTCCAATGTATACATGTAATAGTTGTGATAAAATCCACACTACATATGGAATAACCTGGAAAGACACGAGCACTTGATACCTACCTATACATGTCAGTGATGTTGGAATTTTCTCTGAGCCCAAGTTGTTTTTTCAAATTAATGTCCTGAGGTAGATTGTTTGGATCATCCAGGAACTGCATACGATTAAACAAGGGGTCACAAACTTAAATATCAATGGCTAATTTATAGTGTAAGAGATTCTCATTTTTAGTCTACTTTCACATCTGCGTTTTCTCTTTCTGCCATTGATATCCGTCATAGGATCTCAAAACCAGAGGAAAAAGCTTCAGTTTTGTCCCCATTCATTGTCAATGGGGACAAAACTGAACTGAACGGAACGGAGAGAACCAGAATGCATTCCGTTCCGTTTTATTGCGTTCCCATGACGCACATAAAAGCACTGCACGCAACGTTTTTGAGTGCGCCATGGGATGTGAAGCAAGATGGATCACAATGTTAGTCAATGGTGCCGGATCCGTTTTCTGGTGCCCATTGACTTACAATGGTTTTAGTGTCGGATCCGTCTTGGTCATTTTAGAGATAATATAACCGGATCCATTCAAAACGGATGCAGCCGGTTATATTACAATAACGGAAGCATTTTTGCTGATCCCTGACGCTGATATGATAGTCTGTTTGCTCACCCTATAAATATTCCCATTGGCCCAATGTTTGCACACGAGGGTCTGTACATTTCCTCCAACCAGGAAGGTGATGAATACGAAAAGGATGATCAACCAGGAGAAGATAAGGGAGAGATATAGCTCACTGCAACAGAATCATGTGTATTAGATTGCAAGCTCTTCAGGAGACAGCTTTGTGTAATATGCATGTTATCATACTTTATACTATAGCATTCTTCCCATTTCGTAAAATGATGGCATATCGCTAGGATATATCAACACTTTATGATCAGTGAGTGCCTCACTTCTGAGACCCTCAGAATACTCAGGATGATGGGGCTGCGGAGCCGATTTAGCCCTGCCTTGTCTTCTAAGGCTAACCTGTACGGCAGGCTCCCAGTCTACCGGCTGCGCAGGGAACTGTAGCCAACTTCATTTGCTTGAATGGGGCTGTGCTACAGTTTCCTGCACATAAGGCGACAGGTGCCGCTGTGCAGGGAAAAACAGGGAATTTGGTGCTGCAGCCCCTCATTCTCAGTATAAGGGCTTGTTCACACGACTGTTGCCCCTCCGTGCCCATGCTGTGGACCGCAAATTGCAGTCCGCAATGCACGGGCACCGGCCGTGGGGCTGCCGCATGCAGATCGCGACCCCATTTACTTGAATGGGGTCCGCCATCCGTCCGTTCCACAAAAAGATAGAGCAGGTTCTATCTTTTGCGGTATGGAGGCATGGAGCTGAACCCACGGAAGTACTCCGTAGTGCTTCTGTAGGGTTCCGTTACGCACTGCATCTTCGGAATGGGTCCGCATCTGGCCGGTGCCCAGTGTATTGCGGACCCGCCGTATGAGGGCCGCAATATGGCAACGGAGGGGCAACGGTCGTGTGAACAAGCCCTTAGTGAGGGTCTTAGAGGTCGGATCCCCACCAATCATAAAGCAAATATGCCTTTAACCATTCATAGGAATATCTTCTTGATAGTATTTAGGTCAGATCAAAGCCCCCTGGGGAAATATATTTGGACGTAATACAGCCCAAACAAGTTTACCACATGGTGCCAAAAAAATACTACTGTACCCCGAGCACATACATGTTTTCAAATAAAACCACAGTGACGGTAAGATCAGTTTAAAACAGGTGTATAAATTCAAAGTGGATTTCAGGTCAGAGAGTGACTGTGGTGATCTGTTATGTGATCACTAAAAAAGCTTCCCACATGCTCCAGGTCTGAAACTTGAGGAACATTTTAGACATTAGCAGCTTCACTACTGACTTTACTGTTAGAACGCCTTTAAGTTCAGTTGTGACTTACATTAAGAGGAATCCAGCTCCATCTCTTCTCCTCAGTCTGCTGCTCTCAGGATCCCGCAATAAGTAGAGGCCCCAAAGTCCAAAAAGTAGCCCCAGCACAGTACAAATGGCTATCAAGAGCAGGATACAGCACAGGACAATACCTACTACCCATCTGTCGATTCAGAAATAGTAGAAATGTATAATTAAAGTATTCACAGTAACTTAGAGGGGTTGTCCAGGAATACTGAAGTTTTAATGGACACCCACAGCCTCGCCTCCACTTTGGAAAGAACCATACCTGCCTGCTCTCTGCTGTTCCAGTACTATTCTCGGGCTCCCATCTGTCTATCTTCCAGGCATAGGCACATGAGCTGCTAAAGCCAACCACTGGCTTCAGCAGTGACGTATCTCTTGTGGTCACATCACTGCTGAAGCCAGTGCTTAGCTGCAGCGGAGGAAATAAACAGTCTGTGGACCAGAAGATGGACTTGTGGGAGCTGGCGCACAGGACTGGGGTATGACGGGGAGCAGGCTGCAGGTGTCCGTTAAAACCTCACACACTAATCACAGATATGCACAAAAAAGTAAAAAAAACGAAACAAAACACACCACTCCACTTCCCATTGCTTTAATTCCATGTTCATGGTTAGTGGTGAGCGGCAGGGGCTATATTCGAATTTGCGATATTTCACGAATATTTGGGAGAATATTCGTCATAAATTCGCAAAAAATTGGCCATTATTTTCTTGATTGCAAAAATCGGCAATGTAATATGCGCGTATTGCGCGCACAATACAGGCGTGGCTCACTTTTTCTACATTTTTCAAGCTGCTAGAAGTTTCCTGAGACTGGAGAAAATAGTTGGCACGGCAGAACATTAAAAATGGCTTTATATGCAGGTAGAGTGCTCCAATATATTCGCGATTGCGCAAATAAGCACTAATGATGCGAATATTTTTTGGTGCAATACGTGCAACTTCACATTTAATCAGGTCTGAGTAGATATTACTGATTGGTGCACTAAGTATTGTTGTGAACTTGTGACATCACAGCACTATGTCTGTAGCATGTATGTATGTATGGACAGCCGGACCTATCACACTACCTAACACCCTGCACTGGAACCTATCAGCTACACTATATCAGGATATAACCTACACTGACTATCTCCCACTAACTATCTGTATTATATATATAAGCTAACTATCTATCTAATGTAATGAGTGGAAAGCACAGAGCACAGCAATGACACTGCTGTCTCTGGGGAGGTTCTTATATAGTAAGGGGTAGGCAACTTTACTATTGGTTGCTAGGGATGTTGCTAAGCTCAGACAAGCCTTCTCATTGGCCCACAAGCAAGAAACAGGGAGGGATCATGGGTTCAGATGAAAAAAAATCTAGAATATTCACAAATACGAATATATAGCACTATATTCTAAATCTTCACGAATTCTCGAAGTGGCGATATTCGCGATTAAAATTCGTGATTCGAATATTTGTGGCCAACACTATTCATGGTAGTCTTTAATTAAAATGCCATTAAACAATTAAAAAGATATACTAGCAAATCTACCCTTCATCTCCTTCTTTCCTTTGATCCTGTGTGGTCTCACATGAGAAATATACAAAACAAAAAATTCTTCTAAGCCATGTTCCCCCTCATCCTCCTCTCAATCCTCTGGCTGTAAAATAACTGTCTGGAGCCATCACCCTGCCCTGTCTGCAGTATTACAAAGCCCCATGCACACAGCCCAGGGGCATAACTACCATAGCGGCAGACCATGCGACTGCTATGGGGCCCAGGGCAAGAGGGGGCCCAGTTGGGATCATCCCATCTTCTACTGCGGGTGAAAACTTGGTCAGGACACCACCCTCTAAAGCAGGGGTCTGAAACCTTTTTCAGACAGAGTGCCAATTTAAGAAAAAAAAAAATCAAAGTTGAAGCGCTCAGCGTGCCGGGCAATACAGAAAAGTCATATAACACAAACTGTATGTGACAAAAAAACTAATAATCAGTTTAACTTACCACTAAATGCGACCCTTGTTCCTGACTTTCTTTGCAAAGACGATCCAGTTTTAGTTCATATGAGGAGACTTTTAGGTCCCTCTGGCAGTCACATATAGGCTCACTATCCTCCACACCCCCTAAAGTTGTCAGAAGCTTTCTCCCTATCCCCCCCAGCAATCACATGTAGGCTCACTATCCTCCACACCCCCTAAGGGTGTCAGAAGCTTGTTCCACATTGTCCCCTAATTTTACCAAGAAGTTACAAGCAGGCTTACCATTCTCCCACCCCCCAAAGTTGTCAGAAGCTTGGCCATATTGACCCCCAATACTCCCAGCAGTCACATACAGGCTCAACATCCTCCCTCAAAAGTTGTCAGAAACTTGCTCCCCATCCCTCCAGAAATCATATGCAGGCTCGCTATCTTCCAACACCCCCAAAGTTGTCAGAAGTTCGCTCCACATTGTCCCCCCATTTCCCCAGCAGTTACATTCAGGCTCACCATTCTCCCACCCACCAAAAGTTGTCAGAACCTTTCCCCACACTGTCCCCCATAACACCCAGCAATCACATGCAGGCTCACCATCCTAAACCCATCTCCAATTTAGTCATAAAGCTTCTCCCATTCCCCAAGCTCACTATCAACCTTCCATCTGACTGCCCCAGCACATCATACCCTGCTGTCCCCTATGCCACTACTACTCCTTACCCTCTGCTGTCACCTGTGCTACTACTACTCCCATCTCCTTAACCGTCACTTGTGTCACTATTACTCCCATCCCTGTCACCTGTGTCATTAATCATATCTCTATTCTGTCAGCTGCGCCAGCAGAACAGCAGTTGAGGAACACTAGCGGTACAGCAGCCAGCCAGCGAGGTAGTGGAGTCTGAAGATGGCTGGCACGGCGTGAAGCGTGAGGGGCGGGTCTTGGTGATGGTTTCTGTATAGTGCATCAGTACTCAGCCAGCCAGCCAACCATGAGGCAGTGGAGTCTGAAGATGGATGGCACTGTGGGAAGCATGCGGGGCGGGCCAAGCAGACCCTGTGTATCGAGTCTGAATTTTTTTAAATGAAAGGTGCAGTGCATTGCGATGCAGTGTGACTGCGTGCCAGTCATATATGGCCTACGTGCCAACTCTGGCACGCATGCAGGGGGTTGCCGACCCCTGCTCTAAAGGAACAACTTTTAGCAAACGAGGCAGTGGAAAAATGGCCCAAGGGTCATTGAAAGGGGTTTAGGCGGAAACCCTTCTGTCCTGTGTGGGGGCCTAGTTTGATCTTTGCTATGGGGCCCTTACTTCTCTATGTACGCCACTTCCACAGCCGCTCACCATTTAAAAATTGAATAGATCAGCCAGAGATTAATTAGTTCTCTTCAGGATTTCTAGATCCTGCCGAAAATGCAGACAGACATGGGGGCAACTATATATTTTCTTTAATTCATTTTTAGAAATATTGTCCCTTTAAGACATCTCAGTCAGGTCCAACTGCTGAGACCACTGTTCCCCACTGATTTTAAAAAGAGTTCCCATTTGATTTGGATTAATTGGCTTTACATGTCTGTACAATTTATATTTACCTGTAGTATTCGTAGCGTTCTGCTTCATGGCCATACATTTCAATCTTTAGTTGAATGTTTAGTACCTCTCTATCTATAGGGTCAATATATCGTAGAATGGGGATTTTGCTTGCATAGGATTGAATTTCTTGTTCTGCATTATTCAAGGCAGACCTAATATCTGGAATTAGAGAAAACACAACATGAGAATGATTTTAGGATATTAAATCATACAAAAAAGCATCTGACCTCTTTAGGCCCTTTGGGTTTGCAACTTACCAGTAAAACTTTTGTCAGCCTGAGTGGTCACGAGTTTTGGCATATCGTTGGAAACTTGAAGTGCCTGAGAGGATAAGAGAATGGGAATTAATGACAAGTCAGAGAGGGGGAGGGATGAGGAAAGCAGTCGGGGCCTGCAAGGAAGATGAAAGAACGGGGATGACAGAATGACACAAATAACAAACGCAGAACACTAATAAGAAAGTAGAGAGAAGAACAGTAGAGGAGCCACCTCATGGAAAGCCACCACAGGGATAAAATAAAAAGTGAAAAGGTGAATGAATAAAAACTAATTTTCAAGAAATCTTTGGCTGTTATGGGCCTGGGTGAATTAACTGTATGTAGCACACATGTCTCTTTGATGAAAATCAATTAGAAATTCAAGAACCCTTCTTGGTTAATGTAGACGTCAGCAGTTAAGCCAAAGATTATGGCTTAGTTTAATCCATTCACACATGGGAAATCTTCCTACATCACCAATCATGAAGTATAAGGACAAATTAGAAGGTTGTAAGTGATGAAGAAAGTAGTTTAATATAGATGAAAACCAAAAGAAAGCGCTTGAGGTAGATTTCTCCATTCAGGAACTTGAAGGGGCAATTAAATTATGTTCGGGCAACTCCACCCCCGGTTCAGACGGACTCCCATATGAATTCTACATTAAATATAAGGAGATTATTCTCCCTAGATTATTTGGGGTCTTAGCTGAATCGTTGGAGGATGGGAAACTCCCAGACTCAATGATGGAAGCTGTAATAACATTAATCCCCAAAAAAAGGCAAGGACCCCACAGACCTGGGATCTTATAGACCGATTTCACTGATGAATGCAGATGTAAAGCTTTTTGCAAGGATCCTGGCCACAAGGCTCTCTAGGGTTATTCCCTCCATTGTCCATCCGGACCAGAACGGTTTAATTCAAAATAAGGGTACTCATCATAACCTCCATCGGCTCTTTGCTAATATACAGGCTCCTGGGGGAGCTGCCCGCTCCATCCTGTCACTAGATGCCTCCAAGGCCTTTGACAGAGTGGAGTGGCGTTTTTTGTGGAGGGTTCTGGCCAGGATGGGCTTTGGGGAGGGATTCATAAACATCCTTAAATTACTGTATAGATCCCCTACGGTGAAGTTGAGTCTCAATGGGATCCTGACTACTAGTTTTGATCTAAACAGAGGTACTCGACAGGACTGTCCACTATCTCCACTGTTATTTGACATTTACATCGAGCCCCTAGCTGTAGCCATTAGGCAGGATGATCAAATTAAAGGATTTGGAACATTAGGAGTGGAAGATCGTATCTCCCTATATGTGGATGATGTTCTTTTTTACATAGATCACACGGAAACAACTCTGCCAAGAATTATCCGAATGGTTAAATTATTTGGTGAGGTATCTGGTCTACATATAAACTGGTCGAAGACCAGTTTGATGCCAATAGACCCGCTACCCCAAAAGGAGTTCTTGACAACCCAGTTAGATGTTGCTGACACTCTTCAATACTTGGGCTTGATGACCAAAGGTGTGCAATGCCCCAAGGTTGAAAATTTTGTGCAACTTAATCTGACCCCATTGATAACCAAAACTAGAGCAAAAATAGGGATAGGAAAAAAGAAAAAGAAAAGGTATTAACTATATTGAGTGATTACTCAAATTCTTTATTTTTATGTATTTGTTGTATATACCAATAAAGTTGTTAAATAAAAAAAATAGAGGAAAACCAAGTACAACTCGATAGCTGGTAAAAACAACTAAAGGGGTTGTCAGGAGGAAACTTGATAACACGGGATCTGCCTACAATAAAGAAGTGATTACTTACTTACCTGTTAGATCTCACATCACCGCTCTAGTTTTCCCAGCCTGGCTGCAGCAGTGATGTCACGCCGATAATATGTGACCTCTGCAGCCAATCACTGCAGCCAGGTGAACAGATCCCGGCCAGGAGAACCGGAGCATAGATGTGGAATGTGGCAGGTAAGTAATGACCATGTAATGACCATGTTGTTATTGTAGGCAGATCCTCTGTATTGTCCTGTTTCCTCCTGAAACCAGACAGATCCTTTCAAGAAATGTATTTGCTAAGGCCTAGTGAAGTCCACAGATATGGCAAGACCTTCAATACAGCAGCATCTATTGTACTGTATGTAGTAATTCTAATTTCCTTGTAGCAAACACATATAGAAATTGCTTAGTCTTAAAGGGGTTGTATGGTCTACTCAGCTTCCAATACAGGAATTAATAGAGCTCTGGAGAACCACTTGCTACCGCATTCCCCCACAATTATCAGTAGTGGGACACCTTGCTATAAGCTCATCATCAGTGAGAACCTCCAACAAAAAGAAACTATCCAAAGCAGGCACCACCTTTAATGATCTAGAACTTTGTAATATAGGCGTCTCCATAACGTTATCTATGACCAATTTCCCTTACCATAATCCTACCTTGTACTCCACACCACCTAATGCCAGTGTGAAGGAGGAGGTGGGGAGAGGAGAGGGCTAATCCTGACTCTAGTGCTCTCCTCGGCTGCCTGGGCACTGAATGGCGGGGGGGGTGTCAACCCTTCTTTCCCTCGCTAGACTTTTGGGGACTCCTGCCTAGTGGTTGCTGGGGTGCCCTTGATGTTAAGGAAGAATGAGCAGCAGGGTGCAAGGCAGGAAAACAGGAGGTAGGTGATGATGATGATTAGGTATACAGACCACAGACCAGGCTGGCTTTGTTATATCAAAGTAATGTCTCTCCTTTACTGAATAGATGATAGGGGTCACAGTACAAATATATGCTGCAGGCACAGTCCTGAACTACAGTGTAGGCTTTTCCCATAAGGCTGCGTATATAAGGTGGCTGTTATGGTGGTAATTGACCCTGAGTCTCTGTCTTTATAGCCGCTAGCGATCTTCCCAAAATGACCAAAGGTGTGCAATGCCTCAATATTTCCCTGCACGTCCCAACTGCGGGTGCAGGCCTCGATCAGATGGTCAAGTGTAGTGAGCACCAAAAGCAAAAACCCAAACCACCGGCAGTAAAGTCTAAAGGTGGAATTGGATTACCTTTACTAACTCACGCCGAGAACTGCCCCATGGTCCTCAACTATCTGCAAAATTACATTTTTCTTTCTCTCAGAGGTTAATCCTTAGCAAAGTTGCTTTTACTGGCAGCTTCACTCACAGGAACAGGATTTTCCTGGAGCAGGGTTAGTCTTGACCTTCTTGGCAGGCGCTCACACCAAATAGATCAACACTCTAGCCTACTTATTTGCAAATTCTCCACTAGCCAAAAGAATATGGGACCAGTGCATAATCTGGCAACTAATACTAAGAAACTTTGGTAGTTAAAGGAGTTGCCTCATCATAGACAATGGGGGCATAATGCTAGGATATGCCCCCATTGTCTTATAGGTGCGAGTCCCACCGCTGGGACCTACCGTATATAGAGAACGGAGCCCTGCAAGGTGGTGGCTGGAGGACTCCAGTCCGGTCACCACCAAGCCAGCCCCCCCTTAGAAGTGAATGAGAGCATACCGCGCATGCGCGGCCCCCACTCCCATTAATTTCTATGAGGCTAACGGAATTTCAATAGAAAATTAATGGATGGCGGCTGCGCATGCACAGTGTGCCTTCCTTCACTTTCTGGGCTCCGTTGTCGATATAGGTGCGGGTACCAGCAGTGTGACCCCTACCTATAAGACAATGGGAGCATATCCTAGCTATATACCCCCATTGTCCATGATGAAACAACCTCTTTAAGGGTTTCCTACCTATACAGGGGCTTTTTGGGCTACATAGTGTGTAGATCATAGTCAGCACCACTGCAAACACCTTTACCACAGTATATTAATTTTCTTTACTGATATTGTATTGAAATTATTTAATCTTTACAAAATAGAACTACCTTCTGGAAAATCCCAGGTAGATTGACTTTTCTCACATTGACTAATTTATCCAAAGAAATAGAAGGAACCTAAAATATAAAACACATGTCAGTAGAAAGTACGTCTTAATATTTATCTATCTATCTAATTTCCATTGGTTTGATAAAAGGGTCAGTATAACAGTATGCTCACACCTGGCTCTGGTTCGGGTTCAGCTGCACATTTTGTATAATGCTGGCAGCATCGCTGCAGTCCTCACAGCTTGGCTCTGATAAAATTGCTAGTAGATTATCTTTGTGACTAATCAGCGTGGCCAAAAGTTCCCTTTCTTTTCTTTGCAGGTTCATCAGAGTCATGTTAACATCCACTACTATCTGAACTGCCCTTTCCAGATCTGTGAAGAATACAGGAGAAAAATAATATTAAGCATTTAAGTTAAAATCAAGTTTCAGGAGAACCTCTAGGCTGCGTTCTTATGTGCCAAATGGCACTGCTAGTATGCCATGCTGCCAGTTACCAGACAAAATGTTTACTGTAAATTACTGCAATTTCGCCATGGATTTTTTCACCATTCAGCAAGTGAGAATATAAACCTACAGTCGTGGCCAAAAGTTTTGAGAATTACATAAATATTGGAAATTGGAAAAGTTGCTGCTTAAGTTTTTATAATAGCAATTTGCATATACTCCAGAATGTTATGAAGAGTGATCAGATGAATTGCATAGTCCTTCTTTGCCATGAAAATTAACTTAATCCCCCAAAAAAATGTCCACTGCATTTCATTGCTGTCATTAAAGGACCTGCTGAGAACATTTCAGTAATCGTCTTGTTCACTCAGGTGAGAATGTTGACGAGCACAAGGCTGGAGATCATTATGTCAGGCTGATTGGGTAAAAATGGCAGACTTGACATGTTAAAAGGAGGGTGATGCTTGAAATCATTGTTCTTCCATTGTTAACCATGGTGACCTGCAAAGAAACGCGTGCAGCCATCATTGCGTTGCATAAAAATGGCTTCACAGGCAAGGATATTGTGGCTACTAAGATTGCACCTCAATCAACAATTTATAGGATCATCAAGAACTTCAAGGAAAGAGATTCAATTCTTGTTAAGAAGGCTTCAGGGCATCCAAGAAAGTCCAGCAAGCGCCAGGATCGTCTCCTAAAGAGGATTCAGCTGCGGGATCGGAGTGCCACCAGTGCAGAGCTTGCTCAGGAATGGCAGCAGGCAGGTGTGAGCGCATCTGCACGCACAGTGAGGCGAAGACTTTTGGAAGATGGCCTGGTGTCAAGAAGGGCAGCAAAGCAGCCACTTCTCTCCAAAAAAAACATCAGGGACAGATTGATCTTCTGCAGAAAGTATGGTGAATGGACTGCTGAGGACTGGGGCAAAGACATATTCTCCGATGAAGCCTCTTTCCGATTGTTTGGGGCATCTGGAAAAAGGCTTGTCCGGAGAAGAAAAGGTGAGCGCTACCATCAGTCCTGTGTCATGCCAACAGTAAAGCATACTGAGACCATTCATGTGTGGGGTTGCTTCTCATCCAAGGGAGTGGGCTCACTCACAATTTTGCCCAAAAACACAGCCATGAATAAAGAATGGTACCAAAACACCCTCCAACAGCAACTTCTTCCAACAATCCAACAACAGTTTGGTGAAGAACAATGCATTTTCCAGCACGATGGAGCACCGTGCCATAAGGCAAAAGTGATAACTAAGTGGCTCGGGGACCAAAACATTGACATTTTGGGTCCATGGCCTGGAAACTCCCCAGATCTTAATCCCATTGAGAACTTGTGGTCAATCCTCAAGAGGCGGGTGGACAAACAAAAACCCACTAATTATGACAAACTCCAAGAAGTGATTATGAAAGAATGGGTTGCTATCAGTCAGGAATTGGCCCAGAAGTTGATTGAGAGCATGCCCAGTCGAATTGCAGAGGTCCTGAAAAAGAAGGGCCAACACTGCAAATACTGACTCTTTGCATAAATGTCATGTAATTGTCGATAAAAGCCTTTGAAACGTATGAAGTGCGTTTAATTATATTTTACTACATCACAGAAACAACTGAAACAAAGATCTAAAAGCAGTTTAGCAGAAAACTTTGTGAAAACTAATATTTGTGTCATTCTCAAAACTTTTGGCCACGACTGTAGATATGCACCTGTAACTATGGAAAGAAACTGGCTATGAAACTTAGTAAAGAATAATAGCTGCTCATAGGCAAGACATCTAGGCATTTAGGTTATGAAATAAATCCAAGTATTGGTATTAAAAGTATTGCTCAAGTACATATAGAGCTTTTTGTCGTTCCTTTATTTATCCATCCAGAAATTAAGCAAATACTCGGCCAACGTTTTGGTCCAATCCTTGGACCTTGTTCACAGCCTACATAAACATGCAAAGAAGGAAATATGATAGAGAACCTGTGTATTGTATGAGACATACAAGTTAGGTCCAGAAATATTTGGACAGTGACACAAGTTTTGGCATTTTAGCTGTTTACCAAACTATATCCAAGATATAGTTAATCAATATAGGCTTTAATTTGAGGGTATTCACATCCTAACTGGAAGAAGGGCTTAGGAATTACAGGCCTTTAATATGTCACTGCCTCTTTTTCATGGTATCTGGACAATTATCTATAAAGCTATTTAATAGGCTGCATGAGCTATTCCCTCATGAATCCATCATCAGTTAAGCAGGTAAAAGGTCTGGAGTTGACTCCAGACTTGGCATTTGCATTTGGTTAATGTGAACCCACAACATGCGGTCTCAGTGAAAGTGAAACAGACCATCATTAGGCTGAAAAAAAAAGAAATCCATCAGATAGTGGAAATGGTAGGAGTGGCCAAATCAACAGTTTGGTACATTCTGGTAAAAAAAAAAAGAAGCTCACTAGGGAGCTTGGGAACTCAAAAAGGCCTGGACATCCATGCAGTATCCTTTCCATAGTGTATCTATCTACCATAAAGAGAAGACTTCATGAGAGCAATATAGAGGGTTCACCACAAGGTGCAAGCCATTAGTCAGCCTCAAAAATAGAAAGGCCAGATTAGATTTTGCCAAAAACATCTAAAGAATCCAGCGCAGTTCTGGAACAGTATTCTTTGGACAGATGAAACAAAGATCAACCTGTGCTAGAGTCATGGGAAGAAGAAAGTATATGGAAGGCTTTGAACGGCTCATGATTCAAAGCACACCACCTCCTCCTGAGCTCTGTACAGATCACAGAGTATGCCTAGAAAGCTCTACCATAGAGGTCAATAAGTCTCCTCCTGTCTATTGTGTCTATGGCCCGTGATGGCTGCTGTAAAGCATATCTCTAAATGCTGTTAACACCTCCGCTCTCATAATCATGTTCAGGAAACAGAATAAAAAATAAAGTATCAGTTAATAAATGCAGATTAGAAAAATCCTTTGATAGGATTTACTATTCCTGCGCTGGATTGCGTTCAGTGCACATAAGACATTGTAGTACGAGGTGATCAATGAAGAAGTGAATGGTGCAGGGTGCATTTACCTCTTGTTGTCTGGAGCCCGTCTTCTATGAGAGGGCGAATCTCGTTATTCAGCCTGGCATTCACAGTCTCATTCACAGCTGGAGTGAAGCCTATATGGACACCACACGGAGAAGAACATAATCAGATCTCATGCATTCTTCTAACATATGATGAGTTGGAGACTTCAAAACCAAGCAGATCAGTGTCTGTGATCCTGGTTACAAATGGCTAATTGCTGCATCACAGCTAGAGATAAGTAATACATTTGTAGCTGGTGACTCCTTTGAGTGGGACAACATTTCAGTAATTGCTCTTTACAAAGCACGGCGCGATTAGAAGCTCACACAATACTGAGCATTCTTCATATATGACCGCTTGAACAAGAAACGTCAGAGATAGGAAAACAGCCACATTATTCTGGGAAGAATGATTTGCTAACGTCAATCAACAGCATTAAAAGTGTTCTGTTTTTTTTTTTAAATAGAAACAGCGCCACTCAGGCCCATTGGCTGTGTTTGGTATTGCAGCTCAGTCCCATTCACTTGAAATGAGGAGGAGCTGCAAAACGAAACATAGATCATGGGCAAGAGTGATATTGTTTCTAGCAGAAAAATGTCATACCCTTTTTTTCTGTCCTAATATATCCCCCCTTAATGAAGTTAATCTATTAAAATTGATTCATTTTCCACAGAAAATTGGCCTGACATTTGCCCTGTGTAAAACCGCCATTGGTATATGTAGTACAAGGCTTCAGAAGAACCACACTTTATTGATTAGGCAGAGTTATTTAGGCAACTGTTTGGAGGTATTATATAAGCACCATGCGGCTATGTTCTTTGGTCACTGTATGATATAAATTTTGGTACTATAGGTACATAGTAAGGGAGGGTCAGCCCTTGTGTACAGTATATCAGTTCCTCAATAGCATTGAAGTTTACGCATTATGATTAATCCCCTAAAATAATATTGCAATCTGAAGTCCTCACATTAGAATCTGGCGCAGTCTGTTAATAAGACAAAACACAAAAATGATAAACACATCCTGCACAACATGGTAAAGAGATACACGGATGTACATGGCCATAATCAAAGAGAAAAACCCAGAAGACAGTAGCACTATCAAGGCACCGAATGCAAAATCTTTATATAAACTAATACCACATCTCATATGCTAAATATTAGCTTCTTAGCAAATATATTTTCTATGGTCACCTTGCCGCTGTGGGTGGGCACATATATATTTGAAACAATGTGTTAAAAATAGAGACGAGCGAAGTTTTGGAAAATTCGATTTGGCTGCTTTGCCGAATCTTACAAAAAAATTGCTTCGATAGCGCACCTAAGATGCTGCGATCATACATAATTGTGGCATCTGAGAGTAATAATACAGTGTAAAATTAACCTTAAAAAATTTAATCATACTTACCGTCTCCATTTGCTTGCAACAGGCCGCCCGCCGCCATCTTGCTTAAAGATCTTGCGCGGCCTGAGGCGGCGTGGTGACATCATACATCACCATGCACGGGATTTCGGCCGAGATCTTCAAGTAAGATGGCGGCACCCAGCCCGTCGCGAGCAAATGGAGGAGGTAAGTATGTTGTTTTTTTGTTTTTATACACTATTTCAGGTTAAATCGTTCGCTACCACGAGGCACGAAGAAATTCAGCTTTGCTGCAAATTGAATTTATCCTGAAATTCAGATCGAATTCCACTTTGTTGGATTCGATTCGCTCACCTCTAGTCAAAAACCCTCAGGACTGCAAGGAAGTCAAATTGCAGAAACTTGTCCTATAGAGCATGTCAACAGAATACAGGCTGCTGTAATTACATGACGTCATACAGGGTCAAGGAAAGTAGCACTGCATACCTAGGCATATAAGCCTTTGAGGAGTCTGGCAAGGATGTTTGCCTGCCCCTATGGGAGCTGTAATGGTTGCTTTCTGCAAGCATAGGAAAGACTACATAGCTAAAATAAAAGCCTGAAATGTAACAACTTGACAGTAGAGGACAACCCAAGGGCTTGTAGATTGAAATACTCTTTAATATACTGATGTGTGTGTCCTGCTCTTCAACTTGTACTTTCTGCTTTTCCTAAATACTTTGATTGTTTTCTTTTGGCTTTCTTTTGTGATGTTTAGCCAGGGATTCATATCTGTTGGCTGAGCCAATTTGTTGTCCTCGGATATATTACAGACCGTGTGTGCTCACTTAACTGAATTATCTTGTTTCTATACATGAGGTCTAATTATATGGGTTAATAGGCCATAGATGTGCAATCTATATCCATTTCATTTTAAGCCAGTTTAATTGTTTTCTGTAGTGATTGTTGTATGCAGGTTATCTGCTCCACTGCTAGATTATATTACTGGGCATTACACCATGGTAGATTGCAAATGCGTTAGTACGGTAATAATCTAATCAATGGGTATCCTGTTGGATACAGGCGGGGGTGATGAAAGGAGTAGAAAAAGGGCAATTGGGTTTATCCCCTCAAATCCATCTTGTAAGTTCTAGCAGTAGTCCACCGTTGGAGTGTATGACTTGTTTCTCCCAATGTTTGCAGAAGTGACATGTATGTGACCACTGCAGCCAATCACTGTTCTCAGCCATATATTGCTAAGGACAGTGATTGGCTGCAGCAGTGATGTGATGTATACCTCATTGTCAGTGCTTCAGTCTGTAAACAAACACTGGGAGAAGTGCCGGAAAGGCGAGAGAATGGACAGAGAGGTGAGTATGTAATGGTTGTTTTTTTCACAACATTTGGGGCATTGGTATATTTTCTAATTATCTCAGACAAACCCTTTTAATAAGGTCATTTTAATATATTGCAAGGGCATTGTGCACTGGAATGTTTGCTGGAGCTTCTCTTGTGGTTTTATGCTCACTGCTTAAAGGGGTTGTCTCATTAAAGAGTAGCAGACTCTCCCTGCCCTCCTGCAGCTGATTGACAGCTTTCTTCCTATTGTTGTGCATAGGGAGAAAGTTGTCAAATCGGCAGTGCGTGGTGGCGAAAGGCGTCAGCTCATGAATATCAAGGACTCCAACAGAGTGCACGCATCATTGAGATTACTTGTGTGAGATTACAGTGATATTATGGAAACTACAAGTGACAAACAAGTGACAGCCTACCATAATGAGGACTTCTGTCATTACTTCAGGTAGGGCAGCATAAACCATTTAAAGGAACTGATCCACTATGTTATGCCTAGTGGGGACTAATAGGTGACAAACAACTCCAAAGAGAACTTCTGAGGAGCAGCTCAAGTCTCATATGGAATGGGGTCCACCTGCAGATTACTCTTTTGCTATGTGCTGACCCATGAGTTGTCTCACAGTAGATTACTATGGGTCTTCTCATGGCCGCAATCACTATGACAGGATGTGTTACAAAAAGCAAAAGAACCAGTCTTGAAAAGAGCGGGCTTGGAGACAGACCCTTTACATAAAGTTGGGCTTCATTTTCACTTTACTGTGAGCTTTGATTTTTTTATGTATGTTTTTGGATATACTTTCATCTTAGATGGTAGTGATGGAGTCTATGTGTGGGTGTTAAGGTAGGTGTGTACCCAGGTGTGAGGTAAATAATTAAATTGCATATATTTTGTAGATAGACTATTATGCTTACTCTGTAAATCAGCAAAAACTCTGGATTTCGGGATCGAATAGTCTGAAACCACTTTATTGATGGCCTAAAATAAAGAGAAACATTTACAAGACATTACTCATTTCATTCTGGTACACATGCCTCCTGTTGTGTTGACCCCATATCCCCCAACAACTTTAGACAACAGAATTATATTTTTTTTTGTAAAGAAATCAATTTCCTTTGTTCCATGCCGTCTGAAGCTCATATAGGTAATGGCACCTTGAGGTTGCAGGCAGATCAACACTGTACAATAATGGCTAATGACCTGCTAATTAGAACTGTGACTTCCATTTTCTAGGTTGTGTGGGTGAAGCACAACTACAAATAGGACAAACCTCCAAACATCTAATGTGCCAAGAAGTTGTTCATGGTTCTAAATAGGGCAGTTCTGTAGCTTCACTGTGGAAACCTAATCCTCACAACATCTGACATTAGTGAACATAAAGAGGCCCATTAGTTCTACCTGCTTATGATTTTGGCAGAGTGATTGTTCTTAGTAGGGCTAGCAAAGTTCCTATGGTGCTTCAGACATATTCCAGAAGTATACAGTGACAAATCATAGGGAAGGGAATTTTACTAGCATTTCCTATGCCAGTCTTGATCTAGTTTGAGCTGGGCAGACTAGATGGAGCAGGTGGTCTTTTTCTGCCATAAATTTTTTATGTTTCTATGGCCTGAGATGCTCATATTTTAATAAAAGGTGAAGGCCTCAATAAAATAGATACAATTCTGACCCTCCTCCCTCTATGCTAGCTATGAGCCAATTTTTGGCATAAATTATAATAAATTTGCTGGGTCACAGGAGGCCATGTCTCCTCTTGCTAAGCCCCATATGCCACTTGAACTTTTTTGGAAAGCATAGCGTAAAACCCCAAAAAGGTCATATAATTTTTTTAACAAAGGGTGACTTTTTTTATGCCAATTTTGTGGCGCACAAGACTAGATAAATTTACCCCATAGACTTATGTGGGGAGTAATATATCTTCATGTCCGGCCACCAGGTTGGCTTCAGAAAAGAAATAGGAATATTAACCCCTTACATGTTTGCTTTTCATTCATGGTGCCCAAGGCAGGAAATTCCGAATGTAGCCCCACCCACCCTCAATCAAGTTCAGCATGATAGCTGACAGCATCATTAAGGGGGTTGTCTAATGAAGAAAACCCTATTGAGTCATAGAAAGTGGCATTTGTTCTGTAAAACTTGACAGTATTATACATTTTTGTGATAGCTAATATATTCAGAACAAGGCATAGTGAAGTAGTAGAAGAAGAAGAAATGGCAGTGGATGGAGTACAATAAGTAACTCAATATGGCTGTTCTCACTAATATGGGGCACTGGGTCATCTGGAAATGAATGCAAAAACAATTATGCAGCAACCTCCATATGCAACATGCATATATCAAGGGGAGAAAAACAGAACTGGATCGCACATTCACATGCTATGCCTAGAGCTAATCAAACTCACTTCTCAGCGCAATATTAAGTGCACAGCCCCCTATACTACATGCTGTACAAGAGGCATTAGTGTACATTTTGATCAAAAGGCATAAGCCCACTCACCACGCCAAGGTTGCATCTTTGAGTGGGACCTACTCTGACAAAAAGGCGCAGCACACTGCGGTGACAAAGCGGCACTGCCCTAGTAGGCAGCGGGACCCAGGAGTCAAACAGCAACCCTGCTGTCCGACAATGCAACATCCTACTGCAATGCAGTGGTTCACAGTAAAAAGGCATGTAAAGCTGTGCTTTCATGTAATATATGTATTTCATGTATTTGTGCTAACCAAGGAGTTAATAGGCTGTATTTACATCCATCACTAGATGGGACTGTTCATTCCCTCTTTATATAGAGAGTAGGGGTGAGCCCAGTGTTCATTTTAGTGTGTGTGAGTCTAAGGGCAGAGAGCAGAGTACATGTTAAAAATCTGATCTGAAAGCCAGCCCCGGATTAGGTGCCAGCCTTGGCAAGGCAAGAGAAAGACCAGGAAAGAGCCCAAAAAGCAGCCCAGATGTAAAAGAGAAGGTGTAGAGAGAGTTTCTTTGGAGTATTGCTGTCTGAAAAGGACGACTGAGTCTCCATAGCCACATGTCAAGGAGCTTAAAGTCTTAAAGTTCCTGGGCACTAGTGTTGATTGCGAATATTCTAATCGCAAATTTTTATTGCGAATATCGCCACTTTGAGAATTTGCGAAGATATACAGTAGAATATAGTGCTATATATTTGTGATTGCAAATATTCTAGATTTTTTTTCTATCAGTAACCTCCCCTCTTGCTTGTGGGCCAATGAGAAGGCTGCAATGTCTTTGTCGGAGCTTAGCAACATCCCTAGCAACCAATAGGAAAGTTGCCTGCCCCTTACTATATAAGAACCTCCCCAGCAGCCATTTTCTGCTGTTTTCTTGCAGTTCTGAGACAGAGAGCAGTGACATTGCTGTGCTCTGTGCTTTCATCTGGATCATATTCCTTATCCAATTACATCAGATAGTTAGTTAGCTCATATATATAATACAGATAGTTAGTGTAAGACAGTCAGTGTAGGTTAGATAGTGATAGAGTGTAGCTGATAGGTTCCAGTGCAGGGTGTTATGTAGTGCGGTAGGAATTACTGTTTCTCTGCTGTCCATACATACATGCTACAGACATAGTGCTGTGATGTCACAACAATACTTAGTGCACCAATCAGTAATATCTACTCAGACCTGATAACATGTGAAGTTGCATGTATTGCGCCAAAAATATGCGCATTATTAGTGCCGATTTGCGTAATAGTGAAAATAATGACGAGATCACGAATTCTAAAATTCGAGAATTTATTGTGAATATTATGCGAAAAATTTCATGAAATATCACGAAAACTAATATTGCCTATGCCGCTCATCTTTTTCTTTGATCTCATTGACCCACAAGAAAGAAGCAGGGAGGAATCATGTTTTCAGATGTGAAAAAATGACAAATATTCGATATAGCGAATATATAGCACTATATTTAAAATATTCGCAAATTAGCGAAGTTGCAATATTCGCAATAAATATTCGCTATTCGAATATTCGCGCTCAACACTACCAGCCAGCCCTGTGATGTCACAGCCCTATAAATAGCCTCAGCCATCTTGGATTCAGCCATTTTCCAGTGAACTTAGTGCAGGGAAAGAAGTCAGCAGGCACTAGGGACAGTGCTACAAAAGACTTGAAGTTCAGGGAAAGAGCATTGGAAGTGTAGGGAAAGGATAGGGAGGAATCATTCCACAGTATTGAAGCAGAACAGGGTTCAATAGGGGTGTGTACTGCCTGGGTAATAGGAACAATCCTATTATACCTTTCTGCACTGACTGGTAATCCAAATTGCAATTATACTGCTGCTCATTTCAGGTTTGCAATAGATAATACCTCTGTAATTCCAGCAAACTGTTCTTGTTATTGGGGTCTTATTAGCTCTTCTGCGGTGCAGTTATTTAAATGTTCTAAAGCCTTTTTTTGGCGTGTATTAGTGGAGAAAAAAAAAGGGGCTTATTAGCCGTTGTGTGTTGAAGTGAGAAAATTGCAGCGCTTTTTGGAATGTATTAGTGGCAAAAAAAAATATTATTTGCTGTTCTCGGCCACAGTTATATGTTCTGAAGCCTCTTTTTGGGGTGTATTAGTGGGGAAAAAGAAAACGTGCTTATTAGCTGTTGTGTGGTGAAGTGAGAAAATTACAGCCCTTTTTGGCGTGTATTAGTGTCAAAAAAAACTTTTTTTGCCGTTCACGGCCGCAGTTATATGTTCTAAAGCCTTTTTTTTGGCGTGTATTATTGGGGGAAAAACAGGGGCTTATTAGCTGTTGTGTGGTGAAGTAAGAAAATGACAGCCCTTTTTGGAGTGTATTAGTGGCAACTTAATTTGCCGTTCACGGCTGCAGTTATATGTTCTGAAGCCTCTTTTTGGGGTGTATTAGTGGGGGAAAAGAAAAAGGGCTTAATAGCCGTTATGTGGTGAAGTGAGAAAATTAAAGCCCTTTTTGGCGTGTATTAGTGGCAATAAAAAAATATTTGCCATTCACGGCTGCAGTTATATGTTCTAAAGCCTTTTTTTGTCGTGTATTAGTGGGGGGAAAAAAGGGAGGAAGGAAAAATGAGACGCACAACGGATCCTGTCTGTGTAGCAGCTGTAAGGCCTGTATGGTCCCATCAGAATTGGCTTATGATTTGGTAGCCAAAAGCAGGAGTCAGTACAAAACACGGAAGACATGCAAATATTCCATTCACGTGTCATCTCTGTTTTGGATTCACTCCGTTTTTTTTTTGCATTAGCAATACTGATTGATTACTGACCAAATGCTAACCGAGTGAAGGCGGATGCTCAACAGACAGGATCCGTTTTTTGGGGGTTATTGTTCTGACGAATCAGAGGAAGGGCAAAATAATCAGTGACGTCAACACAAACCTACTGCTGACCCCCTCTCCAATCTGTCAGGGGCTCTACTTGTATAAGTGTATAATAGAACAGGTTCTGTAGTTATCTATGTGGAATCAGCTGACGACGGTGTAAAAGGAGTACGCTTCTTCACGCTACAGTAGGATCTTGGGCCTCTGCACGATTCTTTATACCTGGTGCTAACATTGACCTGTAAGGCTGAGTTCACAATTGAGTTATTTGGTCAGTTTTGGCCCCATAACTTCCTAAATAAGTGAAGTGTGCAGTGATTCTAAGAGCGACACCTTCATCTGCATGTCATACTGATTCACAGTATTGTTTCACTACCACAGCAGACTCCCTATGCGTGTTACTGCAAGGCACAGTGTTCTACACCACTATACAGGCTCTCTGCAGCCAGGAAATAGCCGTTTTTTAACACGATTTGCTACGAATTAATTCGGATCGAATTGAAACTTTTCGGAAAATTCGGCAAACCGACCGAATCAAATTTTTGAGAAATGTGCTCATCTCTACTCAGAAGTGTTCCTATGGGAGATTGGTAATATTGGTAATGCTCCCCAGAGGGCACTGTTAATAATACCCACTGGACTTTGGTGGTAGTTATTTCTACACAGGACTAATAATGTTTTCCACTGGAAACTGCTATGACCTCATTTCCACATGAACTTATGACACAGTCTAGGGATGACTTCTAGTAATGGTTCATACAAGAAACCTGCAATGGTTCCCACATGAGATAGGTAGTTTCCTTCTAGGGACATAGGGACAGTCAATGGTTCCCACATGAGATAGGTAGTTTCCTTCTAGGGACATAGGGACAGTCAATGGTTCCCACATGAGACGGGTAATATTTACTTCTAGGGACAGTTAATGGTTCTCACAGAAACAAATAATCATTCTCATAGGAATTAGTATGGTTCCTGCAGAAAGTAACTGGTAATCGCCCCCACATGATACTGGTAATGATTCCCACAGAAGACTAGTATGGTTCCCCTGCTGTAAACTGCTAATGTTACCCTACTGGGGAGGTGAGGACTAGTAATAATTGGTAACTGCCAATGATTTCCACGAGAACGTGTATAGGACCTGAGTAATAGCCGTTGTATGACATAATGATTGCCACATAGGAGTAATGTTGAAAACAGTAATATAATAATACTGGTTTTTCTGGATCAATACCATATGTGACAGAGGTGTACCTTGAAAGTCGTGAGCCTTAATGCAAAACCTCACCCTATTACCTCCCTCCTTCCATTTATTATCCTGATGTCTTATGTAGTAGAGTAGCATTTCACCTGCCCTGTGCTCCGGGGTCCGGGTGTGACTACTACCTCTGACCTCCCTATTGGTACCGTCCTATTGACAACAGGTAATGCTGACTTCACATCTCTCTTTTTAATCAGAGCACAATGAAGGGTGTGACAAGGGTGATGCAATGCTTTTATGACAATGGGACAAATGCGGTTACACGTGATATGCCTTTCTCTAATCTCATGTACTTAATCTGTAATTGTAAAAAAATGGTTGCGTTCATGACCATCTGATATTGTTAGTTCTCGTCTGTCATTTAGAATTGTCATAATTACAGTATTATCTTGACATTCTTTTATAGACAGAAGAAGCCACATCCCAATGTTTAAGGGACAATGACCTCAATTTATCAGTGCACAGAAGTTTTAGTCAGAGTGGAGGCCTAGCCAGTAATATAAAGTCCATACTCATGTAAAGTATAGGAATATGAAAGCCAACGTACAATAAACCTGCACTTAAAAACTTTCCCACTCACAATCAATCAGCCTTTGAATAATGTAACCAAGAGAAAATCCTCGCCCAAGAGAGAAACCTCACCCGTATTACGTGTCTCGGGTTCCGAAGGGGAGCACTCTGGAGTTTGGTTAAGTTAGACACATTTAGGACTTTACTAATTTAGCTTTATTTGACCAGCTATTTTGGCCTTAAAGGAGTTAAAAACGTATTTCTGACTAGTGGTGATGCGTGAATATCCGAAAATACGATTCGGGTCTGATCCTGAATCGAAAGTGCTTCAGATGACCTGACAAGTTATGGATGATATTCTCTCTCTCTCTCTCTCTCTCTCTCTCTCGTCTTCTAATTGTACAGAATCCATTTTTTTTGAATTTTTATTGTAAAGAATCAATTCACTCATCACTATTTGTGACCTTTTCACAGAATAGGTTACAAAGGTCAGACCGATGGGGCTGTGACCACTAGGACATCGAGCAATCTGATAGTGGAGGGTCCACAAGTTCCCTCTCTGAAGTCAGTCCACCTCTCCATTCACTTCTTTGGGATTATCTCAGTCTGGAGCGGTGCCCCAACATGTACACAAGGGACTCGAGGACCCTCTATTTTTGGGATGTATTTTTCAATGGTACCCTTACGATCATGGATCGTTTTATGTTTTACTAATTTGCACAATAAAAATTATATTTTTAAGTTAAAAATCATTCAGCTGTATGTCGCCATTACTTTTTTTCACCATCAATGTAGCTTACCAGGGGCTTATTAAAACAAGTTGTAGTTTTCATTGGCACCATTTTGGGGTACATTCATGTGACTTATTGATGAACTGTTCCGACTTAGTTTTTTCCCCCTGGTATTCATGGTGTAGGTTTTTCCACATAATATATTCTACAGTTTTCAAACCAGCACCTGAGTGAATACTTTTGTAATTGCATGTAATTAAACATTTATTATAGCTACTAAGTTGTTCAGTGAAATCTATCTGTCACGAGGGTGTCAAGAGCCACGCCTGACTCCGTTATACCCGGGGTCAGGAAGTCGCAGCGGGTGGCTGCGCGCTCTATGTCTAAAGACAGTGCTGTTTATTAATGGTAGCTTTCTGGGTTTGCCTTGCAATCCTTTTTGGCTCACTCAGGGATCCGTAGAGTCTCCTCCTCAGCTGTTTCTTGTCCAGCAATCCCAACCTCCTTATATTCCCATCTCCCACTTCTCTGGTTGCCAGATATAGAGCTTCCTGCCTGGACTTCTATACTGACCCACTGGAGCTGTGTAGCTGTGTTCCCTGGTTGTCGTTCCAGAACGTTACCCTCCGGATCCCTGTGGGCCTTGGTGGTCTGCTGTTGTCGCCCACCTGGGATTATATGTTTGTCTGTATTGTCTGTCCTCTCCTTGGTGTTTTCCTCTTAGTGTCAGTGGTGCGGACTAGTGATCCCACCGCCCCGTTCACTACATAGGGCTCATCTTAGGGAAAGCCAGGGTTTAGGCACGTGATCGGCGTACGGGTGAGGAACCCGTCTAGGAACGTCAGGGCAGTCAGGTGCCAGCCGCAAGGTGAGTCAGGGGTCACCATCTTTCCCTCTCCCTTGGACAGGGCCTTCCCATTTCCCTCCCTTTGCGTGACGCCGGTCATTACACTATCTGTATAGCGCCACCTGCTGTTTGCTCTTTTTGTAATTTCTCAGTCCTGCTCACTGAGACAAAAGCACATGTTCAGCTTCATCCTTCAACTGCCAGCATCTGCAGCAGAAAGGACACACTCCTGAGAAAGTGCACGCCACCTCAGCTTGTAATAAATCTAGCAGAAGAATTGGATCAATAAATGGTGAGATCTCTGAATCCATGTGAGGTACATGGCTGGTTCTAGCTTTGTTAGAAAAAGGTTATGTTAATTTTTTTACATTATTAGTAGGATAACCCCTTTAAATAACATGGAAAATTTATAGTATGGGTCTTTACAGTTATGGAAATACCATTTATGTACACTTTTTAAAATATATTTAAACTTCCATAAAAAAATTGAATTCTATATAACAATTTTATTCAACTTTTTACTTCTTCTTTTGTTTACATGTGATCAGTAATATAATACACTGCAATTATTCTGTCCTGTAGTTCATTATGTCTGTTAGTTTAATAGGCTTACACATATAGCGGATTTTGGAACCTTCTTTAGGCCCACCAGCTTCCATAGTAGCTAACCCATTAGATCATGTCTCAGGGACACCAATGTGGTAACAGTTGGAACCTCCTTCCACTACTTATGTTACAGCTCTGCTCACTGGTCCCAGTCCCCAGGTTCCAGGTGGTGCAGACTCGCCTCCTGGTCTTATTAAAGTGGTTAGCACTGGTGCCTTGCAGAGCAAATTCGACCAAGGACAACGTCCGCATGGAGTTTGTAGGTTCTCCCCGTTTTTGAGTGGGTTTCCTCCCACACTTCAAAGACATACCGATAGGGACCTTAGATTGTGAGCTCCATTGGGGACAGCGAGTGATGCTAATGTCTGTAAGTCACTGCGAAATATATAGCAGTGCTATCTATATAAGTGCATATAATAAATACATAAATTAAGGCTTTCTTCTGGATCCTAGGACAGTGACACTCTTAAAGTCACACTCCTTCGAAGGTTATACTTGGGGGAGAGTGCGCACAGTAAACTGCAGTGATGGAAGGTTCATAGAGATTTTGTAGCTGTGGCCTACGGTAAAGCGTCAGGATTGATGTGCCCCACCGGAACATTTACTGTGACCTCCTGTCATAATGTAACACGTCTGTGACCTCCTTCTCTTTCTACTTTTCCTACTTTCAAATAGTCCCTGCTTTGATTTCTTACCTTTTCCCCATGGGATTCCAGCTGTCTCTCCCTATCATCAGTGGAGTGTATGAAGCTTGTTCTCAGACGTGGAGCAATGTCCCCACTTACACTGCTTTTATCCTTCCTGATACAGTATTTAATGTGCTTCAAATCTTTTCGCCATTAAATAAATATAGCTAGCATGGATTTTAGGGTAGAAAATAAGAAGCTGCTAACATCTTGGACTGATGACTTGCAATCTATTGCTAAGACTTTGTTTCCTTACAACATTAATTATACACTGGAGCTGATACTGGCATCCAGAATACGTGGCGTTCAGCTGCGCTCTTTATAATCCTCTTTTTCTGATCTCATCAGAGGGAAGCAGATAAAGACATGGGTTAAAGGGCTCAGTCCCTCCAAGAAGAGAGAAATCATTGAAGATCAAAGCTTGTCTTAATGGAAAATAATAATGTAGTTCTTGGTGCAGCATTATATTTTTTAAGGGATAATACTCCACTTAAAAGGAATGGCAGACAATATGGGTCTAAAGTGGGTAAAAATAGAATGTACCAAGGTGAACCGCTGCCAACACACGGTAAGCTAGGGCTACATGCTTCTTAGTCCAGCTAAAGTTGTGTGTGTGACTTTGTCTCAATATTAATGTGACATGACTGGGCTCTCTTTCCCAAAAAACAGAACTATCAATAAGAATCACATATGTCTCCAAACATCTGTTAAATAAATGGAAACAGTCAGGGATGGGCTAGTCCACCAGAGTACCAGAGGATTTTTCGGTGGGCCAAAGTTCTGATTTCAATCTTTCATTTACACGTGGCTTAAAAGGAGATAAATTTGTGTGGCCCACCCCCTCTCTGCCATGTTACTTCCCTAAAAGTGGCGAGGGCAGCGTACAAATGTCACTTGCAAACACAGGAATTGTGACCTTTTTTTTTACCAGAAATATAGCTTTGGGAAATGATAAATATCTCACATTTTCTTTGATTCAAAATATATTAAACTTTATTGGAGATATAAGGGTTGGGCCCTGAAATTAATTCCCTGTAAACGGGAATAAGTTGCGTAGCAGCAAAGGCCCCTTCAAACAGCTGATCGTTAAGGTGTCTAGAGTTGGAACCATACTGATCTGACATTGATGACCATTCCTAAGGATAGGCCATCAATTCTCTAGTCCTGTAAAATCCCTTTAACAGTGCTGTATAGCTCTTAGATTATGACTGTTGCCAGGACTTTCAGACTACTGCTTCTTCACTATGTCAATGTGGGTGAAAATCAGTAGTCTAAAACTGTGCAGTCAGTCCAGAGACATCACTGTCAGGGATCTTGAGTTTCTTGGACCATCAAATTTCAGGATCCTTATTAATCAGTGATCTACACAGAAAATAGGGGTTCTCACTCTAAATATCAAAATGGACCCCTCATTATGGTGCCAAGTTTATTCACCCAGGACAAAAGGGTTCAGTACCCATTTAATCTTCCACGACAGTTGGGTCAATTCCTCACCTTCTTTTTTGAAAACTATGCAGTTCCTCTGGTGAAGGTCATGAAAACGGACTATGGATGGGTGCCCTCTGTCCAAGGGCCCAAAACACCTATATAGACTACCTCTATGGTAACTATTGGCTTGCTACCCAGAATTGATTACCCTATGTAAATGTCTAAGTAGTATCCCATTATCTCAGCCAAAGATCCTATAGAAGTACAGATACTTCCGTGTCCCGTACCTGTGGTATGCTGCTTACAGAAGACCGAAAGTTCTGCATGATTCTCGTCAAGTCCTGCACACCCCTGCCAACCTCTTCATGTGTCTTCTGGTTCAAGTAGAAAGTACAGACTATTCCAGCACTAGGACAGCAGAGAAGAGAAAGAATTTCAATGATTTATCACATTAAGCAATTGATTGTATCAACCATTGAAAATATAACTTGTAAGCTAAATTTGGAGCTCCAACTAATAGACACCTACATACATAGAGCAAACCAAACCAGCTTTTCAGCTTTGGTTTTACACGTTCATTAATATTCATAGATAGAAACTCCGAGATATAATGAAATCATTGATGACATGAGGACTTGTTCAACTTACATAGAAAAAAAGTGTTTCCCGCCAACATACAAACAGCACCACTCTTGTCTATTTTATGGAATTGATATTGTGTCATGAACAAGGAAAACAACTCCACCACCAGCTTTTGCCAAAACAGAATTTTACTTAAACGTGGTAATGAACACAACCACAAATGCTGAGAACATACAATAAATTTACATACACCCAGCCCGAAGGCTGAGACCCTTGTGCTGCACAGCATGGCGCCCTCCGATGGATGCAGGAAGAAAGCGTGGTAATTTACCTACTGGCAGGCACAACTAAACTGCCACACCTTACCTATTATTACCCTAAAAAAACAAGAATAAATGTATGGGTGTGTGGTAGGGACTAGCCTGCAGTGCCGCACAACAGCTTACAATCTTACAAAGGTCTACAGTATTCCCCCTCCCATAACTGGTCTTATAGCACGTGGCTAAGTATTCCTCCTGAGCAAAACCTTAGCCTGGCTTGAGTTTGTGGAAAGTTTATCAGCTCTCCAATGTAAAATGTCCCTTTAAATTATGGAGTCCTTGCAAAGAACAATAGCAACACTTGTGGCCTGACACAAACAGAGACCCTATATAACTAACTACAGGCCTGGTCTCAGTCTCTAGGCGCCAACACTGTAATGAGGTGCGTGCACAATCTTCTCTGCCTCCGCTGGTGACTCTGAACAGAACAAATGCCTCTCCAACAAGCATACGGTACTCCAGTGTATGTAGCTTTGCTCCTCAGCTCTCATCAGCGTTCCTGGAAGCAATCCTGTTTCCTCTGGTCAGGATCAGGGTCTTGGACACAATCAGCTTCACTTAACTGCAGCTCTGGTCACTGAGGGATGCTCTCACACCTGGATACCGTCGGATCCTCTGCTGACACAGTTCCTTAGTCTCACCTCCCTCTAAGATGGCTGCTTCCTTTCTCTTCCTCTCCAGGCTTTGTGTAACTCCACCTCTCATGAATATGGAAATATATGCAGTCTGTAGCTGTGTTTAGGAAACAGCGGCATCTTGTGGCCAAACAGCAAAATGTCAGTCCAGATGATTTAATTTAATTTACACAAACAGTGTTCAGACAAGGAGAGCTGTTTCCCCATCTCACAATTGCAGCTCTGGGCCATATAGACATGTAAACTTGTTTGAAAAATAGACATGACTGGTTGGAAAATTTTGGCCTTCTTAGGCTGAAATGTGTATATGGATATGGCATGATGAGACAAACTTGGTTGATCATTTGTGATGGTGCTCAAGGACCAGAGAGTAATTATTTTTTTAAACTGACTTTCTGTTTAGTCTGTTATGTTGCTGGTGGGATCCTTGTGTGAATGATCTCACAAATGACTGATTGGCAGCACTGACAGGTGTTCCTCAAAATGTAAAGCCCACCGTACAATTAACAAAATGAAAAACAGAGGAATTCAAAATCATTTTTTTGATGTTTAGCCAATGTTTTTTTATTTTTATATATATAGATGCTTAGCTATTTTGGGTGAAGAGGTGGCCACATAAGAAGACGAAAGTATTATAAAAATCACATGGTAGGTGGTGGGCCTTCTTATACATTGTGCATACACATATCTCATGGAGTAGACTTTTCCAAAGGCTGTGGACAGTAGGTAGCTATTACGATGGTCCTCCACAAGTCTTTTTCTATAGATACATGCAATCTTCCCAAATGACCAAAGGTGTGCAATCATATATTTCTGCCATGCCCAACTGCAGAGTGCAGTCCAAGATCGGATGGCTAGTCCATCTCAGTAGTAAGATAACTCTTGTCAGAAGTAAGATAACCCAAACCACATGCAGTAAAGGCTCCAGCTGCATGCGTGCATTACTTTACTGTCTTTACCCCAGCACTATCCCTTTAATTTGGTCCTCAACTTTCTGCAAAAGTTAAATCCCTCAGATGTTGGTTCTTAGTAAAGTTTATTTTTTGGCAGTTTTCACTCACAGGGATGGTGTATCCCTAGAGAATGATTCTATTCTTGACCTTTTGTTTGTCTAGCTTATAAAACTGCAGCAGCATGCATGTTCACTCTTGGCTGGCTTTCCAGGAACCTCCTCTAACCAAGGGAAAATGGAGCCATCGCACAACCCGGCAACTATTAGTAAGGACTGCCAGTGAACTAATTCCTACACATACATACAGAGCGCATAGATCATAGTTAGCATCACAGTAAACAGCTTTAGTAGTAAACAATAACATTAACCCTTTATCAGTAAACCAACGGCTCACTGCACAGCATGGATCATTGCTGCATATAAATGCAGCTAAACGAATGGACAATCATGAGGGAACAATGTTCATAGAAACATTTGTCCCCATTCATTTCCTGCTTTCTTGACCTGTTTAAAGGGTCTTCAGGCATATAAATCAGGGCAGCCATTTTCGTGCATTGGTAGATGACATGACGCACACCTAGATGTCTAGACTAATCTAGTAATTATATTGCTAGATGAAAACTTTTTAGCACAATGGCTACAGGTGAGGCTCAATAGCTAGCTGACTAGCTTATCACTACATGAAAAGAGATCTTGTGTCAGGAACAGCTGACATCCATATGTATGAATGGTTCTATAAAGGTCTTTGATATTTGCCATTGGGACAATGTTGTTGGCTTGTTCATGCATATAAAAGCTTCAACAAAGACTATAGAGCAAATGCATTAATAAAGCATCCGACAAAAAGAGAAAATCATGGGAAGGTGAGCTTTTAACATCTATTCACATGGTGCAGTGCTGCATGGCTGCCGTTGTTGCTGTGATGCTGTGCCTGTGGGTCGGTGCTGCCCAGTGCCAAGAGGGCTTAGTCTGACAGTAGGGGTGCTGTTGGACAGCTGGGTTGCACCGTCCGCCGGTGTGATGTTGTGATGGCGGTAGTCGTCATGTGGTGCTGCACCAATTTAGAGGTAACCTTGGCGTGGTGAGTGGGCCTATAAATTTGGATCAAAAAGGATACTAATACCTCATGTACAGTACATAGGATAGGGTGTGGTATACTATTTATTATATTGAGAAGTGATATGAACTGTGCTGAGAAGCAATAACAGATCAACGTAGGGCATATACTGTAGATGCGCGATTCATGCTTTTTTTCTCTTTTTTTTTGGGCATTAATAAAACGTGATGTAAATAGACGCCAATCAAGGATTGGTAATACAGTGGATATGTAAAGCATGGCAAGACAGGGCAGACTGAAGGGTGGTCATATGTATGATATAAAAGTCAAGCAAAATCAACTAAACATCTCATGGGTATAAGGAGTTTCCCACTGTAAAGAATCAGATCTATTGAGTTTCATGTGAGCCAAGGATACAGTATAGGCTTATGATATGAGTCGTGTGTATTTCCACCATTGGTCAGATGCAGCGCTCACGCCTGAAACCCCTACCTGTGTGAAAGGTCCTCAGACAATTGGATGATTGTGGAGGTCCTACTGGAATGACCATGATTAGCTGTTATCGCTGAGCAACGCTGCAGGGGTAATTAATGGGGTTGTGCTGCAGTTCCCATACAACACTAGGTGGGTTGTGCTGTGGTTTTATAAAATAGCCAAATGGATCAGTACGATCCGAGCTGTGGTCCTTTCAGTGTAATCATTGATGTGGGTTCCATTGGTTGAACCCCCACCGATATGACTTACACGTCACATATAATCTAGTGTTTTTATGTGGGACCTGCTTTTATTGCAGCTTCTGCAGCCGCTGATTCTCCTCCATAGACAATGACGATTCTCACAAAATTAAATTTATATTTAACTCCTGCAAAGCTGGAATGGCCAGTGAGAGGATGGAATTTAAGCTACCAGCCATCCAGAGAGAGTGCCTGTTCTTCTGTGATTCAGGTGAATTACCAAGCTCTCTAAGAGGCTCCCAGGCACTTTAGAGGTAAAATGAAATGACGGCAGTTCTGAAATGAGGTCAAGTGACAGCGGTGACAGTCCAGCCTGCCACACTCACTTCATCAGATGCTTAATCTGGAGATAATTAAAGGTGACTGCTCTCTCCCCTCTGTTTGCTATACACATTATGCATATTATTATTCTAGAATGTGGCCCGCTGATATCACCTGCACTGCATGTATACAGGGAAAGGATTTCTATTGCTAGCTTCAACTTTTTTATATGCTGAGAAATGAAGGATATACTAGTCTCTATACTGTACAATATGGTTATATGGGAGTTGTGTGGGCAGATACAGGAGCAGTGCCTCAGGCTTTTAGACATCTCACCATAGACTGTCCAAGCCAGTTTTACCCTCCTTATATTTCTCCAAACAGAAGTCACAAGGACAGACTGATGGATGATATTGCACCCATTTGCTCATGTCCATATTCTCGCCTCTATAGGAAACTACTGTATGTGCCATCTGCCACGGTTTATTATATAAGACATATAAAGTACACTCCTGAACATTTAAATTGCAGCACTAAGAAGGCCAAGCAGTAAGGTTATGTAAATCAAAGAAGCAGCAGGAGTTGCTAGGATCTGCGATTGATCAAATTTTTAAGCACCTAGCTCCAATCTGTGGCATGTGGGAGGGGCATAAAATCCAGATTAAAAACAACGTTTTTTAGCCATATGAAACATCAAAAATTGGATTAAGTCGTGTGGGAGGGTTGTGCAATGTCTCCTGATCATCAAGGTGTCAGTTATCGCTAGTTCTCACAAACTGAGAGGGACAGAATCTTTGAACCGAGACCATGATTTATCACTCTGGAAGATCACTACACATCTAGGCTGAGATGTCAGCACTGTTTAACATTGTGTGTCCTGATGTTTGGGAGAACAAGGATGAACTGGAATTGCAGCAGTCTCGCGAGACTTTGCAAAGTAATAACTTTGGCTCATCAGAGCCAATACATTCTAATACTGTACGGAGTGCTCACTTCGTACAGTATTCAAACTAAGTATTATGCAAATCGACTACGCTCATCCCTAATCAGAATGCATTTGCACATTAGGCCAGAAGCCAGACGTCCAGCTACAGGTGTTACATTAACTTCACTCCAGCGGTCTCAAAAGCTACCATGGTGTACAGCAAGACAGCAGTGGAGGCTGGAATGGAGGTCTATCCTCTTCAGCGATGAGTCCCGCCTTTTGTATCGGATGCAGTCACAATTGATTGGTCACACTGGTCCTACTTCCGGGATTATGGTGTGGGGTGACATAATGGACCCCTTTAATCCTAATTTCAGGTACACTAACAGCTCGGAAATTACATTGATTTGGTTGTGGAACCAGTGGTACAGCCATTTCTCCAAAGTGTTCCAGGAACCATTTTTTAAGCAGAAGAACAACTCATGTTGCTCATGCTACTGTGAACTACCTGCGTGGTCTACATGTACCACCATGGTCTGCAGTGTCTCCAGACTTGTCTCCCATCGATCACATCTGGGACGTCATTGGTCGGTAATTGCAAAGTGAGCTGCTTGATACTGTATAAATCAAGATGTTTTAAGTATTTTGTTTCCATTTTTTTATCGTTAGTATATCATTAACTTGTTTATCGATCCTGTGATTTCCATAATTCCACAACTTTTCCTCCTTGGAGTTGCAATTTTGATGTTGAACAAGCACCCACTAAGCTAATAAACATATATTATTCTGCCTATTAGAAGCACAGTACCATTATAGATATGGCATGTACCCCCTGGGGTTTTACAAAACCACCCAGGGAACCACCTGATACCAGGCAGGAAGAGTGCAGTTTTATTAATAAATAAATAATATATTCTGTTACACTTTCCACCATTGCTTCAACCCGAAACAGCTGTCTGCAGATGAGGTGCTGGCTTATTTAATATCCAAGTCATGTCTCAAGGCTTATTTTAAGAGCTGAATATTGACTTATAGGATAGCTGCCTTACATCTGGTGGCATTAGAGGCAAAGCTTGTTAGGAGCTCATTTGCATTTCTTCACCCCTTACTAGCACAGATAGCACAGCAGTCCCCAGTCTAATGGTCGGTGGTTGACCATGGTGTTCTGACCTGCACCCAACTTTGCTCTGTCAGAAAGATCAACAGGACCTATAGTGTCATGAGAAGCATGCTAAGCACTCATGTCACCAAGGAATCACTTCAGTTGCATGCTAGTCAGGGGTCCACAGAGCATCATAGGTGGCTGGCAGGGGCGTAGCTATAAGGGGTGCAGAGGTAGCAGTCGCTACCGGGCCCAGGAGCCTGAGGGGGCCCAAAGACCCTTGTGCTGCATAAGAAGACACCAGCATTATAGAAAGTGCATGCTGTTCAAGTTACACCTCTGGCTGGAGGGAAGGGGTTAGGTCAAGAATTTGGCATTGGGGGTGCTATTTCAATTTTTGCCTCAGGCAGCAGGAAGACTATGTGTGTCCCTGCCTCTGGCCACAAAGCACTGAGTGAAGGGGGGGCACAAGCTGAACTCGTGCACTAGGGCCCATGAGCCTTTAGCTACGCCCCTGGTGGCTGGTATTCATGAAAGCCTAGCACCCGATGTGCTGCTCCTTCAGCAAAAACTAGCAACTGCTTTGCTGTCCCATCCAACATCTTCAACAGCTATTCACTATTGAAAAGTATGGTATGGGGCAAAATACTCTCAGTTTCTCCTATACCGCAACCCTCCATTATGTGAGTGACAGCCTCAGGTCCACTCAATGAATTGTTATATTGTTTTTTTTAAAATATATATTATTTTTTCATTCATTAGTTATGAATTAATTATAGGCAGGTCCACAGTATTCATTTTGGCATTTATTACATTGGCCACTCAATTACAGAATGTGCACTATGTAAGGAACATTTGAGGATCAGCCAAGGAAGCATGTGGAATTGTAAAGTCATCTTGTTGCAAGGCAGGTATTCAGTAAGGTTTAGAGTCCAAACCACAGTATTGCAGGAAAGAGTCCTGGTGATATTCATCATCCGTACTATAATCCTTTTCCCCAAGCGCTTACAATCTTAGGCCTCTTTCACACGACAGTTTTTTTTTTCCGTTTTGCAGGCCGTTTTTTGCGTTTTGTATACGGTCCGTATACGGAACCATTCATTTCAATGGTTCCGCAAAAAAAAAACTGAATGTACTCCGTATGCATTCCGTTTCCGTATTTCCGTTTTTCTGTTCCGTTGAAAGATAGAACATGTCCTATATTTGGCCGCAAATCACGTTCCGTGGCTCCATTAAAGTCAATGGGTCCGCAAAAAAAACTGAATGCATACGGAAATGCATCCGTATGTCTTCCGTATCTGTTCCGTTTGTTGCGGAACCATCTATTGAAAATGTTATGCCCAGCTCAATTTTTTCTATGAAATTACTGTATACTGTATATGCCATACGGAAAAACGGAACGGAAAAACGGAACGGAAACACAACGGAAACAAAAAACGGAAACGGATCCGTTTAAAACGGACCGCAAAACACTGAAAAAGCCATACGGTCGTGTGAAAGAGACCTTATGCTGTACTACTGACATAAATAGCCCTTGTTGGAATTTCCATCCAAAAGCTGAATTGAGTTCTACATAAAAATTCCTATCAGATACAACGCATGATGGTTATTTTAGGTGACAATATAGAAATGGGATGTCATACTGATAGAGCTTTGAGGGACCATGCAGCTATTTTTATATGGATGTCATTGCATTGTATGTGACATTTACTGCATGGTCACTTTAAGAAGGTAGAGCTGGGTATGGGGGTATTTCAGACACATGTTTTGCTTCATATCTACAGATGTAGCAACGCTGAATGTGTTATGCAACTGTATAAATTTTGCCCTGAATTTGTAAAGTTTACCTAGTTCTGTGTAAACCAAAGAGATCATCATGTGTTGTGCCAGATAACAAATCCAGCTTTCTATAGAATAGATATACTGTAAATATAGATAACTTACAACAACAAGCAGAATGTGCACAGGAGCAGCACGTATATAGGAGTTGGCTGGCAGATGCCTCCTTCACACGGGAGGACCCTTCGTGAACGACACTGGAATATGCAGAACGTTAACCCAAACGCCAGCATGAAAATGAGGTAAAGGATGGCAATGACAGCACAGGTCACATAACCCGCTTCATACTTCACAATCTGCAATGAAAGAATGTTTAACAAATCAACATATTGGCGATATCGAAGAACAAAAAGAACATTACATAACATAAGGTATACTGGAAATAATAGATTTCTTGGCACGTAATTGGGTCTCAGTGGTGGACAGTGATGCCTTTCTGAGAAACGAACGTTAAAAACTGACCCATTCGATTGTATGGGGGCAGTTGGTCAGTGAAAAACGGACAAGATAGAACATGTTCTATTTTTTGAAGTCCGTTATTCACTGGCAGTAAAAAAAATGCCGTGTGAATAACCCCATTGACTACCATTGGTCTTAAAACGGATGTTTCATGGCTGTTAAAAAAAGGTGCATTTTTGACTGTCATGTGCATATAGCCTTATAAGAGAAGGGGGTCCTGTCCTGCGACACCTTTTATAAACCCAAGTTGGCCACTGAGGAAAGGAGATCCTGATATTCTGTTTCCATGACCCTTGGACCAATTCCCCACCTCTTTGATAACAATGCATTTCCTCTGTAGATGATCACATAAGGCCAAAATGGATGGTACCAACCAAGGATAGGCCCCGGCTGTATAAAAGCCACATGTCTGTCTCCATGGTATGTATGCCCTATCTTGGACTTTCTTGACAAGTCAGAAAGTTGCTTCAAGCATCCACCAGCATGCAGTTCTCTGGGTAGAAATGGCCGGCTTAAAAGAAAGGCCAAATGAAATGGGGGTACCAACTGGCCAAACTCTACCTGAAGATCTAAATGTATGGTAAGCTCGGCATTCATAGTCTGGTTGTCCGTGCTTAGCATGGGTGGGTCACAACACCCAACAACTGTATTGACAACCACACTGTCAATACAGTTATCTCAGCCAAACTACTACTGAAATAATAGCTCCATCAGAAATGTGAGCAACAAAACTCAGGTGCACCCATCATTTCATTGCTTTTAAAGGGTTTGTCCAGCCAGTCAAATAAAAAAAAAAAGTTTGAGTTGAGAGGTGGTTGAGCACGCAGCCTGACACTTCACTCAAAATCTGTGAAAACCACCACAACACATCATTAGGCTGTTTCCGTCAGTGCCATAAACTCCCTATAGAGATTTATTTTGCTAAATCAATCTTCATAAAATTTTAAACTTGTTTAGATATAACATCATATGGTCGACTTAGGGTTGAATAAAGGTCATTTGCATTGCTTTCGACGTGCTATTGCCACAATGATTAGGAAGGAACAAGGAATATTAGTCCATGCCCCCATTATGTGTGTCAACACTGCAACCTCTTGAGGTTGTTGTGTCATGTTTTCTCTAATTAGGTCCTGCAACTAAAGTGGTTGAATTTCCCAGTGCTTCCAGAAATGCTGAAAGGGAGCAAATCTTCTACTATTTCAGGGGTGCATAATCGGGGTTAGCGCAAGTCTCTAGGTCAGGCATGCTCAACCTGCGGCCCTCCAGCTGTTGTAAAACTACAACTCCCAGAATGCCCTGCTGTAGGCTGATAGCTGTAGGCTGTTAGGGCATGCTGGGAGTTGTAGTTTTGCAACAGCTGGAGGGCCGCAGGTTGAGCATGCCTGCTCTAGGTGCTCAAGACAGAGGTATGAGAAGGCACCCCACCACGTTCATCCCTCCACAACTATCCCCTCAATAGATGTGCAGTTCTTAAAGCAGGACCAGCTGGCAACCCAACCCTCGCCAGCTCCTGCTGATCATCTATTGGGGTTCATTCCTGACTTATCACATACATATAAACACGACTGTTTAACATTTACATCAAATAATGTAAATTCAGAGAATTGCATTTTTTTTTAGTTATCCGTCAATGGTGCCCAAACTTTTCTGATCTCTAGTTCTGGCGTTGTGCATAAAAGGTTGTACACAGAAGTTTCCTTTCTAAAATATAAAAAAGCCATACCCTGGTAAAACTGGTAGATTAAAATTAGTCTGTCACCAGGAAATTCACTGATAAACCGGACACAATGTCTTGTAGACCTGCTGCGCTGAATGTAATGATACTTTTCACCTAGTGATCCACTGCTTCGTTCTGGAGAAACAGTACTATTAATCCATATGCAAATGAGCAGTTAGGTGCCCTGAGGGCAGGACCAGTGGAGGACTTTATGCTTGGGGCCCCAGAGATCAGGAAACCCCCTGCTGGCCACGAGAGGTTGGCTGAAAAAATAGAACAAAAGGATGGAAATACTGCCTCTGTAGCTGCATGGTTGCCAGCGGGACTCTTCCCAGCTCTAGAGCAGCACCCGAAGTGCCCAGGATGCGCTGTTAAGCTGAGAGTAGGGCTTAGTGGGTCATCAGTAGTGGAGCTTAGCGGTGTGACCAGGGTGGAGCCTAGTGGTGTGATGAGGCAGAGCTTAGCAGTGTGACAGGGGGAGGTTAGAGGTACAATGGGTGCCCCAGACATAACTTTACTTGTGCAATAACACCCACTGATTCCGCTTTATAAATCTTCTCCACAGCCAGGGTCATGTTATCAATGTCTAGGGTCATCCAACTGTGCGCTAGTCTTCATAATAATGCCCCGATGCCCCTTAGGCATGAGAAGATTTTATTTTTATTTTGCTTTCAGTGCTTGACTCACCTGTGATGTTTCCAAAGTTGAGGAATTTTGTAATACTGAACGCATTAATTCTAGAACATAAAACGCAAGAAGTTTAGTTGGATTACATACATTAGAATAATGTGCAAAAATGACTCTAATGCACAGATGCGTTTGTGATGTGTTTAAGTGAGATTTTCCATAGGATTGAAGGTAAACTTACTGAGCTGTTTTAAGGAGGTTGTTCAGAATGGACATATTTTTTAAATCCCACCGTCTCCCCACCAGACCTGTGAAGTGAAGCATACTTACCTGCTCCACGTCGTTTGGTTCTCGCTTTGTGAGACCCAGGCTGTCATCTGTATACTTTTGTCCCTGGATATAAATTTCCAGAATGGATGGTGTCATGTGTGCTGGTGACGTGTCCGCAAACGGCACATGACCCAGGAGTGAGATGCTGCTCGGAGACATGTCACCACGCAGCAGTGCAGGTGACCCTGTCTATGCTCTGGGACCCAGAGAACTTGAACTATGCTACATCTTCTTTTGTGTTAGGATACATCCAAATTTAAGGGGTTTTCCGAGGTATTCTCACTGATGATTTATCCTCCGGATAGGCCATCAGTCTCTGATTGGCGGGGCTCCGACACCCGGGACCCCCGCCAATCAGCTATTTGAGAAGGCATTGGTGCTCGCAGTAGAGCTACGGACTTCTTGCAGCTTTGACTAGACCACTGACGTCACGTTCATCGATCACGTGGCCTAGAAGCAGCTTAGCCCCATTCAAGTGAAAGCAGCTGAGCTGCGATACCAAGCACAGCCACTATACAATGTACGGCACTGTGCTTGGTGAGCTGAGAGAAAGCGGCGGCGCTACTGCAAGTGCCTGTGCCTTCTCAAACAACTGATCGGCGGGGGTCCCGGGTGTCGGACCCCCACAATCAAATACTGATGAGCTATTCAGAGGATAGATCATCAGTTAAAATATCTTGGACCTATTTAGCAGAAATTTTTTCAGTGTGGAACAAATCTCGTCCACCAGCTGCATGGGGTTTTCCAGTCCACAGTATGGCAGTGTGGGGGATTTGTCACTGATTTATTTTTTAATTGCAGATTTTTCGATTTCCACACCAAGTGCAGATATTTAAAGCATTATTTTATTTTCATATTATAATTTTTTTGCATAATCTAGAGGAAAAATTTGCAGCAGCAAATCATTAACAAATTCACACCAAACCCTACTCTATTTGGCGTGGATTTTCCACAGTGAATTTCTGTGCAGATTGCAGGAAATGTCCACAGCATTTCTGCAACATGTGGACATACCCATACTGTTATGCAGAGCAAGCAATCAATACTTAATCAGACTGCTGCAAGTGAACGCATGGCTAGTTAAAGGGATTTTGTGTCCGTTTGTATAATAAGACATCCCTGTCTAGAGTCATTGTACCATCAGCATGCTTGGTTTTAGGGTTGCCCTTTGTTATGTTGAGGACTCTGATACTTGTTTAAAGGTGCATTCCCATGTTGAATTTATGGGTTCCAAAGGTGCAAACCACAACTATTAGACTTTTTTTTATTTTTAGAATAACCTGTGGACATGCCATAAAAGTCTGAGATGGGAGTAAAACCTTTAAGACAATAGTCAATATCTCCATAATGTAAAATATGTACTGTATAAAGGCGTTTATCTGTATTAAATTGACAAGAGTTTAATATACTGAATTTCATGTCTATGACCATAGCCCACATGGCATTGTATAAGTGGCTTTATTCATCTATTCCCAGTCAAGACATTATGAAATGTTATCTGCAGGGATCCCAAAGTACACAAGCTCAGACCACTGTATCCAACAATATTGGGTATACATCAAAAAACATTCTGTATTGGTCTATAGAAATCTCAAGACAAATCACTAAGCCCACTGCAATAATATTTCCCTAATATATTATAAACCGCTAATGAAACATCCTACAAATTGCAGTACAAGCCCCTGCCAGCATGTATGTCTGAGCAAAACACCATATAAAAGCATGCTCATCCCAGCATAAGGGCTGTTTTTTACCTTGTGGTGCAAGGTTTTGTGTATGGAGGTACAGTATAGGCGTACATTAGGCTCCTTAAAACGCTATTATTGTATTATGGTCATAAGCATGAGGTCTTAGACCTCCATCTCTGGAAGCACTTCAGGGCAATCAGGTTAATGGAAGATGGGCCATGGATGAGCCGTGATATACTGTACCAATTCATTTACCATTTCTCAAAGTGATTGTCTCGGATTAGAAAAAGTGCCTGCTTTTTATCCAGACACTAAGCCATTCTTGCCCTTGGGCTTTGGCTTGTACTGCAGCTCCACCTCTTTCACGTGACTCATGGGCTAGAGCTACACTGTTTCTAGTGAAAAAGAAGAACCTTCATCCTGCACAACACCGTTAATGAGGGTAAATGTTTTATATTATTGATGTATCCTCAGGATAGGTCATCCATATCTGATTGGTGGGGGGCCGACACCTGAAACCCCCACCCATCAGCTGTTTGAGGAGGCTGCGGCACTGTGACGTCCATTGGATAGTGGCTGTGCTTTGTATTACAAGTCCTCCCCATTCACTTGAATGAGTCTGAGTTGCACCTAGGCCACGTGACCGATGAACTAGAGTAAGCTGCAAGAAGGGCTCATCACAGCATCACGGCCTCCTCAAACAGCTGATCGGTGGGGGTCCCAGGTGTCAACGCCCATCGTTTAAATCCTGAGGACCTATCCTGAGGATAGGTCATCTATATGAAACTCTCGGAAAACACCTTTAAGGTTTAATATTTTGTTGAATCCACCTTCCATATCCCATTTCTTTAAGTTTTCTTAATATAGTAAACTTTCCTAAAAATGTAATAATATCCTGCTCTGAACTGTTTTCAACATCTCTATCCTATTGCAATCGACGTTCCGCAAGGTTTCATACTTCTCCATATTTCTCAAGCTAAGTGCGATATCCCTCTCAGCTCATCTTTCTCCAGGCATTCATTACATATTACAGGGGGATATTATTTCAATTATACCATTTACACGGCTGTAAAGAAAACTGTGGACCACTTCCCAAGTGGAGACCATGCACAAGTGGTGTAGATATATTTGAGGGGCCAGATTAAAATACATAGATTAGCACCAAAACAGACTCAAAACATTTCCACATTTCAGAAAACCAATATGTGCATTGTGTCCATCTATATTAAACATAGTATAGTATAGTTGTCCTACCTTTTGGAAAGGAGTTGGGCTGGACAGTATTTAGAAACAATCTTTGCATCCTATAGAGTGGGATCAGTCCACCAGAATCTTGCCTCATCATAGAACTATTTTGATCATTTTCTAGCGTGTCAAATTTTAGCACTCCAGAATCAGTGACTAACTCACAACTCTGAGGAGCAACCATCCCCATGCTGAAGAACTGGAGACAGAGCAACCAACACAAGACATCCATGCAGCATATCCTAAAGTCCAGGGAAGCCATGTTCTATCAACTGCTCTGTTACCAGCCAAACTTCAGACAGTTCATTCTCCTCAGGTCTGTCTTCAGTAGAAGATCCATCACATCTGTCTCTGGCTGTGATTAATCAACAGCTGAGAGAGCAGACACTCCTGGGACTACAGTGAGTGTATAAGCATGTGTTTCAATGAACTTGATGTACCTGTTTATTTGTGTTGGGACAGGCCCAGTGTTCTGCAAGAGCATCCAAGACACATCCTTCTCTGCTGAGTCACAAATACCTGGGAATGAACAGGTGAGTGTAATTACTAATTACTATCAACCATCACAAGCAACAGCCCCTGTACTTTCTGCATTCCCATGTAAGTAGCATCACATTTTGGGACAAGCTCATGTGGAGGAAGTAACTGATTCATGGGGAGTATTCATTGGAGACATGGTGGCTATTGTTAAGACTGCTCCACTTCTTTCTTGTTTCTTATCAAATGCCAAGAAGGGCAAATAAGTCTTCTAAAAGTATTCCTGGAGGCCCTCAGTAAGTTTAGGAACTGAGCAGGAGCTTAGTTTTCCTTTTTTCATAAACACTCTTATTCGTGCAATGAAGACCAGGAAACCCAAGCCCTACCTCTCTTAAGTGGTCTCTGGCCAAAGATAGAGGAGACCAGGCTCAGATGTACAGTGCATCTACAAGACTATATTACAAATGTTATATATTAATACATTTTATATACAATGTTAGATGTACTGTAGGTTGATAAGGCTCATTGATCTAAAATTGAAATTAGATTAGGTCAACATTCAGCACAAGAACTCTAGACATTTACATAAGCATTAATGTTATTTTGTTCTAAAAAATTGTTTCAGCCTTTCCTGTGGCAGAATATTGTACAGAATTACAGCTCTTATGGTAACAAAGCCTTGTCGCCTCTGGCCTCTTCTCAAGACTTAATATATTTACAATTTTTCCGGACATAAGACACACTGGACCATAAGAGGCACCACAAATCAGAAGTATAAAAATTGGGAATAACATTTTTTTTACTTTAATGTCTTGATACCATATCACTATAAGAGTCACAGAGTCCCCTCACATTTTCAGTCACAGCTGTACACAACAACCTAGCATTAATTCACACAGTGAATATCAGGTACTTATGTACGCAGCTGCAGGCGTCCTCAGGTAGCTTCTTGCACAACCACAAAAGGCTCTTCTAGGGGGATATTTTGTGCGGCTTGGGCAGTATTTTGTATTGCACTGTGGTATTTTGTGCTGCACTGTGGTATTTGGTTCTGCTATTCTGTGGTATTTGGTTTTGGTGGGGCAGTATTTTGTGCTAGATATAGAAAGTCAAATTGCAGCGCTCACCTGCGTATCATATCAGAGGCACGGATGTGGCCAGTGCAAAGCCACAATAACTGTGTAAAAAGTGGAAGGGTCCAGCTTCTGATAAAATGATATCCTTTATTCGATGCGGTAAAATCCATACAAAACAAGACAGATGCCAAATCGACAGGTTTCAGATCTCAAGTTAACGATTGTTACTCAAGGATCGTTAACTTGACATTCAAAACGGGTTGATTTGGCATCTGTCTTGTTTTGTATGGATTTTACAGCATCGAATAAAGGATATCGTTTTATCAAAAGCTGGACCCTTCCACTTTTTACACAGTATTTTGTTCTGCACTAAGGTTTTAGGTTCTTCTGTAGTGGTAGTTTGTTCTGCACTATGGTATTTGGTTCAGCTGGGGCAGTACTTTGTGCTGCACTGTGTTATTCGGTTCTGTTGGGGTGGTATTTGGAGCTGCACTGTGGTATTTGATTCTGCTGTTGTGGTATTTTGTTCTGCACTGTGGTATTGGCTGGGGTGGTATGATATTGCTGACCCTGCCTACATGAATGTGACTTTCAGCGAGCACACAGCACACATATTTGTATGCACCGCACAGTAACTTTGCGCAGTGTGTCTGCTGCCGAGACAGGGGACAGGCTGGAAATTTCGAGTGGGTTGGTAGAAACTAAAAGTGGCCCTATATCATAGACAGGTCCAAACTGACAGGAGGCACGGCCAACACAAGTCTCAGAAGAAGAACAGAGCCACTGTGCTTGTGCTGCTGTTCGGAGGAGAGGCACAGGCACGAGGTTGTCAGGGCCTGGCGAGATGTCTGACCCTGTCAATATAGCAACAGGGGGAGCTTTTTCACCAGCAGGGACTGACCCTCACAGATAAATAACTTGTTAATGACACTCTACTAGTTAGATTCTATTGACAATTTAATAAAGTATTGTATATATTTTGTTTTATATTGTTTTTATTTACTTCCCAGGATCGCTTCCTATTGGCTGCACGGGCGGGCGGGGGTTAAACTTCCCCCAGCTCTGCTCTCCTCCTCCTCCACACTGCGTCCTGGAGCCGTGGACAGAGGAGCCTCGTGAATCTGCTGATCAGCGAGTTAGAATCTTTATTGTTATTTTTTTTTTTTGGGCTTTAATTTTTTTTGTTCTGTTAGGTTTAGGGGTAAGTGTACGCGAACACCCGTCTCCCCACACACACGCACGCTAAATAAAGTTTTCCACACACGCACACACACACTCCCCTATGGCCGGCCAGATGTACTCGGCCGAGGAGGCATACGCCCTGCTTGCCTCCGACTCCGAGAGCCCCAGTGAGGACGAGGATGACCCCACTTTCCTCTTGTCATCCGCGTCTTCCTCATCATCTAGTGATGATGATGAGCCCCCAAGGCGGCGGAGACGACGCCAGGCAGAACAAGGGGTCCCCCGTGCCAGGGACCCTGTGGCCCACACTAGTACGAGCAGCTCTGGGGCTCGTACTAGTTTTCTGGCCCACCAGATAAGTCCACCTGAGCCCTTTACCGGTGAACCTGCATGGTGTACCCCAGAGGATTTTGAGCTCGTGATTCCTGATTTTGTTGGCCAACCAGGAATCCAGATTCCTACAAAGGTCTTCACTGAATATGACTATTTTAGTTTTTTTTCCAGTGACCTCTTTGTGAATCTGATGGAGCAAACAAACTTGTACGCCCAACAGTTCATTGCTCAACACCCAGGCTCCTTTTTGGCTAGGGCCGGTGGCTGGACTCCGGTCAGTGCAGCCGAGATGAGGACGTTTTGGTGCCTCGTGCTGTACATGGGCCTAGTCAAAAAAAACAGCGTCAGGCAGTACTGGAGTGGGGACGTCCTCTACCAGACCCCACTCTACTGTATGGCCATGACACGTTACCGTTTTGAGGCCATTCTGAAATGCCTGCATTATGCAGATAATGCAGCATGTCCCCCCCGAGATGATCATGCCTATGACCGCCTGTACAAAATCAGGCCGGTCGTCGATCACTTCGGGGCCAAATTTTTGGAGGCCTATGTACCTGGAAGGGAGGTCACTGTTGATGAGTCTCTCATTGCTTTCAAGGGGAGACTCATTTTCCACCGGTATGTTGCCTCTAAGCGGGCGAGGTATGGCGTGAAGCTGTACAAACTTTGTGAGAGTACCTCAGGGTACACTTACAAGTTTCGTGTGTACGAGGGGCGAGATTCCCGTATTGAACCCCCAGAATGTCCCCCCACTCTGGGTGTTAACGGGAAACTTGTGTGGGACCTTATGCACCCACTGCTAGATAAGGGTTACCACCTGTACGTGGATAACTTTTTTACTAGTATCCCCTTGTTCCAGTCCATCGCCGCCAGATCCACATCCGCTTGTGGGACCGTGCACAAAAATCAAAGCGGCCTCCCTACCTCCAGGTACCTATCCCCAGGGGTGAGACCGGTGCCCTTACCAGTGGAAACCTGTTGCTGGTCAGATATAAGGACAAGAGGGATGTCCTTGTACTGTCCACAATTCACGGTAACGGCATCACCCCTGTCCCTGTGCGAGATACAGCGGCAATGGTCCTCAAGCCCGATTGTATCGTCGACTACAATCGGTATATGGGAGGAGTTGATCTCTCTGATCAAGTCCTCAAGCCATATAACGCCATGAGCAAAACCCGGGCATGGTACAAAAAGTTGCGGTCTATTTGGTACAGGTTGCCTTGTACAACTCTTTTGTGCTGTCCCAGAGCGCTGGCAACACAGGGAAATTCCTCCAGTTCTATGATGCAGTCCTCAAGGCCCTGATTTTTTCTGACCGGGAAAGAGCAGGCCGGAGTACCTCAGGAACTGGAGGCGCCCGGATCGTCCCTGGCCAACACTTTCAAGGTGTGGTCCCCCATACTGGAAAGAAGGGACGGTCTCCAAAAAAGTGCAGAGTGTGTCACAGAAGGGGGATACGGAAGGAAACCACCACTCAGTGTGACATGTGCCCCGATCATCCGGGACTCTGCATTGACGGTTGCTTCAGGGAGGACCACACTTCTATGGAGTACTAAATTTATAATCCCGTTCCCCAATTTCAATTCTATTTAGCCACAGACAATCGGTCAGAATTTTTTTTTAAACTTTGGAGACACTAAAAAAATTGTTTTTTTCTTCAAAAATATTATTTTGTAAAACTAAAATAAATAAAAAAAGTTGACATATTAGGTATCGCTGCGTCCGTAAGAACCTGAGGTATAAAAATACCCCATGGCCTAACGCCTCAGATGAACACAGTCAAAAAAATAAAATAAAAACGGTGTAAAAAAAGCAATTTTTATGCCTTACATCACAAAAAGTGTAATAACAAGCGATAAAAAAGTCATATGCACCCCAAAATAGTGCCAATAAAACCGTCTTCTCACCCCGCAAAAAATGAGCCCCTACCTAAGACAAACGGCAAAAAGAAAAACTGACTCAGACTATGGAGATACTAAAATGTTTTTTTTTCTTTAAAAAAGTATATTATAGTGTAAAACCTAAATAAATTTAAAAAAGTAGACATATTAGGTATTGCTGCATCCATAAGAATCTGCTCTATAAAAATACCCCATGAACTAACCCCTCAAATGAACACAGTAAAAAAAAATAATAATAAAGACGGTGCCAAAACAGCAATTTTTTTTGCAAATTTTCTATTTCAAAACATTTCTTCCAGTAACAAAGCAAGGGTGAACAGCCAAATAAAACTTAATATTTATTGCCATGATTCTGCAGTTTACAGAAACATCCCATATGTGGTCGTAAACTGCTGTATGACCAAACGGCAGGGCGCAGAAGGAAAGGAACGCCATATGGTTTTTGGAAGGCAGATTTTGCTGGACTGGTTTATTTACACCATGTCCCATTTGAGCCCCCCTATGCACCCCTAGTAGAAACTCCATAAAAGTGACCCTATCTAAGAAACTACACCCCTCAAGGTATTCAAAACTGATTTACAAACTTTGTTAACCCTTTAGGTGTTCCACAAGAGTAATTGGCAAATGGAGATGAAATTTCAGAATTTCAATTTTTTGTAACCTTGCCTCACAAAAATGTAATATAGAGCAACCAAAAATCATATGTACCCTAAAAATATTCCCAACAAAACTGCCACCTTATCCCATAGTTTGCAAAATGGGGTCACTATAGCGTTTCTACTCTAGGGGTGCATCAGGGGGGCTTCAAATGGGACATGGTGCAAATAAACCAGTCCAGCAAAATCTGCCTTCCAAAAACCACATGACGCTCCTTTCCTTCTACGCCCTGCCGCTGTGTCTGTACAGTAGCTTACGACAACATATGGGGTGTTTCTATAAACTACAGAATCAGGGCAATAAATATTGAGTTTTGTTTGGCTGTTATCCTTTGCTTTGTTACTTGAAAAAATGGATTAAAATGGAAAATTTGCCAAAAAATCGAAATTCTGAAATTTCATATTTATTTGCCAATAACTCTTGTGGAACACCTAAAGGGTTAACAAAGTTTGTAAAATCAGTTTTGAGGGGTGTAGTTTCTAGAATAGGGTCATTTTTGGGTGGTTTCTATTATGTAAGCCTCACAAAGTGACTTCAGACATGAACTGGTCCTTAAAAAGTGGGTTTTGGAAAATTTCTGACAAATTTCAAGATTTGCTTTTAAACTTCTAAGCCTTGTAACATCCCCAAAAAATAAAATGGCATTCCCAAAATGATCTAAACATAAAGTATACATATGGGGAATGTAAATTAATAACTATTTTTAGAGGTATTACTATGTATTATAGAAGTAGAGAAATTGAAACTTGGAAATTTGCAAATTTTTCCACATTTTTGGTAAATTTTGTACTTTTTTATAAATAAAAATTATTTTTTTTACTCCATTTTAGCAGTGTCATGAAGTACAATATGTGACGAAAATACAATCTCCGAATGGCCTGGATAAGTAAAAGCGTTTTAAAGTTATTCACACATAAAGTGACAGTGGTCAGATTTCAAAAAATGGCCTGGCCCTTAAGGTGAAAATGAGCCCTGTCCTTAAGGGGTTTAATGACATTTAGCCATTAGGAGAAGAGGGATGGGGAGTGCATATCATTTAGCAGGTTGTAAAAATTTGCTATCTGCATAACTTGAGCATAGATGGATACAGAGACATTGTATAGCACATGGAAAATCTTTAGAAATGATTTAAATGGCATGTCTTAGTAGACAGAGTGAAGTGACCTAACAATAGTTCCAAGGACTGCAGAGGACTGGGTGGAATCTTACAAACAATTGCTGATGGCTGCAAACCCTAGTTGAAAGGACCATTATGTAGGGGAATCTCACTGAATATGTATCCACCTTCAGGCAGTACTGGTGAAATGAACATCCTCCTACACTGAGCCTGTTTTGCTTTACCTCTCATTAGGCACTAGGTTTTGTACTGTTAAAGAGAATGAAATAAGGTAAAAGTTTGGTCATGGGAAGTGTGTTTTGAAGTTTTATGTTGCTCAAGTGGGGTTGGACTGAATAGTACTGCTGCATCTGACTCCTGAATAGTACTGCTGCAGCTGATTCCTCAATAGTACTGCTACAGCTGAATTCTCAATAGTACTGCTGCAGCTGATTCCTCAATAGTACTACTGCAGCTGACTCCCGAATAGTACTACTGCAGCTGATTTCTGAATAGTACTGCTGCAGCTGACTCCTGAATAGTACTGCTGCAGCTGACTCCTGAATAGTACTGCTGCAGCTGACTCCTGAAAAGTACTGCTGCAGGTGATTCCTAAATAGTATACTGTAGCTTAATTCTTAATAGTACTGCTACAGCTGACTCCTGAATAGTACTGCTGCAGCTGACAGCCGAATAGTACTGCTGCAGTTGACTCCTGAATAGTCGTGCTGCAGCTGACTCTTGGATAGTACTGCTACAGCTGACTCCTGAATAGTACTGCTACAGCTGACTCCTGAATAGTACTGCTGCAGCTGACTCCTGAATAGTGCTGCTGCAGTTGACTCCTGAATAGTACTGCTACAGCTGACTCCTGAATAGTACTGCTACAGCTGACTCCTGAATAGTACTGCTGCAGCTGACTCCTGAATAGTACTGCTACAGCTGACTCCTGAATAGTACTGCTGCAGCTGACAGCCGAATAGTACTGCTACAGTTGACTCCTGAATAGTAGTGCTGCAGCTAACTTGTGAATAGTACTGCTGCAGCTGACTCCTGAATAGTACTGCTGCAGCTGACTCCTGAATAGTACTGCTGCAGCTGACTCCTGAATAGTACTGCTGCAGCTGACTCCTGAATAGTACTGCTACAGCTGACTCCTGAATAGTACTGCTGCAGCTGACTCCTGAATCGTACTGCTGCAGCTGACTCCTGAATAGTACCGCTGCAGGTGCTTCCTGAATAGTACCGCTACAGATGAGTCCAGATCACTAGATTGTTCCTGTTCTTCTGCTGTGTGCCTGCAAACGGTCCTGCACTCTCAGAGTACTCATGAGCATTTAGTCCAAAAAGGTGTTCAATAAAGCTGTGACCAACTCACCTAACCCATACTTCTTGTTTTTATTTGGTAACAGTCATTGCATTTTCACTTTCCACGATGGAATATATTTTCCTTAAAATAACACCAAACCTGTTGCTATTCTACAAAAAGGGATAAACGAATCGGAATTTAAATGAATTTCAGGAACCTTGCTAATTTCTGTTTCTTTCATTCTTTGATGTTAACAGAAAAAAAGTATGCACCGTTGGGGCTGAAAACTCACATGCGATTTTTATGCAGTTTCAGGTTCAGTTTATGAGCAAAAACCAGAAGTAGATGCAGCAGGATGGAAAAGTATAAGTTCTTTCCTTTATATTTCGCATTTCATTTTTATTCACTCTTGGCTTTAGCTCCAAATTCTGCATAAAAATCTGCCACAAAAATTGCATATGTTATTCCTGCCACAGTTAAAACTGACTACTGTACCAGTGACAGGTAATGAGATCAGCGTTGAATGGAATGTAAATAGGAATGAATGCAGCTACTCATCCACATTTAAAACTGGCTGAGCAAGTTCCGTAAAGATATATCACAAATATATACACAGAAACACCCAGCATTAATTGTCAGGTAGAGAATCCAAAATCCATTCCAGCGAAAATATTATGGTTTAGAGTGAATTTGTAATAAAGACCTACATAAACTGAGAACCAGATGCAAAGTTAGCGCCATCAATATTAACCCCTAGAGTCGGTTGCTTTAGAGGTTTCATACGACTTCTTTTATTGTGACGATCCTTCATAAGATTCCCTTCCATTTTCTTTTTCTGTTCATGGGGAACCATTTTCCAGTTCCTGTCAAACATTTGTCACCATCCACGAAAGAGAGGCATACCTTGAATGACACAGCACCCCCACCTGCCATGAGCCATTTATAAAACTGTTGTCTTCTAATGTGGCAGAGCCCAGGGCCTGGGTGCAACTGCAATGGCAGGACATGACCACTTGTACCTCTACCACGACTGTCTTTGCATCTCTTATCCTCAACCATAAGGCCTCTTGAACACGACCGTAGTTTGGTTCCGCATCCAAACCTCATATTTTGCGGCTTGGGTGGGGAGTGGGCACCCATTCACCTCAATGGGGCCGCAAAAGATGCGGACAGCACATGGTTGCTCCGTTCCATGGCCCCGCAAAAATTATAGATCATGTCCTATTCTTGTCTGTTTTGCGGACCAGAACAGGCATTTCTATAATGGGCAGTCTGTTCCGTTCTGCAAATTGCGGAAGGCACATAGGCGCCATCCGTGAGCAAGAGGCACGTTTGTGAGCAAGAGGCCTAATATTGAGGCCATGAGGTGGCAGTTTTGTGAAGGAAGAGATCCATCACCACTCCTTCTTTTAGACTCAAGATGTCACGAACATAAGTTGTAATATACATGTTACTAATAAGTTATGCTATTTGACATTTGTCACATTATGTGGTAATAACTTTGGAACGCTTTTAATTATCCAAGCCATTCTGTGTAATGACCGGCGTCACGCAAAGGGAGGGAAATGGGAAGGCCTTGTCCAAGGGAGAGGGAAAGATGGTGACCCCTGACTCACCTTGCGGCTGGCACCTGACTGCCCTGACGTCCCTAGACGGGTTCCTCACCCGTACGCCAATCACGTGCCTAAACCCTGGCTTTCCCTAAGATGAGCCCTATGTAGTGAACGGGGCGGTGGGATCACTAGTCCACACCACTGACACTAAGAGGAAAACACCAAGGAGAGGACAGACAATACCGACAAACATATAATCCCAGGTGGGCGACAACAGCAGACCACCAAGGCCCAACAGGGATCCGGAGGGTAACGTTCTGGAACAACAACCAGGGAACACAGCTACACAGCTCCAGTGGGTCAGTATAGAAGTCCAGGCAGGAAGCTCTATATCTGGCAACCAGAGAAGTGAGAGATGGGAATATAAGGAGGTTGGGATTGCTGGACAAGAAACAGCTGAGGAGGAGAAGCTACGGATCCCTGAGTGAGCCAAAAAGGATTGCAAGGCAAACCCAGAAAGCTACCATTAATAAACAGCACTGTCTTTAGACATAGAGCGCGCAGCCACCCGCTGCAACTTCCTGACCCCGGGTATAACAGAGTCAGGCGTGGCTCTTGACACCCTCGTGACAGAACCCCCCTCTCTACGAGGGGCTTCCGGACACTCAGGACTAGGTCTCTCAGGATGAGAGGCATGAAAAGCCCGAACTAACCTGTCAGCGTTTATCTCAGACGCTGGAACCCACATTCTTTCCTCGGGACCGTAACCCCTCCAATGCACCAGATATTGAAGAGAGTGGCGGACCCGACGATAATCAACAATTTTGGATATTTGAAACTCTAGATTACCATCCACAAAAACAGGATGAGGTGGCAGCGGTGACGGTTCTAGAGGTGGAACATACTTCTTGAGTAACGACTTATGGAAGACGTTATGGATTTTAAAAGTCTGAGGTAGCTCCAGGCGAAAAGCCACGGGGTTAATGATGGCTACTATTTTGTAAGGGCCAATGAACCTAGGACCCAGTTTCCAAGAGGGAACCTTTAATTTAATATTCCTAGTAGACAACCACACATAGTCATTCACTCCTAGGTCCGGACCTGGCGACCGTCTCTTATCAGCCATGCATTTATATTTACCTCCCATATTTTTCAAATTAGCTTGCACTTTCTGCCATACAGAACAAAGAGATGACGAAAACCGTTCCTCTTCGGGAACCCCAGAAGACCCCCCCTCTTTGAAAGTACAGAATTGGGGATGAAAACCATATGCACCAAGAAATGGTGACTTGCCAGTAGATTCCTGACGGAGATTATTTATGGCAAACTCGGCTAACGGTAAATATGATGACCACACCTCTTATTTTCCAGACACAAAACATCTTAGATATGTCTCAAGGTTTTGGTTGGTATGCTCAGTCTGTCCATTCGACTGAGGATGAAAAGCTGAGGAAAAGGACAAGTGTACCCCCAAACGGGAACAAAAAGCTTTCCAAAATTTAGAAATAAACTGGGTTCCCCGATCCGAAACAACATCGGAAGGGACCCCGTGAAGCTTCACGATTTCACTGATGAATACCTGAGCAAGAGTCTTAGCATTAGGTAGTGCGGGTAACGCAATGAAGTGTACCATTTTGCTAAACCTGTCCACTACTACCAAGATAACTGTTTTACCCGCAGACAAAGGTAAGTCAGTGATAAAATCCATTGACAGATGTACATGGCCTATTGGGAATGACAAGTGGCAATAAAGACCCTGCAGGACGTGTATGAGAGACTTTCGCTTGCGCACAAGTAGAACAGGAAGACACAAAATCCATTACATCCTGACGCAACCTTGGCCACCAAAAACGACGAGACAATAGTTCCAAGGTTGCTTTACTACCCAGGTGCCCAGCAAGTGCCGAATTATGATGTTCCTTTAATAATTCGAGACGCAGGTTTAATGGTACAAACAATTTCTCTGAGGGGCAAGAGACCGGGGCGTCCCCCTGGGCCTCTAACACCTTCCCCTCCAGAGCAGAGTGTACCGCAGAGACAACCACTCCTCTTTGTAGAATGGGTACCGGATCAATCACATTACCCCCTCCAGGGAAACAACGAGATAGTGCATCTGCCTTGGTATTTTTTGCCCCAGGACGATAGGTAATAACAAAGTTAAACCTGGTAAAAAATAGCGACCACCTAGCTTGTCTAGGGGTGAGACGCTTAGCTGATTCGAGGTACAGAAGGTTTTTGTGGTCCGTAATCACAGTGACGGGGTGGATTGCCCCCTCTAAAAAGTGACGCCATTCATCAAATGCTAGTTTAATAGCTAATAGTTCCCTATTGCCAATATCATAGTTCTTCTCTGCTGCAGATAGTTTTTTAGAAAAGAACACACAAGGACGCCATTTGCTAGGAGACGGACCCTGAGACAGCACAGCCCCCACTCCCACCTCTGACGCATCAACTTCAAAAATAAAAGGCTGGGAGACATCAGGTTGGATTAGTACAGGTGCCGAGGTAAACCTCTCTTTTAGAGAGGAAAAAGCAATTTTAGCGGCGTCAGACCATTTAGAAAAATCAGTCCCCTTCCTAGTCATGTCAGTAAGGGGTTTTACAATCACCGAATAATTTTTAATGAACTTTCTATAGAAATTTGCGAAGCCCAAGAACCGTTGCAGTGCTTTGAGGTTCTCAGGAAGATCCCAATCTAAAATTGCCTGGACCTTCCTAGGATCCATACGGAAACCTGAAGCAGATAATAAATAACCTAGGAACTGTATTTCCTGAACGGCGAAGACACACTTTTCAATTTTAGCATATAATTTATTCGTCCGTAGGACCTGCAGTACCTGTCTGACATGCACCTCATGTGTTTTCAGATCAGACGAATAAATTAAAATATCATCTAGGTATATCACCATAAACCTGCCGATAAGATGACTAAAAATCTCATTAACGAAATGTTGGAAGACAGCAGGAGCATTGGTCAGACCGAAAGGCATGACTAGATTTTCATAATGTCCCTCAGGGGTGTTAAAAGCTGTCTTCCACTCATCCCCTTCCTTGATACGAATCAGATTGTAGGCCCCCCTAAGATCAAGTTTGGAGAACCACCTAGCACCCGCAATCTGATTAAACAGGTCAGGAATGAGAGGAAGAGGGTATGGGTCTCGGATGGTTATCCGGTTTAAATCGCGAAAATCTAGGCAATGACGCAGGCCCCCATCTTTCTTTTTAACAAAGAAAAACCCTGCAGCCACGGGTGAGGAAGAGGGTCTGATGTGTCACTTAGCCAAGCTCTTGGAGATATAATCTTTCATGGCTTGTCTCTCCGGACCCGAAAGATTATATAACCTGGTCTTGGGTAATTTTGCACCGGGAATCAGGTTAACCGGGCAATCATAAGGACGGTGAGGTGGTAACTTCTGGCAACCCTTTTCAGAAAAAACGTCCTCAAAGTCCGAAACAAATGTAGGTAGGGTAGCTATGGAGGCGACTAAGCAATTGCTATTTAAGCAATTTTCTCTGCAATGCTCACTCCACTCCAATATCTCCCTGGCCTGCCAATCCACCACTGGATTGTGCGCTACCAACCAGGGAAGACCCAACACCACAGGAGTGGGAAGCCCCTCCAGAACATAACATGAAAGCCACTCGTTATGGTGGTCCCCTACCCGAAGGTCTAAGTTATGGACAATGTGATTGAGGTTTCTCTGAGACAGAGGAGCAGAATCAATAGCGAATATGGGAATAGGTCTCTGTAGCGTACAGAGAGACAAACCCATAGTGTGGGCAAAATGGGCATCTATCAAATTTACTCCTGCTCCACTGTCTAGAAAAAAAGAAATAGTCTCCGTCTTAACACCAAAAACAACAACCGCTGGCAACACAAATTGCGATGTTCGTATGGAGGAAACGTATACCCCCCGGCTGACATCCTCCACACAGCCTGGGGTTAGTAGTTTTCCGACGGTCTTTTGTTTTTGAGAAAGGAAGGACAGACATTAATAAAATGACCCCTCTCCCCACAGAAAAAACAAACCCCCTGCCTACGGCGAGCCTCAGGATGACGGACCTGACGAGTAGTTCCTCCTAGCTGCATAGGCTCGTCTAAGTCCGTACAGACTAACTGCTGCTTGGGAGGGGTTACCAGTTGCTCTGGATTTTTCAATCTGTCCCTAAGACGTCTATCTATCCTGATAGAAAGGGACATAACCGCATCAAGGGAAAAGGGAGTCTCATACAGCGCAAGCGCATCCTTAATCCTTTCGGATAACCCAGAGCAGAACTGACTCCTGAGAGCCGGGTCAAGGGAAAAGGGAGTCTCATACAGCGCAAGCGCATCCTTAATCCTTTCGGATAACCCAGAGCAGAACTGACTCCTGAGAGCCGGGTCGTTCCACTGGGTATCTGTAGCCCACCTACGGAACTCTGAGCAATACTCCTCTACTGGCCGCTCTCCCTGTAGGAGTCTCCGTAACTTTGATTCAGCGAGTGCGATTCGGTCAGGGTCATCATATATGAGACCCAAGGCCCCAAAAAATTCATCCACTGACCGGAGAGCCTGGGAATCAGTGGGTAAAGAGAACACCCAGGATTGCAGGTCCCCCTGAAGCAGGGAAATAACAACCCCCACCCGCTGTTCTTCATTACCAGAGGAGTAAGGCCGCAGTTTAAAATATAATTTACAGGCCTCACGGAACATCACAAATTTGTCCCTTCCCCCAGAAAATCTGTCAGGAAGAGCAACCTTGGATTCCGCAACAACCTGGTTACCTGTAGCAACCGCTGGGCTTGCGGTCTGTCGCAATTCCTGCTGTTGCTGGAGGACCGACGCCTTCAATCCTGCCACCTCCAAAGACAGGCCTTGAAGTTGTTTTGACAAAGCAGCAATTGGATCCATACTGGATTCTAAGTAGGTAGAAAGAAAAAGTTTTTTGTTTTTTTTTACCTACACAAAATAAGGGCCAGATATAATGTAATGACCGGCGTCACGCAAAGGGGAGGGAAATGGGAAGGCCCTGTCCAAGGGAGAGGGAAAGATGGTGACCCCTGACTCACCTTGCGGCTGGCACCTGACTGCCCTGACGTCCTCACCCGTACGCCGATCACGTGCCTAACCCTGGCTTTCCCTAAGATGAGCCCTATGTAGTGAACGGGGCGGTGGGATCACTAGTCCACACCACTGACACTAAGAGGAAAACACCAAGGAGAGGACAGACAATACAGACAAACATATAATCCCAGGTGGGCGACAACAGCAGACAACCAAGGCCCAACAGGGATCCGGAGGGTAACGTTCTGGAACAACAACCAGGGAACACAGCTACACAGCTCCAGTGGGTCAGTATAGAAGTCCAGGCAGGAAGCTCTATATCTGGCAACCAGAGAAGTGAGAGATGGGAATATAAGGAGGTTGGGATTGCTGGACAAGAAACAGCTGAGGACGAGAAGCTATGGATCCCTGAGTGAGCCAAAAAGGATTGCAAGGCAAACCCAGAAAGCTACCATTAATAAACAGCACTGTCTTTAGACATAGAGCGCGCAGCCACCCGCTGCGACTTCCTGACCCCGGGTATAACGGAGTCTGGCGTGGCTCTTGACACCCTCGTGACATTCTGAGATTGTTTTCTCGTGACACATTGTACTTCATGATAGTTGTAAATTTCAGTCAATATTTTTCATTTTTATTTTTAAAAAATCCCAAATTTACCCAAAAATTTGACAAATTCAAAACCTTCCAAATTTTTTTTCTCTGTTTTTAAAACAGATAGCGATACCTCATATAATAGTTATTACTTTACAGTGACCATATGTTTTCTTTGTTTCGATCATTTTGTGAATGCCATTTTATTTTTTGGGGACGTTAGAAGGCTTCGAAGTTTAGAAGCAAATCTTGTAATTTTTCAGAAAATTTCCAAAACCCACTTTTTTAAGGACCAGTTCAGTTATGAAGTCACTGTGGGGCTTACATAATAGAAACCACCCATAAATGACCCCATTTTAGAAACTACACTCCTCAAGGTATTCAAAAGTGATTTTACTAACTTTGTTAACCCTTTAGGTGTTCCACAAGAATTAAAGGAAAATGTAGATGAAATTTCATAATTTCACTTTTTTGGCAGATTTTCCATTTTAATAAAATTTTTTGCCGGTAACAAAGCAAGGGTTCACAGCCAAACAAAACTCAATATTTATTACCCTGATTCTGTAGTTTACAGAAACTTTAACTTAAACTGCTATACAGGCACATGGCAGGGCGCAGAAGGAAAGGAGCGCCATATGATTTTTGGAGGGCAGATTTCACTGGGATAATTTTAAGTTGCCATGTCACATTTGAAGACCCCTTCATGCATCCGTAGAGTATGTTGTGCTTTTCCATGGGTATATAACTTTTATATCTAAATATCCTAATTATAGTGGATTTGATTAGACCCATAAGAGGCCATATTGTTAGATGTTATGTATTTTAAAATGGCCGAGAGAGGGTCATAGAAAGGACACTGTTCATAAGATTTCTTCTCATGGATGTACCAGTCTGAGAAGAGGCATTCTTGTCTCATTATGGATTTATGACTTAGATAAGGATATTCTCTGGACGCAGCTGGTATTAATTAGTCCTACAGTTTGATATCTATTAATGAATCTGAAAATCAGTAATATCTATATACACATATAATCAACCTGAGTTTTTTTGGTATAAGAAAATCAATAGGACCTATGTATTGTTTTATATTGTTATGTATTATTAAGGACATTTATGTATCTGATATCATATATATATTTCTCAATAGGTACGCATGCATTCCTAGAGTATGATGAAAACAGTTTAAGTATAAACCTTGTTAGTGAGTCTCTGTCTAGGGAAGGATGTGTTATTTTAACTAACCATCAATCACCCATTGGTGTAACGGAGGAGACACATATCTCTGTGAGAGAACAAGGTTTATTATATTATTATCGGTACATAAATCTGAGAGCATAGGATAAGTCTAGATGGTACCACAAAGTCTGTGTTTTAGTTGGCTTTGTGTCAAAATTAATCCCTGGAGCTCTGATTTAAGGTTCCATATGTCATGTGTATAGATTGTGAGATTTAGTCAAACGTGGATATTTAACCCTTACTAGAATGATACTAATAGTTTAGGTAATAGTGTCACCTAGGGGTAAATGAGTAACATTAAACCATCAGCAGAAATGCATTTTGGGTAATACAATGACATCACCGTCATTATCATATGTACTTGCCTAGCTGACAATAATTGGAAAATTCCAAGTTAGGAAGGTCTGTCTAGCTGATAAGTTTGTGATCATAAACCAAACACACATGAAGAGAGGAAACAGCAACAGGAGAACAACAGAGAGCAACAGGAGACACAAAAACACAGAGAAACAAAGAAAGGAAGCACACCCCAGGATAAAAATCCCAATGATGAGAACAGACTCTTGTCACGGCCTATGGTGTGTTTTGTGACACTTTCCTTCACTTGCGGTTGCCCGTGGCAACGTGTGGTGTTGTGTGCATGTGGTGGCAGTGTCTCGGCCTTGTGGCTGTTTCCCAGGACATGGTTGCCTCGCATGCCGTTGCCGGCGGTAACAGGTGGAGTGTGATGTTTGTGTGTTCACTTCCCCTTTAAGTGGCTTTCTTCCCTTGCCTGGTGTTGGAAGGGTTAATTCCCGTCCTAGTGAGTAAACACTGATTGTGTCTGTGTGTGGGTGTGGCTACTTGGTCTATTTAGCCTCTGCTGGATGCCTGTAGCTGAGGGGTACTTCAGCAATGTTTATGTTGGAGTCATCCTCCTGGTATTTTACCATCTAACCCGTGAGGGTCACCCTTGTGGTCATAAGATATGTTTAGACATTGTTGTTCTGTGGTTATTATATGTCTAGTGGTGTCTCTATGTTTATTGCAGCTTATGATTGTCTGGGTTCCTGTGTGCTTTGTGTGTGTGCTGTGTCCTTTTGTGTTTGGTGTGGACATTAGCACTTGTGCACGGGTTCCAGTCTCTGTTTCTGTGGCAGGTAGGTGTTGTAATTCACTACCTGCCATTGCCATATGTCTGTATATGTTTCCCTTCTCCTTGAAGCTTGGCCAGTGAGACTCCTGTTCGTCCGTGTCCAGGAGGAACAGGTCATCTTACCCTGCTCCAAGTCCAGGGATTCCCTCTTGGCTAGTAGGGACCCCAGGTTCCGGAGTATGAGCCCTCCTGCCATCAGGGTTGGCTCATACAGTTAGGAGTCAGGGTCAGAATTAGGGACGCGTTAGCAGGTGACCTGCTCCCTGATCCTGTCGTCCTGGCCTAGCAGCTACCCTTATCTACGACACTGCACGGCTGAGGGTTTTCCCCACTCTCAGCCGTGACAACTCTTTTTGCTGACTTCCCTTAGACTCTGCACATCATCTGCATTCTCGGGTAACGTATAACTTTATTTTGTGTAGTATTGATTTAATTAATCAGCCTGATATTTAGTAAACTCCCCGCAGTAGGGCGAATTTCTAATGTTAGATGTACCACATAAATATTATCACTATTCAATAAAGATGCATATACTGAATAAAAGATTCAATATTGATATCAAGAGAGAATCTCTGATTGGAATAATTGCATTCCATAGTTAATAATACCAGGCTTGATAATTTATAAGTTGTGTCGCAATACTACCCGGTATCCGAGATTGGTCATTAGTTTGAGCAGAGCAAGGGTTCGTATCTGTCCTTATCATTGTTGAGTTAACTGCATATTATCATCTGATAAATATCTAATAATTGTCGTTGAGACGGCTTGTATTACATTCTTATGTTTGAGAGGTGATATGGAACGCTGGTAGTCATGTTTTAGTCATCTAGTGGCAAATTTTGGGTACTGTATATCACTGTGTGTTATTGCATATTATTGACTTTTATATTCATTTAGCTTTGATTGTATATAAATTATTGTATATTGTATAATAAATCATTTATATTTTTGCATAGACGCTTGTACCATGATTTACTGATTGCACAACATAATTAAATTAACAACAATCTCTTTTTGAGGTGTTTTATATGTCCACCTCGAGGATCAATTCCCTTTGAAATTTTTCCTTTGATCCTTTCTTTTATATAAAGCATTTGCTTTATATCCCCGACAAGTAGAAACTCCAATAAAGTGACCCTATTTTGGAAACTACAGGATAAAGTGGCAGTTTTGTTGGTACTATTTTAGGGTACATATGATTTTTGGTTGCTCTATATTATACTTTTTGTGAGGCAGGGTAACAAAAAATAGCTGTTTTGGCACCGTTTTTATTTTTTGTTTTTTACAATGTTCATCTGACAGGTTAGATAATGTGCTATTTTTAGAGCAGGTTGTTACGGACACGACAAGACCAAATATGTCTCTTTTTTTGGTTGTTTGTTTCAGTTTTACATAAAATACTTTTTTAGTGTCTCCATATTCTGAAAGCCGTAGATTTTTTTTTTTTTTTTGGGCGACTGTCTTATGTAGGGGCTTATTTTTTTTCAGGATGAGATGACAGTTTGATTGGTACTATTTTGGGGTGGGCATGACTTTCAGGTGAGGATATGATGTGATATTTTTATAGAGCTGGTCGTTACGGACGCGGCAATACCCAATATGTCTGTTTTTATTTTTAGCTTGAAAGAAGCATTTTTTTTAGCTTGAAACTTTTTTTTTTATTATAAAAAACAGTTTTTTTTTTAAACTTTTTTTTTTCTCCCCCTCTGGAACTTCAACTTCTGGGGGTCTGATCCCCTCTGCAATGCATTACAATAAATCATGTATTGTAATGCATTGACTGTAAACTTGTATGCTGACAGCCTGCCTGTGAGAGCCAGTCTAAGTGACTGGATCTCACAGGCTTCCATAGAAGGCAAGCCCTAATGCCTAAGGAAAGCATCGGGCTGCCTTCTCTGCCATCGGGTCCCCATCACTGCAGCACGGGGACCCGATGGAGATGTGGAGGGCACTCGTACCCTCCGCAAACCCTCTGCATGCTGCAGTCAGCTTTGACTGCGGCATACAAGGGGTTAATACACCGGCATTGGTGTTTTCATAGATGTCGGTGTATGCAGCAGGGGCCCGGCTGTCAGTGACTGCTGGGTCCGTGCCGCTGATCAGGCAGGCGCAGCTCCTGCACCCGACCGATCAGCCCGCCGTACATGTATGGCGCTGGTCTTTCAGTCACGTCCACCAGCTCCATACATATACGGCAGGGGTCCTTAAGGGGTTAAAATTGTGGTGGTTTCTTGCATGGTAAAGTGGTTTTCGTTTGTACTGTGACTGTGTTACGAACAATGGTTGGGGAACCACTGTGCCAACTAATTTGTTTGACTTTGGGCTATTCCTGAGGGTGTTATCCTGGTGGTCTCTTAGTTTTTACCCTTTAACCCCTGTACAGGGATCTTGTCTTTGCTGCAGGGGAGCTCTTCAGGCCACTACCTCTCATGAGGTAGTTGCCAGCTGACCCTTTGGGATCAGAGACAAAGTACCAAGGGATCAGGCAGTACTCATAGGAAACAAAGCAAAGATCAGGGCAAGCAAAGTTGGTGAGTATCTGAAAATCTAGCCTAAGGTCAGGGCAGGCAGCAATGGGTCAATAAGGTAGACAGGCAAAGATTAGGGCTTTGCAGTGGAGTATTAGAGTCAGTTAACAGGCAGAAGTTTGGCATAAGGGCAGACAGACAGAATAGCACACTTTCACTGGTTAAGTCTAGTTTCACACTAGCAATCGAAAGATCTGGCAGTTTGTTCTGGCTGGGATCAGCCTGCCGGATCTCTCTGGATCCAAAATTGCCAAATGCTACATGAATGGCGTCTGGTTATATTAACTATAATGGGGATTGGCGGAGGTCCTGCCGGAATCCGGCAAATATGCAGAGAATCGGTTGGAGAAATACAGCTGTGCAGTATTACTAGCCTAACTAGTAAACTAGGAAAAATACAGCTGCACGGTATTACTAGCTTGACTAGTAAGCTAGGAACCTAAAACTCAGGCAACTCTCCTTTGGGAACGGTGCCTTAAGTAACAGGTGTCCAACCATTGGCTGGCAGAGACTGGAGCAAAAGGGGAGTGTGCTCTTGTGCGTCTTATGGGAGACATGAAGAGGCCTAGTAGCCTGATGAGATCCAGTGGGGACTGGCTGCTGGGCTAGGTGAGTGATCTGGTGCCCATTTCTGCAGCATATAACAGGACAGCTGCTGGCACGGAGCGCCACCATGACAATCTGTGTCTCAGCCACCCAGCAGTTATCTTGTTGTTGAGTTTATAAAACCTATTTTCATATATCTTATTATGGAATTTTGAGTTAATAGAGGGCTGGACTATATTCAGTATCCTCATCTTTTAGCCAGAGAGGAATGCAGTTACAAAATGGGTGGCTCAATGGTTAGCGCTGGAGCCCTGGATTCAAATTTGACCGAGGACAATATCTACATGGAGTTTGTATATTTTCCTCGTGTTTGTGTGGCTTTCCTCTGGTGCTCCAGTTTCCTCTCATACAGATAGGGAACTTAGATTGTGAGCTCCATTGGGGACAGCTTGTGTTGCTAATGTCTGTAAAGCGCTCTGGAATATGTCAGTGCTATATATGTAGGTAAATAGATAAAAAAGAATGCCTCTTGCTCTGGAGGATCTGTCCTGCATTTTATTAACAGCTTCTTGTATTATGTGGATGCTATGCAATCCTTAGATTCCCCTGTGGTGGCGTTGCAGGTAAATTCATTACTTACTGCCGTTTTTCCCCAGAGATTGCAGCTGATTTAGTTTTGGGGTATGATCTTATATGTCACATAGGCCTCAAGTTGAGAAATCATGTATAGAATTTTCTATGTAAAGACTGTGACCTGTCTACTCCATGTCAGAGAAGGATATTGCAAATCACATGCATGTGTCAATGTTACTTACATCCTGTTACGAAGTGTATGTGGATCTGCTGTGTCACTTGAACAGATTTGGCTCGGTGCTACTCCTAAGGGTGTTATCTGCAGGAGATGGCCCCTTGGTCTACTCCCATCTCAGCTGCAGGGGAACCATCAGTCTGCTACTTCATGGAGTATTCTCTGTTCAAGTGACTGCTGACCCAGGTCAGGAGGAGACACTCTTGCATTGTCCGAAGGGATTAGTAAAAACTGTAGTCAGGGACAGGCTGAGGTCAGGGGCAACTCAGGGTCAGTACAGAGATCAGGCAGAGGTCAGGTCAGGCAATGAAAAGTCAAATCCAGAAGTCAGACAGAAGTCGATACAAGGAACAGGCAAACAAGGTACGGCACACCGTTTCAGGAAACTAGCATACTAGAACCTATTATTCAGGCACTTTGCCAGAGGGGAAGGTAACTTAAGTTCCCCCTAGACAGGCAGCTATTGTCTTGGTGAGATGTGTCTTTGCTGGCCCTTAAAGAACCAGAGGGAGTGTGAGCAGAGACCGGCCTCAGACAGTGTGGAGGTGAAGAACGCTGGCAGCGCTACTCCAGCGGCTGGGCCCACTGGGTGGGAGAAGGGGAACGCCGGCAGGTCAGAGCCACCAGGACACGGGAGCAATGTGGGATGTGAGCAGACCTGTGCCCGTACCCATCGGGAGGAGTGGAGCGCGGTTGAGCACCGACCTCTGCCATAAAACATCCATCTGTAATTTATATGAATTTGGAGCTCATCACTTATAAATTGACTCAAATTTTCGAGTTAAAGGTTCAGGTTCAGAGCTTATCCCGGACATATCCCCATTTTCACCCAGGCAGCCCTCCTTACTTGAGCATCGGAGCAGTTCATGCTCCGATGCTCTCCTTTGCCCTGTGCTGAATTGCTCAGGGAAAAGCCATTTTCTGGAGTTTTCGGTGACGAACCGCGCTCTCCACAGCGCTGCCAGTCGGAGGCTTGCGCCCAGCAGTGAGCCCAGTGATGTCACCGGCACTGATGAGCGGGCGTTAGCGCTGCCCTTGCCTGTAAATAAAATGCTCCGATGCTAACATCAGGGGGGCTGCCTGGGTGAAATTATGGGTATGTCCAGGTTTAGCTCTCGGACAACCCCTTTAAAAACTTGTCAGCCAAATGCCCCCTTATATTTGCATGTCCACTGATTTCTGTCCTTTCACTTACCCTTTCTTTATAACATATACCACGGTGGAGCAATGGGTTGTATTGAGACGTTATGAAGGAATCTTACAGTTCATTCATATTCACTTTATAATTTGATACAGCTAACTAAGCAATGACAACTGGCACTAAACTAGCAAATGTCCAGTCTCCTCCTCTCAGCTACATAGGAGTATATTCTTAAAGGGATTGTCTTGTGTATAAAACTAATTTCCAATTTAGAATATCTATAGGCCAGAGCAAAGAGCAGATACAAAGAGAGTGCTTCACTCTGGAGGAACTACCATATCCACATCTATTTACATTTATAAATAAAAACTCTGTAATGCCTTACTTCACCTGTTGTGGCGCTGCAGGGGAACTGAGCATTTGCTGTCAGATTTCACTATTGATTACAGGGCATCCAGTAGTTAGTTTAAGGTCATTCTAACTTCTTTAAATTCAGGGTGCAACATTCAAGTGCATAGGTATCTGCCCAGTACCACCCATCTAAGCAACTGCTAATTACTCTTCCTTGCAATTGTGATATGTATGTATTTAAAAGTCATGAGTGCAGGGTTGACATATTTATTTCAGTTTGTAAATACCGCTTTTATGAGTTATAATTGCTGTTTATTTGCTATACCTGCTTTTTATTATGGTGCTCTACGATGTCTTGGGTGGACGACTGCTGCCACCTATGGAAAGAGAAGTCAAATGTCATAAATAAACAGTATAACAGAGCCGTTGCAACTCAAAGAAACCTTCAATCAGATTTGTTACACGGATAGGTTGGTGAAGATGGCTCAAGGCTTGGCATTCTAGTTTTCAGGAAATACCAACAAGCTGCCATCACCATGGAATGGACTATCAGGCATTCAAAAGGTCTGAATCATTAAAAGGGTATTCCAAAAAGGCTATTCTTTGCATTAAAATTGTGCTAAAGTTTTCCATAAATACTTTCTGTATAAATTCCTAATGGTTGTCAAGATCTCTGCTTGCTGTCTTTCGATAGGAACCTTTACGGTTTACTGCCAATGGAAACAATTCATCCTGGTCATGTGATGGACTCACAGGTGCTTAGCTTGTTACAGTTATTAGCGAGATGCCTTGTGATGAGCCCTGCACCCTTGTGTTTATCACATGACCAGGACAGATTTACATTCTCTGGGAGTAGATAAAAAAACTTCCCATTGAACAACAGCAAGCAGAGATCTTGAAAACAAGAACTGGTACAGAATATACAGGGTGGGCCATTTATATGGATACACCTTAATAAAATGGGAATGGTTGGTGATATTAACTTCCTGTTTGTGGCACATTAGTATATGTGAGGGGGGAAACTTTTCAAGATGGGTGGTGACCATGGCGGTCATTTTGAAGTCGGCCATTTTGAATCCAACTTTTGTTTTTTCAATAGGAAGAGGGTCATGTGACACATCAAGCTTATTGGGAATTTCACAAGAAAAACAATGGTGTGCTTGGTTTTAACGTAACTTTATTCTTTCATGAGTTATTTACAAGTTTCTGACCACTTATAAAATGTGTTCAATGTGCTGCCCATTGTGTTGTATTGTCAATGCAACCCTCTTCTCCCACTCTTCACACACTGATAGCAACACCGCAGGAGAAATGCTAGCACAGGCTTCCAGTATCCGTAGTTTCAGGTGCTACACATCTCGTATCTTCACAGCATAGACAATTGCCTTCAGATGACCCCAAAGATAAAAGTCTAAGGGGTTCAGATCAGGAGACCTTGGGGGCCATTCAACTGGCCCACGACGACCAATCCACTTTCCAGGAAACTGTTCATCTAGCTGGCACGTTCCCTGAGTTTTTCCAGCAAGATGGTGCACCACCACATTATGGGTGTCAGGTCTGAGCATTCCTAGGTGAACAGTTTCCTGGAAAGTGGATTGGTCATCGTGGGCCAGTTGAATGGCCCCCAAGGTCTCCCGATCTGACCCCCTTAGACTTTTATCTTTGGGGTCATCTGAAGGCAATTGTCTATGCTGTGAAGATACGAGATGTGCAGCACCTGAAACTACGGATACTGGAAGCCTATGCTAGCATTTCTCCTGCGGTGTTGCTATCAGTGTGTGAAGAGTGGGAGAAAAGGGTTGCATTGACAATCCAACACAATGGGCAGCACATTGAACACATTTTATAAGTGGTCAGAAACTTGTAAATAACTCATGAAAGAATAAAGTTACGTTAAAACCAAGCACACCATAGTTTTTCTTGTGAAATTCCCAATAAGTTTGATGTGTCACATGACCCTCTTCCTATTGAAAAAACAAAAGTTGGATTCAAAATGGCCGACTTCAAAATGGCCGCCATGGTCACCACCCATCTTGAAAAGTTTCCCCCCTCATATATACTAATGTGCCACAAACAGGAAGTTAATATCACCAACCATTCCCATTTTATTAAGGTGTATCCATATAAATGGCCCACCCTGTATATTTAAAAGCTGATAGGTACATTTCTTGAAAATCGATTTGGATTTGATTTGGCCGAAATGATCTGGCAATTTGATTAGTTGTCCGAATAAATTGGACCCAAACTGAAAATGCTCCAAATGAACTAAAAAGTTGTGGATGACATTCTGGGGTCTCCTAGGACTGTAGGCAACTCATTATTTCAAGTTCTTTTTAAAAATACCTTACACTGCTTTGGATTTTTTATGTTCATTTTTATGGTTCAAACTTTTTTCCATTTTTGGTAGCAAATGCCTGCCTGTGTGTATATACACACACATACCACCTTGGGTCTTATGATCCTCCTTCTTTATATTTCCTGTCTTGCACTTACCCTGTACAATAAAAAGTAATTGGAGGAGTCAAAAGCTGCAGGACACCTTTTTATTTTGGAAACGAAAGGGAAAATTAAATATCTGAATACCCCAGCAAGTAATAGGTGAGGGGGCCTATCTTAAGCTTAAGCTATGTCTGGAACATGGCTGTCATCTTGAAAGTCGCCATATTGGATCAAGGGCAAATTTTTCAAATGGGAAAAGGGGTCATGTAGCATATGAAAGAAAACCAGAATTTTCCCAGAAATCGATTGGCGTATTCAGATTTACAATATCTCTTGTGGTTCAACACAGAAAGTACAACCTGGAACTTTTCCTGTGATGCACAGCTATTTGATGTGTTCAGTGTGTTGTTCCGGGTGTCGATCACAGAGCTTTGAAGTTTTAAAATGTATGTGTTGATACCTTTTGAACCACAGGAGATATTGCAAATCTGTGTGTGGCAATCGATTTCTGAGAAAATTCAGGTCTTTTTTGATGTACTACATGACCCCTTGCCATTGGAAAACTTTGCCCTTGATCCAATATTGTGAATTTCAAGATGGCTGCCATGTTCTGGACATAGCCTACAAGAAAGGCCCCCTCACCTATTACTTGCTGGGGTATTCAGGTATTTCATTTTCCCTTTGGTTTCTGAAATAAAAGGGTATCCTGAGACTTTTGACTCACCCTGTAGAAACAACAACCATTATTTGATGAAACTGGAACACCCCTTTATGAATGACCTTATGCTGTTTGGTGAACACATTTATAAAAATGCCAGGCCTTTTTCGGCAGCGTATTTCACTGTGTATTTTGTTTTCACATTTACCTCATTTGCAGTTTTCTCATATCCCCCATGCTTGAATCCTACTTCCTGATGTGTCTCTTGACACATCATGCCTTAGGGCAGTGAAATGTGTTGTGACATCATTAGATCATGTGACACTAACCACACCTTTTCCTTCTTACCAAAGATTACCTACTTACTACGTTACAAGGCTCCAATGCAGGACATAACCAACAGCAAATGAAAATCGAAATTGATTTACCACATGGTGCAATTGTAGGCTACTAACTTTTGAAAAAGGCAGTTTTGGTGATTTAAGGGGTAAACTGCAGGATATGGTAGATCGAAATTTGCAGTTTTTTTTCATTTCAGTGAGCATGCTTCACAAACTAGCATTAATTAAATGTATCTACAGGAATGGTGTTTCCACACGTCAAAGTCCACAGCCAATATAGTAGAAGGCATAAATCTCATCCACACAATTTGGAAATTTGTGCTGCAAATTTTACCATTTGCAATTCAAAGAACGAAGTCTGCGGGAAAACTCACGGCGTTACTGTGATGAATTCTGCAACAAAATTCATACCATTCCTGCACTGCCCATCACGTGTGGGCATACTCTACTAATGACAAAAACTCCTGGAACAATGGTACTTTACATACTTGTGCAGGGCCATTACTAGAATGCAAAGGGCCCCATAGCGAAATAAGATGGCCCCTCCACCACCTAATGTCAGTAAAATTAAAACAGCAGCATAGGAAGCAATCATTAAAGTTTAAAGGGGTTAGCCAAAGTCTAAAAGATCTCCCCAATGCTCAGGCCCCTCGTATACATTATACTTACCTGCTCCCCGCCACCCACATCGTTCTGGATCTCTGCACGGCCGCTGCTGCATCTCCCCGTCGCTGGGGTGGTTGGAGTGCAGCCAATAGCTGGCCGCAATGGTGACCAGCATCCCTAGCAGCTGGGGAGACTCGTCCCTGTTGTGGTCTGCTATTGGCTGCACCACAACCCCCCCCCCCTCCTGTCCCCCGATGTTTTAATCCATGTGACGGGGAGATGCAGCAGCGGCCGTGCAGAGATCCAGAGCGACGTGGGTGCCGGTACGCAGGTAAATATAATGTATACGGGAGGCCTAGGCATTGGGGGGGGATCTTTTAGACTTTGGATTACCCCTTTAACTTTCATTTTTTTTCTTAAATGTGTAGATGGGTTTTCCATAGCAAGTCAACCTGAAAAGATGACTTCAGAGGCAGTTTTGCAATTAAAACAAGCTCTAAATCCGCAAAAATTTATATTGCAAAAATAATCACTCACTTGCCCTACATATAAAAAAAAAAAAAAATAAGAGTTATACTTACAGGTATGTATAATAGTACAATATATCAGAAAACCCACAGTTTAGTGCTGGAAGCAAAAGCCACCCAGTTGTTATTCCCCACTAAATGGTATAATATTCTTGCACCTGATTGTTTCCTGCCCAACTTCTAGACCTTATAGCAATATCTATAGCATAGACTGACAAATCCTCCGCATACTATATTTTCTGACTAATAATGTCTATCCTGTACTGACCTCTGGTGGTTATTTCACATACTGCACTTAGATAAGAAAAACCTGGGTAATGTTAATGTACTGCATAATTACACAATTGCTTTGAAGTCTCCATCACAAGCAGAGATTTACGAGGAAAGGATAATAACTTGGGTCTGTGGGCAGCAGGTACAAAGGTTTCCCAAATTGATTTACCAATGTTCCATAATCTGTAGCTGCACCACTGCAAGCAGGTCATAGCACTGGAAAGTCTCTACATCAGCTGGCTCAAGGGATCTAAATAAGGCATCAGGAAAAAGAAGAGGCACAATTTGGTTTGCTATGGGTCCAGACACTGATCTGACCTAAGGTATTGCAAGTTTATATGGTCAGTATAAATGGTGTCATCATGTGTTGAAAAACATCTAAGAGATGATGACAGTCTTCCAGAGTCAACTGCTCGCAATAAGAATAGTTTCATTAGGAATGTCACCAAAATTCATCTGCCAGATGAATCTGACAAAATGGCGATCCATTCCATTTTACTGTGAAAATTGGCAGGGAAAACAGAAGGAGGACAAAGGATCAGATGACACTGGGAAAGGAGTCTGATCAGACAATCAGGAGGCAGGATTCTGGAAGGTTCTTGTGCTGAGAACGCCATAGAACATCATTCTGTGTTCACCTTGTGACCTGACAGGATGTGTCTTGGGTGTGTCTGACAAAAAGCTACTACAATACATACATAGAACTACAAGTGCACACTACTTAATGCAAAAAGACAGTGAAGTAAACAGTGAATTCATGAGAAAAAAAGGGAAACTGCATTGTTGCTTTATTTACTGTAAGAAAAAGTAGAAGCTCTTTGCCCATAATTTTGATCAAAAATATGTCGGGCCTATCTACCCACGACAAGGTGGCTTCAAACAGATGGGACCTTCTGTAACACATGCCTCTCCTGGGCTATTAGCCTACTACAGATATGAGCCAGTAGCTCTATTTGCGACACTATAGGGAGATGGAACTCTGAGTTATGTGCTGTTCCATAGTTCATACAGCTTGCTGGCAAGTTTTGCATTACAAAATCCTGCAACAACTCATGTTTTCTGCATATGGACAGTCAGCTTTTGTAATAAAAACCCCAGGTTTCTAATGTTCATAGGCTTAGTGCCAGCTCCCCAATAGCATACATTCTGCTGCAAATGCTGAGCAATTGCCCCCTTTTTTCCCTAACATCTCAATTTACCATTTGTAATTGGGAATTTTTATAGCATTTCCGTGCATAAATATATTGTATTATTGAAAAATACAGTTCAGTTATAGCAAAAGCATTCTACTTCAATAATGCCATTAATATGCCTGCGTTATTGTACACGTTGTAATGCTGTAAGATACTGTTCAGTTACAGCATAGGCATTTTACTGCAATAACGCCATTAGTATACCCGTGTTGCATGCTGTGCTGCGTCTGCTAGAGCTACTATTGCTGCACAATTAACCTTAAACACCTTACCCTTTCAACATCCACACTGTTCTTCTGCTCCTAAAAAAAAGGAGAATTTTTCCAGACTCGTTCAAATTCAGAACAAGCCACCGTTTCTTTTGACATTCAACACTTGTGTGTGTATTAACACTGGCAGGCATTCTGCTCCCGTTAACACATAATTTTTGGATGCTTATGCTTAACAAGCCACTGTTTCTTATAACATTAATGTGTGTGTATAAACAGGGGCAGGCATCTGTCCCTGTTAAGGCATCATTTCTGGATGTCTGGTTCAAACAAGCCACAGTTTTTTCCTAATAACACAGTGTATGTTTAAACACCATCTGCGCCCGATAAGGGGCAATTTTTGAAATGTTTCTAACATTAAAAGCATGACAAATGTTAGTGTTTTTTTTTGTTGTTGTTGTCTTTTTGTTAATACCATCAACTGCATTTACCCATAGCTATATACAATATGTCATTGTCAATTTGACATTATTTGCTATTGCTGCCATTGTGTTAAGGAGCTTAAAAGGGGGAACAGGATGAGAGAAAAAGCAAACGTATGTAATACAAAATTGAGAAAGACCTCAGTGTGATATGCCAATTTTCAGGCCAATGAGAGCACCATTGAGTTGTGTAGAATTGCGTTGGCCACTAATTTAATTTTTTGAAAAATGTAATGAATTGTAAACAAAACTAATCGCTAGAAATGCACTCATCTCTCAAGTAGTTCTGATAAACTGACTGTAGTTATTGGCAAAACTTAAAAAAGTTGTCTAGCTCTATATACACTGGTGAAAGACCATCCTGAAGTTCAGAAGTTATTCCTAGATCCATGCAAAGTCCAGTCCCAGAGATGATATATCCCAAGAAGAGAAGCTCTGTCTTTTCAAATGAAAATGATTCCATCTTGGCATCTCGGATATTTTCTTATAGGTGCTGGAGAACTTTTGATATAGGGCTACCATGAAAGGATATTCAGGAAAAAAGATAAAACTTTCATGAGATGAGAATTTTTAAAGTTAGTTTTTATTTCACTTAGAGTTGACAAAAGGTGTGCCTCATTTATCAAAAGTTTCATGATAAATTTGGCACATCTGTCATTTGGCCTCTAGGAGCAACAAGGGTGTTGTCTTTATAGTTAGAGGTTCAGCTCTCTCTTAGTAACTGTCACGTCCTCTCCAATTTGATTGACAAAGAAAGGGTGGGACAACGGTGGACATGGACCATTGACAAAGCAACTATGCTGTGGAACTCACAGGGATTGTCAAGATACAATACTGCTGCCAATGGGGGAGGGGTTGTCAGGGGACAATACTGCTGCCAGGGGGAGGGGTTGTCTGGGAATTTTACTGCTGCCAGTGGGAGAGGGGTTATCAGTGGACAAAACTCAGCCCACGTGTTTAGCCGAGTTTGAGACCCCTGATCTATATGTACAGTATAAAAGGTTTCTGCCAGGTCTTATGCTAATGACTTGTACAGATTTTAGCTAGTAACACAATTGTCTGAACAGTTGTATTGTGGGCACATTTAGTATTTGCAGTGGCACAAGTTTGGGATATTGTGTTAAAATTTGTTACGTAGTGCATCTCGTGTTACAAATACTGTATCTGGCCATGTTGAGATAAATGAACAGTTAAATGTGGACATGTGTAATGGTGATCCACACCATGACACCTGCTGTTGGGCCTGTGTGTCTCCGCATTATGCATGATGGCAGTAGGCAGTAGGTGCTCTCCAGCTCTCCTGCAAACTCTTATGTGGCATCATCTACGTCTGGAGCAAAGAAGGTTTGTACACAAACATAGAAAAGGATTCTTTACAGTAAGAGCAGTGAGACTATGGAACTCTCTGCCTGAGGAGGTGGTGATGGTGAGTACAATAAAAGAGTTCAAGAGGGGCCTGGATGTATTTCTGGAGTGTAATAATATTACAGGCTAGAGCTACTAGAGAGGGGTCGTTGATCCATGGAGTTATTCTGATTGCTTATTGGAGTCAGGAAGGAATTCTTCCCCCCTTAAGTGGGGAAAATTGGCTTGTAACTCACAGTTTTTTTTTGCCTTCCTCTGGATCAACTTGCAGGATAATAGGCTGAACTGGATGTACAAATGTCATTTTTCGGCCTTATAAACTATGTTACTAAGTCAGAGCCGACTTTCATCACTAAAAACTGTTGTTTGATATTCATGCCTCCAATGGGCTCTCTTGCAACACCAGTGCAGGCGCTCTTGACAATGTTGTCAGGAGAGGTCTTACGGTCTGGGTGGTCACTGCAGCAGCTACTGTAGAACCAATTTGTGATGCAGTTGCTGTTCTTTGATATACAGCAACTATTTTTATACAGCGATCTTGATGTGCATCTGTCTGTCTTGACCATCCAGAACCATCTATTCATGTATGAGTGCCCTCCTCTAACCACTTTCAACACCACCAATGCACTACAGAAACTTTTCGGCCAACTTTTTCCATGATTTATTAGATAGACCACACAGGATCTCAAAGTTCATTTATTGCATATGCCTTTATCTAGCAGGCATATTAAACAAGTGAACACTTAAACAAAACCCAGTCAACAGTCCTGTAAGAGAGAGGATGAAAAACAGTGTTGACTGACAAAAAACAAGTGATGCCAGACAAAAAAGTCTGTGGAGCATCTGTATGAAAAGTAAGGATCTTATAACTTTCATCAATAAATGTAAAGTAACACCCTCCAGCATTTCCAAAAATAGACTTTTTATCTTAACTCCTTCCAGATGTTCTTTTTTTTTATTTTGAGGTACTGTATATTAACTAATTATAAAAATTTTACTATGAAACTACATGTAATAATTTTTTTATTTATATTTCTGAAGGTGATGTGCTCCCATGTCATGAGTCTTCTGACTCCCTGCAAGAGGAACATCAGTTGTTGGAAAAGGCGTTAACTGACAATGACCGTACCATTGTGATAGTAGAGTCAAAGTCAGGAACATGAACTTCCTCAGTCACCTCTATATCTGTAGGTGCTCCGGCTAATTGAAAACCCTGACAGTGAGGCTAGGTCCTTTTTGGGGAGACAAAGGAAGAGAAAGGAAGCTCAAAGTACCAAAAAGAATAATTGATGAATAAATATTTTATTGTATCAAAACATGATTAAAAACACACATACAGGTGATGCCATGAACAGGGTAGTGGGAGCAGGGAAAGGAGAAAATAAGCGCCAACCTGGATGAACACATAGGTCACAAAATACATAGTACAATATTGGTAAGGTCATAAGAGAATGTATAAGGTACAATGACCAGCCCGTGGGCCAAATATGACAAAAAATATATAGGATGGTATAAGGTAAGGAAAGGTCAGTGAGAGAACCAACCACGGCTGTAGTGCATAGTGTGCTGACCAAAGAAGTAATACAGGAATGTATAAGACCAGCAAAGCAATGAAAAAGCCAGGTGAGGTATCTCAACAACGGCAGCACAAAGCCATGGGAGGGAGACTATGACCTAAAGCTTACCTAGAGTGAACCTTGTGTGAACAGACAATCCAGGATGGCGCCACCCCAACGCGCGTTTCGGCGTGCCTTCGTCAGGGGGCTATAACCGGAGAACGGAGCGGCGCCCGGGGATAACAGTAAGTGCAGGGGGATTCCTGGGCGCCGCTCTACACGTCTATATAGTCAGTTTAGATACTTTATTTGGGTGAAAGGTCCTCTTTAAGGCAACTTTCCTATTGGTTTGATATCTAGAATTAGCGAAGATGACGAATATGACGAATGTATTCGTCCTATTCCTCAAAACGAAGATAACAAAGTATTCTTCATCTTCGTTTTAGCTCCATATTCGTCAACTTCGCTAATTCTAGCAATCAAATAGGAAAGTTGACTAGAGACAGCTAAGTTTTTAATTCGCTATGCGATAATAATACTTAGCTTTTTTTTTAATAAATAGAATAATTATAATACTTGATAATTATTATAATTATTCTATTTATTTTAAAAAAAAAGCAAAGTAATATAATCACATAGCGAATTAAACACAGCTGTCTCTATAGTCAACCTTCCTATTTGATTGCTAGAATTAGCGAAGTTGACGAATATGGAGCTAAAACGAAGGATGGAGAATATTTTGTTATCTTCGTTTTGAGGAATTTGACGAATACATTCGTCATATTTGTCATCTTCGCTAATTCTACCAGGCCAACCATAGTAAACCAGGTCTAAGTTGAAATCGCAATGCGATTACTTCAAGTTATATTAATCGCATTGCGATTTCAACTTAGAGCTGTGTTTCTAATGGGTCAGCTTGCTAGAATTAACGAAGTTAACGAATATGGAATATAGCAGTGCTAAGTTGAAATCGCAATGCGATTAATATAACTTGAAGTAATCGCATTGCGATTTCAACTTAGCACTGCTATATTCCATATTCGTTAACTTCGTTAATTCTAGCAAGCTGACCCATTAGAAACCCAGCTCTAAGTTGAAATTGCAGTGCGATTACTTCAAGTTATATTAATCGCATTGCGATTTCAACTTAATTCTCACATCCGACAGTACATTCTAGTATGGAGGCGTTCCCATGGTGATGGGGACGCTCCATGAGCACGGAAGTCGTCAGAAGCGGCAACGGGAACTGACTGGAGCAGCCAGGAAGCCAGGAATCCTCAGAACAGGTAAGAACTACTTTTGGGAAGTGGGAAAGAAAAAAATATAACAATAATAAAAAATAAAAAAACGAATATTCGAAATAACGAATTTATAGCACTCTATTCAAAATATTTGCGAATTAGCGAAGTGCCGATATTCGCAAAAAAAATTTGCTATTCGAATATTTGCGCTCAACACTACTAACAACCCGGTGACTCACAGATCTTCTACCAACGCCATGTTATTAACGCCAACACCACCAGTCCCTACTGACTCACAACTCACCCCTTCTTTCTCTGTTAATTATTTCTGCCCTTCTTCGTTCCCAATTATCTCTCTTTTCTTTCCTTATCACCTCCTTCTCTTTAGGCTCAGTAAGATCTAACATGTGGCTCTTCAAACACCTATTACACCAGAATGTAGGAGAGCTATTGGCTCTCCTTAAAGGGGTTGTCCAGATTTTTTTAAATTTAAATTTACACCCAAGCCAGTTGTACCTATGAACAGGGGTGTAGCTAAAGGCTCATGGGCTCTGGTGCAAGAGTTCAGCTTGGGCCCCCACCTTCCTTCAGTGCTTTGTGGTAAGGGGCAGGGGTGCACCTAGCCTTTCTGCTGTCTGAGGCAAAAATGTAAACGTTCCCCCCCCATGTCAAATTCTCAACCTAACCCATTCTCTCCAGTCCTACTGTTAAAGGGGTCGTCCTCTTTTTACTACTGATGACCTAGCCTGAAGATAGGGCATCAATATCAGATCGGCAGGGGTCTCCCGGGATACCGGACGATCAGCTGGTTGAAGAGAGGGCAGCACTTATATGAGAGCTGCTTTCTCTGCTCTGTTTACCTGCTCACTGCAGCAATTGCAATGATGAGCAGGTAAACAGAGCAGAGAAGGCGGCACTCGTACGGAAAAAAAAAACGGACAACCCCTTTAAAGACATGCTTGGAAAACATTACATACAGCGCTACAGAACATACAGGGTCATACAGCGCCACATATGTAACTCTTACATCCGGTGATATCTCCTCTGATGTAGATATTCTCTTTCCTCATCTTCTCCTTTCAGACCAGACAGCCATGGTGACTTCTTTCAGCTGCGCCTCGTCTCTGCAAAGTTTAACAAACAGACATCTCACTTTTCTACTTTTCCATCCTCCTCCTCACCTTCTCAACACCCCATCCTGCCCCCCCCAATACTATACTTCAGAAACAGTCCCCCTGAAAATACTGGTACCATATAGATAGTGTGCCAGTATAAAAAATATAGCCCCTTACCTTTCAGATCAGACCCCCATATCAAACCCCAAATGAGACCCCCCATCTCAGACCAGACCCCCTTTAGACCTCTGTCAGACCCCATATCAGACTCGCATTAGACCTCCATGTCAGACACAGCCCCAATATCAGACCTCAGATAAAACCCCCATTAGACCTCCAGACCCCCATTAGACTTCCAAACCCCCATATCTGGCCCCCATTAGACCTCTAGACCCCCAATCGTCTGATTAGACCTCCAGACCCCTAATCAGACCCCCATTAGACCTCCAGACCTCCATTATACCTCTCTAGACCCCCAGTCAGACCCCTAATCAGACCTTTCAGACCCCTTCAGACCCCCAATAAGACCCTTCAGACCCCCAATCACTCCCTTCAGTCCCCCCATTAGACCCTTCAGGCTCCCATATCAGACCTCCAGTCCCCTCCCCATTAGAACCTTCAAACCCCCATATCAGACCTCCAGTCCCCCCATTAGACCCTTCAGGCCCCCATATCAGACCTCCAGTACCCCCATTAGACCCTTCAGACCCCCATATCAGACCTCAGATCAGACTAAAATAAAATAACTTACCTCTCCTGCCGCCAATCTCTCTGTCCTGGCTCTCTTCTCAGGGCCCACGCTGCAGTCACCTGTCTGCCTGCAGCTTCGGGTCAGAGTGTGCTCTGTACGTCCTGACGCTGCAAGAAGCCAGGACAGAGCAGCGTGTGACCTGAGAAGAGCGAGCAGGAGGAGGGGGTAAGTACAGAGCTCACATCGCTTCTCTCCCTGCCTCCTGCATACTAGTGAGTCCTTTCATAATGGAAGCGCTCACTAGGATTCTCTTTATAAGATGCAGTGCATCTTATAAATGGAAAATACAGTGCCACTGGCTTAGGGGCCCGGTTGCAACTGCGACCGCTGCGACCCCCATAGCTACGCCAGTGCCTATGAAAGAATCGATACTCTATTTTTACTGGTCTTCTGGGCATCATCTGCGCAGCACATGAACCCATCTTTGCAGAGGATGACCGACAGGGACTGCTTTTAGCCCTTTGGCTTTGATCGGCTTTGCTTACCTCTCCTCAGAGAGGCGAGCATGCATTGTAAAGCTTTATAGAAATTACTGTATATGAGATGGTACAATGACTCTTGACAGGACAGCTGGAAGGGGCACAACCCGAAGTGGCACAATGAAAGACATCGCCTTGCTGTGGTAGATGGGCACAAATGATTTTGATCAAAATATATTTTCTAAGTATCTCATATTCATTTATATAGTGACTATAGCATTAGTTAATATATTCAATGTTTGCGGAGTGCTATAGCATTGTGTTTGGTGACTGTGAAGCGCTCTCTGCATTGAGCGCCTCCTCTATGCTCGGAGTGACAGCCGTAATGGTCTTCTAGTTGCATGCTATAGCTGTCACTGAAAGCGAGGGGGGGGGGGAGCAGGCTATGAAGCAGATCAATGCTGATAGAAAGTGCACTTTATGGTGAAGCTCTGCCTTGACTGCACTTAAGGAGCAAAGTCTGTAAGAATAAAACCTCTGATGATAAAATCTCTGCAAAAGGTATGTTTGTCCTGCTCTCCCCGGCCCCTACTAAGTGCTTTCAGCAGTTTTGCATGATCAAAATTGCTGACAGACTCCCTTTAAATTCATGTGTCATGCTCCACCCACTCCTTGGTCCTTTAGACATAACTGTATTATTTTGGCTGAAGTGTTCCTTTAATTATAGTTAGCTATTCAAGCAGAAGAGCCTTTATGAAACTAAGAATTACAGTGCCCCCTCAGTGTCATAACTCATTATTTTGTACAATGAGCAATAATTGCCTTCATCAGTTAATTGGAATGCTGGGATGAAGAATTTAAGTCCATGACACCTGGTGAGCAGTGTCTCATCCTCTAGGACAAGAACATGAAGCAACTGCAATCTGTTTTGGCTAATTTGGCTCATTATCTGGTGAGAATAAAAAAAGAAAGTAATGGAAATTAACTGTCTAAAAATTTGGCATTTTGTATTTAATTTCATAAGTTAGTGTAGTTAAAGGGAACCTGTCATCAACTAATCATACTAACGGCAGAATAAAGTAGAGACAGGTGAGTTGATTTCAGCGGTCTGTCATTTATAAGTTAAAAGTAAGTGGTTGCTGAGAACCAACATCACAATCATTGCAGACTGGGCCTGGAAAAGAGTCCCGGCCACCTGAGAAGAGTCCTGGTTATCCATGAATTCCTGCTCTCCTGCCCACCTGCTGATGACTGACAGTCTTCTACCTAGTTTTCTCCCTTTCTCTCTAGGAGAGAACTGCCAATCATCAGCAGATAAGGGAGAGCAGGAGATATGAATAACCAGGACTCTTCTCAGGTGGATTTGACTCTTTTCAAGGCCTGGGCTGCAATGATTATGTTGCTGGTTCTCAGAAACCACTGACTTTTAGCTCATGAGTGACACAGCGCTGACATCAGCATTTCTGTCACTATTTTATGCTATCCTCAGTGAGGTCAGCGAAAAGTTGATGACAGGTTCCCTTTAAAGAAAAGCAATAGTGTTAATTAAATTAATAAAGTTTTAGTTTCTCTATATTAATGAATAAAACTATGTTTTTTAGAGTTCAATATTAAATAAATATTTACAGAAATTTCATTTCATTTAATAGAGAATAGTGTAACTAGCATATTTCTAAATATAGTAACATAATTTATAAGGCTGAAAAAAGACATCTGTCCATCCAGTTCGGCCTGGAGGAAGGCAAAAAAAAAAACTGTGAGGTAGAAGCCAATTTTCCTCACTTTAGGGGAAAAAAATCCTTACGGACTCCAATCAGGCAATTAGAATAACTCCCTGGATCAACGACCCCTCTCTAGTAGCTATAGCCTGTAATATTATTACGCTCTAGAAATACATCCAGACCCCTCTTGAATTCCTTTATTGTACTCACCATCACCACCTCCTCAGGCAGAGAGTTCCATAGTCTCACTGCTCTTACCATAAAGAATCCTTTTCTATGTTTGTGTACAAACCTTCTTTCCTCCAGAGGCAGAGGATGTCCCCTCGTCACAGTCACAGTCCTGGGGATAAATAGATGATGGGAGACATCTCTGTACTGACCACTCAGTCGTCTTTTTTGTAAAGTGAATAACCCTAATTTTTACAATGTTTCTGGGTACTGTAGTCCACCCATTCCAGTTATTACTTTAGTTGACCTCCTCTGAACCCACTCCAGCTCTGCTATGTCTGCCTTGTTCACAGGAGCCCAGAACTGTACACAGTACACCATGTGTGGTCTGACTAGTGGTTTGTAAAGTGGCAGGACTATGTTCTCATCACATGCATCTATGCACCTTTTGATGCAACCCATTATCTTATTGGTCTTGGCAGCAGCTGCCTGACACTGGTTTCTACAGCTTAGTTTGATGTTCACTAAAATTCCTAGGTCCTTTTCCATGTCAGTGTTACCCAGTGTTTTACCATTTAGTATGTACTGGTGACTTGCATTATTCCTTCCCATGTGCATAACTTTACATTTGTCAGTGTTAAACCTCATCTGCCACTTCTCTGCCCAAGCCTCCAATCTATCCAGATCCATCTGTAGCGGTATACTGTCCTCTTCTGTGTTAATTACTTTACTAAGTTTAGTGTCTTCTGCAAAAATGTATATTTTACTGTGCAAGCCTTCTACAAGATCATTAATAAATATAATGACGAGAATAGGGCCCAATACTAACCCCTGTACTACCCCACTAGTGACCCTCTGTTTTCTATCACCGATCCAGTTACTTACCCACATACAGACATTTTCCTCCAGTCCAAGCATTCTAATTTTATATACTAACCTTATATGTGGTACAGTGTCAAATGTTTGGAGAAGTCCAGATATGTGACATCCATTGATTTACTGCGGTCAAGTCTAGAACTTACCTCCTCATAGAAACTGATTAAATTAGTTTGACATGACCGATCTGTCGTGAAGCCATGCTGATATGGCGTTATTTGCTTATTTTCATTAAGGTACTCCAAGATAGCATCTCTTAGAAAACCTTCAAACAGTTTACCCACAACAGATGTTAAACTTACCGGCCTATAGTTTACGGGCTCTGTTTTTGGACCCTTTTTGAATATTGCCACCACATTTGCTATGCGCCAATCCTGTGGAACACTCCCTGTCAGTTTAAAGTCCTTAAATTAGGGTCTTGCTATGACATTACTTAATTCTCTTAGGATACGGGGGTGTATGCCATCTGGTCCTTGCGATTTCTCTATTTTAATCTTTTTAAGATGCCGCTGTACTTCTTCCTGGGTCAGACAGGGCACTTTTAATGGGGAATTTACTCTTACACTCTGCATTTCATCTAACAATTTATTTTCTTCAGTGAATCCAGTGGAGAAAAAAATATTTCAGATTTATACTTTTTACCATTTATATAATTGAAGAACATTTTAGGTTAGTTTTACTCTCTTTGGCAATAATCTCTTGGTCTCTAGTTTGGCTGCTTTTATTTGTCTTTTACATATTCAATTTTTTTCTTTATAGTTTTTAATGCTTCCTCACTACCCTCCTGTTTTAGTGATTTAAATGCTTTCTTTTTGACATTTATCGCTTTCTTTACATTTTTAGTTATCCACATTGATTTTTTCTTATTGCTTTGCCTTTTATTTCCATAAGGTATGTACCTCTCAAATTAGATTTTAGGATGCTTTTCAAAATATCCCATTTTGTCGCTGTATTTTTTTATTTTTGAGGACTTTGTCCCAGTTAGTTAGGCCTATGGCCTCTCTTAGTTGGCTAAATTTTGCTTTTTTTAAGTTTTTGTTCCTCCGTGAAGAAGCACTCTTTTGAATGGCAACTGGAAGATTATTACTTTATGGTCACTATTTCCCAGGTGTCCCCCAACCTGCACATCTGTTGTTCTGTCAGATCTATTGGTTAATACTAAGTCCAGTGTGGCTGTCCCTCTAGTTGGGTCCTGAACCAGTTGGGAAAGGTAATTGTCTTTGGTTATTGTCAAGAACCTGTTTCCATTATGAGATGTACAGGTTTCAGTTTCCCAGTCTATATATGGGTAGTTGAAGTCCCCCATAATAACCACCTCATTATGATTTGCCACCTCGTCACTTCATTAAAAAAAGTATGCATGCATTTACCTAAAAAAAGCTGTAAAGTCATGGCCACTAGGGGTCTCACTTCCGCCTACGTTGCAGTCCTCTGCCTATTGTCAGGCAAGATTTGTTTCTAGTAACAGAGACCCAGAAAACGACAGAGTGCTTATGGACATCACAGAGCCTCCTGTGTGTCTATAAGTGTGATTTTCCCTCTCCTTATCTGTTCTGTGAGCCCTAGATCTGAAAAAAACATAGTGAGAAGTAAGGGAATGAATGTCACAGCAGTACAGTGCTGGTAGTAGGGAGAAGCCCCCTGCTTCTGAGTGAAATGCATCTAGCTGTGCAGCTGAAACATGGAATAATATGGTTGAAAAAACATTAGGGAAGCCCAAACATAACCGTGCCTTCACATTTATTATTGTACAATGAAGCACAGCCATTATGCAAACTTTTTTGAAAACTCATGTACACTTTAAAGTTCTCCACTAGAATGGTGCTATGTACTGGGCCGAGAACACCAAAACATTACTGTCAAAGCAGGGACTATAAATAAGCCATGTTATATATAGTCTCATGTGGCATCACTGACAAGTATAGGACATGTGTCATTTGTTTTGCTGAGCCACGGAATGGAAGAAAAGGGCCCCATAGAAGTGAATGGGTCAGCATCTAATCCGCAAAAAAAACTGATCCGCATTTTTGCGGACAGCATACAGCCGTCTGAATAGACCCTTACAGAGATGGAGTGGTGGGGAATTAAATTGGTGACTGTGAATCAGTGAATCTTTTATTTTAACACATTCCATGACTTTGCCTTATATATATATTTTTTTTTAAATTTGGGACAGCCTCTTTAAGAATGCACACCGGAAAAGATTTCCATGCCAGGAACCTGCAGTGGTCTTCGGTAACATTCTAATCAACCAGTATGAATGTAACATTACATGGTGTCATCCTGATAAATCATGTACTCTTTACATGAATATGCCCATACTTGTAAATATAGGTTCATTATTTCACAAAGGCATCATGCACACATTAATTTGGATTTGAAGTAAGTGGCCGCGCCAGGCACTGAGGAAGTGCAAAGTTCCTTGTCATCAACATGAAAGACTATCCAGGATTAAAGAAGGAAGAGAAGAGAAAACTCCAGCACATTGTTTAGCGTGCTCATTGTTGGACCTGTTACATTGGTACAGATAGAAATGGACAGGTATGTGAAACATGAAGGAAATCAAATTCTGCGCATTTGATTAAATGAGTCAGACGAATCCTGCAAAAAAAATAAAAAAAACCCTACCTGTGGATGAATATTTGGAAATATCTTTTAACTAGCTCTCTTAGAAGCTTCAGGCTGACAGTAGGGCCTCTAACAACCTGCCTTAGAAATGATTTTTTTGGAAATCTTTGAAGATTTGCAAAGCTTAAATCGTTCTTGGCTTTGAAGACTCCGGCCGTCTTTTCAATTCTGGCCGGCAGACAACTTAAGAAAAAAATGTCTATTTTAGGATTCAGTTTTGAAGATATTGCAAATTCGGGGAGAAGAATGGGTTTTACGGTATTTTATTTTTTACTTGCGGAGAAGATAAAAATTGGCTGCAGATGAGGTTTGCTTGTCCCAGATATTCTCATACTCACATTCAATTACACACCAGTATCACTCCTATTGTTCAGTTTCTTTATTTCATATTTGCTTCATAAAGTATACCGGCCAAAAATAGGCATCAGGGTATGCATTTTTTTTCTTTTTGGGCACAAGAGAAATATCCACAGACTGGCATAAAGCGTTACAGCGGGACGGAGGTCTGTGCACTTGTGTTCTAAAGCGGTGGTGAGCATAGCCGCCGAAGCTGTTCTGAGCCAGCTACGAGTGACGCGATCCGAACAAGGAACACACAGCGAGGACACACACAAGTGGTGGAGAATCCCTCAGAGAGGATCGCAGACGTGAGTAACCTGCAACAACTATCTGGCTTGAGTATGAACATATTATGAACCATTAAACAACACAGCGCATGTATACCATAGATTCTGCTTTTTTCAACTGGTATTTTTTAAACTAGTACCGTAAAATCGCCAGCCGCTAAACCCCATATGGTTATTATCCATGTGAATGGAAATATTAACGCATGAATATATTCAGCATCTGAACATCAAGTTAAATTTTCACTTGGGATCAATTGCAGCTTAATCAATGTGAATAAACACATAAGGGCATTGATATTTGCTGAAACGTCAATTAATGTGAATAACAACATATGGACATTAATATCCATTAAATCACCGTCCAAAAACACAGATTTGATATATCAGTTCATCCAATTTTTGTATTTTAATTTATTTTTATGCGTGAGCTCCGCATGTTATAAGCCTGGATCACTAATTAATGTATTTGTAATATTTTAATGTATGTTTATATATAAGATGAATTAATAAATTACAGGAGATGTGTTAAGAGCCAGTCATATTAGTGAATTATTTGTAGCATTTGGTACCGTGGGGTGAACGGTAGACTGGGCTCCACACCAGCTGGTGAGCTCCCTCAAACAGTTAATATAATATTTATACATTTTTTTTGTATTGACTCAGTTCATTCATTACCACCTCCTTCTTCTGATTCGATAGAGATGCAATCTGACCTGCCATTTTGGAAGTGTCATTTGAAGCTCCAGGGTCCCAATGCAAAATCTGCATCGGGACCCCCACTTACCATGTGCCCTTTATGCTATTGCTGTTATGTGACAGAAAAGCCTTTGGGACCCCTTTACACTAGTTGCCAAGGCCGTAGTATGATACCTAGCTTTGCACCCCCTCTAGCTACAAGCCTATGCAATGTAATTACCACATTATTTTAAAGGCAATTACATAAAAAGAAGAAATATGGGAAAATATATATATATTGCATGCTTAAAGCGGAAGTTCACAACACTAGAAGACTGGGCAGAAAGAATGGATTTGGGAATTCCTCTGATCATTACGTGTACAGCAGTTGTAGATTTGTGTTAACCCCCTACTTGCGTTTCCTTTGTGCAGGTTATCTACCCACACAAGAGATTTATATACTTTCCTATGAACATCCAATAATCCAGAATCTGATAATCCAGTACCCAGCAGCCCCCTCTTACCTCTGTATGATTAGTAGAGCATTTCCTTCATGAGACATAAAGTTATTTTAAAATGATCCTGAGTTAATAAAAAAAATATTAGATTCTTATCATTCATCATTAAAGTTATTTTGAACACAGCTTGCCAGGCTTTCAATAGCACTAGATACACAACAACCAATAAGTACTGCGTACAGGATGGGACAGTGAGGCCATCAACTGATTATAAACCACCACTTTGGTAGTCTATAATTGAATTATAGAGTCTGAACTACAGACTGTCTGAAACCTGGTAATGAGCTGTAAGAAAGCAGCCGTAGAAGAGCTACTGCTCGAGAGCAGTAGCGTTGATATATGAGAGCAGCTGTAGGAGAGCTGATGTATGAGAGCAGCTGTAGGAGAGTGGATGTAGGAGAGTGGATGTAGGAGAGCTGATGTAGGAGAGCTGATGTAGGAGAGTGGATGTAGGAGAGTGGATGTAGGAGAGCTGATGTAGGAGAGTGGATGTAGGAGAGCTGATGTAGGAGAGCTGATGTAGGAGAGTGGATGTAGGAGAGTGGATGTAGGAGAGCTGATGTAGGAGAGTGGATGTAGGAGAGCTGATGTAGGAGAGCTGATGTAGGAGAGTGGATGTAGGAGAGCTGCGGTAGTAGAGTAGCTGTAGGAGAGTGGATGTAGGAGACCTGCTATTGAAGAACAGATTTAGGAGAGCTCCATTAAAAAAAGTCGCTGTAGAAGAGTTGCTGTAAGAGCTGCTGTAGAAGAGCTGCTGTTGGAAAGCAGATTTAAGAGAGCACCTGTAGGAGAGCTTTTGTTGTAGGAGTTAATGGATAGCAGAGCTGCTGTTGGAAAGTGGATGTAGGAAAGCTGCTGTAGGAGAGTGGAAATAGAAGAAGCTGTAGAAGAGCTACCGTAGAAGAGTGGATGTGGGAGATGTGCTGTAAGATATCTACTGTAGAAGATCAGTTATGGAAGGTCTGCTGTAGTATAGTTTCTGTAGAAATGTGGCTGCATGAGAGATGGTGGAAGAAGAGTTGCTGTAGGAGAGCTACAGGGGTGCCTTATAAATTGGTTTTATTACTTCTAGGGGCTCTAAAGTAGTGCCTTATAGAGGGGCTTTGTTACCACTTAAGGCACTATAGGGGGGACTTATTATATCTGGGGTTACTGTGGGTGCATTATTAATATTGGGCATGATATTGAGGGCATTGGCACTAATGGATGCACTATTGGGAAGCATTATTGCTACTAATGAGGGCACTATGGAAGAGAATTATTACTATTAGTGGGACTTTAGCAAGCACTATTACTATGGAAGAGAGGGGGGCTATCTGTATGGAACTCTAATATTTGCAGTATAGTGCTTGTGGGCATTAGGGAGCACACCGGGCACAATATTGGGGGTAGCAGCCGAATGACAATGCTGTGGCATCAGGAGGGAAGGGGGGCTATGATGGAAAAGTGAGGAACCTAAGATATCTGTGTGACAAACTCTGCAGAGACGAGATGCTGCTGAAAGAAGTCATCATGGTTGTCTGGTCTGAATGTAGAAGATTATATCACTGATATAATAGGTATGTTGTGTTGTATGTTTCATAGCACTGTTTGTAATGTCCATCCAAATATATCTTTGGCAGAAGACCTGGAGGAAAGGGGTTGGAGTGACAATTTGGCATGGTGTGGGGGGGGGGGAGCACCATATCAGTTTTCAACTTTCAATAGAGAATCTATAATTGTTTCGGGTGGTTCTGGGAGAGTGGATGTAGGAGAGCAGATGTCGAACACCTTCTGTAGGAGAGCTGCTGTAGAAGAGTGGATGTAGGAGAACTGCTGTAGAATAGTAGATGTAGAAGAGCTGCTGTAGAAGAGTGGATGTAGGAGAGCTGGTGTAGAAGAGTAGATGTAGGAAAGCTGCTGTAGAAAAGTGGATGTAGTGGACCTACTGTAGAAGAGTGGATGTAGGAGAGCTGCTGTAGAAGAGTATATGTAGGGGAGCTGCTGTAGAAGAGTGGATGTAGGAGAACTGCTGTAGAAGAGTAGATGTAGAAGAGCTGCTGTTGAAGAGTGGATGTAGGAGAGCTGCTGTAGAAGCGTGGATGTAAGAGAGCTGCTGTAGAAGCGTGGATGTAGGAGAGCTGCTGTAGAAGCGTGGATGAAGGAGAGCTGGTGTAGAAGAGTAGATGTAGGAAAGCTGCTGTAGAAAAGTGGATGTAGTGGACCTACTGTAGAAGAGTGGATGTAGGAGAGCTGCTGTAGAAGAGTGGATGTAGGAGAGCTGCTGTAGAAGAGTGGATGTAGGAGAGCTGCTGTAGAAGAGTGAATGAAGTCGAACTGCTGTAGAAGAGTAGATGAAGAAAAGTTGCTGCAGAAGAGTAGATGTAGGAGAACTGGTGTAGAAGAGTGGATCTAGGTGAGCTGCTGTAGAAGAGTGGACGTAGGAGAGCTGGTGTAGAATAGTGGATGTAGGAGAGCTGCTGTAGAAGAGTGGATGTAGGAGAGCTGCTGTAGAAGAGTTCATGTAGGAAAGCTGCTGTAGAAGAGTGGATGTAGGAGAGCTGCTGCAGAAGAGTAGATGTAGGAGAGCTGCTGTAGAAGAGTGGATGTAGGAGAGCTGCTGTAGAAGAGTGGATGTAGGAGAGCTGCTGTAGAATAGTGGATGTAGGAGAGCTGGTGTAGAATAGTGGATGTAGGAGAGCTGGTGTAGAATAGTGGATGTAGGAGAGCTGCTGTAGAAGAGTGGATGTAGGAGAGCTGGTGTAGAAGAGTGGATCTAGGAGAGCTGGTGTAGAAGAGTGGATGTAGGAGAGCTGGTGTAGAATAGTGGATCTAGGAAAGCTGCTGTAGAAGATCTGTTGTAAGAGAAGGGCTGCTGTTGAAGAGTTGCTGTAGGAGAGCTACTGTAGGAAAACTGATTTTGTTTGTATGTATTAGAGGGTTTAAATTGTGTATGTGATCAGAGGGTCTGGTAAGTATTATTTGTGATTCAAATGTTGGGATGTGTCCTGTATAAATGGGTGGTGTGTAAAAAGTCCTAATATTCAGTGCAATGCAGTCCCAACGATGCTTTATAACCCCCCCCCGCCAGAACTTCGCTGATGTCTCTGTCGTTAAGTAGCCACAGAAGGCTTCTGCCTATAAATGACCCTAGGAGAAAGGGTCTGTCAAAGAGAAAATTTATAATTGCCAGTTGGATACTATAAGCAACAAGGCCAATTTTTTCTGTTGGGAAAATGAGTGCTTTCATATACAGTATGAATCTTTCATATATAGGTCCTTCTCAAAAAATTAGCATATTGTGATAAAGTTCATTATTTTCTGTAATGTACTGATAAACATTAGACTTTCATATATTTTAGATTCATTACACACAACTGAAGTAGTTCAAGCCTTTTCTTGTTTTAATATTGATGATTTTGGCATACAGCTCATGAAAACCCAAAATTCCTATCTCAAAAAATTAGCATATCATGAAAAGGTTCTCTAAACGAGCTATTAACCTAATCATCTGAATCAACTAATTAACTCTAAACACCTGCAAAAGATTCCTGAGGCTTTTAAAAACTCCCAGCCTTGTTCATTACTCAAAACCGCAATCATGGGTAAGACTGCCGACCTGACTGCTGTCCAGAAGGCCATCATTGACACCCTCAAGCAAGAGGGTAAGACACAGAAAGAAATTTCTGAACGAATAGGCTGTTCCCAGAGTGCTGTATAAAGACACCTCAGTGGCAAGTCTGTGGGAAGGAAAAAGTGTGGCAGAAAACGCTGCACAACGAGAAGAGGTGACCGGACCCTGAGGAAGATTGTGGAGAAGGACCGATTCCAGACCTTGGGGGACCTGCGGAAGCAGTGGACTGAGTCTGGAGTAGAAACATCCAGAGCCACCGTGTACAGGCGTGTGCAGGAAATGGGATACAGGTGCCGCATTCCCCAGGTCAAGCTACTTTTGAACCAGAAACAGCGTCAGAAGCGCCTGACCTGGGCTACAGAGAAGCAGCACTGGACTGTTGCTCAGTGGTCCAAAGTACTTTTTTCGGATGAAAACAAATTTTGCATGTCATTCGGAAATCAAGGTGCCAGAGTCTGGAGGAAGACTGGGGAGAGGGAAATGCCAAAATGCCTGAAGTCCGGTGTCAAGTACCCACAGTCAGTGATGGTCTGGGGTGCCATGTCAGCTGCTGGTGTTGGTCCACTGTGTTTTATCAAGGGCAGGGTCAATGCAGCTAGCTATCAGGAGATTTTGGAGCACTTCATGCTTCCATCGGCTGAAAAGCTTTATGGAGATGAAGATTTCATTTTTCAGCACGACCTGGCACCTGCTCACAGTGCCAAAACCACTGGTAAATGGTTTACTGACCAAGGTATTACTGTGCTCAATTGGCCTGCCAACTCTCCTGACCTGAACCCCATAGAGAATCTGTGGGATATTGGGAAGAGAAAGTTGAGAGACGCAAGACCCAACACTCTGGATGAGCTTAAGGCTGCTATCGAAGCATCCTAGGCCTCCATTACACCTCAGCAGTGCCACAGGCTGATTGCCTCCATGCCACGCCGCATTGAAGCAGTCATTTCTGCAAAAGGATTCCCGACCAAGTATTGAGTGCATAACTGAACTTAATTATTTGAAGGTTGACTTTTTTTTGTATTAAAAACACTTTTCTTTTATTGGTCGGATGAAATATGCTAATTTTTTGAGATAGGAATTTTGGGTTTTCATGAGCTGTATGCCAAAATCATCAATATTAAAACAAGAAAAGGCTTGAACTACTTCAGTTGTGTGTAATGAATCTAAAATATATGAAAGTCTAATGGTTATCAGTACATTACAGAAAATAATGAACTTTATCACAATATGCTATTTTTTTTAGAAGGACCTGTATGTATTTGGAAGTGATACACTTATTGGAATGTATATCGTTATAATTTTTTTGTAGGGTTTCTAAAATTCAATAATTTTTTTGGTCAGTAGCAATCTTTTTGCTTTAAGTAATTGGAGGCCTATGTAAGGGCAATGTCGTGCAAGAGACAAGGGCGTATGTACCATAGAGGGAGACTGTGTGACTGCTAAGGGGCCCTTTGTATTAGGGTCCCCTTTACAACTGAGGGTAGCAAGAAGTTTGCAGGGCAACCCGGTACAAAGGGAAAGCAAATACAGGGGAATTGTCGTAAGGATCATGGAAAGGACATAGGTTTTGTCCTGGGTGACAAAACCTGGCACTTTGCTGTGGTACGCCCCCCTCTTCTATGTATGCTACTATAGGCTATGGCTATAGTTTAAAGCTTATAATAATTGTATACATAACTAATAATCTAACAATCCTTATTCTTGATCATAGATAATTTAGACTACCACTGTCATCCTCAATGTGCATGAACAAGAACATCAGGCACAGACCACTGGGTGGCGCTCTAGCACCACAAATGAAAATAATGATTTAGCTAAGTGACAGTGTCATGTCAGGTTTTGGGGAAGCACGTTCTGGAAGGACAGCAATCTAATAAAGAAAGCAGGAAAGGAAGAAAAAGAGTGAAACACAATCTTTTTAATACCTTTTCTAGAAACATCCTAATTAGCTTTTGGACTAATTAATGAAGGTGATGACATAATTCTCACACATAATCTACGGAATATGTTCCTGAAACATGCAATCATATAATACATATTCAGCTCTGTGCAGTGCTGTAAATTCCGGTCATTCATGCACCGATGAAATCCCCGTTGAATCCTCGTACAGTTCTATGAACTATTACAGTCCATGGGTCCTATAGGGGACATCACAGAAATTCAGTGGGCACATATTACCACTGATTATAGCTCAATACAATATATAACATATTAAGTCATATAAAATTACATGCACATTGATGTGGGCAATGTCCAGGGGCATCCTGGCTGTTCGCCAGCTATCAACTCCTACTGTATTATTCAATGTATGTTTTCAATGCTCACATTTACCCTAAGGCTTCATGTACATGGCTGTGTCTGTATTTCAGTCCACAAGCAATGGACCTTCAAAATACGAATACTTTCCATGCACATTCCATATGGACAAGAATAGGACATGCTCTAAAATTTGAAGATCCACAAATAACACAGGTATGTGCATACCCACATAGAAAAGAATGGGTCAGTGTGCTATCCATAAACAATGATAAAAAGCAGTCATGTGCATGAAACTTAAAGGGAACCTGTCACCTGGAATTTGGGTATAGAGCTGAGGACATGGGCTGCTAGATGGCCGCTAGCACATCCGAAATACCCAGTCCCCATAGCTCTGTGTGCTTTTATTGTCTCAAAAAAACGATTTTATAGATATGTAAATTGACCTTAGATGAGTCCTGTCTCCTCCATGCTTCAGAGATGAGTCCAGCGTTCTCTGACTCTGAGCCCAGCCACGCCCACTGTGAAGGAGCCCAGCACCGCCCCGCATCCTCCCAATCTCCTCCTTGCTCCCCGACGTCACAAAGCTAGAGCGTGAGCTAGCGCATGTGCAGTTCGTTCCCTGAGGCTGATGCCAGCACAGGGAAGGAACACTATGCCGACACTGCGCATGCGTTAGCTCACGCACCGCGAGATTACGGCGCTCTAGCTTTGTGACGTCGGGAAGCAAGGAGAAGATTCATGGAAGCGGGGCGGTGCTGGGCTCCTTCACAATCAGAGAACGCTGGACTCATCTCTGACAGGACTCATCTAAGGTTAATTTACATATCTATATAATCGGTTTTTTTTACACAATAAAAGCACAGAGAGCTATGGGGAATGAATATTGTGGATGTGCTAGCAGCCATCTAGCAGCCCATGTCCTCAGCTCTATACCCAAAATCCAGGTGACAGGTTTCCTTTAAGGGGTTAACATTCCAAATTTACAGCAATGGTTTGCAAAGTTTTCCCAGTCAGCTGAACTTCAGCAGTCATGGAGATACAAGTGAAGCATACCATAAAAGTTTGAAAGGGTGTTGCACAGGCCCGCATGCTACTGTACTGTACTTTTTGTCAAGTGTTAGCCAAGTGATACCATCGAGCAGTGAAATTAAGAAGATGCAAAGCCCAACAGATCACTGGGCCAGCCATTGTACAGATCATCATTTTTTATATTGTCAGTATCAGTTTCAGTTCTGACTAGTCAACCATCAGGAGGTCAGATACATGAACGTAGTGGAGTAAGGAGAAATAAGTATCACAGAAAGAATACCACTAAAACGTAACTTTTAATGTTAAAGGGGTATTCCCATCTTGCTAAATCAGCCTGAGCTGTAGTTACAGCAGAATTCACTTCCTGGTTTTCTGCAGCTAAGGCTGGGCGGGCTTAGGCAGCTAGAGTGAAGGCCGGCCACGCCTTCTTATGACATCACACTGAGAACTCAGTCCTTGCGTGCTAGTTCATGTGAAGAGTATGAGTCATCAGTCTGGCAGCCTGCAGTGTCTGTGAGGCCCCTCCCCCTGCTGGGGGAATCAGAGAGCCATGTGAAGTGAGCTCAGTGTACAGTAACACGTGGCTATTCTGCAGTTTTACACACAAAATCTCAGTCTGATCTTTTACAAACCCATTCTGTGCATCGAAAACTATAATTCCATATTATACATTAGCCCAAAAGCTTGACCAACCCCCACCCACCAGCACTGATGCAGATTTGTTTCCATTACAGCTGTACTCCAGTTGTGTATAAACCTTACACTATATATCTTTATAGATGCATATACAGCTCAGCTACATGTGTCTTCTCCAGTCCCCTAACATCACTTTGGCTGAATGGCTTCCTATACAGCCCTGCTACATCTTTATTCTACTCCCCCACTAGCACTGTGTCTGAAAAGCTTCATATACAGCTCTGCTACATCTGTCTGTTTATCTCTTCAACCAGCACTGTGTCAGAACAGCCACATATTCAGCTCTGCTACATCTGTTTCTCTCTTCCACCAGCATTGATGCTGACCCGCCATATATACAGCTCTGCTACATCTGTCTATTCCCTTCCCCATTAGAACTGTGTCTGAACAGCAGCATATTCAGCTCTGCTACATCTGTTTCTCTCTTCCACCAGCATTGATGCTGACCCACCACATATACAGCTCTGCTTCATCTGTTTCTCTCTTCCACCAGCATTGATGCTGACCCTACACATGTACAGCTCTGCTACATCAGTTTCTCTCTTCCACCAGCATTGATGCTGACCCGCCACATATACAGCTCTGCTACATCTGTCTATTCCCTTCCCCACTAGAACTATGGCTGAACAGCAACATATTCAGCTCTGCTACATCCATCAGCCCCCCATATGCCTCCAACAGCCCCCATATGCCTCAAATAGCCCCCATATGCCTCAAATAGCCCCCCATATGCCTCAAACAGCCCCCATATGCCTCAAACAGCTCCCATATGCCTCCATCAGCCCCATATGCCTCCATCAGCCCCCATTGTGCCTCCATCAGCCCCCATTGTGCCTCCATCAGCCCCCAAATGCCTCCATCAGCCCCCATTGTACCTCCATCAGCCCCCAAGTGCCTCCATCAGCCCCCATTGTGCCTCCATCAGCCCCCATTGTGCCTCCATCAGCCCAAGTGCCTCCATCAGCCCCCATTGTGCCTCCATCAGCCCCCATTGTGCCTCCATCAGCCCCATATGCCTCCATCAGCCCCCCAAGTGCCTCCATCAGCCCAACTGCCTCCATCAGCCCCCATTGTGCCTCCATCAGCCCACATTGTGCCTCCATCAGCCCCCATTGTGCCTCCATCAGCCCCATATGCCTCCATCAGCCCCCAAGTGCCTCCATCAGCCCCCATTGTGCCTCCATCTGCCCCCAAGTGCCTCCATCAGCCCCCAAAGTGCCTCCATCAGCCCCCAAGTCCTTCATCAGCCCAAGTGCCTCCATCAGCCCCCATTGTGCCTCCATCAGCCCCCCAAGTGCCTCCATCAGCCCCCATTGTACCTCCATCAGCCCCCAAGTGCCTCCATCAGCCCCCATGTGCCTCCATCAGCCCCCCAAGAGCCTCCATCAGCCCAAGTGCCTCATCAGCCCCCATTGTGCCTCCATCAGCCCCCATTGTGCCTCCATCAGCCCCCATATGCCTCCATCAGCCCCCATATGCCTCCATCAGCCCCCCAAGTGCCTCCATCAGCCCAAGTGGCTCCATCAGCTCCCATTGTGCCTCCATTAGCCCCCATATGCCTCCATCAGCCCCCATATGCCTCCATCAGCCCCCCAAGTGCCTCCATCAGCCCAAGTGCCTCCATCAGCCCCCCAAGTGCCTCCATAAGCCCCCCAAGTGCCTCCATCAGCCCCCCAAGTGCCTCCATCAGCCCCCATTGTGCCTCCATCAGCCCCCAATTGTTGGTGGAATTGGTGGTGCATGTAAAAATAATACTTACCCACCGCTTATGAAGTTGTCTCCCATTCCTCCTCTCCGACGCTGTCCGGACTCGTCCTTTCGTTGCACGAACTGTTCGGGCGGCCGCGCAGAACTATATTCTTTTGTGCTGCGTTGGAGCCGCGCATGCGTGGCTCTGTTTTAGACGCGGCTCAAAAGAATATGGATCCACGCATGCGCGGACGCCCGACGTGCGCGCTCCCTGTAAAGTAAGAGAAGACGGCTACTGGATCACCAGGGTAAGCTCTGCGCAAGCGCGGCACGTGGATGCAGCCGGCAATCGGTGGCCATATCCATGGGCAGCGAATATAAACAATAGAATTTGTTTTTTTGGTTTTTGAAGAAAACAATAGGATTTAAAAAATAGATTATATTTAGAGAAACGCTCAATGGGGGGTATATGATTGATTCAAACATGATCAAGAAGATGGGAATACCCCATTAAGATAATATAAAATCACTTGGTACCACCTCCCAGGGCTGGTGCAAGGATTTTTGCCACCCTAGGCAAAAGCAAATTTTGCTGCCCCCTTGACCCTGCCCATTGACCACGCCCTTTGACCCACCCCTTTTTTGTCGGCCACCTATTTAATGATTGTTGCATGCAACATTTTACTTGACCAGCTAATTTTAGATATTCTACAGCAGTCCTGTTACAATCCTCCCTCCCCAATCAGCCTTTCGACCAAATAATAAAAATAGTAAAACAGAACATTTAATTAAAACATTTTAATTGTAAACATTTTCTCATATGCAAAACATAAAATAGCAGCATTGCACATATATCAAGTGCCAACAAGATTTCCAAACATAACATAAAAATGACAATAGAAATAGAAATATTAAAAGAGCATAGAATGGTAAAATAAATAACAATAAAATGACTGTAGTATAGAGTCAGACTACTGGGCAAGTGGGCAGTGGCAGACTAGCAGAGAGACCTCATAACAGCCCACTCAGCCCCCATCAGACCTCAGATCAGCCCACAGACTCCCCTATCAGACCTCAGATCAGCCCACAGACCTCCATCTGACCTTAGATCAGCCCACTCAGAGCCCCATCAGACCTCAGATCAGCCCACAGACCCCCCATCAGACCTCAGATCAGCCAAAGACCCCCACTCAGCCCCATTCAGACCTCAGATAAGCCCAAAGACCACCATTGACTCAGCCCCCAATGCCCCCCATCAAAACTTGAATCATCGCGGCAGGCAGAACTAACTACATGCTACAATTATTACCTAGAATGCTGCGGCTCCTCTTCCTCGCTCTCCCGTCTTTCTGCCAGCGCTGCACTGTCGCGTGCAGCATCAGGCCATAGTGCGCGCACTACGTCCTGACACTGTACGTGCTCAGAAGGATAGTGCAGCGCCGGGGCCACCGCCACCAGAGAGCTGGTACAGGATCACCCCATCCGACATGTCACCCGCACCCCCCTCACAACGCCACTGCTAGTAGCAGTCTGCTACCGTGACTTCTATTGCAGCCAGACTCCAGAGCGCCGGCGCCCCCAGCAAGAGTGCGCTCTACACGGTGGCCTACTCTGCTTACCCTGCCATCTCCTACCATTTAATATTATATAGGAGAATATAAAAAAGAAAAAGAATAAAATATCCCTAACCCTTTCCCTATTTCTATTTAATCCCTGCCTAGGAACGGAATGGCTGCCCCGGTAGGGGCGATCCCATGTCTGGAACCTCCTAGTCACTCTAGTCAGTCCCTGACACAGAGAAAGTTCCCATAGCCAAGGTCACATGATAGAGTTATCCAATAGTCAGCTCAGGGTATAAAAAATATTTACTTACACTATACCTTACTAATTACAAAAAGGAAAAAAAGAAAATCCAAACCAAAATACAAAATTGTATAGTGAATATTAAATAATAAGCATACATTTTTTGATACCACTAGGACCCAACGCGTTTCACTGAGCCAGACGGCACCAGTTCATCAGGCGACAACACAAGATGGAATCGTATCCGTGTCAATCATCTTAATAAGATGCATTAATATTGTCACATCAAGAGATGGCAATCAGATAGTATTTCACATATACTGATGTAGGATATTAAATAAGTTGCATTGATAAAGTCACATAAGATGGCAGTCTAATTATAGAAAATGACCATCTGACCAAATTGAAATGCCACTCCAAATACTGGTTAGATCACCCCCTCATAGATATCAAGTACTTAATGAGTTAATTCTCAAAGATGGATAACAATGCATCTTATATATTGGACCACTCAAGGTCCAGTACTTGCGCTACTGAAGTGTGTCCAAATTTAATGGGTAGGTAGCGTTGTTGCACCTCAGCGGGAGAAGGTGGCAACCACATATCTTGCGCTATGAATAAACGCGGCGTTGGACCTCGGTGTGCACCTTATTAAGATGATTGACATGGATACTATTCCATTTTAGATTATCAGTATGCCAGTCTCAAATGTTACATAAGTGCCTAACACTGATGCTCCAAAATACCGTTCCACAGCCACGGATTTGCCATCATAATATTACTAGCACCATAGATGCCACTATAACAGCAAGTTGGGTACACATGCTTCCATAACATCCCAAAACGATCCTAAAATAGTATGTCAACCCCAGATGCTCAACCATTCCTCCTTGATGCTCCTGGTGCCAGTGTCTATGCCAGAGCAGAGACTTTGGACTCAGCTTAAATACATATCTTCCAACATTGCAGTTGGTAAATTCGGGACATGTGAGTCCCACCCTATGAATGTACTTGAACCCACCCAGAAACACCCACTTATGGACAGGCCCTGCATAAACCCCATTTTCCTTTGGGCCAAGCTAATTTGCAACAACTGCCCCTGAAATTTAGAGACAGTCCCTGCAAATTGGACTTAAATTTAGGGAAAGTCCAGCAAATCATTTCCATGTCGTTAGTTCAGTCATAGCTGATTTGTGAAATAGGAAGATGACAGAAAATGTGATATGCGGTAGGGGAAGATATTATAAAACTAGGATGAAGATAATAAATGAGAGGCACTCATAAAATAGATGCTATTTACATGAAGAGCAGTTATGATCATTATGCCATTGATCTGAGAAAGTGAAAGGGCACATAGTTAAAAGAGAATATTTTTTATTACCTATACTTGTTTTACTAATCAAAACCGTATCCTGACACTAAGAGGGAATTTTCTAAGACTTAGGTTTCGTATGCCAATGAGCCAAATTTATTAAGATGCATGCCTCTTTGGGTTGTCCTTGCACCACGAAAGCAAATCTATGCATGCTACAAGCAGATTATAGTGCACTTATCGTTTCATGAAAGGCCACACCCCCTCCTTCTAAACCCCACCCACTTGTCTTGCCACTTTTTAAACGTGATGCGAGAAGAAGTACAGATTGGCTAAAAAGTTATGGCAACATTTTAAACTTTCGTATGCCAGATGACATAAATAAAGGCATAAATAGCTTAGTGCATTCCCCATAGTCATTTCTTCTCATCTATTTTCATTTTCTAATTTTAGATTTTTTTATTCTATGTTCTGTACATGATTATGGGGGCAGCCATCTTGCCAGAACTGCTGTTCTGCTCTGTTAATAGCAGTTCAGAGATCTCCTTTCCAGCAGCCGCATGGACCCTAGGAAACCATGATCAGGAGATAACTCATTTTACTTCCAGAGGAGAATTCTGTGAGCATGCTCTGTAACTTAAAGAGGACCTTTCACCGATTATTACACTATGAACTAACTATACAGACATGTAGAGCGGCGCACGGGGATCTCACTGCACTTACTATTATCCCCGGGCGCCGCTCCGTTCTCCCGCTATGCCCTCTGGTATCTCCGCTCACTAAGTTATAGTAGGCGGAGATTTCAGTCACTAAGTTATGGTAGGCGGAGTCTGCCCTTGTTCTGCTCTAGCGCTGGCCAATCGCAGCGCAGAGCTCACAGCCTGGGAGGTTATTTTCTCCCAGGCTGTGAGCTCTGCAATGCGATTGGCCAGCGCTACAGAAGAACAAGGGCAGACTCCGCCTACCATAACTTTGTGACCGGAGATACCGGAGGGCATAGTGGGAGAACGGAGCGGCGCCCGGGGATAATAGTAAGTGCAGTGAGATCCCCGGGCGCCGCTCTCCATGTATGTATACTTAGTTCACAGTGTAATAATCGGTGAAAGGTCCTCTTTAAGGCCCTTAAAACGGGCTAATTTTGGAGGCGTTTGCGCCTGTTTACATGCAGCGATCTCCTCCACAGTATGGGGAGGAGCGATCGCTAATGTCATGACTCGTCGTCATACAGACTTCTTGATTACACGGCACTACTATCTGCTGCCGGCAAATTACAATTTTTATAAATGAATGACACGATTAACCATTGAACGAGCATTTTTCTCGCTCATCGAGTAATCGGTGGCACCTTTACAACACCAGATAATCGCTAATGAGCGTTCCTATGAACACTTGTTAGCAATCATCTGCCCTTTAGGCATTAGTCACTGTGCAGGGAGGGGGAGAGGTAAGCTGTGTCCACCTATTGTCAAGGGTAGACTCTGTGTTATCTGTCTCCAACTTTATGTTAGAGAACCCTAATTTCGTAGGATGGAAAGCATAGCCTCATGATGCATTGATTGATGAATATACAAGTGAATTTTCAATCTCTGGGATGGCGGTTCAGGAATTTGTATCTCATGTATTGGAGGATACTCTGGAGGAGGTTAATGAAATTATTATTTAAGTAATTCTGTCTGTGTATTAGTTCTAAGCGAGAGGGATTCTTAACTTCTGACATGGCAGAGTCTTTTGAAATCTTCATTTTGTAGTCAGTGATAATGGAAAATGTGCAGCCGTCTTGGCACCGAGGGGTTAAGGCCATTAGCCAAAGGACAATGTAGGTGTTAATCTCTCTGCACACTGTGATAGTTACAAGTTTACCATAATCCCACTGAGCGCTAATTGCCAACAATGTTACAAAAATAATTCTCTTTGTAAAATTAGAAGTTACACGCGGCTCACTAATAAATCATTATTTTTCTTTTCTTACCCAGAGCAAAATTGGCTACTTAAAAGTCTCTAAATTCCAAAGGGAATATTCTTGGGCTTTGAATATTGGGATGCATGCATGTATTTTAGGATATCTTTTAATTAACACATGTATTATTAGACCGCCCCTAATTGCAATGTCACCCCTATTTAGAACGAATACTTGTTCATGTCAGCAAAGTAGAAATGAAATAGCAGCTATAGAAAATCTATTTGTTTCTAAAATTAGCACAAAATATATTTTAACAGAGAAATCCAGGCCTACTGTATGTAGACATGTTTCAGTTGTGAACAAGCAAGTTTTAGGTCTGAGATACAACATAGCGATCTCTATGGCTGTGGAAGAGACATCTTCTATTGAGAATCAATCCTACTGGCAAGGCCGATTTCATCACTAGGCACCAGTGTCACAGTGGACTGTGTCATGTTCCTATAACCTTGTATATGTGCTTTATTTTATTAGTCAGTGTGTGTTGTACTAGATATTGGGGGTTGTAGTCAGGGGTGCACCACCAATGAGGCTAGGTGAGGCGATTGCCTCAGGCAGCACCAGGTCGGGGTAAGAGGGGGGGGGGGGCAGCAGAAGAGCCAAGGGCAATGAGATTTTTCATTGTGGCAAAAAATCAAAATTTGTACCGAGTTATTTTTAAGGGTTTGTCCAAAACTAGAAAAAATATTTGGAGTCATTTATCAAAGTGGTGTAAAGTAGAACTGGCTTAGTTGCCCATAGCAACCAATCAGATTCCTCCTTTCATTTTTCAGAGCTCCTTTGGAAAATTAAAGAGGACCTTTCATCGGTCCAAACATTGTGAACTAAGTATCATGACATATACAGCGGCGCCCAGGGATCTCACTGCACTTACTATTATCCCTGGGCGCCGCTCCGTTCTCCTGTTATGTCCTCCGGTATGTTCGGGGACTTGGTTATAGTAGGCGGAGACTTAGGGGACTTGGTTATAGTAGGCGGAGTCTGCCCTTGTTCTGCTGGGCGTCTCCTTCTCCTAGGCTAGGCTGTGAGCTCTGTGATGCGATTGGCTAGCGCTAAAGCCTAGGAGAAGGAGACGCCAAGCAGAACAAGGGCAGACTCCGCCTACTATAACCAAGTCCCCGAACATACCGGAGGACATAACGGGAGAACGGAGCGGCGCCCAGGGATAATAGTAAGTGCAGTGAGATCCCCGGGCGCCGCTGTATATGTCATTATACTTAGTTCACAATGTTTGGACCGATGAAAGGTACTCTTTAAAGGTGGAATCATATTAGTGGTATTGAAACTGTATAGTAATGTGCACGTCCACCTGCTGTGATGGTCGCACATGCTCAGTTCTATCCTTCAACTGCCACTTGCCACATCTATTGTTAGAAGCTGTGACTGTTACTGGTAGTGATGAGCGAAGTTTACTTAAATTCTATTTGACTGCTTCACCGAATTTTGCTAAGAAATTTGCTTTGTGACATACTTCTTTATAAGTAGAGGGGTGCAAAGATGGGGAACGGCGATTGCGCCCCCCCCATCATTGAACACCTCCGATGTCACGTTCATCGCTGATCGTGGCCTCTGAGTTTAAAAAAATACTTACCTCATCCATTTGAGGCCGAAGAGTCTGGAGCGGCCATCTTGACTGAAGATGCTGCGTGAAATCTCGTGTGGTGCGTGGTGACGTCATACGTCACTGAGCACAAGATTTCGCATAGGGGTCTTCAATCAAGACGGCCACGACGGCCTCTTCACGCTCAAATGGATGAGGTGAGTATGTTTTTTTTTTTCCCCGCCATTTCAGGGAAGATTGATTCGTTTTACACGGAGCACGAAGTAATTCAGCTTTGCGGCGAATCGATTTTTCCCTGAAATTCGGATTGAAGTCCACTTCAGATACTTCGAGTCACTCAACCCTAGTTCCTGGGAGAGAGCAGTAACAGAGAGGACACATTCCCTAAGCTGTGATAGGGAGAAAGGACAGACCCCTGAGAAAGGTATAACCCCTTTAACTGCAGTAAAATCCGTATTTCCAGGTTTAGGGTGAGTTAGGCCATTATATATTATGCATCTCTTATAATTGTTATATGTATTATCCGGTAATGCATGGTTTGCCATAATGCACAGTTATGTTAACAGTTTAATTAAGAAGTGTGCATTTAATTCTTCATGTGGGAGTTTCTATTATGGGCTGTAGCAGGTCAGCAGTTTGGGATGAGTGCACTTCTAGTTAAATATATGCCTCATCCACTCTGACCGTACACAATGAATGTATAAGAGGAAGCTCCCCAGCGACACCCTCCCCTGTTCCTGTGCTTGCCAGGTTTCTAAAGAGCAGGCAGAACTGTCCATTGCTTTCTATACATAGGTAGACGACACATAATACATGGCGGGAACACAAATATGTCCCTGTGGTGGTGCCCTGTTTGCCCGAGGCTTGAAACGATTGTGTTTGAGTAATTGTGGTTGTAGCTATATTTTATAACTATCGCTTAACCTGCAGCATTTGAACCCAGCTATGTGCTAGGAATACTCGGATATACCTTATACAGAATAAACAGCATTTTCGTTTTCCTGTGATAAAATAGAAAAGAATCCGGTGCTGCATGTGGGAATGTCAGCAACGTGCCAGAAAATAGAACTGTAACCCAATTGCATTTTCCCAAATTCAGGTGCATTAATCCTATTTCCTATCCCTGTCACACAAAAGCTGAGACGTGGTCTGCCCAGACACTCGGAGGGATGCAATTAAGGTCCATTTTGTATTTTTTTTTTTTCCGCTCTTGTCAGCGCTGTCACTTTTAATGGAAGCAGAGAAGAGGGTACAGGAACATCTTCAGCTGCAATATTAGCTTGGGGTGAAGGTATGGCTTGAAAAAAAAATAAAAAAAAATCAAGAAGAACATGAAAACGGTGAATTTTCTCATCATTTTGTAAGGTTTACAACAGACTTTGAGTCAAGTTTTATTTTTGTAATGAATGACATTAAATGGGCAAGGAACTACCTCCTCCTGAAAGGAACCAGACGCTTGTAGGTTGGGGAGTCTCAGGTGAAGCGCTGTAGCATTTTGAAGCAGACATGACATTGGACGTCCTTCAGGTGGGTGAGGGATGACACGTGCTCATCTGACTGGCTCTAGATTCTAGAACTCATTAAATCCCCATATCTAATGCAATGAGGCGTCCGGCAGCACCTGTACAGCACAGAGCTGGAAGCAGAGGAGGACAATAGTGTCCTTCACAGACGTTGTCCCACTCTCATGTCTCTCTGTCGGTCTGTGCATCTGTCGACATGCTTGTACTGTATCTATCTCTCTGTCCATATTTCTATCTTCTAGATCAGGGGTGCTCAACCTGCGGCCCTCCAGCTGTTGTAAAACTACAACACCCATCCAGTGGCGTCGCCAGGGGGGGGCCAGAGGTGGCCGCGGCCCCCCCTACATCATGCTGTGCCTCCCCAACTAAAATGCCCGTGCCCCCCCAAGTTAGCCGCCGCAGTCGGGCACAGCCAGGGAGATGAGCGCTTCCATTGCGCTCATCTCCATATTCATCTGCCGGCCTGTGTGCTGAGGCAGGGGAGGGAGAGGCGTGTCCCTTCCCCTTTCTCTGATAGGCTGCAGGCACTAGGCCGGCAGCCTATCAGAGGCCGCAGGCGGAGCCATACAGCGCGGGACACAGGCCGGAAGAAGAGGCCTGCATCGCATCGCTGACATAGAGGTAAGTATGATTTTTTTTTTTTTTTTACAAGTGTTATTGGCATTTGGGGGGGGGGGCAGCTTATTCTTGGCACATTGGGGGGGGCAGCTTATTCTTGGCACATTGGGGGGGGAGGCAGCTTATTCTTGGCACATTGGGGGGGGAGGCAGCTTATTCTTGGCACATTGGGGGGGGCAGCTTATTCTTGGCACATTGGGGGGGAGGCAGCTTATTCTTGGCACATTGGGGGGGGAGGCAGCTTATTCTTGGCACATTGGGGGGGGCAGCTTATTCTTGGCACATTGGGGGGGGAGGCAGCTTATTCTTGGCACATTGGGGGGAGGCAGCTTATTCTTGGCACATTGGGGGGGAGGCAGCTTATTCTTGGCACATTGGGGGGGGGCAGCTTATTCTTGGCACATTGGGGGGGGGAGGCAGCTTATTCTTGGCACATTAGGGGGGGAGGCAGCTTATTCTTGGCACATTGGGGGGGGCAGCTTATTCTTGGCACATTGGGGGGGGAGGCAGCTTATTCTTGGCACATTGGGGGGGCAGGTTATTCTTGGCACATTGGGGGGGCAGCTTATTCTTGGCACATTGGGGGGGCAGCTTATTACTGGCACATTGGGGGGGCAGCTTATTACTGGCACATTGGGGGGGGCAGCTTATTACTGGCACATCACATTGGGGGGGCAGCTTATTACTGGCACATCACATTGGGGGGGGGCAGCTTATTACTGGCACATCACATTGGGGGGGCAGCTTATTACTGGCATATTGGGGGGGCAGCTTATTATTGGCACATTGGGGGGGCAGCTTATTACTGGCACATTGGGGGGGCAGCTTATTACTGGCACATTGGGGGGGCAGCTTATTACTGGCACATTGGGGGGGCAGCTTATTACTGGCACGTGATGGAGGGGTCTTGTTACTGGCACGTGATGGGGGGCTCTTGTTATTGGCACGTGATGGGGGCACTTGTTACTGGCACATTATTGGTGGGCACTATAGGGGCATCTACTGAGGCCACAAAGAAGGGGTATTTTATATGGGGGGCTCTGTACAGTAGCATTTTATACTGGGACACATGGTGGGTACTATGGGGAAGGGGGGAGAGGAGTACTATGGAGTCATCTACGGGGGCACTAAGAAGGGGTATTTTATACTTGCAAATTATGGGGGACACTGAGGGCATCTACTGGGGCACTATATATGGGGCATTTTATACTGGTACATTATGGGGGGCACTAGGAGGGAAGGGGGAGAGGAGCACTATGGGGGCATTTACTGGGGGCACTATATAGGGGTATTTTACACTGGCCCATTATGGGGACATTAGCTCAACTTGGGGCATTACAAGGGGGTATTTATAAGGAGAATTATTTCTACTGGGGGGGCATTATGGTGGGCTTTATTACTCCCCCACGGTATGACCCCCTAGTAGCAGCACCAGCCTCTCCCTGCTCTGCTATCCCTCTGCCCCTTCTCCAAATCCTTATTATGAAATCTTTCTCATTAGGATGAAACAGAACATCAGCTCCGCCGAGCCCCCGGCCAATGTGGTGAAGTGGCGTCCGGGATCCCCAAGGGCCAAGCCAAGTAATTGTAAGTTTTCATGTGAAATATGTTTGTTATACTCATATAGCCTACACTGTGCCCCACAATGTACAGTATACCGCTACACTGTGCCACACAATGTACAGTATACCGCTACACTGTGCCACACAATATACAGTATACCTCTACACTGTGCCACACAATATACAGTATACCGCTACACTGTGCCACACAATGTACAGTATACCTCTACACTGTGCCACACAATATACAGTATACCGCTACACTGTGCCGCACAATGTACAGTATACCTCTACACTGTGCCCCACAATGTACAGTATACTTCTACACTGTGGAGTCTGTTCTATAAGCACCCTTGTTCTGTGGCGGTGGACAGAAAATAATCTGGAAGTGCTGCTCCCGAGACCAGGCTCTGGAACCGCCACTGGACCGCTCACAGGAGTGTACATTTCTTCTAAACTGTAATCCGTATCCTCTGACCTGCAGAAATCAGCACTCGCTCGGTAACAACTAACAGGCAGTACCTGAAGGCTGTAGCCTGGCCCTGTTACCGAAGCTAGCCGAGTGGTGTAAGGTTAAGGTACTAGTAGAGATGAGCGGCCCTTGAATCCGGATTTAAAGTTAGTTACTGCAGGATATGGATTACAGTTTAGAAATGTCAAATGTACACTCCTGTGAGCGGCAGGGAGGGAGATCTGTGGATGACACTGTTATAGAGAGGGGGATCTGTGGATGACACTGTTATAGAGGGGGAAATGGGGATGACCCTGTCATGGGGTGGATCTGTGGATGACACATATAGCATAAGATTCTATATATGGTATGTGTCATCCACAGATCCCCCCCCCCATAGCAGTGTCATCCACAGATCCCCCTCCCTATAAAAGTGTCATCCACAGGCAGCTAGGACATGTTGAAATCTGAGTGATTTTTTATTTATTTTTTTAAACCACAGACAGCAGGACTTTTCTTCCCTGTTGCGGTTTTAGGTATTGGGTAAAGTATCGCAGCATTTCTAAGCATACTTGTGTAAATGTATCGTTATAGCTGCCCCCCCTACTTTTGTCCTGGCCCCCAGTGTGCCCCCCCAAAATTTGAAAGCTAGAGACGCCACTGCACCCATCATACCCTGCTGTAGGCTGATAGCTGTAGGCTGTCCGGGCATACTGGGAGTTGTAGTTTTGCAACAGCTGGAGGGCCGCAGGTTGAGCATCTCTGTTCTACAGGTTTCTAAGAGTCCTTAACAATCCAGGTGAATGGGGCACACTGTGTTATGCTTAGTGCAGGCCTGAGGAGGACGATGCACCACTCCAGGACTCAAAGAAACTGTAATAAAGAGGTCATACCAGGTGCGTAGCGATAGGGGGTGCAGAGGTAGCAGTCGCTACCGGGCCCAGGAGCCTGAGGGGGCCCAAAGACCCTTGTGCTGCATAAGAAGACACACAAAGCACTGAGGGAAGGTGGGCCCAAGCCTAACTCTTGCACAAGGGCCCATGAGCCTTTAGCTAAGCCCCTGGGTCATACATCATGCTTTCTGACCCCACAGACTAGTGATCGCCCAAGTGATCTACAGATTTTTCAGTCTACAGTCTAAAGTTATTTAGACATCAGTTTCTACTCTTGAACCCCACTGGCCACTGGAGGACCTTTCATGGGTCCATACTTTATTAACTAAGTAGCAGGACATGTAGGGCATACATGGGGGATGTCCCTGCACTTACTATTATTTCTGGGCGCCGCTCCGTTGCGCCACTGTGGCCCCCGTTACATTCTCCCCTGCTGTATGGTAAGTAACAGCATCGGAACACCAGGGATGGAGTACACTTGCGACTTTTTTAAAAATTTGAAATTGATGTTAACAAAACACCTGGTCACCCCATACTTAATACAAAATGCTGGGAATGTCACAAACCACAGAAGTAATGTCGCAAATCCTACTCCACCAACAAAATGGCTAAAATCACTCCACTTTTCTGGTGATACATTAGTACTGGTCCCTATCTGCAGACAACTAGGGGCTCTAACTGATCTCCTTATATATAGTTTGTAGCTGAACTAGAACCTTCTAGTGGGAGGGGTGGAGTGGAGAAGCACAGCCTAAACAGAAACAATGTTGCAATTTCAGTCTGTCATAGACTTGTATACAGTTTCAATAAAAAGGAACACAGTTTTTCCAGACATAAACAAGTCTTTAGGTATAAACAACAATGCTAAACCAGACAGTCCAAAGGTCAGGGTGTCGATTTTCTTCCCTTGAAAACTTAACTCTGCATATTCTCTTATAGTAACTGTGGAAAATTACTAACCTCTCAGTGTATAGGTAGAAAGTCTCAGCGCTTCTCAGAATTAGCTCGCTGTACATTAACCCTTTCCACAATGCAGTTCAACAATTTAAAACAGTACAACAACAGCATAAATCACAATGCAAGTTAACATTTAAAGTAGGGAGTTCATGGCTTTGCATAGTAGTATTAGAGGCAAATGTCCACAGATGTCCATAGTCCAAAGTACCCTTGCTCCAGGGCTATCGTTCGTTCTCATCAGGGCTGTCTTTAACGAGGGGCAAAAGAGGGAGCTTCCCCAGGCCCAGTTGCTCCTGGGGGGCCCAAGGCAGCTGCCTCTTCAGCCCCGCTGGCCACTGGAGGACCTATCATGGGTCCATACTTTATTAACTAAGTAGCAGGACATGTAGGGCATACATGGGGGATGTCCCTGCACTTACTATTATTTCTGGGCGCCGCTCTGTTGCGCCACTATGGCCCCCGTTACATTCTCCCCTGCGGTATGCTAAGTAACAGCATCAGAACACCAGGGAGGAGACATCAGCTTTTCCCCCTGGGCGTTCCTTCTCCCTGTAGCGCTGTCCAAGCGCAGCGCAGAATGTCACAGCCAGAGAGAAAAAAAAACTCACCTGGGAGAAGGAACGCCCAGGGAGAAAAGCTGATGTCTCCTCCCTGGTGCTCCGAATCTGTTACGTAGCATACAGCGCGGGAGAATGTAACGGGGGCCACAGCAGCGCAACGGAGCGGCGCCCAGAAATAATAGTAAGTGCAGGGACATCCCCCATGTATGCCCTACATGTCCTGCTACTTAGTTAATAAAGTATGGACCCATGAATGTGGCACTTGTGTTCTCCCTCTTGCCCAGGGTCCAATCAATATTAAACATGGCCCTGGTTCTCATACAGCTGCATTGTTTCTGGGCAGCAGAGTGCTGTTTCGGTAGCATGATCTGCTGCCTGGAAATTACAGTTGAACTGTCTAAATTGATGATTGTTTCACTCAACGAATGTTTTGCTCGTTCACGGGGTGGTCTGCAACACCTTATACAGGCCCCTTATCGGGAAATAGCGTTTGTAGGAATGTTTGTTCTTGATAATCGGCCTGGACATTGGGCCGTGTAAACCCAGCAAAAGACTGTTTTCCCAGTCTAATATTTGATAGGGTTAATAATTCTGCCCCTTTGTCTCTTTATCCCTAACTCAATAAACAACCTTACCGTCTGCCAGTTTATGACATTTTGTCACACCTTGCCTATCACTCATAGGACTTGTGATTTCTTTGAACTTTTCTCTGTTCCTGCTCCTTCTAACAAGCATAGAATAAATAGTTTTTGTCTTGATTGCCATGTTTTTCTCCGTCCCTGTGCTCTGCAGGTTGAGATTGGGACAAGGAAAACTCAGCTCACTCTGTCCATTACAATATTCATTCAGCTCGCATTGCCACAGGCAGCAGCAGCACCTGTACGATTTGCAATGTCCCTTCCATGTGTATACATTCACAATCCCTTCTCACTTACAACTGTGATATCATGTTCATGGGCAAGAAGATAAATTGAAATGGCAGTCAGGGGGATTTAAGGTGAAAACCAAGAAAAATAGGTTAAAGTAAGTAGAAGAAAGTACAGTTTAGAAAGTAAGTAGCAATAGAAAAAGTTTAGTGCTGCAAAAGATGGAAACTTAAGTGCATTGTGTCTTTAAAGGAAATTGCCAAAATTGCAGTTACATCATGAGAAATTCCAATAATTACATAAAAATTGGCAACTTCTATTTAAAGTAATATCAAATTTAAAGTGGACGCGCACATGTTCTGTACGCCCAGCGGTTCACCTAGCCTTTCTGATGCCTGAGGTGAAAACTGAAATGGTATCCCCCATCCCCAATGCCAATTTCTTAACCTAACCCCTTCCCTTCTACCCATGACCTTTCAGCTGCTCCTCTCTTGTCCCTACCTGGTGCTGTCTGAGGCGATCGCATCACCTGTCCTTATTGGTTGTGCACCCCTGTGTACGTCTTAAAGGGGTTGTCACTTCTCGCCTTTACTAAGGCAAGATGATACTAAGTCCAGAACACCAGGTGACCTCGAAAAAGCACAGTGGGCTGGCACACCAGTTTTTCAGTAACTCATATTGCAGTGCATGGAAACTATGAAAACAGTATAAACAAGCTATGCTGTTTTCCAACTCAGAAAAACACTACATTGGGAGCTACTGAAACAGTGGTGTGCTGACCAGCTGTGCCTTTTCCATGCCACCTGGTGGTCTCGACTTAGTATCATCTTGCATTAGTAATGGGGAGATGTGACAACCCTTTTAATGCCGGTCTGGACTGCCCATCTGGCAAATGTCAGATGAAGTGGTGTCTGCAGTGACCGCTCTACCCTTCCTCCCTGGCAGGCTTCAGTAGTGTCTCCTCGTTGCCTTTGATTTGTCTTTGCATACTCCTGTCTTCTTTCTTCCCTGCAAGCTCCTGTAGCGTCTTGCCTCTGAGCACTCGCTGCATCATGGACATACATATCATCTGTAGCATGCACAAAGGGGATGTGCCTTAATTATGAGATGGGTGGGGTTTATCAGACTCTAGACAAGGTCTTTGTTGCAGTTTCTACCAGGGTTTAGAAATAAATAAAATAGACACCTGGTAAGTGTGATTGATGTGCAGTGCAAGGGGTCAGCATGTCGCATGTGTCAGAGGGCTGCATATCCAATGTGTCCTATATGTGCGTGGCTTGTATCCATCCTGTGAGTGAGGTGTGAAGAGTACTTGTGCGTCATGTATGCTGTCTGTGAATGGCACGTTTGGTGCATGTGCCATACGTTTCCTATGTGTGACTGGTGCATTTGCCACATGTTTGGAGAAAAATTTGCCAGGTGGGCCTGTGCTTTCAACTGCAATAGTTGAAATTCAATCCCAGTCTGGCAGTGGTTGGATGGTGAGCCCTTAGGATTATTTCCTTTGGTGGGCCGAAGCTGCCCTAAGCAGACACTGATGGCATCAGGTCAGGCTCAATCTCATGGTTACATTTTGGTTGATCAACTAGAGATAAGCTTAGGGTTTTGTGTAGTGTTGTACTGAGATTCCTTGGGTCTGGTAGAGAAAATTTATTTGAGGACCCTTGGAGGAAATATCAATAAGATATAATAGATGGCTCAACAAACAATCAAAGGAAACCCGCGCTGCCTTATTGAATAGAACAGGGTGTAGTGTTGAATGCACTGAATAACACTCAGAGGAGTGTGTCGCTGCTGGTCTATGACAGGGAATAAATTGCCTAAACCCTAAACACAATGATTTAAAGAAACCAACGTAATAGATAGACCGCCCTAACTAAACAGTGTCAAATGATAAATGTCATAATATGTAGCACATCAAATGATGTCCCCTACTATATGTCCACCGCTATTGATTAAAATAGTGTCCGGTGTCAGTCCAAATTGATCAACCTGATGAGTGATCAACTTACATAGATAATTTGCAAGAGGTGGTCACTTGCCTGTAATGGACTGACCTGTGAAGTCCTCACTAATTTTCCTGGTACTCGTACTGGAGAATAACTGTGGTGTCTGTGTCTTCAGATTTCCTCTACAAGCGTGCGCGGTCCCGACCGGTGACTCGTGGTGAAAAGTAATTGACTTCAAAGTCAGCTGAATGGGTTCATCGTTATCTAGGACCCATCATTGGGAATCTTGACCAACCAGAGAGAATCATATACAGTATACTATTTACCAAATAGTCATATGGAGTACTCTAGACCTTGAGGCTATCTGCAAAGTTTTGTTTGTTATGTAATGTTTGAAATGCTAATGTAATGTACAGAACACTCAGTTTTTCCAGCATGAACTAGGTATGGCCAAAGTTAACCATCCTGGCCCAGCTCTCTCTGGAGCTTAGGGTGTCGGCTGACCCCATACCCTAGTTCCGGAAGATTCCAGTCAGATTAGCTGTAGAGAGAGGAGGGAGCAGACCTATATGTACTCTTCTCCTCTAGTCTCCAGCTCCACCTCTATGTGGAGGATTTGCATGGCTACATCGAGAGAGAGAGACAGCGAGAGAGAGAGAGAGAGAGAGAGAAAGAGAGAAAGAGAAAGAAAGAGAGAGAGAGAAAGAGAGAAAGAGAAAGTAAGAGAGAGAGAGAAAGAGAGAAAGAGAAAGGTAACCCAGCTTAAAGCATTCTAGACCCTGCTGCTGCCAAGAGAAAACAAGTCATGATTAGTGTTGAGCGCGAATATTCTAATCGGGAATTTTTATTGCGAATATCAGCAATTCGAGAATTCGTGAAATTCTAGAATATAGTGCTATATCTTCTAGTGATGTCCGGTTCATGAACGAATCGTTCTTTTGAATGGATTCAGTTCACTGAACCGGAGGAGTGGATTCCCCTGACTGAGCTGATCCGCGTGAAGCCGCTCGGTCAGATAGCAGAGCAGAGAGACGCTGGCAGCAGGGAGGGAGGAGTGTAATCTGATCCTAGAGTGTAAGCCAGCCCCTCCCCTCCCCGCCCACCCCGGCCTGCAACCAATCAGAGCTCAGGAAAGCCCTAGAATCACTGAGTCACACACAGTACATGGAGTCACAGGTTAAAAGAATCTAAAGATCCGACTTAGAGACTCATTCGATTCTTTGAGTTAAAAGAACCGCGAGTCACTCGAACAGTTTACACTGAGGCTGATACTAGTTATTTTCACTAGTTATTTTCCTGTGTGGTGGACTGTGGACTATTTTATTATCAGCCAGTGTTACTGTTAACTTAGCACATACAGTTTTCCCTGTGGGTTCACTTCACTTGGTTGTACTGTCAGACTGTCACTGTGGGTGACAATGCATTCTGTCCTGAGTCCTGTCCGCTTCCCTTCACTTCCTCACTCACTCGGTCAGAGCTCAGACCAAATGCCAAGAGCCGATTCAGCGAGTCAGCAAGTGAATCGAAGCATCCGCGCATGCGCACCACCTAAGCTCTTCGGTTCACTTGCGTCTCAGCTCAGCAGTCAGTAGACTCAGCGAATGAACCGAAGATTCGATTCATGAATCGGTTCATTTGAATTAACTGATTCAAATGAACCGATTCATGTGAAAGATCCGAACTTCCCATCTCTAATATCTTCGCAATTGCAAATATTCTAGATTTTTTATCACTAAATAAAACTATACTTATTGTATATAGCTTCTTTTTATCCTTATGATAAGCTATCTATCATCCATACCTTTTTCTTTATAATTATTATTTAACCTATCATTAATAAACTTTTATTATTAATATTTTCCTATTTATCATTAATAATTTCTTTTTTTATAGATGCTATATTATTTTATTTTAAAAGAAAATCATTACCCATAACAGACACACAAAGGCTGTATGCCAAAAGCCAGGTATGTGCAAGCTAAAAATCTATCCATGACAAAGGTAGTCAGCATACCTTACGATGTCAGCCTCGTGCACTATAAGACATTCAAGACCAGCTATCATCTGACTGAGAGCCAGTAAGTCTAAAAATTGCTTGATTTGAGTTTGATGGCTTATGGGACCTGCGCACCTAGATCATTGACAAAAATAGAATTTTTTTCTTTTTTGGAGGATGCCAGCTAACTCTTCTCTCACTGCTTAGGAGGGCTGCATAAAAATGTTAAGTTTTCTAATTGTCCTAACGTTTACATTCAATAACCTTTCTACACTGTTTTGTCATGTAAACTCATTTGCATAAACATGGGCATATGGGAAAGACATGCAAATAGTGTTTCAACTGAAAAACAAGGCAGATTCTGCTAATTTGCATGTCTTTCCCATATGTCCATGTTTATGCAAATTAATTTACATACAGTATAGAAAGAATATTGAATATAAACGTTAGGACAATTAGAAAACTGAAAATTTTTATGCAGCCCTCCTAAGCAGTGAGAGAAGAGTTAGCTGGCATCCAAAAAAATTTATAAAAATTGGGTCACCCTAATGCGCAGGTTCCCCAAGCCATCGAACTCAAATCAAGCAACTTTGAGACTTACTGGCTCTCAGTCAGATAAGAGCTGGTCTTGAATGTCTCATTGCACACGAGGCTGCCATCGTAGGGTATGCTGTCTACCTGTCTCATGGGTAAATTGTTGACTTGCACATACCCGGCTTTTTGTATATAGCCTTTGTGTGATAGTTTGTTATAGGTAATAAAATTGTTCGTGCAATACGTGCATATTAGATTATTGATTTCTGCAATGGTGAATTTTCAGCCAATATTCTGCTAAACATTTGCGAAATATCACAAATTTGAATATTGCCTGTGCCGCTCATCACTAGTTATGACACCCTATGCATCTAGACTAGTGGACACTCCAGCCACTGAGGACCATTGTTGCAATAAATTACATAGCTCATGCTTAGACATCTGGGAAGAATTGGCATTGTGTACAGATAACTGCTGGATGTACTACAACTCCTATTGTGCATGCAGTCAAGAGAGATTTTTGTTAAGTTTAATCTGGCCTGGTCTGGACTCTTTTAACACCACCCACTGGATATTGCATTTCCATCACAAGCCCTGCCTAGAACCGACATGGACATGAGCACCATGGGCACCCCTGAACTACTATCAGGCAGGGAGCCCACAGCTACAGGGAGTGCCCTGAGGAAAGACTGCACCGAACGGCTTGCAGGAGTACACTGTGACACATCATCCTCAGGGCCACTACCAGTCCCATGCTCCGGCTCCACAGGGGCTCGCTGCACATAAAAAACACTAAGAGATGAAATGAATAACTTTGATTGTGACGGGCCAATGGCACCTGTCATAGGGTGATATGTAATAGGAAGCAAGTGAACAACCAGTTCTTGATGTTGATGTTGGAATCAGAAAATCGGTGTGACTGATGCGAGCCAAATTTTCATGGCAAGATGACTTGATTGAATTATTTCCAAAGATGTTGGGCCCTGTACAAAACCCCTATGCAGGGGTAGGTGTACCTAGGAAAAGTGGTTCAAAAGAGGACAATGATGAACTGGCCACACCTGGCTCATTGATGCATATGGAGAGCAAAGTCTAGCCATCTGGTCCGATCCCACAAAAGAGTTACTGTTGCACAAATTGCAGAAAAAGTTAATAGTGGACATCTTCACAGGCCTTGTGGAGTCCATGCCTTGAGAGGTCAGGACTGTTTTGGTGGCCCAAAAGTGACTTATTGTTGTGGTTGATTCATGTATGTACTAATTTTATTTCATTACATATATTACATTATATTTATTGCACATTTTCCTTAAAATAATGCACACTCTTGAAATCCATCTACTGGTCTGTCATATATGTGACTTGCTGAACAAAAGAAATGTTCCATATGCTATTTTGATAGGATTCCTGAATAATATATGTAATCCTTAGTAACACAGAATGGGTTAAAGGTCACACAGCACAATAAACTTTCTGTTTAAACATTATTATTGAAGATACTGGAAGCGCAATGGGATTATAACTAATACCAATGACTCATATAGAAAATGTGACCTTCTGTAATGTGGCCAGATTGAATATATTGCTTTCCGATGCTATAGAAGCCGTACCTGTTGTCATGTAAGATAGCTTCTGAATGAACAAATTATGGGCATTTTTGCTTTAGAATTGCTTATAGTCATTTCGAATTGTTACTCACTTTAGGAAATCAATCTTTGTTTTGCAGATTTCAATTTCTTTGCAACACATTTTTGATGTGAATCTAAATGGCTTTCAAAATATCTAAAGAAAAACACAAGCCTTTATCATAAATCTGTTTTTATTGCCCAGATTAATAATGTATGTTCAGTGGAGGAAAACGAGTGTCGTTCGTGGTGCTCATACCCAACAGGGACAGAGAACCAAAGCCTTTCTGTGACCAACAAGGTGGCAGCCAATCAGTGTTCCCTTCACTGTGATGACTACCTGTTATATTGTACTTCACCCCCTGAAAGCATGGGACATGGGCATGGTATGGCCCATGTGCTTTAATTTAGCCATGCTGAAGTCTTCTGAGCATTGACTATATTTAAAATCTTGTCAAAGCATCTCAATGGGTTTCAAGTCAGAGCTAAATTCTGTTCTCATTTATCAAAATTGTCTAAAGCTCTGTCTACATGGGACGGAGGTGCTACAGATTTACCACCATGGATTTTCATGTACCAGCCTATCATAGTTGTAACAAAGTGGATTAGATGTTAAAGAATTTACGTTTACATGCTGTGAAAAAAAATCAGCAGAGGAAATTGACCTGCGGTACACGTTTTATATGCTCAGCATGATATTTTATGCCTCAGATATCTAACACTCCCTCCAAGCTGTGTTTGGCAATAGTGTTGGGCGCGAATATTCGAATCGCGAATATTCGAATCGCGAATATTAATCGCGAATATCGGCACTTTGAGAATTCGCAAATATTTCGAATATAGTGATATATATTCGTATTTTCGAATATTCTAGTTTTTTTTCCATCTGAACCCCTGCTTCTTGCTTGTGGGCCAATGAGAAGGCTGCAATGTCTTTGTCTGAGCTTAGCATCATCCCTAGCAACCAATAGGAAAGTTGCCTACCCCTTACTATATAAGAACCTCCCCAGAAGCCATTTTCTACAGTTTTTTAACGTTCTGAAAGAGACAGCAGTGTCATTGCTGTTTCTCTGTGCTTTCCACTCATTACATTAGATAGTTAGTTAGTTAGTTAGTTAGTTAGATAGTTAGCTCATATACAGTCAGGTCCATAAATATTGGGACATCGACACAATTCTAACATTTTTGGCTCTATACACCACCACAATGGATTTGAAATGAAACGAACAAGATGTGCTTTAACTGCAGACTGTCAACTTTAATTTAATGGTATTTACAACCAAATCAGGTGAACGGTGTAGAAATTACAACAGTTTGCATATGTGCCTCCCACTTGTTACAGGACCAAAAGTAATGGGACAACTGTCTCTCAGCTGTTCCATGGCCAGGTGTGTGTTTTTCCCTCATTATCCCAATTACAATGAGCAGATAAAAGGTCCAGAGTTCATTTCAAGTGTGCTATTTGCATTTGGAATCTGTTGCTGTCAACTCTCAGGATGAGATCCAAAGAGCTGTCACTATTAGTGAAGCAAGCCATCATTAGGCTGAAAAAACAAAACAAACCCATCAGAGAGATAGCAAAAACATTAGGCGTGGCCAAAACAACAGTTTGGAACAGTCTTAAAAAGGAGGAACGCACGGGAGAGCTCAGCAACACCAAAAGACCCGGAAGACCACGGAAAACAACTATGGTGGATGACCGAAGAATTCTTTCCCTGGTGAAGAAAACACCCTTCACAACATTTGGCCAGATCAAGAACACTCTCCAGGAGGTAGGTGTATGTGTGTCAAAGTCAACAATCAAGAGAAGACTTTACCAGAGTGAATACAGAGGGTTCACCTCAAGATGTAAACCATTGGTGAGCCTCAAAAACAGGAAGGCCAGATTAGAGTTTGCCAAACGACATCTAAAAAAGCCTTCACAGTTCTGGAACAACATCCTATGGACAGATGAGACCAAGATCAACTTGTACCAGAGTGATGGGAAGAGAAGAGTATGGCGAAGGAAAGGAACTGCTCATGATCCTAAGCATACCACCTCATCAGTGAAGCATGGTGGTGGTAGTGTCATGGCATGGGCATGTGTGGCTGCCAATGGAACTAGTTCTCTTGTATTTATTGATGATGTGACTGCTGACCAAAGCAGCAGGATGAATTCTGAAGTGTTTCGGGCAAAATTATCTGCTCATATTCAGCCAAATGCTTCAGAACTCATTGGACGGCGCTTCACAGTGCAGATGGACAATGACCCAAAGCATACTGCAAAAGCAACCAAAGAGTTTTTTAAGGAAAAGAAGTGGAATTTTATGCAATGGCCAAGTCAATCACCTGACCTGAACCTGATTGAGCATGCATTTCACTTGCTGAAGACAAAACTGAAGGGAAAATGCCCCAAGAACAAGCAGGAACTGAAGACTGTTGCAATAGAGCCCGGGCAGAGCATCACCAGGGATGAAACCCAGCATCTGGTGATGTCTATGTGTTCCAGACTTCAGGCTGTAATTGACTGCAAAGGATTTGCAACCAAGTATTAAAAAGTGAAAGTTTGATTTATGATTATTATTATTATGTCCCATTACTTTTGGTTCCTTAACAAGTGGGAGGCACATATGCAAACTGTTATAATTCCTACACCGTTCACCTGATTTGGATGTAAATACCCTCAAATTAAAGCTGACAGTCTGCAGTTAAAGCACATCTTGTTCATATCATTTCAAATCCATTGTGGTGGTGTATAGAGCCAAAAATGTTAGAATTGTGTCGATGTCCCAATATTTATGGACCTGACTGTATATATGATACAGATAGTTAGTGGGAGATAGTCAGTGCAGGTTAGATAGTGATATAGTGTAGCTGATAGGTTCCAGTGCAGGGTGTTAGGTAGTGTGATAGGTTCTGCTGTCCATACATACATGCTACAGGCATAGTACTGTGATGTCACAACAATACATAGTGTACCAATCAGTAATATGTAGTCAGGCCTGCTAAAATGTGAAGTTTCACGTATTGCGCCAAAATATTTGCATCATTAGTGCCGATTAGCGCAATCGCGAATATATTGGAGCACTCTATCTGCATATAAAGCCATTTTTTATGTTCTGCCGTGCCAATCATTTTCTCCAGTGTCAGGCACTTCTAGCAGCTTGGAAAATGTAGCAAAAGTGACCCACGCCTGTATTGTGTGCACATTATGCAAATATTACATTGCCGATTTTCGCAATCAAAAAAAATAATAACGAATTCTCGAATTCTTGAATATATGACTAATATTCTACAAAATATTTGCGACATATCAGGAATTCGTATATTGCCCCTGCCGCTCATCACTATTTGGCAACTCTTCCAGGAGTACAAGAGGTCTCTTCTTTTGTGGGAGTATGGGATCTCTATAATGCATTCACCCTTTCTAATGCATAGGGTGAAATTCACTGCATATCTGCCTCAAGATAAATAGAAAATCTGCAATAGAGTTTCCCTTGTTGGCCAATCAAAGCTCAGTTTACATTTCTTACATTCAGAAGTGGCCTGTGCACTTCAGATTGCTATGTTGCTTTATAACATTGTTATGAGCTTCTCTTCCTCTGGATTTTTTAGATGTTCACTGCACTGTATAGACTCCATAAATAATGGTAGACTCCATAAATAATACAGATCCAACAGAACCTCGAAGGAGAGAATTTATGAGATGTGAGCAGGGCCTTCTTTAACGTGGGGGAAAAGGGGCAGCTGCCCCGGGCCCAGTTGCTCCTGGGGGGCCCAAGGCAGCTGCCTCTTGAGCCCCGCTGGCCACTGGAGGACCTTTCATGGGCCTTCATCGGGCTGTTCTCGGAACTGCCTGCTCCCGGTGACCGCATGTGTTTCAGAGCGGTTCGCGATGCAGGCACAGGTAAGGACTTACCTCTGCATCGCCGGACTTGGGAATAAAGATGGCAGATTGCATGTGTTCGTCGGCGAACACTGCGAACTGGCCATCACTGGCAGGGACATCCCCCATGAATGCAGCAGCGGCACTTGTGTTCTCCCTCTTGCCCAGGGTCCAATCAATATTAAAGACGGCCCTGGATGTGAGGTGGAACTAGATTTGAATTATTATATCATTTGTTCCTGAGTTGAAATTTTATTAGCCTTAAAATGTAGTACCTTGTAGTGATAAAAGTACACCTGATTGTTCTGTGAGGGACTATTATTGTTATTAGGACTGTTCTGTGAGAGATTACTATTATTATTAGGAGTCTTCTGCGAAGGACCACTATTGTTCTTAGGACTCTTTTGCGAAGGACCACTATTGTTCTTAGGACTCTTCTGTGAGGGACTACTGTTGTTATTAGGACTCTTCTTTGAGGACCACTATTGTTATTAGGAATCTTTTGTGAAGGACTGCTATATTTAGTAAGACTCTTATGTGAGGGACAACTATTGTTATTAGGACTCTTCTGCGATGGACTACCATTTTATTAGGACTGTTCTGTGAGGGACTACTATTATTATTAAGACTCTTCTGCAAGGGACTACTGTATGTCTATTAGGAAGAGTGCTAAAGTTGTTTTTGGAAATCTGAAGTTGGAATTGGATTCAGCATCTCTTTGAAATGATGGACACTATATCACGGGTACACCAAATTTTCTGGTTTGGGGACCACATTATCACATAGCTCTATTTCAAGAGCAAAAAAAAGCCAATCGGTGGTGATGCAAAGTGAATGGGAAGAAATGATCACTACCACAGTCATTCCTCCCTTATTCAGTTCTATTAATCATCGGTACCACATCCCTGATTACTGTTGGAATAATAAGCATTATTTCAGCACCCCCACTCAACAAATACTTATCCGTTTTAGTCCCATGGCTGGCTTGAGTTTTTCAAAATGTAGAATTGCTTTCAGATATCTAAGAACTGTCATAACAGCGTCCCAGTCTCTTTGACATGGTTTGCTTATGTGTCTGCAGAGAATTCCAACTGTTGCTGTGATATCTGGGCAGGTTGTGTTTGCTACATACAATAGTGCCCCCACTGCTTGTCTCACGAGACTTCACGAAGCAATAACTTCAGCTCATCAGAGCCAATACATTCTAATACTGTACGGAGTTCCTGCTCTGTACAGTATTAGAACGAAGTTTTATGCGAATTGACTTTGAATGTTTCATCCGAATTCGATTCGCTCATCCCTTATTGTAAGTTTCCATGTTTGAAGTTGATGAAGGGATTTCATTTCCTCATCAGCAGCTTTAATCTATTTCTGTCTTTTATGTATAGGTAATCATTGCATCTCTTCCCATGACTGCGGCTCTTACTCCGAAAGTGTCTTGACCTTGTAAGATAACCGTTGAGCCGGGAAGCCTTTGTTTGACCTAGTTGATCTTCTCACTTGAGGTTGATCTGTTACTTCTGTTGTTTCTTCAGTTGAAAAATCTATCCAGATTTCTGTATGTTTGTTCTGGTTGCCTTTAGATTGTGATGTCATGAAACTTGAATGACACATGGCTCTCATCAATCACTACTTCTCTACTTATTGTTATCCTCATTGGTCTCTTGGTGAAGGATTCTGTAACGCTTTCGAGATTCACTGTAGCCTACCAGGATACGTTCATCTGGGATCAGTTCATCCTCTTCGCCAGGCTCTCAAGGAACATATTCTGGTAGGCTACTGTGAATCTCAAAAGGGTTACAGAATCCTTCACCCAATGACTGGTGACAGAGGTGATATGGCCACAAGCAGCATTTCACTGCTGAAGCCAGTCATTGTCTGAAGTAGTGTATGTGCCCATGCCCATAGCGAGCCAGGTGTACCGTAAACAGTACTGGGACCAGAAGATGGAGAGAGCGGGGCGGTGTGGAGCAGGAAAGTATGAATCTTCTGTTTCAGGAAACATGCTGCAGAAACGTATAAAAAATTATTTTTACCGGAAAACACATTTAAGTGGCAACATTTCCTTCCATCCTGCCTCCTATTCATAAAGGAGCACTTTTCTTCACTGCAGAGGACATTGGTTATTGCTGGCTCCTGCCCCCCAGTTATATGCTTTATCTGTGTGACCAGGGCCCTGTAATAACCAGTAAGCACTTTTCCTTACTAGCGGGGAAAGCGCTTATTGGTTAACCCTTTAAAGACCAAGCCTGAAAAGGCCCTAATGACCAGACACTGTTTGTGACTTAGTGCACGTGGTGGTTTAACAGTAGATTTGAAGCTGTCTGTTCCTGGCACAATCATTAACCCACTCATTAATATGCACATTGTGCTCAGCCAATTAGCCAATTAAGATGACTCTGGCACCAGTCATTTTGAGGGAAAATATCTCCAGGATTTTTGCCCATAGTTGTTGAAAATTAATCTGGCAACGACAATTAATGGGGTTGTATCGCTAAATATATTCTATATTTTTCATATCAGCACCTGCACCTGAATACTTTTGTAATTGCATGTAATTAAATATTTAGTATCAATAAAATGTATCTGTATGGCGCCACCTGCTGTTTGTTCTTTTCCTATTTTCTGTCCGTCTCAATGAGCTGGTCGAACGTGCTCAGTTGAAATCTTCAGCTGCCATCAGCCATATGTTCTGTTAGAAGCTGTGGCAGTTACAGGGAGAGAGCTGCAGCAGAAAGGACACGCCTCTGAGCTGCAGCAGAAAGGACACGCCTCTGAGCTGCAGCAGAAAGGACACGCCTCTGAGCTGCAGCAGAAAGGACACGCCCCTGAGCTGCAGCAGAAAGGACACGCCTCTGAGCTGCCAGGCTGAAGATAATCTAGCAGAGCAATTGGAGCAGTGAATGTGAAGATCTCTGGATCCATATGAGGTACAGAGCTGGTTCTTACTTTGTTAGAAAGGTGTTGTCATGGACTATATTTTCATTTTTTACATCAATCATGGCATAACCATGGGCATTTAAGAGAGAACAGGGGTGCCTATAAAACAGTATCACAATGTATAGTGGGTGTTTTGCTGATAAGAGAAAGACTTCAGACTCAGATACTCCTTAACCCCTTGAGGACCCTTGGATTTTCCTTTTTTGTGTTTTCGTTTTTCCCTCCCCGCCTTCCCATAGTCCTAACTTTTTATTTTTCCATTCACATAGCCTTATGAGGGCTTAGTTTTTGCAGGTTCAGTTGTACTTTCTAAGGGCATCATTTATGGTTGCATACCATGTAGTAGGATGCAGAAAAAAGATTCCAAATGGGGTAGAATTGGGAAAAAACGCAATTCTGAAAAAGGTTTTTATATATTTTTTTTACACTGTACACTATGTGGTAAAATTGACCTGTTATCTTAATTCTCCAGGTCAGTACAGTTACAACGATACCACACTTGTATAATTTTGTTGCGTTTTAATACTGATTTTTTTTTTAAACCTTTGAGGAAAAAAATATAATTTAGAACCATATTCTGACCCCTATAACTTTTTGGTAGTTTTGTGTACAGGGCTGTTGCAGGACGATCTGATCTTTTTCAGTGATGCCAATTTGAAGTGTATGCGACTTTTTGATCACTTTTTATAAAAAAATTATTGGGTAGTTAAATGGTAAATTGACAGTTTAATTTTTTTCCCCATTACGCCATTTGACATATGCCATTAATATTGTTATATTTTAAGCGTATGGGCATTTTCGCATGCGGCGATGCCCATTATGTTTATTTTTTTTAATTGGTTGAGTATATATATATTTTTTTAAGCAAAGGGGGGTGATTTGAACTAAATAGCCATCATTGAACACTTAATTTGCACTATACCAATACAATGCTGCCACCTATTGTTATATTCATCTAATTGACTCTGAAGCCTGCTTGAGGCTTCAGTCAATTAGTGCAATGTAACAGGTTCCCCGATCTCAGTCAGGAAACGATGTTACCGGACTTAAAGCGCGCGACTTCCGGTTCCGGGCTGATCAGATGGCATGGTCACATTTGACAACGGCATCTAAAGGAAAAGATGTATGCGATCAGCCTTAAAATAGCAGAAACCCTGCTGCTAAGGTGCCTGCTGAACGTGTGAGTGGGCGCCATGCTTGGGGACCGGCATTCCGCCGTACATGTACGGTGAAAGTCCTTAAGGGGTTAAACAGAGACTCCTAACTGAAACTACAGCTAAACTTCAAAGGAAGGTTTATAATATGATTTAGTAAATATAATAAGTAGTATATTCATATAACGATATAATGTCCTTCTTTTGTACTTATCTATGTACAAAGGATAAAGAACATAATACACAATTATATCAACACTTCAGCTGGAGTCCTGACTACATCCAGAATGAAGGTATTTACATCACCGATTGAGTTAACATCATCTGGGAAGCCCTTTCAGTGAAAACAGTCAGTCTCTATTGACAAGGATAGCTTTGACCTCTTTCCTGAAGGGTACAGCTTTATACCGTTTTAACAAAAAGCTTAATTCCCTGGTGGAACGTAGCCAGGACATGCGCAGTATACGGGTCACTGTGTAACTTTTGGTTATCTGTTATCATTCAGGATCTTTCCCAAGTCCATGGTGGGTCATGATCCCAAAACAACGTTGAGAAATTATGTAGGAAAAGCCATACATGATTTCAGAGGTTGTAAACACAATGATATTTAAATGAACATATACAAAATGGAGACCAAATGATTAGAAACTAATCTTCACACTTTAGTGGGGAACAAAGTTCACATATGACCCTCAAAAACCCATTGTGATCTGTTGTCTTATATAGCATGGGAACCTATGAGCAGAGCTCAATTGTCATTGCTACTTTCAACCACTAAAGCTAAACTACAGGATGCATGAACATTTTATTGTGTTTAGTGGGATTATTGTCCAAGTATCACAATATGTTAACTCTATGCCAGGGGTACTCAACTGGCAGACCGTGGTCCGAATCTGGACCACGGTTACCAGCTGTCTGGACCCCTACATGCAGTAGTGTGCTAAGGGAGGGGGGGGGGCAGGGGGGTGGCCTGGGTGCCAGCTCTCAGGGGGTGCCAGAGTTCAGAAGCTATGAGCGCTTCGATCAATACAGACGATCAATACCACCTGCCTGCAGGCACAGATCGTGCTGTCGGCATGTGTGGGCGGAGCCTGCAGCCCAGAAATCTGCATATGCTCCGCCCACACCGTGCTGCGGAGCGATCTGTGTCTGCAGGGGAGAGAGGACTGTGAGCTTCGGGTACAGGACAAGGTGAGTAGTTACTGTGTTGTTTTTTTTTAAACACAGAGGGGGCCCAATGGGCATTTCTACTCTGGAGGGGCACAATGGGCAATTCTACTCTGAAGGGGGCACAATGGGCATTTCTACTCTGGAGGGGGCACAATGGGCATTTCTACTATGCAGGGGGCACAATGGGCATTTCTACTCTGGAGGGGCACAATGGGCATTGCTAATGTGAAGGAGGCACAATGGGCATTTATACTATGGAGTTGGCACAATGTGCATTTCTACTCTGGACGGGCACAATGGGGATTATTACTGTGAAGGGGGCACAATGGGGATTATTACTATAAAGGGGGCACAATGGGGATTATTACTGTGAAGGGGCACAAAGAGGGCATTACAACTGTGAAGTGGCACAGATAGGGCATTACTACTGTGAAAGGGTCAGAGAGGGCATAACTACTGTGAGGGGGGTGCAATGAGGGCATAACTACTGTGAGGGGGGTACAATGAGGGCATAACTACTGTGAAGGAGGCACAATGAAGGGATAAGTACTTTAAGGAGGCACAATGTGGGCATAACTACTGGGGGCACACATCTGTACAAAACTACTGTGAAGGTTGTGCAATGAGGGCAATACCACTGTGAGGGGGTACAATTTTTGTAAAGTATTGGGGGGGGGGGGGGCCAAATAACCTAGGCATACCACTGCCTGCATGTCCCACTTTCAACTCTATCCTGTGTCCTGAGGACACAGATCCAGTTGAATAGAATAGTGAAGCAGAGAGCTGTCAGCTTCCTGCTTCACTATTCCCGTGCTGCTCATAGTCCAGTGCAATGTACTGACATTATCACACCTGCTACGTTCTGTCACAAACAGCAGAGCACAGAGCGGAGTAGCTCTGTTGGTCGGGGGAACATATGATAGGTGAGTTTTTTCACCGGAGGCACTACTCTGTAAGGGGGAGCTACATAAGCCTGGGGGGGGGGGGGGGGGGTGAGGGGGGCAGTAAAGGGGGCATAACTGTGTGTGTGTGTGGGGGGGCCTATATAAAGTGCATAATCCTTTGAAGGAGAACGGAGGACATCTAAGTGGCAAACCTGTGAGCGGGCCACTAAAGGGGACATAACTCTGTGGGGGGGCACTTAACTGTGTGTGTGGGGGGACATCTAACCAGGCATAACAAGGTGGGGGGCCAGCTAAGGTAGATAACTGTATTGGGGCACTAAAAGGTGCATAACTTTGTTTGGGAGCCATCTAAGGGGTCATACTTTATAAGGGGGGCATCACTGTGTTTGGGGGGTCACCTAAAGGGGCATTACTATGTGTGGAGGCAATGGAGAGGGCTGCACTGTGGGGACATAACTTTGTGGGAAGGAGTCTAAAGGTGTGTAACTCTGTGGGGGTCCACTAAAGGGGGCATACATGCGTGTGGGGGGCCATCTAGGGGGCATAACTGGGTGGGGAGCTGGGTATAGCTCTGTGAAGAGGACCACCAAAGGGTGCATAATAATTAGGCATAATGGTGGGGCCATCTAAAGGGGCATAATCTATGAGGGGGGCATCACTGTGTGTGGGGCTACTTAAAGAGTCATCATACTATGTGGGGAGAACTTAAGGGGGCAGCACTGTGTGGGGAGCACTTAACGGGTCATCATACTGTGTGAAGTCTACTTAAGTGTACATCATACTGTGTGGGGGACATTTAAAGGGCATCACTTTGTAAGGGGAGCATTTAAGGGTACATCTTACTGTGTGAGGGGGGCATGTAGTGAACATCACTTTGTTCTGAGGGCTTTTAAAGTGGGGATCATCCTGTGTGAGGGGCAGCTAAGGGATCATCCTACTGTGAGGGGGAACTTAGGGTATTCATACTCTGTGGAGAGGAACTAAGGAGGCATCGCAATGTGTCAGGGGCACTAAGGAGCATCATAATGTGTGGGGGCACCAAGGGATCCCCCTGCTGTGAGGGTGCACTTAGGGGTGTCATACTCTGTGGAGCACTAAAGGGATTTCATGCTGTCTGAGGGGCATTAAAGGGGCACCATTATTGTTAGGGGGCACTGAAAGGACATTCTTTCTCTTTGGTCGGCAGAAAGGAGATTAGGTGGGCTTAGAGGTGTGGATTATTGTAAAAAAAAATGATAATAATAATGCAGCGCTACACGCCAATGGTGTTGTCCCTTCCTATATGTTTTGTAGCTCAGACCTTCATCCTACAGCAGACTCAGGTATGTGGACCTTTACAAAAAGTACTTGAGTACCTCCGCTCTATGCCATCTTCTTACACCACTTTTGTGGCAGGCAGGACTATGGACTTCCATGATTTGAGGTTCTATCAAAGAAGCTTTATAAATATGTTAAGAGTAGTGTTGAGCGAACAGTTCGAGCATAGTTCGGGTCCGTACCGAATTTTGGGGTGTTCGTGACACGGACCCGAACCCGAACTTTTTCGTAAAAGTTCGGGTTCGGGTTCGTCGTTCGGCATTTATTTTGGCGCATTTTGAAAGGCTGCAAAGCAGCCAATCAACATGCATCATACTACTTGCCCTAAGATGCCATCGCAGCCATGCCTACTATTGGCAAGGCTGTGATTGGCCAAGTGCAGCATGTGACTCAGCCTCTTTATAAGCTTGTGCGCACGTCGGGACGTGCTCACTCCCGATGTGAATAGAACAGGGATAGACGCAGCTGATGCTAGGGCGAGAATAGGAAGGGATAATTGAATAACTGGAAGCAAATTTCTCTCCTCCACCTGTGATTCATCTGAACAACTGCAGCTGAGCTGCTTTTTTGATAGGGATTGGCTATTTTTAGAGTGGCCAGAGTGATTTTTCCATCCACATGTACCTGGGCTGACCGCCGGCCGCCATTTTGCGACTTGTAGTGCTGCAGCAGAAGCTGCCACAGTGTGCATTCCAAAGCTCCAAACAAGTCAGACATCTACACCTGGGATTCAGACCAATAGCGATTTAGCAGCACAGTCCAAGGCTATTTTTTTTAAAGGTTGTGCAGACCATTTTGTGGCACATGTTACTGGGCTGATAGGCGGCGGCCATCTTGGGACAAGTGCTGCAGCACAATCTCTCCCAACGTCCATTAATCACTTGTAATAGTGGTCTGTGCCATAGAAATCCTACATCAGGGACTTGGGTGTGCTTGTGTCACCCCTACTAATACCAGTCCACCTGTAATCCATACAGTGAAAAGCCATAAAGTATTCCAGTGAGGGAATTTTTTTTTTATTTAAAAAAGGCCAAGTTAGTTTATCTGGCGTTCAATATACTAGATACAGTTAGGCCTGCGTTTCATACATCTGGAATTAGCAAACTAATGTGCTGGGGTTGGGAAAACATATATGTACCCATACTAGAATCTGTCAAAGAAAGCGGTACTCACATATAACAGTCATTCCATCTGTAATCCATACAGTCAAAAGACTGAAAGTATTCCAGTGAGGGAATTTTTTTTATTTAAAAAAGGCCAAGTTAGTTTATCTGGCGTTCAATATACTAGATACAGTTAGGCCTGCGTTTCATACATCTGGAATTAGCAAACTAATGTGCTGGGGTTGGGAAAACATATATGTACCCATACTAGAATCTGTCAAAGAAAGCGGTACTCACATATAACAGTCATTCCATCTGTAATCCATACAGTCAAAAGACTGAAAGTATTCCAGTGAGGGAATTTTTTTTATTTAAAAAAGGCCAAGTTAGTTTATCTGGCGTTCAATATACTAGATACAGTTAGGCCTGCGTTTCATACATCTGGAATTAGCAAACTAATGTGCTGGGGTTGGGAAAACATATATGTACCCATACTAGAATCTGTCAAAGAAAGCGGTACTCACATATAACAGTCATTCCATCTGTAATCCATACAGTCAAAAGACTGAAAGTATTCCAGTGAGGGAATTTTTTTTATTTAAAAAAGGCCAAGTTAGTTTATCTGGCGTTCAATATACTAGATACAGTTAGGCCTGCGTTTCATACATCTGGAATTAGCAAACTAATGTGCTGGGGTTGGGAAAACATATATGTACCCATACTAGAATCTGTCAAAGAAAGCGGTACTCACATATAACAGTCATTCCATCTGTAATCCATACAGTCAAAAGACTGAAAGTATTCCAGTGAGGGAATTTTTTTTATTTAAAAAAGGCCAAGTTAGTTTATCTGGCGTTCAATATACTAGATACAGTTAGGCCTGCGTTTCATACATCTGGAATTAGCAAACTAATGTGCTGGGGTTGGGAAAACATATATGTACCCATACTAGAATCTGTCAAAGAAAGCGGTACTCACATATAACAGTCATTCCATCTGTAATCCATACAGTCAAAAGACTGAAAGTATTCCAGTGAGGGAATTTTTTTTATTTAAAAAAGGCCAAGTTAGTTTATCTGGCGTTCAATATACTAGATACAGTTAGGCCTGCGTTTCATACATCTGGAATTAGCAAACTAATGTGCTGGGGTTGGGAAAACATATATGTACCCATACTAGAATCTGTCAAAGAAAGCGGTACTCACATATAACAGTCATTCCATCTGTAATCCATACAGTCAAAAGACTGAAAGTATTCCAGTGAGGGGATTTTTTTTATTTAAAAAAGGCCAAGTTAGTTTATCTGGCGTTCAATATACTAGATACAGTTAGGCCTGCGTTTCATACATCTGGAATTAGCAAACTAATGTTCTGGGGTTGGGAAAACATATATGTACCCATACTAGAATCTGTCAAAGAAAGCGGTACTCACATATAACAGTCATTCCATCTGTAATCCATACAGTCAAAAGACTGAAAGTATTCCAGTGAGGGAATTTTTTTTATTTAAAAAAGGCCAAGTTAGTTTATCTGGCGTTCAATATACTAGATACAGTTAGGCCTGCGTTTCATACATCTGGAATTAGCAAACTAATGTGCTGGGGTTGGGAAAACATATATGTACCCATACTAGAATCTGTCAAAGAAAGCGGTACTCACATATAACAGTCATTCCATCTGTAATCCATACAGTCAAAAGACTGAAAGTATTCCAGTGAGGGAATTTTTTTTATTTAAAAAAGGCCAAGTTAGTTTATCTGGCGTTCAATATACTAGATACAGTTAGGCCTGCGTTTCATACATCTGGAATTAGCAAACTAATGTGCTGGGGTTGGGAAAACATATATGTACCCATACTAGAATCTGTCAAAGAAAGCGGTACTCACATATAACAGTCATTCCATCTGTAATCCATACAGTCAAAAGACTGAAAGTATTCCAGTGAGGGGATTTTGCTTATAAAAAATAATATATTTCATTGTGGTGCGAGTTGAATCGCAACAATGAAGAAAAATACTATTAAGGGACGAGGACGCGGTCGTGGTGGTGTCCGTGGAGCCTCTGTTGCTGGTAGAGGACGTGGCCGTTCGGCCCCAGGCGCACACAGTAGGGAACGAACTCCCTCAACTAGCCGGCAGAATGTACCGCAATATCTCGTGGGGCCCAATGCCGCTCTTAGGATGGTAAGGCCTGAGCAGGTACAGGCATTAATCGATTGGGTGGCCGACAGTGCTTCCAGCACGTTCACCACATGGTCTTCCACCCAGTCTTCTGCGGAAAGCGCACAGGTGGCACCTGAAAACCAAGCCCATCAGTCTGTCACATCACCCCCAAGCATATCAGGGAAACGGTCTGAGCCACAAGTTATGCAGCAGTCTCTTCTTCTGTTTGAAGACTCTGCTTCCAGGGTTTCCCAGGGGCGTCCACCTAGCCCTTCCCCAGTGGAGGAAGACATACCATGCACTGACGCACAACCACTTATGTCTCCAGATGAAGAGGACATGGGAATACCACCACAGCAGAGTCACCGACTCTCTGATGATGACGAAACACAGGTGCCCACTGCCGCGTCTTTTTGCAGTGTGCAGACTGAACAGGAGGAGGTCAGGGAGGGAGACTGGGTGGAAGACGATGCAGAGGACGATGAGGTCTTAGACCCCACATGGACTGAAGGTCGTGGCGATGACTTTCACAGTTCAGAGGAAGAGGTAGTGGTGAGACCGAGACAACAGCGAAGCCAAAGAGGGAGCAGGGGGCCAAAGCAGACGAGCCGCTGCCCCCAGAGTTCGCCTGCTACTGGACATCGCCAACAGGGACCCAGCCCCACAAAGGCAGCTTCAAAGAGTTCCCTGGCATGGCACTTCTTTAAACAATGTCCTACCGACAAGACCCGAGTGACTTGCACGCTCTGCCATCAGAGCCTGAGGCGAGGCATTAACGTTCTGAACCTCAGCACAACCTGCATGACCAGGCATCTACATGCAAAGCATGAACTGCAGTGGGGTACACACCTTAAAAACCAGGCACTCGCTGAGGCTCCCCCTGCTCCCTCTACCGCTGCTGCCTCGGCTTCCGCCTCGAGAGGAATGTTGCCACCTGCCGAGCAGCAAACAGAGGATGTGCCACCGACACCACCACCACCGCCACCGTCAACTAGCGTCTCCACTATATCACACAGCAGCGTTCAGCTCTCAATATCTCAAACCTTAGAGAGGAAGCGCAAATTCCCCCCGAGTCACCCTCGAGCCCTTGGCCTGAACGCCAGCATTTCTAAACTGCTGGCCTTTGAAATGCTGTCATTCCGGCTGGTGGACACAGACAGCTTCAAACAGCTGATGGCCATGGCTGTCCCGCAGTATGTGGTTCCCAGCCGCCACTACTTCTCCAAGACAGCCGTGCCTTCCCTGCACATGCAAGTGTCCGATAAAATCAAGTGTGCACTGCGCAACGCCATTTGTGGCAAGGTCCACCTAACCACAGATACGTGGACCAGTAAGCACGGCCAGGGACGCTATATCTCACTAACTGCACACTGGATGAATGTAGTGGCGGCTGGGCCCCCGGCGGACAGTTCCTTGGCGCACGTCCTTCCGCCCCCTAGGATCACAGGGCATCATTCTCTGCCTCCTGTAGCCTCCTCCTCCTACTCGGCTTCCTCCTCCACTGCTTCCACCAGCTCATCCGGTCAGCCACACACCTTCACCACCAACTTCAGCACAGCCCGGGGTAAACGTCAGCAGGCCATTCTGAAACTCATATGTTTGGGGGACAGGCCCCACAGCGCAAAGGAGTTGTGGCGGGGTATTGAACAACAGACCGACGAGTGGTTTCTGCCGGTGGGCCTCAAGCCAGGCCTGGTGGTATGCGATAATGGGCGAAATCTCGTGGCAGCTCTGGGACTAGCCGGTTTGACGCACATCCCTTGCCTGGCGCATGTGCTGAACTTGGTGGTGCAGAGGTTCATTCACCACTACCCCAACATGTCAGAGCTGCTGCATAAAGTGCGGGCCGTCTGTGCGCGCTTCCGCCGTTCACATCCTGCCGCTGCTCGCCTGTCTGCGCTACAGCGGAACTTCGGCCTTCCCGCTCACCGCCTCATATGCGACGTGCCCACCCGGTGGAACTCCACCTTGCACATGCTGGAGAGACTGTGCGAGCAGCAGCAGGCCATAGTGGAGTTTCAGCTGCAGCACGCTCGCGTCAGTCGTACTGCCGAACAGCACCACTTCACCACCAATGATTGGGCCTCCATGCGAGACCTGTGTGCCCTGCTGCGCTGTTTCGAGTACTCCACCAACATGGCCAGTGGCGATGACACTGTTATCAGCGTTACAATACCACTTCTATGTCTCCTTGAGAAAACACTTAGGGCAATGATGTTAGAGGAGGTGGCCCAGGTGGTGGAGGAGGAGGAGGATGAGGGCTCGTTTCTAACACTTTCGGGCCAGTCTGTTCGAAGTGGCTCAGAGGGAGGTTTGTTTAAGCAGCAGAGGACAGGTTCACAAGTCGCCAGCCAAGGCACTGTACTGGAGGACGAGGAGGATGAGGAGGTGGAGGGGGACGAGGATGACGCAAGTTCACAGCGGGGTGGCAGCCCAGGCCCATCACTGGTGCGTGGCTGGGGGGATACGGTGGACGATGACGATACGCCTCCCACAGAGGACAGCTTGTCCTTACCCATGGGTAGCCTGGCCCACATGAGCGAATATATGCTCCAATGCCTGCGCAACGACAGCAGAGTTGCCCACGTTTTAACGTGTGCAGACTACTGGGTGGCCACCCTGCTGGATCCCCGGTATAAAGACAATGTGCCCACTTTAATTCCTGAACTGGAGCGCGACCGTAAGATGCGCGAGTACAAGCGCACGCTGATAGAGGCGCTCTTGAGAGCATTCCCAAATGTCACAGGGGAACCAGTGGAAGCCCAAGGCGAAGGCAGAGGAGGAGCAAAAGGTCGCCAACGCAGCTGTGTCACGGCCAGCTCATCTGAGGGCAGGGTTAGCATGGCAGAAATGTGGAAAAGTTTTGTCTCCACGCCACAGCTATCTGCACCGACACCTGATACGGAACGTGTTAGCAGGAGGCAGCATTTCACTAACATGCTTGAACAGTATGTCTGCACACCCCTCCACATCCTGACGGATGGTTCGGCCCCATTCAACTACTGGGTTTCGAAATTGTCCACGTGGCCAGAGTTAGCATGTTATGCCTTGGAGGTGCTTTCCTGCCCGGCGGCCAGCGTTTTATCTGAACGCGTATTCAGCACGGCAGGGGGCGTCATTACTGACAAGCGCAGCCGCCTGTCCACAGCCAACGTGGACAAGCTGACCTTCATAAAGATGAACCAGGCATGGATCCCACAGGACCTGTCCCTCCCTTGTGCAGAGTAGTCCTTATTAACTGCCTAAAACATGTCTTGTTGTGCTACGGGCCACTTCTTTATTTGATACAAATTTTATGAAACCCACAGTTGAATGAAACTCTTCTCTGTCTGGGCGCCGGGGCCTAACCAGATGAAAGTGGCCGGTTAAACTAACGGGTGACATGAAGCCATAACCTCTGCCATGCTACCTCTGTCTTCTGTCTGGGTGCTGAGGCCTAAGTCAAATAAAGCGGTCTTCTGCTGTGCTGGGGGATATGAAGCTAATCTCTGACCTCTCTCCTCTGTCTGGGTCCAAAGGCCTAAATCACTGAAAGAGGCCTTCTCCTGTGGTGTGTGATATGATGCCAGAATATGTGCTGTGGGGCCTCTCTCCTCTTCCTGGGTGCAGGGGTCAAATAAACTAAATTGTGGCCTACTCCTGTGGTGGTTGATATGATGCCTGATTCTCTGATGTGGAACCTCTCTCCTCTGTTTGGGTGAAGGGGTCAAAGTAACTAAATGGTGGCTTCTCCTGTGGTGGCTGATATGATGCCAGAATATGTGCTGTGGTGCCTCTCTCCTCTTCCTGGGTGCGGGGGTCAAAGTAACTCAATGGTGGCTTCTCCTGTGGTGGCTGATATGATGCCAGAATATGTGCTGTGGTGCCTCTCTCCTCTTCCTGGGTGCGGGGGTCAAAGTAACTCAATGGTGGCTTCTCCTGTGGTGGCTGATATGATGCCAGAATATGTGCTGTGGTGCCTCTCTCCTCTTCCTGGGTGCAGGGGTCAAAGTAACTAAATGGTGGCTTCTCCTGTGGTGGTTGATATGATGCCTGATTCTCTGCTGTGAAACCTCTCTCCTCCATCTGGGTGTAGGGGTCAAAGTCTTTCAAAGTCGCCTTCTCCTGTGCTGATTGATATAAAGCTGATGGTTGTGCCATCTGACATGGTTGCCAGGGTCTGATTCAATGGGGGCCTACTCCTGTGGTGGGTGATCTAAATGCCTGATTCTCTGCTGTGAAACCTCTCTCCTCCGTCTGGGTGTAGGGGTCAAAATCTTTCAAAGTCGCCTTCTCCTGTGCTGATTGATATGAAGCTGATGGTTGTGCCATCTGACATGGTTGCCGGGGTCCCATTAAATTGGGGCCTACTCCTGTGGTGGGTGATCTAAATGCCTGATTCTCTGCTTTGAAACCTCTCTCCTCCGTCCGGGTGTAGGGGTCAAAGTCTGTCAAAGTCGCCTTCTCCTGTGCTGATTGATATAAAGCTTATGCTTGTGCCATCTGACATGGTTGCCGGGGTCTGATTCAATGGTGGCCTACTCCTGTGGTGGGTGATCTAAATGCCTGATTCTCTGCTGTGTAACCTCTCTCCTCCGTCTGGGTGTAGGGGTCAAAGTAACTAAATGGTGGCCTACTCCTGTGGTGGGTGATATGATGCCTGGTTCTCTGCTGTGGGACCTCTCTCCTTTGTCTGGGTGCTGTGGTCAAAATAATAGTAAGTGACCTTCTCCATTGGTGGGTGACTTGAAGCCTGATTCTGTGCTATGGGACCTCACTCCAATTAATATTGTTTAATTTTTATTTATTTTATGTTAACTCATCATTTCCCTATCTACATTTGTTTGCAGGGGATTTAACTACATTTTGCTGCCTTTTGCAGCCCTCTAGCCCTTTCCGGGTGTGTTTTACAGCCTTTTTAGTGCCCAAAAGTTCGGGTCCCCATTGACTTCTATGGGGTTCGGGTTCGGGATGAAGTTCGGGTCGAGTTCGGATCCCGAACCCGAACATTTTTCGAAAGTTCGGCCGAACTCGTCGAACCCGAACATCCAGGTGTTCGCTCAACTCTAGTTAAGAGTAGAAATATAATTTTCTAAAAACTATGAATATTAAATAACAAAATATACAGGATATCTGGTGGTGGCAATACGAATAAATGCCCCCTTTACTAAAAAGCTGAATGCATTGTGCCGAATTGTCTATCAAGCCTCTTTCCCTTTTAAACCAGGTAACATAAACCATTCTGGCACTAAGAACAACGAGAGGTGATGGATGGGTCTGATGAAATGGATGTCATTTCTTGATTAAATCAAACTTTATTGATGCCCGTCGTCTTGTTGTTTATTGCTCCAAAAGGCTATTTCAGCTAGTTGTGAAGAAGCGAAAAGACATTGTAGACAGAACAGGATATGTACAATCTGTAAGGAGGAATGCTGTATATTGTGATTTTCAGGACTTGCTTGTAGTGGTTTTAAAGAAGCAACAAATTTAGCAGGGGAGACCATCACTCTAAACCATGAATGATAATTTGTGCCCCGTGCTGCATGATGTGTGAGCCCAAGGTAGGCGATAAGCAAGTGATAAAGAGAGGAAAAAACTAATTTATGAACAAGACAGGTTTGTAAGAATCACATGATAAATAGTCTGTCATGGACATAGAAAAGTGAGCCATCAGGACCAAATTTTACGAAGGTAAATAGGGGCAAATACTTCCACAATCTAAGGCCCTCCACCATCCTCCTCAGGAGAAGCCAACTACTGTACTCGGCCAGTCTCATAGAAGTTAATGGAGTGGTGGTTAACCATTTGCACCAAAGCTCCATTTTCATAGGGAACTTTGGGAACTCATTTTTCAGCAGAGTTGGACTGAGTTATAGTGATGGGATCATGCCTGGAGGGTCTTCATGCTGGAGAAATGTTTTTTTCTGAGATGATGAATAGCAGTGCCCTGCAGACCTTGTGATCAGATGCAGTACTGTATCACAAATGAAGGCCAAGAGGCATAGCAGCTGGGGAGAAAGAGCCAGCTGAATACGGTGTGGCAGTTAGTTAGCAAGTATGAGTGATACCACCTCAAGGCATAGATAAGGCAGAAAGAAGCAGTAATACCCACAGCAGAGAAGAATAGCCTGGGGTAGCTGACTTACACTTCCTAGTTTCCACACCCTGGGGGATCCAAGCACCTCTGGAAAAGATAGGTCATACATAAAGAGACCAGCCAGCTTGCCACAAGTAACATAGTTTATATATAGTAACATAGTTTATAAGGCTGATAAAAGACATCTGTCCATCCAGTTCAGCCTGTTATCCTGCAAGTTGATCCAGAGGAAGGTAAAAAAAAAAAAAAGAGGTAGAAGCCAATTTTCCCCACTTTAGGGAAAGAGATTCCTTCCTGACTCCAATCAGGCAATCAGAATAACTCCCTGGATGAACGACCCCTCTCTAGTAGCTATAGCCTGTAATATTATTACACTCCAGAAATACATCCAGGCCCCTCTTGAATTCCTTTATTGTACTCACCATCACCACCTCCTCAGGCAGAGAGTTCCATAGTCTCACTGCTCTTACCGTAAAGAATCCGCCTCTATGTTTGTGTACAAACCTTCTTTCCACCAGACGCAAAGGATGTCCCCTATTCACAGTCACAGTCCTGGGGATAAAAAGATGATGGGATAGATCTCTGTACTGACCCCTGATATATTTATACATAGTTATTAGATCCCCCCAAGTCGTCTTTTTTCTAAAGTGAATAACCCTAATTTTGATAATCTTTCAGGGTACTGTAGTCCCCCCATTCCAGTTATTACTTTAGTTGCCCTCCTCTGGACCCTCTCCAGCTCTGCTATGTCTGCCTTGTTCACAGGAGCCCAGAACTGTACACAGTACTCCATGTGTGGTCTGACTAGTGATTTGTAAAGTGGTAGGACTATGTTCTCATCACGGGCATCTATGCCCCTTTTGATGCAACCCGTTATCTTATTGGCCTTGGCAGCAGCTGCCTGACACTGTTTTCTGCAGCTTAGTTTGCTGTTTATTAAAATTTCTAGATCTTTTTGCATGTCAGTGTTACCCAGTGTTTTACCATTTAGTATTTACGGGTGACTTGCATTATTCCTTCCCATGTGCATAACCTTACATTTGTCAGTGTTAAACCTCATCTGCCACTTATCTGCCCAAGCCTCCAATCTATCCAGATCCCTCTGTAGTGGTATACTGTCCTCTTCTGTGTTAATTACTTTACACAGTTTAGAGTCATCTGCAAAAATTTATATTTTACTGTGCAAGCCTTCTACAAGATCATTAATAAATATATTGAAGTGAATAGGGCCCAGTACTGACCCCTGAGGTACCCCACTAGTGACAGTGACCCAATCTGAGTGTGTACCATTAATAACCACCCTCTGTTTCTATCACTGAGCCAGTTACTTACCCACATACAGACATTTTCCCCCAGTCCAAGCATTCTCATTTTATATACTAACCTTTCATAGTATCAAATGCTGTACCACATATACCCCACATATACAACATCCATTGATTCGCTGCGGTCCAGTCTTGAACTTACCTCCTCATAGAGACTGATTAAGTTAAAATGGTTTGACATGACCGATCCCTCATGAAGCCATGCTGATATGGCGTTATTTGCTTATTTTCATTGAGGCACTCCAAGATAGCATCTCTTAGAAAACCTTCAAACAGTTTACCCACGACAGATGTTAACCCCTTAAGAACCTGCAACGTGACTTAAGGACCAGCACAGCACATGTACGGCGCAAGGTCCGCGGGGCTCTGGGGAACGATCGGGGGGAATCGCGGCACCATGGCTGTTATTACCGGCAGGCAGCCATGCCGGGTAAGGGCACTATGGTGCAGCACCACCCCCCTGTAGCTCTAAGCGCTGCAATTGGCCGGTCAATGAAGAGCGGCACATCGCAATGCCGGAAGCTGTAACTGGCTGCGGGGAGGGTCTGATCCCTGACACGCTCTTACTTTTCTTACCGCTCTGAACTCTGACAGGAATAAGCCGGTTGTAGAGACAGAGCCGGAGCAGGGAGCGCGCCAGTGGCAGACTTGGCATGCGCTGCTCTTATTAGGAAAAGCAGCGCATGTGCAGTTAGAATAAAGCCATTGACGAGCTTTCTCTAAAGCTCCTCCATGTCGCGTGCAGCCATGGACGTACTGGCTGCACGCAGAGTGGGGCTAAGGGGGTGGGGCTCATTATAAAATCATTACCATTTGTATTTTTGTAATAAAGTATATTAGGAAACTCTTTTTTACACTACCTCCCACTATATAGTGCAAGTACTTATATAGTGGCCAACTCCTTTAATTCTCGGGGTTGTATGCCATCTGGCCCTGGTGATTTGTCTATTTTAATCTTTTTAAGTCGCTGATGTACTTCTTCCTGAGTCAGACAGGACACTTTTAATGGGGAATTTACTTTTACATTCTGCATTTCATCTGACAGTTTATTTTCCTCAGTGAATACAGTAGAGAAAAAAAAAATTTAACAGCTTTGCTTTCTCCTCATTGCTCTCTGCAACTTCCCCCTCATTACTATGTAAAGGGCCGACACCTACAGATTTATACTACTTACCATTTATATAATTGAAGAACATTTTAGGGTTAGTTTACTCTCTTTGGCAATTAATCTCTCGGTCTCTAGTTTGGCTTCTTTTATTTGTCTTTTACATATTCTACTTTTTCCCTAATAGTTTTTCAGTGCTTCCTCACTACCCTCCTGTTTTAGTGATGTAAATGCTTTCTTTTTGTCATTTAATGCTTTCTTTACATTTATATTTATCCACATTTTTGTTGTTCCTTAACCTTTTATTCCCATAAGGTATGTACCTCTCCCAATAAGATTTTAGGATCCTTGTAAAAATATCCCATTTTGTGTAATAAATATCTGTGTAAATAGTGGATGGTGTCCAAAATGCAAAACATGGAGATTTGCAATGGCCAGTAAAGCAACATAGCCATATTCATTGCTATCAAGCAGGCAGAGACTCACAGACAGACTAAAATAATGAGTAGGCCTTTTGCAACTTACAGACACCATGTACCTTCATAATGTATTGCTTCTAACAAAGCATGTCAGAGAGACTGTTGTTAGCATATGAGAGACTGTGGTAACAATTAAGCATGATGCCTCATGCTACAGCCGCCTTAAACATGAATAGTAAAAGCTTTTACATCTCTGTCAGCCGGTTTGTTTATGCCTACCTTCAGTGGGTGTCCATGTAAACCACTCATGGGCCAAGAAGATCCTTACATACAGTAAGACTTGAGCCCCTTACAAGCACACTAGAAGAGGCTGAGGGGGAATTGGTATGTTTTGTGTAATCTAACTGGGTAATTATAATATTTAAATATGGAACAACCCATTTAAATCAGTAATAATAGAGACATCAGTTTAAATCCCACCAAGTGTCCTTGCCACTTCTCTGTCCTTGAGCTAAAGATCTAAGATCTAAGCTGGTTTGAGCTAAATATGTAAGTAAGTAAGACTAGATCTGTGATATTTGTCAGAATCACTAAAAGAATTGTTGGCTTTAGGTCAAGGAGGTTCTGTAGTTTTCTCCCTTGGTTGTTAGGCAGCATGTGTCTAGCAACCAGACTGGCAGACATTACAATCTAGTCAGGTGAAATTGAGATTTGAACTATGCTAGGAGTAGAGAAGAGCCCATTCGATGTTTCATGCTGTCTGTCATGTTTTATTAATAAATTATTGATCGCCGGCCTCTACATAACTTCGGCATGTCCACCGCCCGTCTAAATCTACGCCTGTTCCCTTGCTGACGTAGATTTAGACAATTTTCTACACCTAAAACAGGTGTAGAAAATGATAGATGACATGTGCTTCCTGCCCCGTCCATGCCATGCCCTCTTTTTTAGACCTGGTGTGAGCGGGGAAAAGCTGCAGATTGTGGTGCAATCTACAACAGATATACGCCAGAAAGTGGCATGTATCTGTTAGTAAATGACCCCCATACTGTCTACACAAAAGATACAATATACAGTTCTATTTTGTCTTAGTATTAATTTATAACGGATAGAATAATTGTCAGCCTCATGGTAGTACTGGAGCATTAATATTGACTTTTCCAGGTGAAGTCAACGAGTATGATAAGCAACCCATGAAAGCCAGCAGGTTTGAACCTGTGCAAGAGCTTCTCTCTATCGTTGAAGCTTGATAAATCTATATATAAACATCTCCATAAATTGCAAAATGCCATTTTTCATATTGCAAAAGCAGCAAACTCTCGGCAGAGCCTCGATTAATCACAAGCCATAATGAACCCTGATTCCTTTTAAGCTTGTGTAATTGATAAGCAATTTTATCTAACCTTGAAGTAGCTTTGCTATCAATTACCCCTTGTTTGTGTTGGGAAGGGCAGTGGGTACTACTGTATCTTGTCCATTTAACCTGGGCCGATATAAAACATACTTTGAAGCTAGACATCCTACATATGTCTTGCCTTGATCAAGTAGATGAGAGTTAAATTTAAAGAACCAAAATTCATAGTCGTGTCATAGCCCAGATAACCTTTACTCCTACAAATGTATTGCTGGTGTCTAACATATTCAGTCAATTTTCAGAGCCCTCAAATTGTTATCCACGGCTGTGGCTCAGTAAAAGTTCCAGCTGCCTTCTAGATACATCGTCCAGTCACATTATTATGACCATTTCCTACTTTTGTGAGTGTTTAGCTTATGAAGGAATCAAGTGTGGTGAGCTGGTTTGGTGGGAATATTAAGTGTGTGATAGGCGGTCTGCACACATATCCCTCGTTGCTGTCTTGGGTACAATGGCTGATTTATCACAGTAAAAAGGGATGATTATTGGCTTTCAAGCTAAGGGGGGCAGTATTTCTGAAACTGCTCAGTTTGAGAACTATTCTCATGCTGCTGTGGTGAAATTGTATTGTGAGTGGACAAATGGCACAATTGCAAATAAGAGACATGTAAATGGTGGAGCACCATGTGCCATTGATGTGAGATGTGAACGTCGGATATGAAGGTGCACGAGGGTGGACCGTGCCGAAACAGTACAGTGGAGTAGCTCACTTCTAAAGTGAACCATGGGGCTACCGTATGTCTGCATAAAACAACAGTTCAGCCAACTGTACTGCATATGGGGCTCCAAAGCAGATGGATGGTCACTGCCCCTCTGCTAACAAGGTTTTATTGGCAGAAAAAGCTTCACTTTTCTCGACCTCTGCTGATTGACAAAGGGTTGCCTTCTCTGATAAGTCAAGTTTTCTGATTCATCAAACGGATGGATGTTGGCGTGTCAGGTGAGAAACATCAGATAACAAACACCCTGCAGCCATTGCTGGAAGAACACAGGCTGGTGGTGGCAGTGTTATGGTCTGGAGAATCTTTTCTTGGCATTCTCTGGGCCCACTCATCCATGTGGAAAGTACAATCAACTGATTTGTGTATGAATCCATTCTATGTACACCCATAGGGATTGTCTTCCCTGGGGCGGATGGGATCTTCCAGCACGACAACATTTCACATGGATAGAAATGTCCGGCATTGGTTGGAAGAGCACACCTAAGACTTCCAAATACTCCATGCACTTTCCAGTAGCTGTGGGATGCACTGCAGTCAGCTTGGCTCCAGATAACTGTGACAACCTACCAGGACCTTATTGAGTCACTCCTAGCCCATCTATCTGCTGTCCGTGCTGCACATGGCATTTACTCTGGATATTAGCTGGTGGTCAGAATAATGTGTCTTGACTGTGTATGACTACATAATACATTCTAATGCTGTGCCTCTTATGCTGGTTGGTGCTTCTTTGGTTAGAAAGATAATATATTAATTTTTAATTCTGTCTACTTCTGGCTACCATATGAATATTCTTTACTAGAACTTAGGTTCTCAACCTGTGGTACAGTATATGTACCTCAGGAAGTGTACCCTGTGTCTCTAAGAAGTAGACAGGGCCATCATCAGGACATTTAAGGTGGTGCTGTCGTCAGGTGCCTGGTTAGTTGAGTCTAAAAATGGGGATCACACTCTCCTGTCACGTTTCATCCACCAGTCACAATGTATTAAATAGGGTTCCACAAAATATATTGTATTGAGACTGAAAAGGTATGCCATATACATATTATTCTCTTCCCATCCCTTTCTAGGAGCTCTAATTTTAAAGAAGTATTTCCAACTGGTATATTGATGGCTCCTATCCACCAAAATGAAGGAGAGCACTCTGCGCATGATTGGCTTGCTCTCCATTCACTGCGATAGGTCTTGCAAAAATACCTGAGGCAGCGCTCGGCTATTTTTGAAGCTCACATAGCGGTAAGCAGAGGTTGCCTGTGCATGCACCACTTGCCTCCCTTCACTTCACTTCATCCGTGTTCTAGGAGGGAATGCCTCTCTAAAAATTAATTTCCCCTACTCATGTTGCCAATCAAATGTATGCAGTAGCAAGACGGAAGATGTGACAAATGTAGGGTAGCCCACATACCAAACAGTAACCTTGCTCATACTCTCCTCATGCTGTACGTTTTAAGGGGTTTTCTGGATAGGCCATCAATATCAGATCATGGCAGTCTGACTCTAAGCAGTTTGAAGGGGCTATAGTGATTGCATGAGCAAAAGAGCTCCTTCATCGCTTACCTCAGCCCACCTACCTGTTTTCCATCTGCAGTGCTTTATAATAGTATTCCTACCCCTTGAACTTTCCCAAATTTTTTCCATGTTACACCCACAAACTTAAATGTATTTTACTGGTATTTTATGTGATAGACCAACACAAACTAGCATGTATCTGTGATGTGAAAAAAAAAATTATGCATTTTTGAAAAATTATAATGCATTTTTTAATGAATAAAAAATGTGAAAAATGTGTCATGCATTTATATTCACCCCCCTGAGTCAATAGTTTGTAGAACCACCTTTTGCTGAAATTACAGCTGCAAGTCGTTTGGGGTATGCATCTACCAGCTTTGCACATCTAGTGGCAAAATTTTTTACCCATTCTTCTGTACCAAATAGCTCACGCTCATTCAGATTGGATGGAGAGCGTCCGCGAACAACAATTTTCAACTCTTGCCACAGATTCTCAATGGGATTTAGGTCAGAAATTTGACTAATACATGAATATACTTTGATCTAAACCATTCCATTGTAAAATAAATAAAATCGCCCACTTGCCCGGTTGACCTTCACACGTGCTCTGTTCAGGCCCTCAACCGAATGGGCACCCCCCCAACAAGAGCTGGTTCCCAACTTGAAAAGAAAAGAAAAAGAACACGAAGAAGCAACACAGATAACTTTACTTATCCACGTAACCAGTCAACATGTACCTCACACTCTATCCATCCGAACCTAAGAACGGAAACAAATGGATTCCCAATGCCAAATCCTCTTCATAACTTCCTCTCCCAGTCCCCAACGAGCTGCCTCAGTTGCTGCTCCAATCCGGAATGAATGGCTTGAATAACCCCCTTTTGCCCTACCCCCAAACGATCCAAGCATCTCCTAAACACAGCTATAAATTGGAACCTAAACCAAAAGGAACCATTCGCATGAACCAACAATGGAACCACATTAATCTTCATCCCAAACCAATATTCCCGCATACAACTCACCGGACACATGAAACAATCAGGTATTGCAAACAGCACTACCTTCCATTCTCTTCCTTCAACATTGGTGTCGTATCCGAAATTCCACCCTATCTTGAAAAAGGTGAGCATCCTCACTAAACACCCCTCCAACTCGACTAAGCGTCAGACACATCACTCGCCCAAACGCAACGCCCCAAAACCCCCCAGTGAAAACAAGGGTTTCTGGCAGTAGCTTACTCCCCTCTCCCCTGCCTGAGCTGAGCATGCATGTGTAGTGTCCCACTTATGTGTGTATGGGCCACTCCAAAATGTTTATATGCCGTTCTTTGTAATTTTACACTAAAAATTTATTTTCCTTTGTCAAAGCTGTAAAATTCCTATTACAGGCTGGTGGATGCACTACATACATCTAACACTAGGTGTCACCCTTACACCATTTATATAGGTCAGAACTCAGGAAGTTAGTGGAGGAGATTAGAAATGGAAGTCTAGGAGTAAGGAGTTAGGAGGAGAGGAGAGGAGCCAGACTTGGCTCTGTCCTCTGGGCCTTGCCCCAGAGAGTGAAGCTACCTCAGCCCATGTAGTCCAAGCTTAGGACTTATTTATCCGTAACTGTAACACCCTTACTATGAACCCTTCCAGGGACTAGAGGGATAATTGCTGAATCTATTGCAACCTCTTCAAAGAATGGAGCAGAGAGTTTTGCCTTGAATAAGGGAGACCGCCCTTGGGTTGATGGATTACTGAACTACTGAACTATAGGAAATAGACAAAGGAAGATAACTGCAGTTTTTCAAGCTTTAGTCACCATTGCATTTGGTGGAGAGATTATAAGCTTCAAGCTGCCCACCATAACCAAGGACAGAAAGATCATCTGTCAGAATATTTACTTACAGAGGATTCAAACCATTAGTACAAGGCTGAGTAACAAAAGCAAGATCAGGAACCAAGTACAAGTAAGATCATAATTTCTACCCAGTGGAGCTGAAACCTATAGACACCACCTCACTGAGCCTGGTCTGGGAATTTACAGCTTTACCATCTGTATTTATAACAAAGTGCTGTTAATTGATGATATTTATTGCAAGACTATAAGTAAAGTTCCTGTTTGGTTCAACTACTGCTTACCTCATCATTCCACTCCATCTCCTCATTGCACCTAACGGTGCTGGCGTCACGAATACAGGGGCCCCGCCGCAAAAGCACCTTACACCCATTACCATCAAGGGCACCAACCACCATCTGGCTGGTGTTCCCTGTAACAGAGAGTGCCCCGGAGGATTTAGTGCTGTCTTCTCATCCACTGCAGGCCGGCCCAGGGAAGCTACAGAAAAGTGATTACAACTACTACACCCATTCGGCCCGCCATTACACTCACATATTGCCACTGCGGTCTGGCTGGTTGCACATGTATATGAGGGAGTTGGAAAGAAGAGCTGTCCTTTGAATGAGAGTTTGTCTGATACCTATTAAAGGTGTATGGAGATCTTTATGCACAGAATCTAGCATATGTTTGCTTTACTCACTGCAGGGTAGTAATGGTATTTGCAGCATGCGCTTCACAGATCTCATCTTTCAGAACCTCTTTGGCCAATGGCTAAGACAAGGTATTTTGAGTAGAGAAGCAGCTCCGACCATTTATCTTTTTTTGACAAAACAAAAAGTGTGTCTCTGAAATCCAGATGCACAGGGGAAAGCATGAAATGTCAAATGATTATAAGCATTGGTTAAAGGGGTTGTCTCATCTCGACCAAGATGGGAATAACTACTAAGTGGCGGTCAGCGGTGAAACATCTCAGCGGCCAGCACTATGCCGTTTCTATAACTCCCATAGCAGTGAATGGGAGCTATGCAAAAAGTATAGCACAGCAAGCAATCGTGTTTCCTTAACTCCTGAGTTATGGCAGCTTGTGTTTGGGCAGCTCCCATTCACTGTTGTAGGAGTTACAGAAACAGCGCGGGGCACCGGTAGCTCAACCGCTTCCACAACTCAGCTTTTCCTGGGTAACATACAGCAATCTCAGCTGTGAAACGATGAAATAGGATAGTCACTTTAAAGATTGAAAAAGGCCACAGAGGTGTAATTATAGGGGGTGCAGAGTCAGGATCCTGAAGTCTCAGAGGCCCAAAAGCTCTGTGCCTGTCACAACCAGACAGCTGAGAAGCTCTGACAGGAGCCTTCCAGATCCTCCTCCTTGAGTTTCTTTGTTTTTGTTTCAGTTCCTCATCTCGTTAGTCTATCTCAGCTGTCATGCAGTTGGTCTGATTGCTTCCCTTTAAGTTCCTCCCCATAATGCAGTAGTGTGCGGCTTATACTACTTCCTGGAGTGTGTGTGCATGCTGTTCCTATTTCCCAGTCCTCTGCAAGATAAGTGCTGTTCCTTTATTTGTGATTTTCTGTCTGCTGGATTTCAGGAGACCCTGACTCCCTCCGTGTCTGTGTAGGGAGCCGGTGGTCGTGTCCCCTCACTATTGTAGGGTCTTCAGGTATTAGATAGCCGAGGTACATGGATATGCGCCCATCCACCTTTGGGGTGTTCGCATAGGCTGAGCAGTCAGGGAGAGTGGCAGGTCTCATGCAGGGGTCTCCCTTTTGTTCCTTAGTTGTGGATCCAGTGAGTCATTGATTATATTGCATTGTCTTGTTTTCTATACACCATCCGTGACATTATAAGCCGCCAAAACCGTCTCAAGCATGGATCCGGTTTCACTTTTGGCTGAACGCTTCCAGGGTCTTTCATTGGAGGTAGCTGATCTCCGTAAGACTTTTTCTCAGTTTCAAGTGACCGGTTCAGCTTGCGTTCATGGAGTTTGTTCTGAGCCTAAGATCTCGCTCCCGGATACGTTCTCCGGGGGTAGTGAGTATTTTGTGCGTTTTAGAGAGGCTTGCAAACTCCATTTTCGCCTTCTTCCCCATTCCTCTGGTGATGAGGAACGGAGGGTGGGGATCATTATATCGCTGCTCAGGGGTAACGCTCAGTCCTGGGCCTTTTCGCTGCCGGAGGGGGCACGGCCCCTCCGTTCAGTGGATGAATTCTTTTTAGCCCTGGGTCAGATATATGATGATCCGGATTGTATTGCTCTGGCTGAGTCTAGACTACGTCTGTTATGCCAGGGTAAACAATCCGCAGAGATATACTGCTCAGAATTTCGGAGATGGGCAGCTGATACTGGTTGGAATGATGCTGCACTCCAAAGTCAATTTTGCCATGGTCTTTCAGAGGGATTGAAAGATGCATTTGCCTTTCATGAGAGACCTACCTCCTTGGATTCTGCTATGTCTCAGGCCGTTCGTATTGACAGGCATCTTAGAGAGAGAGGAGAGATCTCTCCTTCCTGTCATACTCAGTCCCGGGACAGTGCAGCGGTCTCATTCTGTGCGCAGGGGTCTCAGTCGCTGTCAGCCCCTTCTGAGCAGGAGCCCGTGCAGCTGGGGTTGATTGCCTCTGACAATAGAAGATTCAGCCCGCATGGGAGGGTTTGTTTTTGTTGTGGAGGTATAAATCATTTGGCAAATGTTTGTCCCTCTAGGAGATTCAGGCAGTTTTCTGGGAGTAATAAAGAAACAAAAAGGAAAAAATCTTTTAAAAATGTTCCGTCTGTTACTATTGGCAGGGTTGAGGCGGAAATTGAAGGTTTTCCATTTGCTTGTAGTTCCCGTTTTGTCCTGCCTGCTAGGGTGGCGCTAGAGAGCAAGAGCATTTTTTGTGAGATTTTTGTGGATAGTGGAGCAGCTGTCAATCTCATTGATAATCAATTTGCAATAACTCATGGTTTCCAGGTATGCACTTTGGGAAAGGATATTCCTGTTTTTGCTATTGATTCCGCTCCACTTTCTCAGAAATCATTAAAGGGCATAGTTCACAATATCTGTTTAATTGTGAGTGATGCTCATGTTGAGGATGTGTCATGTTTCGTCCTTAGCGGTTTGCCTACTCCTCTAGTGTTGGGGCTACCCTGGCTCACTAAACATAACCCCACCATTGATTGGCAAGCGAGGCAAATAAATGGTTGGAGTGACTTTTGCAGAGAGAATTGCCTCATGACATCTGTTTCTGAGGTTTCTACTAACACTGTACCACCTTTCCTCTCTAAATTTTCGGATGTCTTCTCTGAGAGTGGAGTTCAGGATTTGCCTCCGCACAGGGAGTACGATTGCCCTATTAATCTCATCCCAGGCGCCAAGCTGCCTAAATCTCGTTTATACAATCTTTCCCAACCTGAGAGGGTCGCTATGCGTGCTTATATCTCTGAGAGTCTGAGAAAAGGACACATACGACCCTCGAAGTCACCTGTTGCCGCTGGTTTTTTCTTTGTTAAGAGAAAAGATGGTTCTTTAAGACCTTGTCTGGATTTCAGTGAGCTGAACAGTATCACTATTCGTGACCCTTATCCGCTTCCTCTGATCCCGGACCTGTTTAACCAGGTTGTTGTGGCTAAAGTATTTTCCAAATTAGACCTAAGAGGGGCATACAACCTGGTCAGGGTCAGAGAAGGAGACGAATGGAAGACGGCTTTCAATACCCCTGAGGGCCATTTTGAGAATTTGGTTATGCCTTTTGGTTTGATGAATGCCCCAGCCGTTTTTCAGCATTTCGTGAACAGCATTTTTTATCATTTAATGGGAAAATTTGTATTAGTGTATTTGGATGACATTTTGATTTTTTCTCCTGATTTCAAGACTCATAAGGAACACTTACGTCAGGTCTTGCTCATCTTGCGGGAGAATAAATTATACGCGAAACTGGAAAAATGTGTGTTTGCGGTTCCAGAAATTCAATTTCTGGGGTTTCTTCTCTCCACTTCTGGTTTTCGCATGGACCCCGAGAAGGTCCGCGCTGTGCTTGAGTGGGAGCTTCCTGAGAATCAGAAGGCGCTGATGCGTTTTTTGGGCTTTGCCAATTATTACAGGAAATTTATTTTGAATTATTCCTCTGTTGTTAAACCACTCACTGATATGACCAGAAAGGGGGTAGATTTTTCTTCCTGGTCGGTAGAGGCGCGTAAGGCCTTTTCTAATATCAAGGAGAGTTTTGCTTCCGCTCCCATCCTGGTACAACCTGATATTTCGTTACCCTTCATAGTTGAGGTTGATGCTTCTGAGGTAGGGGTGGGTGCGGTCTTGTCTCAGGGTTCCTCTCCTGCCAAATGGCAACCGTGTGCCTTTTTCTCAAAGAAACTCTCCTCCGCAGAGAGAAATTATGATGTGGGAGATAGGGAATTGTTGGCCATCAAGTTGGCTTTTGAGGAATGGCGCCATTGGCTAGAGGGAGCCAGACACCCTATTACCGTGTTTACTGACCATAAAAATCTGGCCTACTTGGAGTCAGCCAAGCGTCTGAACCCGAGACAGGCCAGATGGTCTTTGTTCTTTTCAAGGTTTAATTTTGTTGTCACGTTCCGCCCTGGGGTTAAGAATGTGAAGGCAGATGCCCTGTCACGTTGTTTTCCGGGAGGTGGGAATTTTGAAGACCCGGGTCCTATTTTGGCTGAAGGTGTGGTGGTCTCTGCTCTTTTTCCTGAATTGGAGGCAGAGGTGCAGGCAGCCCAGTCAGAGGCTCCTGATCTTTGTCCTCCTGGGAGGTTGTTTGTGCCTCTCGCTTTGAGACACAAGATTTTTAAGGAACACCACGATACGGTCCTTGCTGGGCACCCGGGGGCAAGAGCCACACTGGATCTCATCGCTCAGAGATTCTGGTGGCCTGCGCTTCGTAAGTCGGTTGAGGGTTTTGTGGCAGCTTGCGAGACTTGCGCTCGTGCCAAAGTCCCTCATTCACGGCCATCAGGTCCTCTCCTTCCTTTACCCATTCCTTCCCGTCCTTGGACACATCTGTCCATGGACTTCATAACGGACTTGCCTCGTTCCTCGGGGAAGACTGTGATTCTGGTGGTGGTGGACCGTTTTAGCAAAATGGTGCATTTCATCCCTTTTCCTGGTTTGCCCAATGCTAAGACGCTGGCGCAGACATTTATCGACCACATTGTCAAATTGCATGGTATTCCTTCAGACATAGTCTCTGATAGGGGCACGCAGTTTGTTTCCAGATTCTGGAAGGCTTTCTGTTCTCGCTTGGGGGTTCGGTTGTCATTCTCTTCTGCTTTCCACCCGCAGTCGAATGGCCAGACAGAGCGCGTCAATCAGAATCTGGAGACATATCTGCGCTGTTTTGTGGCGGAGAATCAGGAGGATTGGTGTTCTTTTTTGTCCCTTGCTGAGTTTGCTTTAAATAACCGTCGTCAGGAGTCCTCTGATAAGTTACCATTTTTTGGTGCATATGGGTTTCATCCGCAGTTTGGGACTTTCTCGGGAGAGGGGTCTTCTGGTTTACCTGATGAGGACGGATTCTCCTCGTCTTTGTCATCTATTTGGCAAAAGATTCAGGATAATCTAAAGAGCATGAGTGAGAGATATAAGCGTGTGGCAGATAAGAGACGTGTGCCTGGTCCGGACCTGAATGTTGGTGATCTGGTGTGGTTGTCTACCAAGAATATCAAATTGAAGGTTCCCTCCTGGAAGTTGGGTCCTAGGTTTATTGGGCCTTACAAGATCCTGTCTGTCATCAATCCTGTTGCCTACCGTCTTGATCTTCCTCAGACTTGGAAGATCCATAATGTTTTTCATAAGTCCTTATTGAAACCTTATGTTCAACCTATTGTACCCTCGCCTTTGCCTCCTCCTCCGATTATGGTTGATGGAAATCTTGAATTTCAGGTCTCTAGGATTGTGGATTCTCGTCTTGTCCGCGGTTCCCTCCAGTACCTCGTTCATTGGGAGGGTTATGGTCCTGAGGAGAGGATGTGGGTCCCAGTGACGGACATTAAAGCCACTCGTCTCATCAGGGCTTTCCATAGGTCCCATCCTGAGAAGATGGGCTCTGAGTGTCCACTCGTAGAGGGAGGGGTACTGTCACAACCAGACAGCTGAGAAGCTCTGACAGGAGCCTTCCAGATCCTCCTCCTTGAGTTTCTTTGTTTTGGTTTCGGTTCCTCATCTCGTTAGTCTATCTCAGCTGTCATGCAGTTGGACTGATTGCTTCCCTTTAAGTTCCTCGCCATAATGCAGTAGTGTGCGGCTTATACTACTTCCTGGAGTGTGTGTGCATGCTGTTCCTATTTCCCAGTCCTCTGCAAGATAAGTGCTGTTCCTTTATTTGTGATTTTCTGTCTGCTGGATTTCAGGAGACCCTGACTCCCTCCGTGTCTGTGTAGGGAGCCGGTGGTCGTGTCCCCTCACTATTGTAGGGTCTTCAGGTATTAGATAGCCGAGGTACGTGGATATGCGCCCATCCACCTTTGGGGTGTTCGCATAAGCTGAGCAGTCAGGGAGAGTGGCAGGTCTCATGCAGGGGTCTCCCTTTTGTTCCTTAGTTGTGGATCCAGTGAGTCATTGATTATATTGCATTGTCTTGTTTCCTGTACACCATCCGTGACAGTGCCCCTTATAGGAAGGCCAGTACTATCAAAAATGTGTGCTAATTATTAGACCCTGTCACTGAATTTTCACTGGGATTTACAAGTTATACTACTAATGACATGTCCAAAATCACTGAAAGACTACATTGGTCAGTTAAGGCTACTTTCACACTGGCGTTTCTGGGTCCGCTTGTGAGATCCGTTTCAGGGCTCTCACAAGCGGCCCAAAACGGATCAGTTTAGCCCCAATGCATTCTGAATCGATAAGGTTCCGTTCAGAATGCATCAGTTTGCCTCTGTTCAGCCTCCATTCCGCTCTGGAGGCGGACACCAAAACGCTGCTTTTTGATGTCTGCCTGATCATGCGGAGCCAAACGTATCCGTCCTGACTTACAATGTAAGTCAATGGGGACGGATCCGTTTTCACTGACACAATATGGTGCAATTGAAAACGGATCCGCCTCCCATTGACTTTCAGTGTAAGTCAAAACGGATCCGTTTGCATTATCATGAACAAAAGAATCTGTTTATGGTAATGCAAACGGATCCGTTCTGAATGGATACAAGCGTTTGCATTATAGGTGCGGATCCGTCTGTGCAGATACCAGACGGATCCGCACCTAACGCAGGTGCGAAAGTAGCCTTAGCTAAGGAATCATGAATGAATTTCAAGATTAACTGAAGCAGTACAAGGATATGCTCCAGCACTGGTTGCAAGAGCTTTGAAATAAACTGGAGAGTACAGATGCGTCTGCAGCATGACCACAGGGGCAATGTGTGAGTGTGGTGGTCCGATTGGTGTAGTAGTTGGTACTCACGTTTCTGCAGCTCCCTGGGCCGGTGTGCAATTACTGGGAGGAAGGCACTGGGTACCTTCTGGCCACACTCTGGTGTTGAGGGATCCTCTGCCAGATGTTGGTTGAGGTGCCCTTGGTGGTATAGGATTTTAGGTGCAGGGAAGGTAGGGTCTCTGAGGTTTGTGACACCCAGCCCCCTTGGGTGCAAATGAAGTGGCAGAAAAAACTCACTTGCCTTGAGGTAGATGTACAGATTATTGCAATGCAAAGCGGTAGTTGTATCTGTTGGTATCTGTGATCCTAATAATAGCCTTTTGGTGAGATATTAGCTCTCGTCACACTCAGGCTGTGGTAACTTATGTCTGACTATCATCCAGGTGTGGAGTATGCATCAACAAACTTCTCTGGCCAGGATAAATATATCTTCCTTAGATTACTGACTATTTTCCCTCACTAGTATTGTCCACACTGTCCATATAGGAGTGTTTCTCCAAATACAGCTTGTACTTCACTGTAGACTGTGAACAGGCACTGTAGGCTAACTCCTGTCTCACATGGGTGCTAATGGCGTCTATAGGCTGAGGTAACACTCTCGTCTACACTAGTCTCTCCTTATTCTCTCTCAACACACTGGATGACTTCCATCCTTCTCTTGAGACCTACCCTTGGTCTGCACACAACTCAGAGGGGTAGCTACTTGTCAGCTCACTTCAGGTCCAGCCCTAGCTTTGGTTGACTACTTCTTTTGTTTGACTCTGCTGTCTTGCTGAGGTGTCTGACTTTTTGGGTCTGATTCTGGAGGTAGCATTCCTTGGCTGTGGACTAAACTGATGCTGCCGTTGCTGCACTGGTCTCAGTGGCGGCACTTCACTTCATAACTTTATCTGCACTGTTCTGCCTTTTTCTGCCTCACACTTCCTATATCCAGTTCTATATACACTCACCTAAAGAATTATTAGGAACACCTGTTCTATTTCTCATTAATGCAATTATCTAGTCAACCAATCACATGGCAGTTGCTTCAATGCATTTAGGGGTGTGGTCCTGGTCAAGACAATCTCCTGAACTCCAAACTGAATGTCAGAATGGGAAAGAAAGGTGATTTAAGCAATTTTGAGCGTGGCATGGTTGTTGGTGCCAGACGGGCCGGTCTGAGTATTTCACAATCTGCTCAGTTACTGGGATTTTCACGCACAACCATTTCTAGGGTTTACAAAGAATGGTGTGAAAAGGGAAAAACATCCAGTATGCGGCAGTCCTGTGGGCAAAAATGCCTTGTGGATGCTAGAGGTCAGAGGAGAATGGGCCGACTGATTCAAGCTGATAGAAGAGCAACGTTGACTGAAATAACCACTCGTTACAACCGAGGTATGCAGCAAAGCATTTGTGAAGCCACAACACGCACAACCTTGAGGCGTATGGGCTACAACTGCAGAAGACCCCATCGGGTACCACTCATCTCCACTACAAATAGGAAAAAGAGGCTACAATTTGCACGAGCTCACCAAAATTGGACTGTTGAAGACTGGAAAAATGTTGCCTGGTCTGATGAGTCTCGATTTCTGTTGAGACATTCAAATGGTAGAGTCCGAATTTGGCGTAAACAGAATGAGAACATGTATCCATCCTCTGATGGCTACTTCCAGCAGGATAATGCACCATGTCACAAAGCTTGAATCATTTCAAATTGGTTTCTTGAACATGACAATGAGTTCACTGTACTAAAATGGCCCCAACAGTCACCAGATCTCAACCCAATAGAGCATCTTTGGGATGTGGTGGAACGGGAGCTTCGTGCCCTGGATGTGCATCCCTCAAATCTCCATCAACTGCAAGATGCTTTCCTATCAATATGGGCCAACATTTCTAAAGAATGCTATCAGCACCTTGTTGAATCAATGCCACGTAGAATTAAGGCAGTTCTGAAGGCAAAAGGGGGTCCAACACAGTATTAGTATGGTGTTCCTAATAATTCTTTAGGTGAGTGTATATCTTTAGTGCCAGCACCACCAACTGGTGCCTGATATGAAGTGGTGGTTTACCACCAGGAATTACAGCTACAGTTGCAAGAAAAAGTATGTGAACCCTTTGGCATGATATGGGTTTCTGCACAAATTGGTCATAAAATGTGATCTGATCTTCATCTAAGTCACAACAATAGACAATCACAGTTTGCTTAAACTAATAACACTCAAAGAATTAAATGTTACCATGTTTTTATTGAACACACCATGTAAACATTCACAGTGCAGGTGGAAAAAGTATGTGAACCCTTGGATTTAATAACTGGTTGAACCTCCTTTGGCAGCAATAACTTCAACCAAATGTTTCCTGTAGTTGCAGATCAGACGTGCACAACGGTCAGGAGTAATTCTTGACCATTCCTCTTTACAGAACTGTTTCAGTTCAGCAATATTCTTGGGACGTCTGGTGTGAATCGTTTTTTTGAGGTCATGCCACAGCATCTCAATCGGGTTGAGGTCAGGACTCTGGGCCACTCCAGAAGGCGTATTTTCTTCTGTTTAAGCCATTCTGTTATTGATTTACTTCTATGCTTTGGGTCGTTGTCCTGTTGCAACACCCATCTTCTGTTGAGCTTCAGCTGGTGGACAGGTGGCCTTAAGTTCTCCTATAAAATGTATTGATAAACTTGGGAATTCATTTTTCCTTCGATGATAGCAATCCGTCCAGGCCCTGATGCAGAAAAGCAGCCCCAAACTATGATGCCCCCACCACCATACTTCACAGTTGGGATAAGGTTTTGATGTTGGTGTGCTGTGCCTCTTTTTCCAAACAACTCAACTTTGGTTTCATCTGTCCACAGAATATTTTGCCAGTACTGCTGTGGAACATCCAGGTGCTCTTGTGCAAACTGTAAACGTGCAGCAATGGTTTTTTTGGACAGCAGTGGCTTCCTCTGTGGTATCCCATCATGAAATCCATTCTTGTTTAGTGTTTTATGTATCGTAGATTCGCTAACAGGGATTTTAGCATATGCCAGATACTTTTGTAAGTCTTTAGCTGACACTCTAGGATTCTTTTTCACCTCATTGAGCAGTCTGCGCTGTGCTCTTGCAGTCATCTTTACAGGACGGCCACTCCTAGGGAGAGTAGCAGCAGTGCTGAACTTTCTCCATTTATAGACAATTTGTCTTACCGTGGACTGATGAACCTCAAGGCTTTTGGAGATGCTTTTATAACCCTTTCCAGCTTTATGCAAGTCAACAATTCTTCATCGTAGGTCTTCTGAGAGCTCTTTTGCGCGAGGCATCATTCACATCAGGCAATGCTTCTTGAGAAAAGAAAACCCAGAACTGGTGTGTGTTTTTTTATAGGGCAGGGCAGCTGTAACCAACACCTCTAATCTCATCTCATTGATTAGAATCCAGTTGGAAGACACCTCACTCCAATTAGCTCTTGGAGATGTCATTAGTCTACGGATTCACATACTTTTTTCACCTGCACTGTGAATGTTTACATGGTATGTTCAATAAAAACATGGAAACATTTAATTATTTGTGTGTTATTAGTTTAGGCAGACTGTGATTGTCTTATTGTTGTGACTTAGATGAAGATCAGATCACATTTTATGACCAATTTGTGCAGAAATCCCTATCATTCCAAAGGGTTCACATACTTTTTCTTGCAACTGTATACTGCAAATACCCATATGTATACAGGGCCCCACTACTGATATGGAAGGGGACACTGCACGTTCTTCCTTATCTTTCTTCCTGGCCAGATATACCCTGAGATGTGTGTCACGAGATGATCAGCTTTGAAAAAAACCAAAACATGATTTTACAATACTCTGTCATGAGATGTCTATTCTGTATGTATTTATGTGTGGCCACCCGGTGGTTGTGATGTGGATTGCAGTCTGTCAATGGTTTTGCTAGCATGTTGTGATACTCAATTTGTTTTGTGAGAAATTGTTGTCCTTAACAAAATTTGAGCAAAGGTGAAGGTGGACACATTAATAATTATGTCAGAAGAACCTCCCATTTTAATGTCATACCAGGTGTAAAAACGAACGCCAAATATTCACTAGTAACACTACCATACAGACCTTATACAATGCTGTCTTCTAGTCCCTGGGCCATGCAGTGACCAGGTAGCAGTGCTAATTAATAACTGGTACTGTCAGGATGTAGATTCTCCATGAACTTCCAGTAGGGAAATTTAGACTCAATCGTGCATGGGATGGTAGATGACCCTAGCAATTTTGTACGGTATATGACATGGTCTAGCCCTGGAGACCCATATTCAAAGTTGCACTAGTATGTAGGTTTTACTTTAACATCAGCTACAAATCTCAGACTCATGGCCCTGTGGTTACAATCTGCAAATACGGAGTTGCCTCTTTGCCTAGTGTCATCTCAAAAGACCTCATTTAGCAGAGAAATAAGGAAATATGAACATTGTGGAGCACAATAGAAGCTTTCTATCCAGACTCCCTCTTTGTCATTCATTCTTCCTATGAGTTCAGCAGCCTGTTCTAAAATAACTAATTTGCAGCTAATAAAGTGAATTAATAAGACCTTACACAGCTGTAACTGATGCAGTTTCCTGAAACATGCTCATCAGAAATTACTGGTTCAATAATGGCTTTCAGATACCTCGTCCAAGCCACAGAATTAAGTACAAGAGGAAATGAGCAATTTGTGTTGGCTGTGATGTATAGTAATATTTTGAAGAGATGGATGTATCTTTGTAGCACAGCATAAAATAGACAAAATGCATTATTAGTGAGGAAAAAAAACTATTTCATAAACTGCAAAGCCAATATGTTCCTTGTGGATATAATGGCTGCATGACAATCCAGCATACAACAGAGCAAAGTCGATTGAAAGCTTTTATGACATCATTTATAGTGCAATGTCCCAGACAGCAAGATGAAGCCAGTGCATGCGCAGTAAACAGATGCAGACCTCCCAAGTGTTCCTTTTTTGGTGGTACAGTCCCTCTTTTTGACCCAAATCCCTCTGTCTCTCTTTGCTCCATAAATGTCTCTCTTTTTGATCTTAAGGTATAGATTTTCAATATTGCATTTACAATATTGATCCAGAAAGTGTTTTTATCTGTATATTTGACCCCACCTTGTATAGTATTTCATTATTTCATGCAATTTGAATTTTAGAAATTTCTATATTCAGATATTTTTTGCAGTATTTTGTAAGAGAAAATTATTGAAGTGTATAAATATGCAGGAAAAGTGGAACTTTTACGCAATGAACCATAAGTGTCCCTCTTTGAATGTTCAAAAAGTTGGTATGCAGATGTAGCCATGGAAAGCATACCTCACTTAAAGTGATTGTCCAGCTTTTACTAAGTCATGGCCACTCCTCAAGATAGGCCGTTACTAGCTGATTGGCGAGGGTCTGGCACTCCGCACTCCTGACAATCAGCTGTTCCAGTGTAGTGCCATCACCAGAAGTAAGTGGGAGCAGTTCTGTTGTAATGAGCTCCCTCAACTACATGGTTAACGAGTCTGTGTACTTCCAGTGCTGACTTCCAGTGAGGAGGCTACACCCAAACAGTTGATCTGTGGGGTTGCGGGGTGAAGGATTCCTGCTTGTCGAATGGTGACATCTAGAGATGAGCGAATTGAATCCCACAAAGTGGAATTCGATCCGAATTTCAGGATAAATTACCTTCGCCTAGAAGCCGAATTTCCTTGTGCTTTGTGTCAGCGAATTGATTTAACCAGAAATAGTATAAAAAACAAAAAAAAAAATTCTAACTTACGGTACCTCCTCCATTTGCTCGCAACGGGCCGCCAGCCTCCATCTTGCTTTAAGACCTCGGCCGAAATCCTGTGCGATGCGAGATTACATCATCACACCGGCGTGATGGCGTAATCTCGTGCTGCACAGGATTTCAGCCAAGATCTTCAAGCAAGATGGCGACGGCCAGCCCGTTGCGAGCAAATGGAGGCGGTAAGTTTGATAGAATTTTTCTTTATTGTTAATTTTACACTCAGATGCCGCGATGTTCATGTATGAATGCGGCATCTGAGGGGTACAATGACGGGGGCGGCACTATCGCTGCTCCCTGTCATTGCACCCGCTACTTACAAAAAAAGGTCCTCACTTAGTAAGGGCTGGACAACCCCTCTAACTGTGTATGGGCAGGGAGTATAGCAGAACCGTTCATGCAAGGGAAGGGGGCATCAATCAGTATCAAACCTGAGAATGTTTGCAGAGCAGGTTGTCTGGCTCCTCAGCGAAACTAGAAGTGACAGGGCCCAACAGCAAATTTTTGTAAGGGCCCCTCCAGCGCGCTTTGCACCTCCCTCCTCCTGTGTAAACCCCACTTCTTTGGCACAGACAAGGGCCGGGGGGACAGGCCAGGGCCAGGGGGGCGCAGATAAGGGCCAGGGGCTGTACTGAAAGGGCCAGGGAGGTGCACACAGGGGCGCAGACAAAGGCAGGGGGGCACAGATATATATTATACATGGACATCTTTAGAAACATGTTAATGTAATGTATAATGTGGTGGTGGTGGTTAATGGTGCTCAAAGCTTTTAAGTTCTCACCTGATTAGGTGGATGTGCAGTGTCCCACTCAAGTAACTGTGGGCCCCGCAAACGTATTTTAATTATGTATTAATGTCATGTGATATGCCTGTATTTTGTATTTTATCTCGTGGCATATTCTCCATGTCACAATGTGATTTTATATGTAAATATCCTTTACACAGGCCTAGTCAGGGTGCACTACACTTGTTTCTCCACAAGATGAAGCAGTGTCAGTGTGTATAAATAGCTTAGCTCAGACCTAAGTTAGACAGTTAAGTTGTTGGCTGGTTAAGGTCAATCCAAACCAGTGCAGTTGAGCTCAGGTCAATCCAAGTGAGAGTTCAGTTGAATGCAGTTTTCTCATGAGCCTACAAGAAAGCAACAGCCATGTAGCTGAATATCTGGAGGGAGGCATATTCCTAGCTTCTCTACTCTGTCCCTGTCCACTCCATAGCCTAGCGTTAAGGCCTGCAAGTATTCTACCTAGAGGTGAGCAATCCACTACTATAGATCGCTCTTCCAGGGTGACCAATGTCTAGACTGTACGCAGCTGAGTATTTGAGGAATTATCACGTTTATGCAAGACAAAGGATTAGCAAGATAGTCATTACCTGAGGACTTATTAGGCACCTTTGTAGCAGGTGTAGGAGATAGCTTGAAGCATCTACATCTCCAGTTTAAATCCTGAGGACAGTCAGGTCAACTGTCAGAACAGCATTTGAATAGAAGTTTCAGGATTCAGAAAAGCACCTTTTTAATCAAGGATTAGGATCAGGCCGGAGTTGTGACCAGTGTAAGACTTTCATTATTACCAGCCTAGTCTGAGCAGTAGTTTTCTTATTTATTACAAGAGCCTGTACTTCATTGAGGATTTGCATTCCCCTTTCCCCATATGTATGGGAGATTGTGCTTAATGCCGGATTGCATCAAGAGACTGTTTATTGCCAATGGATGTATTGTTATCAAGAGTCATCATCAGTAAAGTGCCATTTGGAGTTTCACCCTGCTTGCCTCAGACTCAGTTCCTCTATTAACACTATAGCAAATGGTTGTACCTCCATACAAAAGGTACTGGCATCACGACTACAAGCGACATTGCCACTGGCACATTAATACAGACCACCAAGGGCACCTCAAACCAACATCTGGCCAGTGTCCCTTACACCAGAGTGTGCCCCAGAGAATCCTTGTGCCATTCTCCTTTTCACTTTTATGCGAGCCTGCCCAGGGACGACACACCGTGAGTAACCATAACTGTATTTACCTCGGCCCACCTATTGCTCACACCGTGACCTCACACATAATTCCCCTGCAAGGTCTGGCATACCGCATAGAATTAAATTGTCGTCACGAACAGGATCAATATCCTCTGTGCCTAATAAGGAACTGGACTTGTGCATTGTTATATTTTTGTGCACTGCAATAATTGAAATTGGCGCTGTGTATGATCAGGACTTGCAAAACCCTGCTTTATTGTGTATTGCCTATTGTGGATAAGCCCCAACCGTTTATTGCTTCTATTGGGCCAAAGAACTGTTAAAACTGCTTAAAGACTGTCTGCATGTATTGCGCTATTCATCTACTACAAAATCGCATTGTTAAAACTGCAAAATTGTGCATTTTTGAAAAGTCAGTAGCGCTGCTTGCTGTATTTGACTGGACTGTTTTGCATTTTAAAATGGCCGCCGAAGGACATGTAATTGTTTGCTGCGCCATCACCGGGCAGCTTGGCGGTAAAAACGAAAGACACTCCCCCCTAAAAGTGGGAAAATTTGGCGCCACAGACCAAGCCTCATTAGCATGGATTACAATATGCGTACCGCCTCCCCTATACTGGATTACCTAGGGGGCGTGCCAGAGAGAGGAGGAAGTCTGACTGAGCAATAGAGGGGATTGATGAACGTCCTGCTGTCTGCAAGCATGTCGGAGACTGCGCTCCCAGAAAAGATGGGCACCGGAGCAGTGAACAAGACTTCAGCACCTGCCGATGCACAGCCCGGAACCGCAGTACTTGAAATAGGTGAGCCAACAGCTTAATCTCCTGGACCGGAGAGGCCGCCCTGCCCCTGTCTAAATCTGAATGGAGGTTTCCCTAGGCCGGATCCCTCATGGCCTACCTTGATGCAAGAAATACGTGCCGCTGCAGTGCGCAAAACTACTCAAGCTAATATTTACTTCAAAGAAGTTGCTAAAGCCATACATGAGGACCCAAGGAAGCGGAGCTACTTGCCAGGATACATGCACAATCTCCGAGAAGGTGAGCCCGTTGAATTTACCCCTGTGGAGGGCCTGAGAGGTCCGTATGCCACAGCTGTGACGTGCCCGTGACCTAAGTCTGAAAACTGGGAAGACACTGATGAACTATCCGAGACTACCCCAGAGGTTCCCAGTAAGCTGATCCATACCACCAACCAAGAGAAAGCCACCTTTATTGGACCCAATATTTTCTGGCAACCTACTGTCTTGGAGTGCCCTATCAGTCCATATCCATCACCAGAGCTGCCGCGCAAAGTCCAAACACCTGAGGACATTGTGAATCAGGAACGGTTTAGCGCTTACCTGGATTGGATGCGTCAAGACAAGATAAAACCTACTGCTGCAGAGCCTGATCTCAAAGCCCAAAACCTACAAGAGAAAATTGCCAGACTAGAGGTACATCTACAAGATCTACGCCACATTGCTGCACTCTAGGCAGAGCCAGACTCAACATGGTGAGTGTGAACAAACGCAATTACCTGAAAAAAACCGCACTCCTATCGACTCTGCTGCAGCAGAGCCAAATGCTGTTATCCCTTTAAATACAAGAGCTATCCGTGATGAGCCTATAATCCCAGCATCTATGAGAAAACTATCCTATGCTACCAGCCGGGTTCGACTACCAAGAGCATCTGCCCTGCAACCCAAAGAACCAATGCAATGGGTAGGTCCTTTCCCAATTGACTTACCAGCAAATGCCATTACAAAGGTTAACCCTTTATTTGATCCAAATTACCGACCTCAATTAAAAGCAGAGCCTGGATTCACCATCTTTGATGACCAAGGTGGAATGGACACTTATTTGTGATTAGGCCTGCTCAATTAATCCAATTTACCATGACTTTTCCAGTTTGGGATTTCCATTGTTGCTATAATGTTTAGCTGCTGCCAGTTCACCATGGCTAGTGACAAGTTCCTGAAGTCACTTTTTTTATCCAAATGCCACATTGTGCCTGTATCAGGATTCCCTACTGAACACTACAGTATTCATCATCACCGTTGTGCCTGTTTATTTTTGCACATTTTTCCCTTTTAACTCCCTTTTCAGGTTGATTAGGGATTTTTGCAATGGACCACGTTTTATAATGTTTTAAGCCATATGCCCAGAAAGACATTTTCTGTGATTATTGCACTAAACTATTTCTTAAAAGTTTTATATGCTATAATATTATATTTGCACTTTAATATATACCAATGCTAATTGGGACTTTATATTACTTGCCATGGACTTTATTGCTGTTACTGATGATCGTTTCCCATATTTCCCCGTCAAGCACTGAACAATGTCAACGCCCATTATTCACCCAAACTACTACTGATATATGTATCTATGATATGTGACGTATTTGCTTAAAATGTATTAGTATTACATCGCAAAGTCCATATTTATATTTGCTCTTTTTGGAGGTGATTGTATATGGAGTATGTATTGGTGTTTTTCAGATGACTTCTGTTTTTCAGTCTTCCTGCTACTGGATGTGTCGGGGTCGACACATGTTATACTACGGGGGTATGCAGTGCCCCACTTAAGTAACCGTGGGACCGGCAAACGTGCTTTTATCTTGTATTAATGTAATGTGATATGCCTGTATTTTGTATTTTATCTCCTGTCATATTCTCCATGTCACAATGTGATTCCATATGCAAATAACCTTTACACAGGCCTAGTCAGGGTGCACTACACTTGTTTCTCCACTAGATGGAGCAGTGTCAGTGTGTATATATAGCTTAGCTCAGACCTAATTGTCATATTGGAAGATAAAGTAGTAGCGATGGACATCTAATGTATATATATGCAGTTACCTGTATGTGCATTGGATTATATGATAGATACTAAAGGGAATATATATCATTAAAGAGACCTGTTTGGTATTTAAACTTGCATGGGAGCATCACCACACATGCTCGAAAAAAGGGGAGTGACTCCCAAAACGTTGCCATCATGTGGCCACGCTGACTTCCCTCTCCGACCCCTGTGAATGGTCTTGGTAATACAGAGCCATATATCTGTTAATGCACCTTATCAGGGTGGGTTCGTACTAGCGTTATGCCATTCCATTATAGGTTCCGTTTATAACGGAATATAACAGAATTCTAGGATGCAATGCAAAACGGAAGCCTTTAAGAGGCATTTTTCTGCGTCCTAATAGAAGTCTATGGGCAAGCATAACGGATCTGTCTGGTTTCCGTTATGCAGAACGGAAAAAAAAGTCCTGTCGGCAGAACAAAAACCAAACGGATCCGTTATGCTTGCCCATAGACTTCTATTAGGAAGGAGCAAAACGTAATGCCTCTTAAAGGCTTCTACTTTGCATTCCGTCTGGCCATTCCGTTATATTCCTTTATAGACGGAACCTATAACGGAATGGCATAACGCTAGTGCGAACCCACCCTTAGTGTTGAGCAATTTTATGGAAAATTCGATACGGCTGCTTGGCCGAATTATACAAAAAACATTTGCTTCATGGCGGCGTCATTGTACCTCTCAGATGCTGCGTTCATTGCTGATTGCAGCTTCTGACTTTAATATTTAAGTCTGTAATAAAAAAAAGATAAAATCATACTAGCCTCATCCATTTGAGTGCAAAGAGCCCGTTGCCACCATCTTCACTGAAGATCCACAGCGAAATCTTGCGTGGCTCGTGATGACATCATCACGTCGGCTGGCGTGGTGACGTCATATGTCACCGCGCACGGGATTTTGTTGTGGGATCTTCAATCAAGTTGGCGGAGGTGGGCTCTTCGTGCTCAAATTGATGAGGTGAGTATGATTTTTTTTCTTTTTATTTTTTACCCCATTTCAGGGAAAATCGAATCGTTACCACAAAGCACAAGGAAATGTGGCTTCACTGTGAATCTAATTTTCCCTGAAATTCTGATCGAAGTCCACTTTGTGAACTTTGATTCGCTCAACTCTACACCTTATATACTGCACTTGAGTGATTTTTTTTTTACACGATACCTGTATTTAGGATATTGGATTATGGAGTTAAAAGGAAGATTTAAAACTTGACCCAAGAGTTGTATGAATTTACTGGACTTGTGGGCGGTGGAGGCTATTTGTAGAAGGTCAGATGGTCTCTTGGAGTTGTATGGTGTTGGCTCCTTTATATGGGTCAATTATGGGGAACGAACATTCGTACGAAGACTCATTCCCAATAATCGGCCTGTGTGAAGGGGCCTTTACATTGCAGTGCAATCCCTTTACTGACCATACCTACTACTGTATTATAGATAAGAACCGAGTAAACAATATAGAACGATTCGATAGAAGCACAATGGGTCACGCACATTCACAACCTTCTCATCCACACAATTTGCTTATAATCTGTCATGCATCCCATTGCATTTTGCTGGGAAGGTCATATATCTTGAGAACGCCTTGAAGAGAGAAGGATCAGATAAGTGCAATCATTGTTTCTTGTCTTTTACAAAGCTCATCTTAAGAATGAAGAAGTAAAAAGTCATTCATTGTTCAGCACAATGCAATATAACAGATAATGCGAATGCTCTGAATAGGCTCATCTGTTTTAATTGCAATCCTTTAAATGAAGGCAGCTCCAGTTAGTGACTGATACACATTATAAACTCACGGCTGTTTTGGGTCAAGTGGCTCTTATGCTTTGTTAAAATGATAGCATGGCTCCATCTGGTCTCATGACTACATCTGACCCTTAAAATAATAATTACATAAATCACCAGTAAATGTCAGTCTATGGCCACCTTGAAGCTTTTCCAGGCTTCTGATGAAAAATACACCTAGATAGATATAATTGTACATTCAGAGGCGTACATGGAAATCATGGGGCCCCACAGCGAAAGAGTAGCCCCCACAACAAATGCAATTATTGTAAGACTTTAAAGGGGTTGTCTCACTTCTGCAAGTGGCATTTATCATGTAGAGAAAGTTAATACAAGGCACTTACTAATGTATTGTGATTGTCCATATTGCCTCCTTTGCTGGCTTGGTTAATTTTTCCTTCACAATATACACTGCTTGTTTCCTGGGTTATGACCACCCTGTAATCCAGCAGCAGTGGTCGTGCTTGCACACTATAAGAAAAAGCACTGGCCTCTCTGGTGGCAAGGACTATGGGAAGGCACATAGGACTGATGGATTACAGAATGGTCATAACCATGGATATGACCAGTGTATAATGCAATGGATAAAAGAATCCAGCCATTAAAGATAGCAATATGGACACTAACAATACATTAGTAAGTGCCTTGTATCAACTTTCTCTACATAATAAATGCTCCTATTGTGGGCTGAAATCCCAGGATCGAAATCCCATCGTTTGCTTATATCTTTATGCATTTCATAAGCAGTGTACTGTTACTTGTAATTCTATGTATTGTATTGTGTTTCAGCCAAGGTAGAATGCACTTGCGGTCTTATATTTATACATTATGGAAGTGCTAGTTCGTTTATTTTTTCCCTTCCTCCCTGATGGTAGTTTGGCATTGCCCTTAATGTCAAATATCCATGAGGGTGCAAAGCAGGTCTTCAAAAGGGAGCACGAGATGCAATGGCCAGCATATGGTGTTAGGAGAGTAAGTAAGCAGGCCAGATTGAACATAACAGTCTCTCTTTACTGTGCACAAAATAGGAGTTATAGTTAGTTTCTCTTTTTATAATATTGGGATCTCTGGCTAGCAACCGTAATCCGTCACAATGTCCACAATTCACATGGCTAACCAAAATGTTACCTGAAATGTGCAGGGTGTCTGAACTCGTTATCCGCAGGGACTGAATTGCTGTACGCTGATCACCTTGCTGACTAAAACATTGTGTCCACTAATCTGGTTACATTGCTGACTCTCTCCCTCTTGCTGTAGTCAGTGACGTAGGGATCGCCATAGCAACCATAGCAGTGGCTATGGGGCCCTACGCCACTAGGGAGCCCGTCCGACCGCATTCATTTATTTTTTTATTTTTTTATTAACCTCCTCAGGACCGCCGTACGCAGGATTGCGTCTTTGCGGCGGTCCTGTTGTTCTGGGTGGACGCGCCGGTGCGTCCTCTCGCGAGACGCGAGATTTCGTGCATTGCCGGCCCGCGCATGCGCATCGCGGGCCGGCAAAAGTTAAAGAAGTATTTAGTCACCAGCCTGCCAGCAACGATCATTGGCTGGCAGGCTGGCGATTTTCAAAAAATCAAATCAGAAGCCAGATAACAGATCATATTAGTAAATATGATCTGTTATATGGCTTCTCTGCTCCTCTGCTGGTCCTTTTCGTCGGTTGGATCCAGCAGAGGAGCAGACTTCACTGTGAGTACCCACCAACACTACACCTTAGCCCCAGATCACCCTCCATCACCCCAATCACCCGAATTAACCCCTTGATCGCCCCCTGTCAATCACTTAGTGAAAGACAAAAAGTGATCAGTGTAAACTGTCACTTTTTTTTTTTCACTAGTATTGGCTGTTAGGTTTTAGGGATAGTTTAGGCCCCTTGGTTAGGTAGTTAGCGTCAGTTAGCGCCCAGCCCACCGCACCGCAGTCACTTTTATTCGCTGTTTAGCGTATCGCTAATCAGCATTTGTACTTTTATAGTATCTGTAAGTGATCAAAACTGATCACGGTCAGATCTATAATAGTATTAGTGTCACTTTAGTTCGCCCTCCACCCAAAACGCAGTGTTTGCCCCATCAGGCCTGATCGGTCGCCCACACGTGCGTTCACCCACGCCCGCCCCACCGCAGTGACAAAAAAATTTTTGTTTTTTGATCACTGCACATTCACTTTACACGCACTGCGGCGATAAAAAAATTCAGTTTTGATATTTTTTATTAACCGCAGCGGCCTCCGATACTTCGCTAGCCTCCCCTTTGTAAGACAGGCTTGCTTTTTTTCTTGGGTAGTCTCAGGGAATACCCCTAAATTTAGTAGTCCAAATGGCAAACAGGGGGTATTCTCCTGAAGAGGCCTACAGGATTCTGACCCAGTCGGATGAGGAATGGGAACCCTCATCTGACGAATCTAGCGGGTCAGAATATGAACCTGTGGAAAGCAGTGGCTCTCTGACCCAAAGTTCGGACGAGGAGGTGGAGGTCCCTGATAGAACCAGGCGTACCCGGCCCCGTGTCGCTAGACCACAGGTTACGCAGGATCCGTTTCAAGAGCAGCAGAGTGGGGCTGTCGCTGCCGGATCACGTGGTGAGGCATACACCAGCAGCGCAGCCCTTCCTGGACCTAGTACCAGCACTGCCGTACAACATGGTGACGTGGCGAGCACCAGAAGGGCAGTTGAAGCTGGTACGGTGGCACGTGCAGTAGTTACCCCGTCGCAGCCACCGCGCAGACAGGCCTGTAGAGCCCCTAGAATCCCTGAGGTGCTGGCAAACCCTGATTGGCAGTCACCAACTTCAGCCGCACCAGTAGTTCCTCCTTTCACCGCCCAGTCTGGAGTTCGGGTTGAGACGGCTCAAATCGGTTCGGCCCTGGGATTTTTTGAGCTGTTCTTGACTGCGGAACTCTTGGACTTAGTCGTGGCAGAAACAAATCCACATTTTGGAAAGAAGACACCCCAAGGTATTCCGTGAGGGGCATGACGAGTTCCTAGAATTTTTTATTTTTTGTCACAAGTTAGTGGAAAATGATGATTTATTTATTTTTTCATACAAAGTCTCATATTCCACTAACTTGTGACAAAAAATAAAAACTTCCATGAACTCACTATGCCCATCAGCGAATACCTTGGGGTCTCTTCTTTCCAAAATGGGGTCACTTGTGGGGTAGTTATACTGCCCTGGCATTCTAGGGGCCCAAATGTGTGGTAAGGAGTTTGAAATCAAATTCTGTAAAAAATGACCAGTGAAATCCGAAAGGTGCTCTTTGGAATATGGGCCCCTTTGCCCACCTAGGCTGCAAAAAAGTGTCACACATCTGGTATCTCCGTACTCAGGAGAAGTTGGGGAATGTGTTTTGGGGTGTCATTTTACATATACCCATGCTGGGTGAGAGAAATATCTTGGCAAAAGACAACTTTTCCCATTTTTTTATACAAAGTTGGCATTTGACCAAGATATTTATCTCACCCAGCATGGGTATATGTAAAAAGACACCCCAAAACACATTCCTCAACTTCTCCTGAATACAGAGATACCAGATGTGTGACACTTTTTTGCAGCCTAGGTGGGCAAAGGGGCCCATATTCCAAAGAGCACCTTTCGGATTTCACTGGTAATTTTTTACAGAATTTGATTTCAAACTCCTTACCACACATTTGGGCCCCTAGAATGCCAGGGCAGTATAACTACCCCACAAGTGACCCCATTTTGGAAAGAAGAGACCCCAAGGTATTTCGTGATGGGCATAGTGAGTTCATAGAACTTTTTATTTTTTGTCACAAGTTAGTGGAATATGAGACTTTGTAAGAAAAAAATAAAATAAAAAAATCACCATTTTCCGCTAACTTGTGACAAAAAATAAAAAGTTCTATGAACTCACTTTGCCAATCAGCGAATACCTTAGGGTGTGTACTTTCCGAAATGGGGTCATTTGTGGGGTGTTTGTACTGTCTGGGCATTGTAGAACCTCAGGAAACATAACAGGTGCTCAGAAAGTCAGAGCTGCTTCAAAAAGCGGAAATTCACATTTTTGTACCATAGTTTGTAAACGCTATAACTTTTACCCAAACCAATTTTTTTTTACCCAAACATTTTTTTTTATCAAAGACATGTAGAACAATAAATTTAGAGCAAAATTTATATATGGATCTCGTTTTTTTTGCAAAATTTTACAACTGAAAGTGAAAAATGTCATTTTTTTGCAAAAAAAATCGTTAAATTTCGATTAATAACAAAAAAAGTAAAAATGTCAGCAGCAATGAAATACCACCAAATGAAAGCTCTATTAGTGAGAAGAAAAGGAGGTAAAATTCATTTGGGTGGTAAGTTGCATGACCAAGCAATAAACGGTGAAAGTAGTGTAGGTCAGAAGTGTAAAAAGTGGCCTGATCTTTCAGGGTGTTTAAGCACTGGGGGCTGAGGTGGTTAACACACACAGACAGCCAGAAGGTGGCGTAACTACCAGGGAAGCAGCTGCTTCGGGGCCCACCAGTTTATTTTCAAGTTAGTTAAATATCGATGTCTTACTGTTCAGGGCCCCTTCACAGCAGCGGTCTTAATGTTCAGGCCCCCTCGCTAATGTGCTCTAATCTAAATGTATTCTAAAGTCTCCTGATGTGTCTGGGATTCGAACCACAACCTCCAATGTATCAGTGTATCAGAGGCAAAGCATTAACCCTCACAGCCATAAAGGAGGCATTGCAACTGTTATAGCTGGCTAAGTGTACATCTATACACATGACTGCTGCCCCAACACACCCAGCACTGCTATATCTCTATATGACAGCTATCCCAGCACACTCAGCTCTGCTATATCTCTATATATGAGCAGCTGTCATGTGTATACATGTACTTAGCCAGCTATAACAGTACAAGTCTCATAATTTTTCAGTCAGCAGCAAGGCAGCTGTTATGGTCTTGAGGTTAGGTGCTCTGCCTCTGATACAGAAGGTCGTGGGTTCGAATCCCAGCAGAAGCATTTTCTGAAATACAAGCAGTGACTCCATATATGCACATACAGGGAGGGACACAGGAAGAGGCTGCATCGCATCGCTGACATGGAGGTAAGTAGAAGTGTTTATTTTTATTTTTTTAATACCCGACTGTTACTGCCATGGGGGAGCGGGGGGCACTTGATACTGGCACTTGATACTGGCACATGGGGGGAGGGGGGTTGGCACCTGACCTGATACTGGCACCTGGGGGGGGGGGTTGGCACCTGATACTGGCACATGGGGAAGGGGGGGGAGAGGCACCTGATACTGTGGATGGCACTGTTTAGGGGAGGGGGATCTGTGTATGGCACTATTTAGGGGAGGGGGATCTGTGGATGGCACTATTTAGGGGAGGGGGGATCTGTAGATGGCACTATTTAGGGGAGAGGGATCTGTGGATGGCACTATTTAGGGGAGGGGGATCTGTGGATGGCACTATTTAGGGGAGAGGGATCTGTGGATGGCACTATTTAGGGGAGAGGGATCTGTGGATGGCACTATTTAGGGGAGAGGGATCTGTGGATGGCACTATTTAGGGGAGGGGGATCTGTGGATGGCACTGTTTAGGGGAGGGGGATCTGTGGATGGCACTGTTTAGGGGAGGGGGATCTGTGTATGGCACTATTTAGGGGAGGGGGATCTGTGGATGGCACTATTTAGGGGAGAGGGATCTGTGGATGGCACTATTTAGGGGAGGGGGGATCTGTGGATGGCACTATTTAGGGGAGGGGGGATCTGTTGATGGCACTATTTAGGGGAGGGGGATCTGTGGATGGCACTATTTAGGGGAGGGGGATCTGTGGATGGCACTATTTAGGGGAGAGGGATCTGTGGATGGCACTATTTAGGGGAGAGGGATCTGTGGATGGCACTATTTAGGGGAGGGGGGATCTGTGGATGGCACTATTTAGGGGAGGGGGGATCTGTTGATGGCACTATTTAGGGGAGGGGGATCTGTGGATGGCACTATTTAGGGGAAGGGGATCTGTGGATGGCACTATTTAGGGGAGAGGGATCTGTGGATGGCACTATTTAGGGGAGGGGGATCTGTGTATGGCATTATTTAGGGGAGGGGGATCTGTGGATGGCACTATTTAGGGGAGAGGGATCTGTGGATGGCACTATTTAGGGGAGGGGGATCTGTGGATGGCACTATTTAGGGGAGGGGGGATCTGTGGATGGCACTATTTAGGGGAGAGGGATCTGTGGATGGCACTATTTAGGGGAGGGGGATCTGTGGATGGCACTATTTAGGGGGGGGGGATCTGTGTATGGCACTATTTAGGGGAGGGGGATCTGTGGATGGCACTATTTAGGGGAGGGGGATCTGTGGATGGCACATAATTTTTTTTGCTATGGGGCCCATGCATTTATAGCTACGCCCCTGGCTGTAGTCATGAATATTCTCCAATTCTTCTCTCTCTCTCTCTGTGATGGTAGGGGAGGACACTTGAGGATCTGTGGAAGCATTGAAGATGAACGCCTGGGAACAGGAGCACCTACTGTTTTTGCTTCTTACCTTCTTCAAGCCTGTCCACACACTGCCTACTCTTAGTACAACTGGAATTAGGGGGAGGGGCTAGCCCGCACCCAAAGCTCCAGAGAGGGATGGGTAAGGATGTTAGTACTGCAACATCTAGCTCATGCTGGAACATTCTAACATTCTGAACATACAGTGCACTACTTTACATGAAGTCCAGTTTGCCCTGTTTTTCATACTGGTTTGTAAAACTAACCTTTTCTATCTGTCAGAATTATATTAGATATTCCTCTCTAGTGATAATCTATATCACGATTGCTCCAACTCAACATATGAGTTTAGGCTTTGAGATGGGGTTTCAGGAGTAGACCACGAGGATCTTGGCTCTAGGAGTAGCCAGGAGAGGCTATGTTAAGGCTATAATGGGGGAGGGTATATACAGGAAAAAGTGTTTGACTTTGTGCAGCTCCTTACTTCGTTCCCCTGTTGATTAATTGCAGTGGTGTTTTTAATTTATGGCTGAGTTGTCATATTGGGTTAGCTTTTACATGCCCACATGGTGGTTTAGAAAAAGGTTTTCTTGTAATGTGGTTGAGAGAGCTATGTTATATTAATAGCAGCATGCTGTAAGGAAAGGATGCCTACATTCATCAGAGCTAATGTAATAAATGATGTAGCCAACCAACAGTGCCTTACATTAATGGTGCATAAATAAGGGCGAAGGGGAACCATTCAAGGAAGTTATTTTCCTTAAAATTGTCAGCCACAAGGCCTATCTTTATCCTGACCCGTGAACCTTGAGCACTTCCCTACAATGGAGTTGTAGGCCATAAATATGTACAGTATGTTTAATTTATGCCGCTATAACATAGGTTTTAAAGCAGTGTACTAGAATTGTTGTGGCTGGGATATAAACTTTAAATCCCAGATCTATGGTGCAGTCAAAAGCAGTTAGCAGAAAATGGAAGATTTGGGGAGTGATAGCACAGGACATTAACTGGTTCTGTGGCCCTGGAGCTATGGAGACTTTAAATGGCTTAGTATTCTCTGTGCTTTTTTTTCCACTTCCCTGTTCTCTGGGATTCATCTGCCAGTCTTAATCAGTAAAGGCAGTTTCATTATTAATTCATTTTGAAAATTAACCCAGCTTTTTAATTAGAATTTCCAAAAGAACACACTGTCTCCGCTGCTATCATGTGATCAGCTCGGTGCATGCTGCCCCTGAGGGTTATTGGGGCAGTGAATGGAGAATTTGTATATTGTTTCCTCAACCCATTCTATCATTAAACATATTATAGGAAGACCTATGACTTCATCATGCTTCCGTGATTGGGCTCAACTTGAACACAATAGATAAAACAAATCAGAGATAGAAAACTGAAGTGGAATAATTTACCCCGGAAATGTTAGAACATTATCAAAAATAATTCACAGAGAAGATATTAGATGTTATTACGTTACATTTCAGAACTGTAGCTTGAACCTTCTGCTGCATCATGTCCTTCAGAGTCCAGACTTCGAAATATTTTGCATTACACTTTGGTAAATTAAATTGGATGTCCACTATATCGCCACGTGTGGTAATTCAATTCTTATCTTTACAGCAGTCGATGCTCTGTTTAGGCTAGGTTCAAATCTGTGGAGTCTCTGTTGCAGATTTATGCAAAAAGCAGGACAAAAGAATGGTATTTTATCAGGCAGAATTGCAGAAACGGTAACAGAAACCCAACCGACCCCATTATAGTAGGATGCGCCGGGTGCACTTGGTGTCTGGCATAGTACCCGAGGATCCTCCGCTGGGCCCCAAAGGTCGAGGGAAAAAACATTGGTGCCTTTGGAGCTAATCACCTGCCACTAGGGTCTACTTTTTGATTCATGGATTCATACTTTATGGAGGATATATGAGAATAATTTCCTCTAGTGGTCTCAAGGAACTCAAATGGAAAAGTAAAGTGATTTGAACCTAGCCTTACCTGATACATAACTCCAAATTCCCTGCATAGACCTAGGGGTAAATTTATCAAGAATAGAATATCTAATGCCAGTCATGATCTATTTAGCAGTGCCAAAATTATTAAGAGACACAGATCTTTTAACCACTTTGGCAAGACCATGCGCCAGAATGGAGCTAACATAGATTTTAGGTGTATCTTGTGCCACAACACTGTCGGAGAACATTTTGTAAATAATCTTAATGCCTGCAGTCACCACTAGTGTGAGCTTAGGTGCTTACTGAATACTGTTGGATCTTTGTAGCAGAAAAAGTCAGCTGATTTCTTAAAAATATATGGGTGTAGCAGTCATTTACGTGACACTGCTATATCCTTTTAAATGGCTTAAAGATCATCTGTCTGCATAACCAACCCTATTAAACTGCTGCCTGGTAGGGTTGATCATGCTGGTTAAAAAGATACCTTTTCATGTCTGTAGGTAGAACTGTTGCGAAGATATTGGCATTTTTAATAATGCACAAATGAGCTGGTTTGAGCAACAAGGGGCCGGACTGAGCCCTTGCAGCACTGCTTTTGTAACACCCCTCTCCTCTGGGCACTCTCCACTCCCCTGGATTGACAGGGCTAGACTCTGAAACCAATAAGCCTGTTGCCTCTTGTAAGACTATAACCAGTAAGCTTGATGCCAGTCATAAGACTGTTGTAACCAGTAAACTTGTTGCCCCATGTAAGATGAGCAAAACCACCTTAAGTTGCAACTGTGTCCGTCTGATTCATTCCGCCTTCCGAGAGTAGATCAGGGCATAGAGAGCCGGGGGCATAGCACTGAATCTCGTTATTTGGACTTTATTGTTTTTATGTCCACCAATGTGGTATGATTTTTGTAGGAAGTGCTGTATGAAAGTCTTCTTTCTTCTATTGGATTCCTGCTCTGCATCTTCTCCACCTTTGGTTTGTGTTTCGTTCCTAACTGGGTCCAGCTGGCAAGCCTCCTACTCTATATAAAGGGGTATACCCAGGGGCGGATTGGCCATAGACCTTACAGGGAAAATTCCCAGTGGGCCGATGCCCAAGGGGCTGCCCAAGCCCTCCTCTCTACCGCTGGCTGGGTACATAATGAGCTCTCAGCGGTAATTAAAGTTGTGAGAATTAGGTACTCATATATATGGCCAGTGACCGCACATACCCTCCTGAATTCAACAGCTGTGGCCCACACCTCAAACCCTAGCCCCATGCTCCATATCTTGATCAGAGGCAACTTTTGGAAGAGAAAGAAAAAAAAATCTATCGAAGGACACCACAAAGGGGCAGATTTTGGGGCAATATATTGTGCTGCACTGTGATAAATGGTTCTGATCTTTCTCACCCCGCCTAGTTCTGTTGCCCCTCCTTCTATGAATTTGGACCTGCTCACAACATGGGGCCACTTTTAGTTTTTTTTGCAGGGCCACTTTAAGTTCCCAGTCCACCCCTGGGTATACCATGCATTTAAGTTGTTGTGACTGATCACAACACCAATAGGTGAGCAATAGATATACTGGATTAAAGTCTATCTTGGGTATCACCAGATCTGTGCGCTCTGCATTTTTTTCTAGTTCCATTGGTTTGCCTTCCTAGAGTGGTAGGCACTTATACAACTCAGGTCCAAAAATATCCTTTCTGTAATGTCTGATCTCCTCATATGCAAAGTTAGCAATTTAATAGGGAGGACATGAAGTATTTGAATGCACAGTATTTAAATGTGAGCCCCAATGAAGACGTGAGTGATGAAACATTATACAGTGATGCGGAATATATTGGCTCTATATAAATGAATATAAAAATAATATAAAAAAATAGTATACAGCATTGGTACAGAAATGGAAGACTGCTGTCCAAATATAGGCAGCAGATGCCAGTGGTCTGGACCATACATAGACTGAGGGGAAGTCTGTCTAATCCTTTGAGCTTCCAGGAACATACTGACCTTGAGAGGACATTGGGTGGTAAAGTAGGGACAGCCCTCCTCTCTCTTGCAGCAGATCGTAAGCACCACAGCACACAGGAAGGAGAGCTGGGACGTAGACCACTGCAGTGACCTGGAAGGGAGGCGAGGATGGTAGGAGTGGTAATGGCCATGATGGTTGTAGTAGTGCTTACAGTTCACAGTAGCAACCTTCACCTCATCTTCAACTTCATCTCCCTGTATCGTGCACAGTGAATGGAGGGAGGGTGCACACTTTCTTCCCACAGAGCAACCACTGGACCTTTCTGGGGCTTCTGTCTAGTGGTAGTTGGGGTGCCCTTGATGGTGGATGTTTGGCATGCTACAAGGCAGGAGTGCAGGAGCAGGGGGCAGAGGATGATGGAGGCAATAACCAGGCCCACTTTAATAAGAATAAATAAAGTCTCTCTTTACTGAGTAGATGCTGAGAGTTGAAGTACAATTAGCAACAATTGGTACAGTCCTGACATACATCTCAGAGCTTACTTTTCCCCAGTGACTGTGTATCAGCGGTGGCAATGATGATGATAGTAGTCCCCGAGTCACTCTCGAAACCCTTTTCAATATTTCCAAGATAACCACAGGCATGCAATTCCATTTTCATAACTCTTTCTGAAATTTCTAGGCAGAGGAGGTGCAGGAGCTCATACATGTAGTAATGAGCGCTTTTACAGTAAGTAACAACGTTTAACTCTAACATTAAATTAACCCTTTGCAGTGTTCTTCTGGGGCACTACACCCCTGCCGCCAATTGAATAAACCAGAAGGATTGATCCACGAGGGAGGGAGAAAAGGAAATAGAGACAGAGAGGGGCACAGGCACAGCAGGAACACATCACTGTAGTAGGTAAGAACCACTTATCACAGTATCAGTGGTGTCAGGGGCGTAGCTATAAGGGAAGCAGGGGAAGCGGCTGCTTTGGGGCACAGACCCACAAGGGGGTCCTCAGAAGGAAATATTTTATTGTCAGGGCCCCCTCAATAATATTATTCAATTACATTATATACAGTGACACTGTAGGAAACAGATGGAGCAGCTGCCAGGCCTCGTCTGAGAGCTCAATCTTGACTAGCCACAGGAGTGGGGGTTGCAAGTGAGTTGGGGGTTGCAAGTAAGCTGCTGGGGGAGTGGGCCCGTGGAAATTTTTTCTGTGGGGCCAAGTCAGTTGTAGTTACGCCACTAAGTGGTGTCATCCTGAAATGCACAGTGTCTCTGTCTCTGTATGCACAGTGATGTACTGGATGGTGCACAGTGACCTAATATTATTATAAAAAGAAGGAATTTCTAATGTTAGGCATACAGAGTTACTAACCAAATATCTCATTGTGCTTTACATTAGTGTCCCCATTGCATCTCACATTAGTTTGCCCACTGCACCTCACATTAGGTTCCCATTATACCTCACATGTCTCTGTTGCTCCTCACATTAGCGTCTCTGTTGCTCCTCATATTAGTGTCTCTGTTGCTCCTCACATTACTGTCTCAGACTCTGCAATGGGCAGGACACTGGGTCAGTGGGCATGCTATGCAGTGGGTCAGTATATAAGTGTATAAGTTCGTGACGCCAGTTGCAGCTTGCGCAGGTACTGTAGCAGGGTCCTTTAAGATGTTATGAGCTCACGTACTAGGTAAGGAATGCCAGAAGGGGATAATGTCTCTGTATAGCAGATTTGGTAGTGTCAACGGTGTCTCCTACCTTGGTACGGCTGGACTCCTGTATCATGGTTCACATGCAACAAAATGAGTGCTGTTAATAGGAGTAACTGAGGAATGATGGAATTCCACACAGATAATAGGGTCCAACTTGTCTTTACTTGATGTTATAATATGCAGCTTTTGATCCATACAATGTACAGCAATAGTCTAGAGTCCCAGCAGGTTTTGGCAATATGTGGCAGGAATTTATATCTATTCTGCATCTGGTACATACGCCTATTGATCTGGCAGGTATCTATCTTCTGCTCTGTCTGTGATCTACTTAGTTTGGGTCTGACTAGCTGTGGAGGTACTTATCTTCTCCTTGTCTTTGGATCTGTACTTACAGGACTGCTCGCAGGGTATGGTGGTGGCTTCCTGGAGATCTGATAGTTCTGTAGTTGGCTACTTCCTTGGTCTACCAGCTGAGGTAAGGGACTCAGGCTGGGAAGTTTGATCTTGGGCCTGATCAGAGGCTTGGATCCTTGGTTGGGGTCCCTGTTTCTGGGAGCTCCTATTCACACAGCCTAACCCAACAGGGGGGTGGCTGGTACACTGCCTAGAACTTTCTTTCTTCCCCCTGAAGTAGGATGTGGGAACATTCCACTCCTCCTCAGATAGGGGGAAGTTAGCCTGGAATGGTCTGTTCCAGTCTAGAAGCTAACTCTAACCTGTTACATACTGCTGCCACCTGCTGGTGTACATTAAGAATTACAGCAAATACAGTACAGACCAAAAGTTTTGACACACCTTCTCATTCAAAGAGTTTTCTTTATTTTCATGACTTTGAAGGCATCAAAACTATGAATTAAAACATGTGGAATTATATACATAACAAACAAGTGTGAAACAACTGAAAATATGTCATATTCTAGGTTCTTCAAAGTAGCCACCTTTTGCTTTGATTACTGCTTTGCACACTCTTGGCATTCTCTTGATGAGCTTCAAGAGGTAGTCCCCTGAAATGGTCTTCCAACAGTCTTGAAGGAGTTCCCAGAGATGCTTAGCACTTGTTGGCCCTTTTGCCTTCACTCTGCGGTCCAGCTCACCCCAAACCATCTCGATTGGGTTCAGGTCCGGTGACTGTGGAGGCCAGGTCATCTGGCGCAGCACCCCATCACTCTCCTTCATGGTCAAATAGCCCTTACTTTCAAAGTTTTCCCAATTTTTCTGCTGACTGACTGACCTTCATTTCTTAAAGTAATGATGGCCACTCATTTTTCTTTACTTAGATGCTTTTTTCTTGCCATAATACAAATTCTAACAGTCTATTCAGTAGGACTATCAGCTGTGTATCCACCTGACTTATCCTCAACGCAACTGATGGTCCCAACCCCATTTATAAGGCAAGAAATCCCACTTATTAAACCTGACAGGGCACACCTATGAAGGGAAAACCATTTCAGGGGACTACCTCTTGAAGCTCATCAAGAGAATGCCAAGAGTGTGCAAAGCAGTAATCAAAGCAAAAGGTGGCTACTTTGAAGAACCTAGAATATGACATATTTTCAGTTGTTTCATACTTGTTTGTTATGTATATAATTCCACATGTGTTAATTAATAGTTTTGATGCCTTCAGTGTGAATCTACAATTTTCATAGTCATGAAAATAAAGAAAACTCTTTGAATGAGAAGGTGTGTCCAAACCTTTGGACTGTACTGTATATAAAATACAGGCATAGAAATACATATGTTGGTAATGCACAGTTATATTACACTAGCTGACAATACATTCACACTTAACATTATCGTAGCAGGGTGACAGAGTTTTAGTGACATACTCTGGGATGTTACATACCCGCTTACTTTAAGTGAAGCCGTCCTCGGCGCATGGTAGACGGTTGAGGAATAAGCTCTGGGTACCCAATTAATACAAAGTGCTGCATGAATATACATAAAATGACGTACAAAGACAAAACATTTAACGGTTTCCTCGAGGTTCCTGCTCGCTAGCATAAGGTGTCCAACACACAGTTTCCTTATCTTGGTATAACCAGGTAACCTAAATACTGCACAAAGCAAACATTACTGACTGACTTCGTATATCGTCCACCAATATCAAAGAAAGTATGGGGGTGTCTTTACTCTGTAATCCCACCATTGTGTAATGCAAAGTCCGCAAATGAAAGGGTGGCTTTATCCTGTATTCCCTTCCCTGCATCATAGTCTGAAGAAATTTGGCTTATAGCACGATCATTATGATGTCTATGAGGAAGCTAAATATGGCTCTAAGGATTGAGGCGCCTTACCTTAGGCAAAAGGCTCAGAAGGGGAGGTATTTATCGTCTCCGTGTCTTCTGGCAATGTCACAGGTGGAGGGCAGTACGTTCCCATGGATCTCCTGGAAATGAGACACCTCCGGATGGGAACAATCCGGAACATAAAACAAGCAGGAAGGAGCAGCCTAGGGCTTCTAACGATTCCCGAAGCATCAGGGGTACCTGCGTAACTAGACCTGTCAGGACTTACCACTTGGTCCTACCCTGGGTACCTATGGGTATACATCACTGGGTGTAGGCCATTAGTATTCAATGTCCCTATGATGACAGTCCGTACAAGGGCGCAGAGAACAAGAGCTGTAAAAAAGGCATACTTTAAGTAAATTGCTACATTTTTGTTAAGTGCAATGGTTAAGTGCAATCATTGTAAACAGTGCATAAATTCACATTGTGGCACCTAAAAGGATAATACACACAATGGGCAGGATATCTTGAACGTTGCATAACAATTGTAAACTGGTTACAATGACATAAGTTATTAAATAGCATGACAATTGAGTGCAAGCTTTTATGTTGCAAACATTTTATAAAATAGTGCAAATTTTATAAGTGCAAGGATAGGCTCAACAATAACTTGAGTCCTTATTCCTGGAAGTGCTTGAAGTTGTAGAATCCTCTGGAAACTGATAAAAGTTCTTTGCAATCCACAGGGCAAAAGAGTTAATTGTAATCCAAAGGGTTAAAATGTTTAATAGCAGCAACAGGCTATCAAGTAACCTGAGAAAGGGGATAAAACTTTCAACTTGGACGTAAGGGGTTAAGTGCTGATGGGGGGAGTCCTAACTGGCATGACCATCTGGATGAGGACAAACAATGGCAACCTGGAACAAAAAGGTTAAAAGCACACAACATGCCAAACAGGTCCTCACCCGTCAGGTAGCAGTCCACGGAGTGGCTCCCAGAACAATGTCACTTGTTATATTTTTATTTTTATTTGCAGGGGACACCTTACAGGTAGGTGTCCAGCTCCTCGTCACTACTGGAACTGCTAAAGTGCATTAGAGGTTGCTCTAGCCTCTGCTGGTAGCTGAGAGTAGTGTTGGTAGTGGTGCGCCACCGCCCTCTACCGGTGACAGTAGGGATAGGCTGTACCGATAGCCTGGAGAACGCTGCAGTAGCTTGCCGCAGACCGGAATCCACAGCCAGTGCGGGAAGGGGCAGAGGCTCAGGTAGACCTGGAGCAGATTGTGAAGGCTGCTTCCAGGGAAGCGCATAGGGAGGCATAAAGCACGGCTGCACCTTGGGGTTGAACGTAAGCACGCTATTATTTATTTGTCCTACCCTCAGGGTTGGTGGTGGTGACAAGTCCAGAATGAGAGGTGCAGAGGCTGGTTGAGCCTTTTCTTTGAAGATCAGGCGGCCGTCCGGGGTCTCTTGCAGACATCTGGTCCTGGCCGCAGAGCCTGGATCCTCCTGCCAGGTCTCTGGGGTGACGGCAGGGGAGAGTGGTTTCTGCAACAGGGTGACTCTAACTGCAAACAGTCCTTGCATAGACCGCATATTCCACTTGATCCCCCACATACAGGTTATGCCTCTCCTGGGTTAGATAGTGGCGTTTCACTGACCGGCGGCCTACAAACACCTTAGTGCCCGAATGATTGTCCTGGAGGAACCCCACTCCTCTCTCTACCGAGAACCATAGGACGGTTCCGGTCCTCCTGGCTAACTTGGGGTCGCCTGGTTGGGGGTCGTCAATTACCTGCTTTGCCCATTCCTCAACCGCCGACTTGTACTCCCACGTGGTCTGGGTGAAAGCGGTAATTTCATGTGGGATGTCTGGATTTAAGCTGTGGAACTTGGGTAGCTGGGCGGTGGAGTGGAATCTCCAGCCGCCTCCACCGCACCAGGATGCACAGACAACGGTGCAGGTTGGGGTCCGGTGACATTGGCGGGTGTCGCGGGACGTGATGCAGGACTGGGCCTGACGGCAGGTACTGGGGTCTCAGGACATGGCGGTGGGACGGACACAGACCGGGGCCTGGGCCTCAGGGAGCGGGGTTGCTCCTACCTGATAACGCGGCCGGGCGGCCGGTTCCGGTGTCTCCTGGTCCCGATCCGAAGGTGCCATCTTCATCTGGGCCGCCGCCTTGATGCTGTCTGAGGTAGCGACATCCTCCGCGGGTGGTGACTCGACATCAACCTCCATTCTCAGGATCGCGTCGCATTCCGCGGGTGCATCTGATGAGGCGGAGGGATCCGCAGCCTCCAGGAATCTCCATCAGGTCAGGAACTTTAGAAGCAGGCGCCGGGACTTCATCAGCCGCCTTCTCTGGAAGGTCCGATATACTGGCCAGGGTAGGTGCTGCTGTGTCTTTGGACAAGGAGGATTCCACTGCCTCCGGTCTGGAACCAAAAATTGATGGGCCGCGTCTCTGCATTAGCTGAGATACTTGGGTCTCCAGCGGCTACTCTGTGTAGACGTCTTCTCCACCAATGGACATTGCATTCCACTTGGGACGCGGGTAGGCCATCTTTGCTGTCCTTCTGACGACATTGATCGCTAGTACTAAAGGAGGGGCGCAGAGGGTGGAGTCTTTATCACCTCGGGCCAGGTTAGTAACGAGTCCATGGAGGGCATTCTCTATTTTTCCCGCTCCTGAAGGGGCGTATTCGACATCTACGCGCTTTTCTTGAGGGGGTGTTACAAGATTTTCCCGCTTCTGGGGGGCGTAGACAGTATTTTCACGCTCCTGAGAGGGCGTTTCTTTGTTCCTTTGTTCTTTGGCATGAAGATGAAGCGCCATTTTAAAACGAATATGGCGAATCTCCACAATGTCGAATTAACTCCTTGTGCTGTAGCGCACGTGCAGCGCTTTCTTGGCACAGCAATACAAGTAAGAAAGTCACTTTTTTAGCGATTTTTTGCACAATCTTCAGCCCTTATTGTTATAATGTGAAACATGCGATTTTAAGTCCGTTTTTGCGCACAATTAGATGCGGTTCTGTTGTTATGGATGGACACACAATTTCAATCCGATCCTGTTCGTGACGCCACTTGATGCAATGAGCAGGACACTGGGTCAGTGGGCATGCTATGCAGTGGGTCAGTATATAAGTGTATAAGTTTGTGACGCCAGTTGCAGCTTGCGCAGGTACTGTAGCAGGGCCCTTTAAGATGTTATGAGCTCACGTACTAGGTAAGGAATGCCAGAAGGGGATAATGTCTCTGTATAGCAGATTTGGTAGTGTCAACGGTGTTTCCTACCTTGGTACGGCTGGACTCCTGTATCCTGGCTCACATGCAACAAAATGAGTGCTGTTAATAGGAGTAACTGAGGAATGATGGAATTCCACAAAGATAATAGGGTCCAACTTGTCTTTACTTGATGTTATAATATGCAGCTTTTGATCCATACAATGTACAGCAATAGTCTAGAGTCCCAGCAGGTTTTGGCAATATGTGGCAGGAATTTATATCTATTCTGCATCTGGTACATACGCCTATTGATCTGGCAGGTATCTATCTTCTGCTCTGTCTGTGATCTGCTTAGTTTGGGTCTTACTAGCTGTGGAGGTACTTATCTTCTCCTTGTCTTTGGATCTGTACTTACAGGACTGCTCGCAGGGTATGGTGGTGGCTTCCTGGAGATCTGATAGTTCTGTAGTTGGCTGCTTCCTTGGTCTACCAGCTGAGGTAAGGGACTCAGGCTGGGAAGGTTGATCTTGGTTCTCATCAGAGGCTTGGATCCTTGGTTGGGGTCCCTGTTTCTGGGAGCTCCTATTCACACAGCCTAACCCAACAGGGGGGTGGCTGGTACACTGCCTAGAACTTTCTTTCCTCCCCCTGAAGTAGGATGTGGGAACATTCCACTCCTCCTCAGATAGGGGGAAGTTAGCCTGGAATGGTCTGTTCCAGTCTAGAAGCTAACTCTAACCTGTTACATACTGCTGCCACCTGCTGGTGTACATTAAGAATTACAGCAAATATATAAAATACAGGCATAGAAATACATATACAAACGGAAAATACAAATGTGATAGCACTCTACATCCAGCATTCTGCCCTGCCTCCATGCTGGATGAGGCATTGGTGTACATTTTGGCCAAAGCGTAATAAGCCACTCACCACGTCAAGGTGGATGTAGAGTGCTGGATGTAGAGTGCTATCACATTTGTATTTTCCGTTTGTATATGTATTTCGCCATAGTGATGTGCACCTACATACAGGTTGTATATATATAAGCGGGTGGCTCACACCTAATAGCTACGGTGGGTGCTGCTAACTCAAAATTGGGTGCCCGATCCCAAAAGTAGTAGAAAGCTTGAAATAAAAAGGAGAGTGAGCACTCACAACATCTGTGTTATATGGGAATGATTTTACTTAGACCTGATTGGTCAGATAAGGTTATAACAATAATCCATTCACATTAAAATACAATGAACATAAAACTTATCTAAAATTACTATAATATGGTACCATTTGATTTCCACAACTATAGTCGGGGTAAAAAAATTTTGTGGCCGCACTCCGTGACACTTGTGGCAACAGTGTCACTAACTGTAAGTACAATGGATGGAAGCGTCCTAAAAGTTCCTCATATGGGGCACTTTAACGGCTTATCTCCAATGCAAGCAGACGCCGTGTAGAGTAATTCCTTCAGGAAAGTTCACTCCAACCAGAACGGTAAGGACAAAGTCCCAGACTTATAATTTTTCAGTTCCTGATTGGCCCACAAGCAACTTAAGCAGGGAGGAATCATGACTTCAGATGGAAAAAAATTACGAATATTCGAAAAACTAATATACACCACTATATTCGAAATATTAGCGAATTCTTAAAGTTGCGATATTAGAGATAAAAATTTGTTTTTCGAATATTCACGCTCAACACTACTACTGAGCAGACTGCTGTATAACCTTTAGTGCTGGAAGCAGAGAATACAATTGCTGGTGTGCTGGACAATAGTCCAGGGCTATCCCTGCCTGTCATCAACAGATTTCCAGGGTATCCACAGGTAACATTGCAAATAATACCTTGCGGTGGTATTGCTGTTCAGTGCTCTTAGTCAGCCTGCAGGGCCGACACTTAGGACATGCCTCGGCCACCATGTCTGCCAAATCTGGACAGTATACCAGCCGTTGGAGCCACTTGAACGTTTTATCGCTCCCAAAATGGGCACCCCTCTAATGGGCTTCCCGGGCAGCCTCCGGTTCCAATGACATGGGGATGACAATCTGTCGCCGGTACTGCAACTCTGATTGCAAGTATGTGGTCCAACACAGGAGGCCCTGGGTAACAGTCAGCTTATCCCACTGCCTCAACAACTTTTGGCCCTCTGAAGTCAGACGGGCCCACTCTTCTGGCCGAGGCCAGTTCTTGGTCCGGACCCATTCTTTCACTTTCCACAGGTCCAGGCAGCCATTCTGGACACTCTCCCAATCAGCCAACGTCTTTCTCAGCACCATTGGCATCCCGGACACCACCCCACTTGAATGTGCCACGTCCTGGAACATGGGTAACCGACCAAGGTCAGGAGTTTCAGTGTCCTCTAGTTCCTCATCGGCACTCTGAGCCGACAACCCCACAGGGACTGAGAAGAGTGCGTCGGTGTTGCCGTTCTCCCTACCTGACGGAACTTGATGCAGTATTTGTACTTAGAAAGGCGAGCCAACCACCTCTGCTCAAGCACACCGAGCTTGACATTCTCCAGATGTGCTAACGTGTTGTTATCCGTCATCACGGTCACCTCTGCACCTGTCAGGTACTCCGTGGACCTTTTGGTCATGGCCCACACCAGTGTCAGTAGTTCCAATTTAAAGGAGCTATAGTTGTCAGGGTTGCGCTCTGACTCCCTCAGAGACCGGCTGCCATAGGCAATGACTCTCTCACGTCCATCCTGGACTTGGGATAACATGGCCCCCAGACCATGTAGACTTCCGTCAGTGTACAGCAGGAATGGGGTGTCGAACCGCGCATAAGCCAGAATCAGTAAATAAAAAAATAATGGCTGCACACACATAAGCAGTAAAGCTGAGAAATGGGGATCATTCTAAATTCAAGTGGTACTATACCTACTATTGGAATCAATGGAAGCTCTTAGCGCACATTTTGATCAAACTTGTGTCGGGCCCATCCACCATGCGTCAAGGTGGCTTCGGCGGATGGGTCCCTATCACTGTGTGTGCAGCCATTATTTTTTTATTTATTATGTTTGCCTTATGGATGTGCACCCATGACTATGATTATGAATAAGAATATGCCAGTCTAAACTTTCTTGTAATATTTATCTGAGGGTGGCGCCTCTTTTAGACTGAGCACACGCCCATATGCCTGGAGCTTCTGAGCAAAGTACAAATGAAGCTGGTTCCTTCACTGCCCTGATAATGTGGACTTGGATAAGTCCAAGAGAGGCGGTATATTAGTGATAGGGACCCGTCCGCGGAAGCCACCTTGACGCGTGGTGGATGGGCCCGACACAAGTTTGATCAAAATGTGCGCTAAGAGCTTCCATTGATTCCAATAGTAGGTATAGTACCACTTGAATTTAGAATGATCCCCATTTCTCAGCTTTACTGCTTATGTGTGTGCAGCCATTATTTTTTTATTTATTATGTTTGCCTTATGGATGTGCACCCATGACTATGATTATGAATAAGAATATGCCAGTCTAAACTTTCTTGTAATAAGCCAGAATCAGGGCACTGGTCAGCACCTCCTTCACTGCTTCAAAGGCCTCTTGCTGCCGGGGTCCCCACTCCATGGGATGATTATTCGGGCCCTCCACAGTGCCCCTTAATAACTCGTTTAACAGGCCCACCAAATTAGCACATTTGTGTATAAACCTCCTGTAGTAGCCGGCCAGTCCCACAAACACCCGCACCTCTCGTAGTGTACTCGGCTGGGCCCACTTCTGGACAGCCTCCACCTTGCTGGGGGCCAGCTTTACCCCCTCATGGGTGACCAAATGTCCCAAATACTCTATCTGCTGTCGAAACAGTTGGTACTTCTTGGGCTTGATCTTGAGCCTATGGTCTCACAGCCATCTTAGAACCTGTCACAGCTTCTAGAGGTGATCCTCAAAGGAGGCCCCAAACACTACTATGTCATCCAGGTATATCAATACTGACTCGTAGTTGAGATCTCCCAGACAGTGCTCCATCAACCGCTGGAATGTTCCCGGGGCATTGGAAAGGCCGAATGGTATCAGGTTGAACTCGTAGAGTCCCATAGGTAGGATGAAGGCCGTCTTCGCTTTGTCCTTCTTGGCCACCGGTACCTGCCAATACCCACTGGCCAGGTCAAGAGTTGAGAAGAACTTCGCATGACTCAGGGCCGACCACGACTCCTCAATCCCCGGAAGCGGGTAAGCATCTCGGACGGTTTGGGCATTCAGCTTCCGATAATCCACGCAGAACCGGAGACTCCTATCTTTTTTCCGCACCAAGACTACTGGAGCTGCCCAAGGACTTTGACTCTCCAGGATCACCTGGTTTTCCAACATGCTGGCCACCATATCCTTCACCTCCTGGTACAATTTAGGTGGGATTTGCCAGTAACGTTCCCTTATCTATGCAGCATCGCCGGTGGGGATCTAGTGTTCGATGGTGGAAGCACACCTGAAGTCCTCATCATGTCTCGAGAATGCCTCCTGAAATTCCCAAAGGGTGTCTTCCAGCAACTTCTGTTGTCCTGGAATCAGGGTCTTGCAGTCCACCCCCTCTCGGGCCATGATCACTCGACCATTCCACTCCGCTGTCAGGGTCTCTCTTTGATGGGCCTCTACAGCATAGGTCCAGGCTGACCTCCTATCTGGCTGTAGTGTGAAGCTCCTTCGTCGAGGAATATCCCCTTCGGACACATAAACTTTGTCCAGCAAGGTATTCCTGGGAACGGTTAACTCGCAGTCTTCAACACTGAGGCAGCGTACGGGCACACATCCATCCTTCACAATAGCAAGGGCCTGGGCTACTAGTGGGCGAGCTTGCGTTTCCTCTTGGTAAGCAGGCTTGATCAGGACCTCCAGTCCATGCAGTTGTCGTCCAGCCCCCACCGGTAACATCAATATTTGTTCTTGTCGAGGTGGGATCCTTACTGGGGTCCTCCGCGGCACCTTCACGTGTCCAATGGGCCGACCGGACATGTTTCTCTTTTGCAGACTACAGCTTCTCATCATCTGCTATAGAACCTTCTAGGTCGGTCGGTATGTGGTGGCCCGTTGCCAATACTTCGGCCCTTCTTTGGCATAGAGTTGATGGTCTAGGTCTCTCACCACGTTCATACCTAGGGTCACGTCCATCCCTCTCCGGGACGAATGGTCCACCAGCACGACACCCTTCTTGCCGACGTCTTGTCCAAACAACTGGACCCGCATCCAGACTATCCCTTGGACGTCCATCTCTTTGTTATTGACAGCCATCAGCCTGATGACGCTTCCGTCTTCCAGCTCCATCATATGTACAAAGTGTCTTTCGAAAAACTCCAGAAGCATAAGGGTGCACTCCGACCCTGTATCAACTAGGCAGTGTACCTTCTGGCCTTCCAACTCAGCTTCCATAATGGGGCTGGGGCTGCTGGCATACAGGTCGTGTTCCTCACACATAGGGCTTAGCTTTTGGTGTACCGCCGCAGGACGCCCAGCTACTGTGGAGGTCGGAAGTTTAACGTCGGCTCAGACTTCATCTGTTCAGGGAACTCTCTCGCCATATTGCTGTACTGTCGAAAAGCCAAGCAGAGGGGCCCTCTTTTGACGAGCCCCCACACCTGAGTCATCCTGGGTGGAGTGGCGCGGGTGGCTGGGGTCATTTTTGGAGGCCAGGGTGATCCTGCCTTCATCTGGGACACTTCCAGACAAAGTTCTCTCAATTCTAGATGATAACGGCTGCACGATCAAGTGGATGAGGTAAGTAATTTTTTTTATTATTTTTTAACCCTTAATGGGCATTTTACTAAGCATTCTGTATTAAAGAATGCTATTATTTTCCATTATAACCATGTTATAATGGAAAATAATAAAGTAAATGGACTTTAATAGGGTCCCGGGGCTCCTCTCATCATCTCCTTAGCAACCATCTATGAAAATCGCATTGCATCCGCACTTGCTTGCGGATGCAATGCGATTTTCACGCAGCACCATTCACTTCCTTGGGGCCTGCGTTGAGTGAAAAACGCAGAATATAAAACATGCTGCAATTTCACGCAACGCACAAGTGATGCGTGAAAAACATCGTTCATGTACACAGCCCCATTGAAATGAATGGGTCAGGATTCAGTGCGGGTGCAATGCGTTCACGTCACGCATTGCACCCGCACGGAATACTCGCCTGTGTGAAAGTGGTCTAAGACCAGTAACTGACTCAGCTGCATAGCAATTATCTCTCAGTATCTACAGGTTAGTCGGTGGTGCACACAACTAAGCCCCTTCCACAGAGGTGAAAATGTGAAACAAGAATTAGAAATGATGCGTCATGAAGCCTGAGAGACATCAACCTGAGGTCATTTTACATCTTTGCTTTATCCAAGCGCCATTATCACTAGTATCTTGGTAGTATCCTGCAGGGAAGTAGTCATCATTGTAACATTAGGTGATGCTGTCTGTGTATACTTCTTATACTGACTCAGAAGCGGCACAGGACAGCATTGCTCTGTTGTTATGGCAGCACAGGCTTCAGCTGCGGCCTAGTAAGAAACCTCTGTAATGGTGCTATTCGTACAAATGAAACTTTGGGTGTGTGTACCGCTCCATGATTAGGCCACAGGATAAATTTTGAGTTTTTGCCTTAAATGACCCTTTAAGTGCCCTGTGTTAGCTTTCTCAGTCACCCATTCTTAGGTCTCAGCAGTTTTCCATGTGGGCAATGACATAAATACAGCAAAAGGAGTAATACAGCAAAAAGCTAATTGAGCCGATTCATGCTAGACCTACTTTCCATCTCTTGCAGGAGGGAAAAGTACCATTAAAGGGGTTATCTGTCACGCTTTGGTGTGGGAGGGAAACACCACACTGTGCATAGGAGTGAAGGGGGGGAGAGGGAATCAGGCCTGAGAACTAAGGAAGGAAAATGGACACCTCCTAGTGAAAACCCTAACCAAAATCCTGACTGACGTCCAGTATGAACAGACCCCAAAAGTAGGTGAGTTCATACACAGGAATACCTAGAGTCCTATCTAGCCCTATGGGACCCTGGTACTAATGGCATGGACGAGACTACCTGTTCCTCCAAAAGGAAGGACGAACAGGAGTCTACTTCAGGCCTAATATAAACAATAGCGAAATGCAACACACAGAACCCAAACAAAATACAAAAGGGAAAGCAAAGACTTAACTTCAAAGAGGCTATGGAAGCACCAGGAACTCTGCCGAGACCCACACACCAGCAATCCACAACTGAAACTGAAGTTATAAACCCACAGCATTGTGGGAGGAGCAATCATAAATAAGGAAGGTTAAATGACCACATTAGCAACACCTGGAGGCAAGGGGTGTGGCCATTACCAGAAACCACACAGACGCCTATTGATCCACAAAGAAAACCGGTCAGATCAAACCACGTGTTGCCAGTCTCACAGATCTCCTGCCACTCACTGTCGCCGGGACGTCCTCATGTCTCGGTACGTCTGTGACATTATCCAACCCCTATAATGATTCCCCCCTATGCCTGGGCCCGTGGTATCCATTATACTTACCTGCTCCCCAGCACCAGCGTCACTCTCTGGATCTCTACATGGCTGCCGCTGCATCTCCCCGTCGATCGGATCAAAACATTCGACGATGGGGGGGGGGCAGCCAATAGCAGGCCGTGACGGGGACAAGTCTCCCTAGCATCATAGCTAGTCTTTCCTGCACCTAGACCAAAATTTGCTGTCCTAGTCTATCTAAATACCTTGGACAGGGTGGAATAGCTAGTTGATGTCCCAACTGGCACCCAGTACTTGTGGCAATTCCCCCAACACCTCCTTAGTCTGCCACCAAGAAATTAAGTTTTAACCAGGCAAAATGTCTTGTAGGCCTAGCTCAGCTGAATGTAATGATACTTCACTTAGTGATCCATTGCTTGATTCTGGAGAAAACTTACTTTTAATCCATATGCAAATGAGCAGTTAAGTGCTCTGAAATTGGACCCAAGCCACGCTGGGCACCCTTGTTCCTCCTGCTTCCTATTCCAAGCCCTCCCTCTCCTTCTTGATTGGCAGGGCCAGGCTCCTGCATAGTCATCTGGCCTGGTCATGTCAATCAAGAAGCAGAAGGAGGGGTTAGAATAGGAAGCAGGAGGAGCAAGGGTGCTGGGCCCCCTCTCTCTGCACTTAACTGCTCATTTGCATATGGATTAAAAGTACTTTTTCACCAGCAATGTATTGGATTGCTGAGTGAATGGTATCAGTACATTCAGCTGAGCCAGCCTGGTTTAGCTGTGAATTTCCTGGTAACAGACTTGATTGATAGGAATTGGACATCCTATCAATCAAATTCTAAGGGGCGGGCAAGAGAGAAGGGCACGCTTGACTTCAGGCGAGAAAGCCCCCTTGACTTCAAGACTATCGTTCAGATAGCGTGGCCAGTTGAATACAAGTCTTTTTTCAGACTTTTGGTACATTGTACAGAAAAGACACAGACACCTTTATAAGCATGCTACAGGCTGCAATAAGGTACTGCTGGCGGTTTAATATGTATTTTCTAGGTGACAGGTTCCCTTTAAGGAGGTATTGACCCAAGTGCTGGGTGCCAGTTGGGACATCAACTAGCCATTCCACCTTTTCTAAGGTATTTAGATACAAGACTAGGACAGTAAACCTTGGTCTATGTGCAGGAAAGTCTAGCTATAACCATTAAGAATTGTATTAAATAATGAACATAAAAAAAAGAACCCATGAATAAAAATCAGTTTGCAGATTAATTAGCAGGCCCCAGTTGTATTTTGGGATAGATCTGCTTTTGCTTCTCCAATTTAATAAATTACTATTTCAGGAGATTATAATTGACAGATATCACTGTAATTAGGCCAAACCAATAAAAGGAAATGCATGTAGCTATTGTAAGAGAAGGCGACGGCTATGATTTAAAGGACCTTGTTACCTATCATGCAGGATTGATTCTATTATCTCTGGAGAGGAAAGAAGACCGAGATATTGTAACAAAATTTCCAAATCCTGGCATGAGCGGCTCAGACGGCTTGAGCCTGCACTTCATTGTTTAATCACCTCGGCACCTGAGAGAATATTAGCTGCGATTTTAGACTTGATTAATATTGATATTACATTAGAACAGCCTTGTTTGAAGAGCTTTGTGGGTTTTGTTATTTTTTTCTCTCTATTTCTCCTGTGTTTATTGCTTTGTACTATAGATGTTTCTGAGCAGCTTTATGTAAACGGTTTATTACATGTCTGTCTACCCACTTTGCGTGAGCAAATCGCCTAACTTCTGATTTGCTAGGGTTTTTATGACACTGCCATTACAAGGAAGAGTACTGGAAGTACAAGCTGTGAAGGTGCACAAATCTTGGCTATGGACTTTGTGGTTGGGTTAGAAGTAGTGTTGATCGAGCATGCTCGGCCGAACACCTGTTCGGCTCGAGCATCTCGATGATCGGCACATGGCGGTACTCGTTCGAGTACTGCATGTGCTCGAGCGCCATGCTACGCAGCCAATAAACGTGCTGGTAAGTACTGCCCTCACTGTAATGCCCGTAGCCATGTTGGCTACTGGCTTTACAGTGATTGTATAGCACCCAATGACGCATGTTCGGCTCATTCGTAGTCAGGTAGAGCTGAGCATAGGAAGGGACAGAGAGTGTAGGGAGTGTAATTGAATACTTTTTTGGTACAAAAATGTTTCAGAGACCCAAAAGTCCTTGTAAGGACTATTGTGTGTGACAGCAATAATATATGTTTGTAGCGCAACCTGCGCTAAATTGCTCAGAGGTTAGGGAGAGCTGTTAAATTATTTGCGCCACATCTCCTGTGTAAAGTGTGCGCATCCCTAAAATATCAGTGACATCCAGTGCAGTTTTTCCGTAGACAGGGTCCACTGCAAGCAGTTAAATTATCAGCGCCACATCTCCTGTGTAAAGTGTGCGCATCCCTAAAATATCTTTGACATCCAGTGTACTTTTTCCGTAGACACTGCGAACAGTGACATTACCTGTGGCACCTGTCCTGCATAACGTTTTCTCATCACAAATACTTTTGAAAATTTTTGGGCGCATACACTTCCAAATCCTTCGCTACTGTATGTGTGACATACTTTCAAGCATATATCACATTTAAAATGAAGAAGGCGTGCAGTAAGTGATGGGGAAGTGGCCATGAGGCTGATGGTGCACGCAGAGGCCGTGGCCCTGAGCACGGAGAAACTGTGCCTGCTGCCAGAGCACAAGAAAAACAATCATCCACGATACCTAGCTTCATGTCCCAGTTTGTAGGGCGGCGCAGGACAATGCTCGCGAAGTCAGTCCAGTGCGAGCAGGTGGTCGGTTGAATTGCAGCAGATAATGCTTCAAGTCGGTTAAGCACCACTCTGTCTTCCACCAAGTCCAGTCTCAGTAGCCAGGAGTCTGGTCAACACAATCCTCACCCTGATCCTCCTTCCTCCCACCATATACAGTCTGGCCAAACAAGTGATGCCACACTCGGATATTCCGAGGACCTCTTTTCATCGCCATTACTTGATTTGGCCCTCTCGCCAAGCACGCTTGAAGAGGGACATGAGATTTTGTGCCCTGATTCCCAACCTCTTGAGGATCCACAGTCACAAGAACATGATGGTGGAGAACAGCAATTACTGTTTAATGAGGTGGATGATGATGCGACACAGTTGCCAATGAGTCAACCGCAATAACTGTCTCAAGAAGTTGATGAAGAGGATGAGACACAGTTGTCAATCATTGAGGTTGCAGTTAGGTCAACAAATCAGGAGGATGAACAGAGTGAGGAAGTGGAAGAGGAGGTGGTGAACAATGAGGTCACTGACCCAACTTGGGAAGGTGGAAAGCCTAGCGAGGACAGCAGTACAGAGGAGGAGGGATCTGCAGCACCGCAACATGCTGGAAGAGACAGTGGGGTGGCAAAAGGGAGAAGGCGTGCCACATCAAACAGGCCCGGAACTGTTTCACGGAGCACCCCTTTGCGGAAATCTACCTTGCCAAGAGGTAGATGTTCCGCAGTATGGCGCTTTTTTGAGGAAAGTACGGATGACAAAGAAATAGTAGTTTGCAACCTGTGCCATACGAAAATGAGCTGGGGTGTGAACACTAGCAACCTCACCACCACCAGCATGATCCACCACATGGCATCCAAGCACCGTAATAAGTGGGACGAACGCCTGGGTCCACAATCTGTGTCTGCGGGTCACACCACTCCTTCCTCTTCCCCTATGTTACGTGCTGGCCAATTCCCCGTCAAAGGCGCAGGCCCAGATACCTCCCTCCCTGCACCTGGACCTTCGTAAGCACCATCAGCGACCACATCAACTTCCGTGTTTCAGTGCAGCTTTGAAATGTCCTTACCGCAGGCCTTTGAACAAAAAACTAAAATACCCAGCCACCCACCCACAGGCCATAGCACTAAATGCGCAGCTTTCCAAATTACAGGCCCTGGAAATTTTTCCATTTAGGCTTGTGGACACTGAGGCCTTCCGCAGCCTGATGTCGGCGGCCGTCCCGCATTACGCAATCCCCAGCCGCCACTATTTTTCAAGGTGTGCCGTGCCCGCCTTACACCAACATGTGTCCTGTAACATCACACGTGCCCTGACCAACGTAGTTACTGGGAAGGTCCACTTAACCACGGACACATGGACAAGTGCATTCGGACAGGGATGCTACATTTCCCTGACAGCACACTGGGTAAATGTTGTGGAGGCCGGGAGCGAGTCGTACCCTGGGATGGCACAGGTGCTACCAACGCCAAGGAACGCCAACGCCTATGTCGATCAGGGTTTCCGCCAGCACCTACATTAGTGGCTCCAAACCCCACTTCTCTTCCTTCACTTCCACCTCCAAATTATCCGCGCGCAACACCAGTCAGTCATCAGTCGGTAGCTGGAAGCAGTGTAGCACTGCAGTGGGAAAGTGGCAACAGGCAGTGCTGAAGCTGATATGCTTAGGGTACAAACAGCACACCGCCACAGAGCTATGGCAGGGGATAAGAGACCAGACTGAGCTGTGGCTCTTGTAACTCAACCTAGAACCAGGCATGGTTGTGTCTGATAGTGGCTGTAACTTGGTGGCGTCTTTGGAGCACGGAAAGCTCAGACACATCCCATGCCTAGCCTACATGTTCAACTTTGTGGTTCAGCGGTTTATCAAACCAATTTGCCTGAGCTACTGGTGAAGGTGCGCCGTGTGTGTGCACATTTCCGCAAGTCATCGACAGCTTCAACCGGTCTGTCAACGCTGCTGTAGCGCTTGAAATTGGCAGCTAACCGTCTGTTGTGCGACGTGAGCACGTGCTGGAACTCCATGTTCCACATGTTGGCCAGGCTTTGTGAGCAGCAGAGGGCAGTAGTGGAATACCAGCTGAAACATGGTCGTCGCCTTTCCAGTCAGCTTCCGCTATTCACAAGCGAGGAGTGGGCATGGATGTCTGACCTCTGTAAGGTTTTAAGAATCTTTGAGGAATCAACACAGATGGTGAGCGGCAATAACACTATTATCATCCCACTTCTGTGTCTACTCAAACGCTCGCTGCTCACAATTAAGGGCGACGCTTTGCATGTCGAAGAGGTGGAATTGGGGGAACACATACACAGGGTAATAGCCAGACCACCCTCAGGAGGAGGAGGAGGAGCAGGAGACGGTTGCCTCCGCTACAGAGGGTAGTACCCATGGAAGTTTAATTCCATCTGTTCAGTGTGGGTGGGCAGAAGAAGAGGAGGAGGGTGAGGAAATTAAGAGTCATCCTCCTGATGGCAACAGCGAAGTCTTGCCTGTTGGTACTCTAGCACACATGGCTGACTTCATGCTAGGCTGCCTTTCCCATGACCCGCGCGTTATACGCATTTTAGACAACATGGATTACTGGTTGTTCACCCTTCTAGACCCCCGCTACAAAGAGAACTTCTCATCTCTCATTCCTCTGGTAGAGAGGACGAGCAAAACGGTGCAATACCAGAAGATACTTGTTGAGAAATTTCCATCTGACAACGCTGGCAGCAGAGTCCGTAGTTCCTTAGCCAACTGAGGAGGGGAGACAAGGGGAACACACAGCAGTTCTAACAGAGGCAGGGCAACACTCTCCAAAGCCTGGGACAGTTTCATGACACCCCGCCAACACCCTCACCCTGATAGGCGGCCTAGTGTCACAAGGAGGGAACAAATTTGGAAGATGGTGAAGGAGTACATAGCAGACCATGTCAGCGTCCTCAATGATCCCTCAGTGCCTTACAACTACTGGGTGACCAAGCTGGACACGTGGCATGAACTAGCGCTCTACACCTTGGAGGTGCTGGCCTGCCCTGCCACCAGCGTTTTGTCTGAGCGGGTATTTAGCGCTGCTGGTGGCATTATAACAGATAAGCATATCCGCCTGTCAACTGAAAATGCTCTTTAAATGTGTTGGTTATAATGTACTGAATACGTTGTATTCCCATGCACAAACAAGGGTATATGGTATGAATCTTCCTTTTCTCATCCTTCTCCTCCTCTTCCATCATATTAACACATGCTTATTCATCGCATATAATGCCCTCGCATATATGCCCTCGCTTATATGCCCTTGACCTTAGAGGGTGAGCTCACCAGCAGGCCCTCACATATAATATTTTACAGGGTCAGCTCACCAGCAGGCCCTCACATATAATTTTTTAGAGGGTCAGCTCACCAGCAGGCCCTCGCATATAATGTTTTACAGGTTCAGCTCACCAGCAGGCCTTCACCTACAATATTTTACAGGGTCAGCTCACCTGAAGGCCCTCGCATATAATGTTTTAGAGGGTCAGCTCACAAGCAGGCCCTCACCTACAACCTTTTAGAGGGTCAGTTCACCAGCAGGCCCGCACCTCAAATTTTTTACAGGGTCAGCTCACCTGAAGGCCCTCGCATATAATGTTTTAGAGGGTCAGCTCACCTGCAGGCCCGTACCTACAACCTTTTAGAGGGTAAGCTCACCAGCAGGCCCGCTCCTAAAATCTTTTACAGGGTCAGCTCACCTGCAGGCCCGCACCTAAAATCTTTTACAGGGTAAGCTCACCTGCAGGCCCTCACCTAATTATACATAATAGGTAATTTGCATGCATGCTGCCTTGCTTGGATTTGGTAGCCGTAGCTGTTTCTCAGGCTCCCTTTCCGGAATCAAACCATGATTCCCCCGTTACCCGTGGTCACCATGGTTTGCGCTGAAAATAACATTGAAAGTTTATAGGGCAGACATCCGAATGGATCGTTGCCATTACGGGGACGTGCGATCGGCCCCAGGTTATCTAGAGTCACCAAAGCGACAGCAGGCCCTCGCCCATAATGTTTTAGATGGTCAAATCAGCAGGCCCTTGCTCCAAATGTTTTTGAGGGTCACCAGGAGGCCATCAATCATAACTTTTCAAGGCTGTGTATGATGCCCTCCTTTATGTGTAATAAAGGGTGTATTGGAGTGCCGGTTCCTTGTAATTTTTGGCAGCCCTTTCACTTAGTGCATAGGCTTCATGAATGTAGGAGTCCCTCTACCTGAACAATTGTACCACAATGTGAATGAGGCCCTCCTTTATGTGATATACAGGTAGTATTGGAGTGCCTCTTCCTTGTAATTTTATGTTCGGTTTTGTGCGTATTATTGTCAGTCTCTAAAAGTTCCTCTGAAGGCAGGGGGGAGTGCTATATAGGATATTGGCACCTAATAAAAAGGTGGTGGTGCCAACTAGACCTATGCCACCTTTCTCCAACTAGACAGGAGCCAATAGCAACTGCAAGGTCTCTCTCTATGATACTGTACATACACACTTGATTGTGAGGTGAAATATTGTCTGTATTAAGGTACATGTGAATCAGGAAATCTCAATGCACATATTGCAGTGGAAGTTCTGCTGTGGATTTGTCACTGGTTTTGCCGAAATACAATATGGGGTGGAAATCCACAGCATAAATTGACATGCTACAGATTAAAAATCTGCAACAAGGGACAATTTCCACTGCGGGTTTCTTACTTTAAATCCATTTTGCTGGTACTATAAAACACTGTGGATATCAATCTGCAGAGGCCAAATCTGCAGTATATACAGTCAGGTCCATAAATATTGGGACATCGATGCAATTCTAAAATTTTTGGCTCTATACACCACGACAATGGATTTGAAATGAAACAAACAAGATGTGCTTTAACTGCAGACTGTCAGCTTTAATTTGTGAACGGTGTAGGAATTACAACAGTTTGCATATGTGCCTCCCACTTGTGAAGGGACCAAAAGTAATGGGACAGAATAATAATCATAAATCAAACTTTCACTTTTTATTACTTGGTTGCAAATCCTTTGCAGTCAATTACAGGCTGAAGTCTGGAACGCATAGACATCACCAGACGCTGGGTTTCATCCCTGGTGATGCTCTGCCAGGCCTCTACGGCAACTGTCTTCAGTTCCTGCTTGTTCTTGGGGCATTTTCCCTTCAGTTTTGTCTTCAGCAAGTGAAATGCATGCTCAATCGGATTCAGGTCATGTGATTGGCTTGGCCATTGCATAAGTTCTGAAGCAGTTGGCTGAATATGAGCAGATAATATTGCCCGAAACACTTCAGAATTCATCCTGCTGCTTTTGTCAGCAGTCACATCATCAATAAATACAAGAGAACCAGTTCCATTGGCAGCCATACATGCCCACGCCATGACACTACCACCACCATGCTTCACTGATGAGGTGGCATGCTTAGGATCATGAGCAGTTCCTTTCCTTCTCCATACTCTTCTCTTCCCATCACTCTGCTACAAGTTGATCTTAGTCTCATCTGTCCATAGGATGTTGTTCCAGAACTGTGAAGGCTTTTTTAGATGTCATTTGGCAAACTCTAATCTGGCCTTCCTGTTTTTGAGGCTCACCAATGGTTTACATCTTGTGATTAACCCTCTGTATTCACTCTGGTGAAGTCTTCTTTTGATTGTTGACTTTGACACACATACACCTACCTCCTGGAGAGTGTTCTTAATCTGGCCAACTGTTGTGAAGGTTGTTTTCTTCACCAGGGAAAGAATTCTTCGGTCATCCACCACAGTTGTTTTCCGTGGTCTCCCAGGTCTTTTGGTATTGCTGAGCTCACCGGTGCGTTCATTCTTTTTATGAATGTTCCAAACAGTTGTTTTGGCCACGCCTAATGTTTTTGCTATCTCTCTGATGGATTTGTTTAGTTTTTTCAGCCTAATGATGGCTTGCTTTACTGATTGTGACAGCTCTTTGGATCTCATCCTGAGAGTTGAAGCAACAGATTCCAAATGTAAATAGCACACTTGAAATGAACTCTGGACCCTTTATCCGCTCATTGTAATTGGGATAATGAGGGAATAACACACACTTGGCCATGGAACAGCTGAGAAGCCAATTGCCCCATTACTTTTGGTCCCTTAACAAGGGGGAGGCATATATGCAAACTGTTGTAATTCCTACACCATTCACCTGATTTGGATGTAAGTACCCTCAAATTAAAGCTGACAGTCTGCAGTTAAAGCACATCTTGTTCGTTTCATTTCACATTCATTGTGGTGGTGTATAGAGCCAAAAATGTTAGAATTGTGTTGATGTCCCAATATTTATGGACCTGACTGTATGTCCCGTTTATATTTACACTTGTAGCTGCAACATACAGTATGGGCCCACTGCTAGACGTGTAACATGAATCTCCTGGGTCCCAATGTAAAATACGATATATAACAAGACTCTCCACCGACTTTGGGCCCCCTCAGGCACCACAGCCTGGGTACATCTGCTACCTTCCAAAGATACACCCCTATCCTCCTTAATTCTTCTAAACTGGTGGTCAATAGGTTCTGGGGGCAATTCATGTCTGTATGAAACTGACCTTATCTACAAAATTGTGTCTATCTGTACATTTAAATTTTTCCACTAATGGGGTGTTTTGATGATATAAAATTTTTTCAAGTAGTGACAGAATGAGTTAAAAAAAGATGGTTTACTCACCCTCACCGATCCATTAAAGTAGATGTTCAGTTATGTCTTAGTTATTTTACAAGTAGAGGCTGCCCAAGATTAGGTTGTAACTGACTGCTGTTAAAAAATTATTGTCTGATGCCTTGTGGTCAAGACAGTGCCCTACGATCAGTATATTGTCTTTTATCCATGTCCATGCTATTTAGTAGTCGATTAAGTAAGACCCTGGTGGCCAGTTACATACCTTGGGAAGATTTTGTTAAAGGTTCTATGCCAGTTTTCTGCACTAGAAAAGTTGCAAAATTTTGTCTCTCTATTTTTGCAAAAGGTGGACCGTAGGCAGTGAGAAGCAATAGGGTTTACGGCTTGACAAATTTAAAGGGAATTTGTCAGCTCCAAAACACCCACCAAACTAGAGTAAGCGGTGTATAGTGCAAGTGATGCGGAGTCCAGCAATGTCATTTTTATCTTCATACTCACTTGCGTTCCGACACTGTACCCCGACAAACCATCAGTAAAATGCACTGAGAGGTCTTTCCATTATGTGCGTAGAATCAGGAGTCCTCTCAATGCATTTTACGTTTGTTTTCGTCCATTGTGAATCGGCTTTGCACTAGCAATATGAGCCTCCGTGTCTTGATATAAAATTGTGGGATTTTACTAATTTATGACGTAAAGTCATGATTTTATGAAAGACACGGAGGCGAGTATTGTCCCACCCACTTTTTTCACCCTCCCCTTTATTTATATTTTGTGCTATTTCTGTATGCTAAAGAGTTGTCGACTTTTACCTTTACATTATCTGTTACTGTATCAGTATGACTATTTGGAGTTCATCCTTGGCTCCTTGCTATTTATTTTTATGCTTCTTTCCAGGTTGATTCCAAGGCCCAGCAGTCTGTGAATGATGTTCCCCAGTGTTGTCACGTCCTACCAGGAATTTGTTTGGGGATTGTTCCGTTGTTTGGCATCGTTTGAAGTCACGCCGGTGTTTCTTCTTGATTCTCGGCATTTCCAGTTTCGGTTTTGCAGATCCATTACCAAAGAAAGAGGAAGTGGAGATGTGAAGGAGGTCCCTTTATGGTGGACTAAGGGGGAGGGACTTATGTTCTCTCTGGAGAAATGTTTTTTCTGATTGTCTTCTTTGCTGCTATTGTCAAGTAAAGAAAGAGTTAAGCAATACTCGCCTCCGTGTCTTTCATAAAATCATGACTTTACGTCATAAATTAGTAAAATCCCACAATTATGACTCCTAAAGTCCATTGAAGGCAATGTTTTTCTAATGGCATTTCTGGTTCCTTGTCAATCAGCCAAGCCACCTTGGTTCACTGTTATAGGTATGCCATCAACACTACTGAAAAAACATGTTTTTAACATCCTAGCTCCATATACGCATCTGAAAATCAAGCAGCTGACATTTATTAAGGAGAGGTTTGTGGGTCAGTGAGCAGAAATGCTTATAAAGATTTCTGTTTATATGGTATACTGTTCTTACCAGTCATGAAATAGAAGAGCGTCTTGATAAATAATGAGTGGACGAGCATTGCAGGCAAAAATGACTGGCATGGTTTAAACTGCAGGTCTCAAGTCCTCGAAAAATCATCTCAGACCATCTGAGACATGTGGCCTTTACCACCAGCCTGAGTTTAAAGCTCCTCCAGCCCACTTGTGCACATGGTCCATGATATTTCTCATCACAACAGATTTGGGTGAATATAGTTGTTCTGTTCTACAGAGGTCATTAATATACTTTACGCACACAAGGCCGCCACTGAGTATCAGCATGCATAGGAGTCATCAGGCTGAACATCAGTAACTGCCTGTGACATACTGTATAGAGAGCAATATGATTCTGAAGCTTGCAGCCGTAGCTATGCCAGAAGAGTACTCTATGAGATTGTGTTTGTGATTGAATCTGTCTACGCTGAGGCCTTATTTGAATGCCGTTAACATACTTCATCGATTTTTATGACATGGTTTTACTTAGCACAGCTAGCTGGAAGGTAGTAACTCTCTCACTGCTGGATGGACTCAACAGAACTTATAAAGGCTGCGTGAATATCCGTATTTAAGCTTCAGCTATGCTAGTATTGTCCAAAGTATTGCACTGCTGCCATGACGGTAATGTAACCCGTGTCTCAAAGGGATGCAGTGGTAAGTAAAGTCTAGTTTAGCTCCTGAGAAGGAAAAATGACTATGACTTCTGTGCCAGTCTCCCTAGCTTCACCCTTGTCTTCATCCCCTCCAGATGAGTCAACCCGCTCTGTATTTGCTGCCGGTGGGGAAATTGTTAAAAACAAGTTCAAAGATCTGGTGTATAATATACATTAGGAATATTTTATCCTCTAATAGAGCATGGACAATCTGAACAAGGTATTGACAATGTATAGTATAGGCACATGCTCGATGCTGTTATCATACATTCAGCCTTGTGTCATGGGGTTGTGTTTCAGACCATTTCAACAGTGGGGGAGATTTATATCCTAATGTGTCTGAGCTTAGAAGCCAGGAAAATTGAGGAAATGTAAAATGTATCAAAATTGAGCACATGGCATAGTGCAATTCATAGTCATGGTCCACACTTTTGTCTTTAACCTCATGGCTGGCTTACATATGTATACACTAATACACAGGTCGCAAGGCAGGTATAAAAAGTGTCTAAAACATCATTATTTTGGTGAATGCAATGAACATTGCATTTCTCTTATAGAATTCATCCTAATATGATTACCCCAGAAGATCAAAATAACGGAGGCATCCTTGTTCTATTGCTTTAAGCTGTTCACTTACCCAAATCCCTCTGCCCATGGTGTCTAGAGAATTATAAAGTGGGACTTATGCTGTAGGAATTATACTACAAGGTTGACATGACCAGAGGCAAAATGCAAAAAAATATGTAAAGGAGCTCATATCTACCATGTAATACTGGTGTCTTTGTATGTGGAGATAGACCTTTGGTTCCCCTTAGCTACTACCTCTGTCCTCACTTGAACTACACCACTGAGCCTGAATGAACCTGCTCTACAGGAGCTTCTGAAACTGCAACTGCAGCAACCTGGAGAGGAGGCGCAAGGACAGTAAGGATGGGAGTGGTGGTTGTGGCCCTGAAAGTTTAGTAGAACTCAAAGTTCACCGTAACAGTCCTCCCTGGAGCCATGCAGTGAATGGAGAGCACACCCATACTTTCCTAATGTCACACCTTGATATTGGGGCTCCTACAGGAGTACCCTTGATGGTCGGAGTTTGGGCAGAGTGCAAAACAGGAGGGTGCATGCAGGGACAGCAAAATACAAACAGAAATAATCAAGCACATGGTTTGCAATAAAGAGAGTCTCTTTACTGAGTGGATTATGTGAGTTCTAGTACAACTGGCAGCAAAATCCCCATTCAGAAGTATCTTACAGGGCAGCAATTTCCAGAATGGCAGCTTGTGGACAATGGAGGTAGCAGTGCTTCCAGTCTCTTTCTCTCTATACAGTCTTTCTAAGTAGCCATAGGTATGCAATTAGGTTCTTAACTCCAACTGCAGTCCCCGAACTGAAGGGCACATATTAAGACACAAATCGCCAGTCCATATCAGACAGGTGCTTTGAGCAACGAATGCCTCCCACAGCAGTATGGTCCCTTGCCATAAACAGTCTGTACCTAGCGTTCTCTCGCATAACCCTGCAGGTTCTAGACCTTCTCAAGATGCCTGTTCTTCTTCTGTCAGACGTACTTTAGTATTAGAGTTGTTCCTTGGTAAAGTATATTGAAGTCTCCGAAATAGCAGTTCTCTGGAACGTGAGGCCTTGTCTGCAGAGCTTCTATCACACATCTGTCTTGTATCTCTCCTCAGACTAGACTTCTAACTAACTAAACAGGGAGCATTACCCTGACAACCTCAATGATAAACAAAGGTTGACTAAATAGTTGCCTGTATACTTTCTATAGGACTTATACAACTAAGGAAAAACAAGTATTTAACCATAAATAACAACATTGCACTAAGTAACAGTAGGTAGCAATAGTTCACCCTTTGCAGTGCCCCACTGCACAACTACCTAATTTGGTTCAAAGCTGCCTCCTATTTTCACTAGCTCTGGAAAACGGTGTGCTTCTATCTCTTGTTGGCATATGGTGCACACATTATGCTGCCAGTCAGGTTCCTGCCTGTGGGTAGCCTCCATAAACACATGATGGGCATAGGTTCCAGAAATTACTAGCAAGACCAGTTAACTTCTGAATAACATTTATTAAGGAAATTATATAAGTATATATGTGGAGGTAAAGGCCACGATGTTAATTCTTTAACTAACTAGTAAACTGTTAAATAAATATAATAATAAACAACATCCACTCAAATAATGATCGACTTCACCCAATGAATCTAACATTGTGACAATATAGGGGAGGGGGAAGGAAACTTTTGTTGTCTAGTGCTGTGAATGCGCACTGACTGTTATCTCCTTCTATTACAGGTACCTGGAACGTCCGTTGAAGAGAAGGACCAATCACCATTCTCCAAGGGCACGTGCAACTTTTCCCAGACGTCATTCGCCTATGACTTCACCAATCAAATCCTGTTGTCAGGTAAGAAATCAATAACTTTATTATACACCACATACACCTATACAATGAACGAAACCATGCCATCATGTACTCCTTTCATTGTATACCCACTTCCGGACCCATACATGATGGGCATAGGTTCCAGAAATTACTACCGAGACCAATTAACTTCTGAATAACATTTATTAAGGAAATGATATAAGTATATACAGTGGATATAAAAAGTCTACACACCCCTGTTAAAATGTCAGGTTTCTGTGATGTAAAAAAAGGAGAGAAAGATAAATCATTTCAGAACTTTTTCCACCTTTAACCACCTCAGCCCCCAGTGCTTAAACACCCTGAAAGACCAGGCCACTTTTTACACTTCTGACCTACACTACTTTCACCGTTTATTGCTCGGTCATGCAACTTACCACCCAAATGAATTTTACCTCCTTTTCTTCTCACTAATAGAGCTTTCATTTGGTGGTATTTCATTGCTGCTGACATTTTTACTTTTTTTGTTATTAATCGAAATTTAACGATTTTTTTGCAATAAAATGACATTTTTCACTTTCAGTTGTAAAATTTTGCAAAAAAAACGACATCCATATATAAATTTTGCTCTAAATTTATTGTTCTACATGTCTTTGATATAAAAAAAATGTTTGGGTAATAAAAAAATGGTTTGGGTAAAAGTTATAGCGTTTACAAACTATGGTACAAAAATGTGAATTTCCGCTTTTTGAAGCAGCTCTGACTTTCTGAGCACCTGTCATGTTTCCTGAGGTTCTACAATGGCCAGACAGTACAAACACCCCACAAATTACCCCATTTCGGAAAGTACACACCCTAAGGTATTCGCTGATGGGCATAGTGAGTTCATAGAACTTTTTATTTTTTGTCACAAGTTAGCGGAAAATGATGATTTTATTTTATTTATTTTTTTCTTACAAAGTCTCATATTCCACTAACTTGTGACAAAAAATAAAAACTTCTATGAACTCACTATGCCCATCACGAAATACCTTGGGGTGTCTTCTTTCCAAAATGGGGTCACTTGAGGGGTAGTTATACTGCCCTGGCATTCTAGGGGCCCAAATGTGTGGTAAGGAGTTTGAAATCAAATTCTGTAAAAAATGACCAGTGAAATCCGAAAGGTGCTCTTTGGAATATGGGCCCCTTTGCCCACCTAGGCTGCAAAAAAGTGTCACACGTCTGGTATCTCTGTATTCAGGAGAAGTTGAGGAATGTGTTTTGGGGTGTCTTTTTACATATACCCATGCTGGGTGAGATAAATATCTTGGTCAAATGCCAACTTTGTATAAAAAAATGGGAAAAGTTGTCTTTTGCCAAGATATTTCTCTCACCCAGCATGGGTATATGTAAAATGACACCCCAAAACACATTCCTCAACTTCTCCTGAATACAGAGATACCAGACGTGTGACACTTTTTTGCAGCCTAGGTGGGCAAAGGGGCCCATATTCCAAAGAGCACCTTTCGGATTTCACTGGTCATTTTTTACAGAATTTGATTTCAAACTCCTTACCACACATTTGGGCCCCTAGAATGCCAGGGCAGTATAACTACCCCACAAGTGACCCCATTTTGGAAAGAAGAGATCCCAAGGTATTCGCTGATGGGCATAGTGAGTTCATAGAAGTTTTTATTTTTTGTCACAAGTTAGTGGAATAGGAGACTTTGTATGAAAAAAAAAAATCATCATTTTCCACTAACTTGTGACAAAAAATAAAAAATTCTAGGAACTCGCCATGCCCCTCACGGAATACCTTGGGGTGTCTTCTTTCCAAAATGGGGTCACTTGTGGGGTAGTTATACTGCCCTGGCATTCTAGGGGCCCAAATGTGTGGTAAGGAGTTTGAAATCAAATTCTGTAAAAAATGACCAGTGAAATCCGAAAGGTGCTCTTTGGAATATGGGCCCCTTTGCCCACCTAGGCTGCAAAAAAGTGTCACACGTCTGGTATCTCTGTATTCAGGAGAAGTTGAGGAATGTGTTTTGGGGTGTCTTTTTACATATACCCATGCTGGGTGAGATAAATATCTTGGTCAAATGCCAACTTTGTATACAAAAATGGGAAAAGTTGTCTTTTGCCAAGATATTTCTCTCACCCAGCATGGGTATATGTAAAATGACACCCCAAAACACATTCCCCAACTTCTCCTGAGTACGGAGATACCAGATGTGTGACACATTTTTGCAGCCTAGGTGGGCAAAGGGGCCCATATTCCAAAGAGCACCTTTCGGATTTCACTGGTCATTTTTTACAGAATTTGATTTCAAACTCCTTACAACACATTTGGGCCCCTAGAATGCCAGGGCAGTATAACTACCCCACAAGTGACCCCATTTTGGAAAGAAGAGACCCCAAGGTATTCGCTGATGGGCATAGTGAGTTCATGGAAGTTTTTATTTTTTGTCACAAATTAGTGGAATATGAGACTTTGTATTAAAAAAAAAAAAAAAATCATCATTTTCCACTAACTTGTGACAAAAAATAAAAAATTCTAGGAACTCGCCATGCCCCTCACGGAATACCTTGGGGTGTCTTCTTTCCAAAATGGGGGTCACTTGTGGGGTAGTTATACTGCCCTGGCATTTTCCAGGGGCCCTAATCTGTGGTAAGTAGGTAAATGACCTGTGAAATCCGAAAGGTGCTCTTTGGAATATGGGCCCCTTTGCCCACCTAGGCTGCAAAAAAGTGTCACACATCTGGTATCTCCGTACTCAGGAGAAGTTGGGGAATGTGTTTTGGGGTGTCTTTTTACATATACCCATGCTGGGTGAGATAAATATCTTGGTCAAATGCCAACTTTGTATAAAAAAAATGGGAAAAGTTGTCTTTTGCCAAGATATTTTTCTCACCCAGCATGGGTATATGTAAAATGACACCCCAAAACACATTCCCCAACTTCTCCTGAGTACGGAGATACCAGATGTGTGACACTTTTTTGCAGCCTAGGTGGGCAAAGGGGCCCATATTCCAAAGAGCACCTTTCGGATTTCACAGGTCATTTTTTACAGAATTTGATTTCAAACTCCTTACCACACATTTGGGCCCCTAGAATGCCAGGGCAGTATAACTACCCCACAAGTGACCCCATTTTGGAAAGAAGACACCCCAAGGTATTCCGTGAGGGGCATGGCGAGTTCCTAGAATTTTTTATTTTTTGTCACAAGTTAGTGGAAAATGATGATTTTTTTTTTTCATACAAAGTCTCCTATTCCACTAACTTGTGACAAAAAATAAAAACTTCTATGAACTCACTATGCCCATCAGCGAATACCTTGGGATCTCTTCTTTCCAAAATGGGGTCACTTGTGGGGTAGTTATACTGCCCTGGCATTCTAGGGGCCCAAATGTGTGGTAAGGAGTTTGAAATCAAATTCTGTAAAAAATGACCAGTGAAATCCGAAAGGTGCTCTTTGGAATATGGGCCCCTTTGCCCACCTAGGCTGCAAAAAAGTGTCACACGTCTGGTATCTCTGTATTCAGGAGAAGTTGAGGAATGTGTTTTGGGGTGTCTTTTTACATATACCCATGCTGGGTGAGATAAATATCTTGGTCAAATGCCAACTTTGTATAAAAAAATGGGAAAAGTTGTCTTTTGCCAAGATATTTCTCTCACCCAGCATGGGTATATGTAAAATGACACCCCAAAACACATTCCCCAACTTCTCCTGAGTACGGAGATACCAGATGTGTGACACTTTTTTGCAGCCTAGGTGGGCAAAGGGGCCCATATTCCAAAGAGCACCTTTCGGATTTCACTGGTCATTTTTTACAGAATTTGATTTCAAATTCCTTACCACACATTTGGGCCCCTAGAATGCCAGGGCAGTATAACTACCCCACAAGTGACCCCATTCTGGAAAGAAGAGACCCCAAGGTATTCGCTGATGGGCATAGTGAGTTCATGGAAGTTTTTATTTTTTGTCACAAGTTAGTGGAATATGAGACTTTGTATTAAAAAAAAAAAAAAAAAATCATCATTTTCCACTAACTTGTGACAAAAAATAAAAAATTCTTTGAACTCGCCCTGGCCCTCACGGAATACCTTGGGGTGTCTTCTTTCCAAAATGGGGTCACTTGTGGGGTAGTTATACTGCCCTGGCATTTTCCAGGGGCCCTAATCTGTGGTAAGTAGGTAAATGACCTGTGAAATCCGAAAGGTGCTCTTTGGAATATGGGCCCCTTTGCCCACCTAGGCTGCAAAAAAGTGTCACACATCTGGTATCTCCGTACTCAGGAGAACTTGGGGAATGTGTTTTGGGGTGTCATTTTACATATACCCATGCTGGGTGAGATAAATATCTTGGTCAAATGCCAACTTTGTATAAAAAAATGGGAAAAGTTGTCTTTTGCCAAGATATTTCTCTCACCCAGCATGGGTATATGTAAAATGACACCCCAAAACACATTCCCCAACTTCTCCTGAGTACGGCGATACCAGATGTGTGACACTTTTTTGCAGCCTAGATGCGCAAAGGTGCCCAAATTCCTTTTAGGAGGGCATTTTTAGACATTTGGATACCAGACTTCTTCTCACGCTTTGGGGCCCCTAGAATGCCAGGGCAGTATAAATACCCCACATGTGACCCCATTTTGGAAAGAAGACACCCCAAAGTATTCAATGAGGGGCATGGCGAGTTCATAGAATTTTTTTTTTTTTGGCACAAGTTAGCGGAAATTGATATTTTTTATTTTTTTCTCACAAAGTCTCCCTTTCCGCTAACTTGGGACAAAAATTTCAATCTTTCATGGACTCAATATGCCCCTCACGGAATACCTGGGGGTGTCTTCTTTCCGAAATTGGGTCACATGTGGGGTATTTATACTGCCCTGGCATTCTAGGGGCCCTAAAGCGTGAGAAGAAGTCTGGAATATAAATGTCTAAAAAATTTTACGCATTTGGATTCCGTGAGGGGTATGGTGAGTTCATGTGAGATTTTATTTTTTGACACAAGTTAGTGGAATATGAGACTTTGTAAGAAAAAAAAAAAAAATTCCGCTAACTTGGGCCAAAAAAATGTCTGAATGGAGCCTTACAGAGGGTGATCAATGACAGGGGGGGTGATCAATGACAGGGGTGGTGATCAATGACAGGGGTGGTGATCAGAGAGTCTATATGGGGTGATCACCCCCCTGTCATTGATCACCCCCCTGTAAGGCTCCATTCAGATGTCCGTATGTGTTTTGCAGATCCGATCCATGTATCCGTGGATCCGTAAAAATCATACGGACATCTGAATGCAGCATGACAGGGGGGGGTGATCAATGACGGGGGGGGGGTGATCAATGACAGGGGGTGATCAGGGAGTCTATATGGGATGATCACCCCCCCTGGAAGGCTCCAGGGAGACGCCTGTATGTGTTTTGCGGATCCGATCCATCTATCAGTGGATCCGTAAAAATCATGCGGACATCTGAATGGAGCTTTACAGGGGGTTGATCAATGACGGGTGTAATCAATGACAGGGGGGTGATCAGGGAGTCTATATGGGGTGATAACCACAGTCATTGATCACGCCCCTGTAAGGCTTCATTCAGACGTCTGTATGCGTTTTGCGGATCCGATCCATCTATCAGTGGATCCGTAAAAATCATGCGGACATCTGAATGCAGCTTTACAGGGGGTTGATCAATGACGGGTGTAATCAATGACAGGGGGGTGATCAGGGAGTCTATATGGGGTGATAACCACAGTCATTGATCACGCCCCTGTAAGGCTTCATTCAGACGTCCGTATGCGTTTTGCGGATCCGATCCATCTATCAGTGGATCCGTAAAAATCATGCGGACATCTGAATGGAGCTTTACAGGGGGTTGATCAATGACAGGGGGGTAATCAATGACAGGGGGGTGATCAGGGAGTCTATATGGGGTGATCAGGGGCTAATAAGGGGTTAATAAGTGACGGGGGGGGGTGTAGTGTAGTGTAGTGGTGCTTGGTGCTACTTTACTGAGCTACCTGTGTCCTCTGGTGGTCGATCCAAACAAAGGGGACCACCAGAGGACCAGGTAGCAGGTATATTAGACGCTGTTATCAAAACAGCGTCTAATATACCTGTTAGGGGTTAAAAAAAACACATCTCCAGCCTGCCAGCGAATGATCGCCGCTGGCAGGCTGGAGATCAACTCTCTTACCTTCCGTTCCTGTAAGCGCGCGCGCCTGTGTGCGCGCGTTCACAGGAAATCTCGCGTCTCGCGAGATGACGCGTATATGCGTGACTTTGCGCAGCGCTGCCACCTCCGGAACGCGATCCTGCGTTAGGCGGTCCGGAGGTGGTTAATGTGACCTATAAACTGTACCACTCAATTGAAAAACAAACTGAAATCTTTTAGGTGGAGCGAAGAAGACCCCAAAAAAAATTATGTGGTTGCAGAAGTGTGCACACCCTCTTATAACTGGGGATGTAGCTGTGTTCAGAATTAAGCAATCACATTCAAAATCCTGTTAAATAGGAGTCAGCATACATCTGCTATCATTGAAAGTGCCTCTGATTAACCCCAAATAAAGTTCAGCTGCTCTAGTTGGTCTTTCCTGAAATTTTCTTAGTCGCATCCCACAGCAAAAGCCATGGTCCACAGAGAGCTTCCAAAGCATCAGAGGGATCTCATTGTTAAAAGGTATCAGTCAGGAGAAGGGTACCAAAGAATTTCCAAGGTATTAGATATACCATGGAACACAGTGAAGAAAGTCATCATCAAGTGGAGAAAATATGGCACAACAGTGACATTATCAAGAACTGGACGTCCCTCCAAAATTGATGAAAAGACGAAAAGACAACTGGTCTGGGAGGCTACCAAAAGGCCTACAGTAACATTAAAGGAGCTGCAGGAATATCTGGCAAGTACTGACTGTGTGTTACATGTGACAACAATCTCCCGTATTCTTCATATGTCTGGGCTATGGGGTAGAGTGGCAAGACAAAAGCCTTTTCTTATGAAGAAAAACATCCAAGCCAGGCTACATTTTGCAAAAACACATCTGAAGTCTCCCAAAAGCATGTGGGGAAAGGTGTTATGGTCTGATGAAACCAAGGTTGAACTTTTTGGCCATAATTCCAAAAAATATGTTTGTCCCAAAAACAACACTGCACATCACCAAAAGAACACCATACCCACAGTGAAGCATGGTGGTGGCAGCGTCATGCTTTGGGGCTGTTTATCCTCAGCTGGAACTGGGGCCTTAGTTAAGTTAGAGGGAATTATGAACAGTTCCAAATACCAGTCAATATTGGCACAAAACCTTCAGGCTTCTGCTAGAAAGCTGAACATAAAGAGAAACTTCATCTTTTACCATGACAACGACCCAAAGCATACATCCAAATCAACAAAGGAATGGCTTCACCAGTTTTTCAATTGAGTTGTACAGTTTATAGGTCACATTAAAGGTGGAAAAAGTTCTGAAATGATTTATCTTTGTCTCATTTTTTTACATCACAGAAACCTGACATTTTAACAGGGATGTGTAGACTTTTTATATCCACTGTATGTGGAGGTAAAGGCCGCGATATTAATTCTTTAACTAACTAATAAACTGTTAAATAAATATAATAATAAACAACACGTCCACTCAAACAATGAGTGACTTCACCCACAAGCCATGTATCACATGGCACCCTCCAAACATCGCAGACCTTCTTCTATCATGTTTTGGAAACCCACATTAAGAATATCATTGCCTAAATCAGACAAACGCCAATAGTCAAAAGTGTAAAGACCTTCTGTAAATCCTTCAAGTTCCATGTGTCTGTATGAGAAATCATACATCTGACGATTGACTTTTTTCCTGATTTTATCCAGGAATCGTAGATCACTTTGAGACCAGTTGAGCTTTGGAATAATTTCCGAGAAGATAATGACAGAATTAGGAAATAAAGAATAAATATTCCTAAATGTGTATTTATATTTATTAATCAATTGCAGAAAATTGATACGTCCTAAGTCATTTTCACCAAAATGTTGAATAATGAGATCTGGTAAAGGTAAGTAGAATGCTAGGGAGTTACATAAATACCAAAAATCTTTAAATTTTAAATTGGATTGTGCAGACCAATGAATGTATATATTACATTTTAAACCAAGGTCGTGTAAATATTTTCTTTGAGAAGCTCTCTTTAATGCTCCATTAACTATGTGGTTTCCTACTATCCAAATCTTGCGATTACCTGTAAGAAAAATGAAACTATTCTAATAACAATTCTGGTCTGATATAGATCTTGAATCTATCAGATTTCCATCTACCTAGATTTTCTATTAAGGATGAAGACAATCCTTGTTGCGCAGCCAAGGTCGCTGCTCCTATTCTGAATGAATGGGCAAAAATATTATGGTCTTGATAGCCTAACATACGTACACTTTTCTTTAAAATTGCGTTAAATTTAAATCTAGTAAGGGGAGAATGGTCCCGATGTATGAATAAAGGACCATTCATCTTTGGCCTACTGTTTAACCAATTTTGCATGACCATAATAGGGCATAATCGGGTGTTATGTAAAGTTATCCAATGACCTTTTTGTAGTTGATCTTCTTTTTACTTTTGTATGTAAAGTTTTAAAACTATAATATCACAAACCAAATCGGAAATACTAATTGGTGATGTACTGTGTTTATTCACAGCTGTGAATTCGCTGATCCGGAGAGCAGCAAAGAAGGCCAAAAGAAAAACAGATTGGAAAAGCAGAGATTCTAGATCCGAAGAACATATTGAGGGTAAAATGTCATATAATTGTAATAAAATGTTCTTGGATATTGGTCTGTTTTTTTCTTTCTTCACAGTACATCTATTCAGATCTTTTAAGGCCTGAATCAAAATGAAATAATTTTTTACTGGTTGAAGACCTAAAATTTTGAAAAAGAATGAGATACCGATAAACATTTTGTTTTCAGTATGTAAAGAGTTTTTATTTACCAGTAAATTATTGAAAAATTCGATTAAAGGTAAAGAATCATTGGACAACTTATAAAAAATGTTGAAGTCACAAAATGACATACATATTTTCCAAGCAGATGTGTAAGAAGACCATGTATTTGGGGAAATTGTTTTTCATATTAAGTCCTGCAGAACGCCTAAATTATTTTCCAAAGATGAGTCAGGCAGGGAGAGTTGTACGTTGCCGCTTCTGGCACTAGTTCTTTGAAGAGTGTGAGATTTTGACGAGATAAAGCATCTGCTATTAAGTTAGACTTTCCAGAAACAAATTTAGTTTTTAGGCAAATATTATTATTCAGACAAAACAAAACTAGCTTGTGAAGTAATAAAGTAACCAGGATAGATTTTGACGCAAGACAATTAATAGCGAAAACTACACCCATGTTATCTGATAATAACAGAATTCTTTTGTTAGCAAAATTCGACCTCCAAATATGCAAAGCCACTAAGACAGGAAACAGTTCAATAAAGACTATATTTTTTACTATACATGTATCCTTCCTTTTTTGAGGCCATATTTCCACAGACCAAAAAGGATTAAAAAACGCACCATAACCTATGGTTCCTGCTGCGTCTGTGTTCAATTGTAATGCGTCAGAATCTATGAATTCCTGCTGCCAGATTGTCTTGCCATTGAAATTAGATAGAAATAGCCATATATGTAAATCTTCTCTTAACTCTTTTGTTAATCTAATATGTGAGAAAGGTGAGGGAATGCCTTTTGTAGAATTATATAATCTTTTAGAAAAAACTCTACCATGGGTATGACCAGGGAAATAAAGTTTAAAGAACCCAATAATGATTGTAGTTCTTTTAAAGTGCATTTTCTTCTAGCCAATAGCATATTGCTAGAAATTTTGATGTTGTCTATTTTATTTTTTTAGGAATGCTGAATTCCATTTTGGAAGTATCAATAGTTATACCTAGACACATTAATTTGTTAGTTGGAAATACTGTTTTCTCTTCTACTAATGGGATATTGAAAATGTTAGTTATTTAGAAAAAAATTGACAGTTGTTGGAATCTCCTCTTCCCATGAATAGGAAGTCGTCTAAGTAAGGTAATATACAGTACAGACCAAAAGTTTGGACACACCTTCTCATTCAAAGAGTTTTCTTTATTTTCATGACTATGAAGGCATCAAAACTATGAATTAACACATGTGGAATTATATACATAACAAACAAGTGTGAAACAACTGAAAATATGTCATATTCTAGGTTCTTCAAAGTAGCCACCTTTTGCTTTGATTACTGCTTTGCATACTCTTGGCATTCTCTTGATGAGCTTCAAGAGGTAGTCCCCTGAAATGGTCTTCCAACAGTCTTGAAGGAGTTCCCAGAGATGCTTAGCACTTGTTGGCCCTTTTGCCTTCACTCTGCGGTCCAGCTCACCCCAAACCATCTCGATTGGGTTCAGGTCCGGTGACTGTGGAGGCCAGGTCATCTGGCGCAGCACCCCATCACTCTCCTTCATGGTCAAATAGCCCTTACTTTCAAAGTTTTCACAATTTTTCGGCTGACTGACCTTCATTTCTTAAAGTAATGATGGCCACTCGTTTTTCTTTACTTAGCTGCTTTTTTCTTGCCATAATACCAATTCTAACAGTCTATTCAGTAGGACTATCAGCTGTGTATCCACCTGACTTCTCCTCAACGCAACTGATAGTCCCAACCCCATTTATAAGGCAAGAAATCCCACTTATTAAACCTGACAGGGCACACCTATGAAGTGAAAACCATTTCAGGGGACTACCTCTTGAAGCTCATCAAGAGAATGCCAAGAGTGTGCAAAGCAGTAATCAAAGCAAAAGGTGGCTACTTTGAAGAACCTAGAATATAACATATTTTCAGTTGTTTCACACTTGTTTGTTATGTATATAATTCCACATGTGTTAATTCATAGTTTTGATACCTTCAGTGTGAATCTACAATTTTCATAGTCATGAAAATAAAGAAAACTCTTTGAATGAGAAGGTGTGTCCAAACTTTTGGTCTGTACTGTATGTCCGTCTATATGAAATTGTTCAATAACCCATTGTAGAAAAGATAAGAAGGCTTCAAAGTGAAAACATGAGAGGGTAAAACCCATTGGTAGAGTCTTGTCAAAGAAATATTGGCCCTCAAATTGAAATCCAAGTGAATTAAATCCTTTAGGGTGAATAGAAAGAAGTCTGAATGCAGATTTAATATCTGTTTTGGCTAGGGAGCCTTCTTGCCCAATTCCCTTAATTTGACAATGGCCATATCAAATAATAAATAAGAAACAGAAGCGAGAGTTTTATCTATTTCATCATTTAATGACTGGTCCTTGGGGAAGAAAAGGTTGTGAATTAAACGGAAAGAGTTAGTTTCTTTTTTAGGGACTAGTCCTAAAGGGGACAAACAAAAATGTTGAAAAGGAGGGGAAGAGAACGGGCCAGCAATACGGCCTAACTAAATAAAAAAAATATTATAATTATTTAACTATGGATGGATATAATTTAACAGATTTGAGGTTCTCCACCAAGGAACACCCAGTCCCCGAAAATTCAGGGACATAGAACCAGATAATAATAACCTAGCCATCGCTTTGTTTGGATAGCAATTTAACCAGGGGGTTAACTTTATTAGTTTCACTGGAGTTGCTGCTTTTTCCTTGAGTATCTTTTGAAGTTGAGGCCCTAGCTGAACCAAGCTTCTTGAAACACTTGAAGATTGGATGGCCTCCGCCGCAAAAGGAACATTCGTGCCTATATTTGCAATTTGCGTTCCATCTGCATATGTTTTCATAAATGCAAAGCATACGCTCTCTTGTTGTTACTATGTGGGCGAAAATTAGTATTCTTTTGTGGTAACATTAGATTTAGCCATAGTCCAACGTCCTTGGACCTTCATTGCATATTAGGGTAAACTGACAGTTTCTGACTGAAAGATTTATCATAGGAATTCCAAGCCAATCCACCGAAACTTTGATAGGCTTCCAAAATTGAATCCATGTGATAAAATAATCCACAGCAGAACTCTGGTTTACGTTCACACATCACTGCCTCATAAACAGTGAAAGCCTGTAACCAATTAAAATTAGATTAGTTTTTTGTGTTTTTTGTTTCCAGATCCTTATTGTCCTTTAATTCAGTTTTATTACCGTGAGATGGGTGTAGGGAACATAAATCAATATATTCCCTGTTCCATATTTTTTTTTTTTTTACTATGAATGACAGGTGATATCCGAGAGGTAAAATATGACAAATCAAAGCCTCTTTAAGGCAGGATTGATGTATACCCTCTAAATTATTTGTTTGAGGGTTAAAAACAGAGACAAGATCTTATTTATGCCTATAAATCTGTCATTGCCTGATTGAGGATTGACAGATGTCTTATCCACCCAGACCTGAGTTAAGGAGTGAGAATCCTCCTTATTTATGTTTGATAACAACTTTAAAAACTCATTAAGTAAATATAATTTATCATCACTCTGTGGTATTTAGTTAATAAAATTGTGCAGCATCTGTGTGCCAACCTGACTGTTTTGACCGTTAATCTCACCCTTGTTAATAGGTCCAACTGTAGAATACTCAAGGGAAGGATACAGAAGCTCTGTATCACCTGCTTTCTGAACCGAAGGGGTAATAGGTGAGTGTCTTCTTTTCTTTTCATGTTTTTTCATTTTTTTTTCAGAGGAGGTGAAGGAGAGAAGGTCTTTGGTTCCCGGCGACTCCGTTTTGAAGGTAAGTTTTTCTACGGGCTGTCACTGTGCATGTGCGTGCCAGTGACGTCTGAGATATCGATCCTCTCTGGGCTAGTGCTCGGGGCTGTGCTAAAGACCTGAGAAGAAGATCCTGGAGCTTCATCAGAAAAGGTAAGTGCATCGGATAAGCATTTTTGTAGCCAGGTGACTCCTCCTTTAGATTCAGCTTTGTAGATGAGTTGCTTGAGAAGTTCTTCTATAGATAAGTATGACATAGGTCCTGTCTGTTTGTTGTCCAGTGCCGTTAATGCGCACTGACCTTTATCTCCTTTTATTTCAGGTTCCTGGAACGTCTGTTGAAGAGAAGGACCAATCACCATTCTTCAAGGGCACCTGCAACTTTTACCAGACGTCATTCGCCAATGACTTCACCAATCAAATCCTCTTTCCAGGTAAGAAATCAATAACTTTATTAAACACCACATACACCTATACAATGAACACCATCATGTGTTCCCTTCATTGTATACACACTTCCGGGCCCATACATTGACGTTATAGAGGAGAATGCAGGACCTTACAAGATATCTGGTCATACATACAAAAGGGGTCAGGGAGACACTCAGAGACTGCAATAGACTTTTTTTTTTTTTTAAAGGAGAAATGTAGAACAACCAGGGGAAGTGGCTAAGCTTAAAAAGGTGAAATAAGTCCCTTTCATTTGTTGGAGACCTTCTGAAAGTCAAGATTCACATTTAAAACTGTGTTAAAGGAAAATAACCTATTGTTTAAACATTTTTTTTAGAATGATTGGTGATTTTTTTTTCCATGTCACTATCTACTACTTTTTTCTTCCCTTTATGATCCAGGCCTGCAGATAGCCCATATATGTGGTAAAAATCTAAATTAACAGAAAGAACTGCTCATGTATTTCTAGCACATGTGCTTCCTACCATAACTACAACATAACCTTCCCCAAGAGCTTCTGATCATTTTCTTATTAAAATAAAAAGTAATTGCCCCAATTTTCTTGTATACTCCATTAATTTACTCTAGCCTGTGGTCTACTTAAAGGTTTTCCTTGAATCAGGTCATCACGGTATGCACACAAAAGCAATTACGTTTTATCACCTGCACCCAGTGTCCGTATGGTGCCATTTCATTAGCTGAACTTTGTCCAAACTCATTTGGTTGGAAATATGTTCTAGACTATCCTATACTAAACTATAGTCATTGCGCTGTCTCTTGTGGTGAGTGATAGGCTGCCCACGAGCATCATGTACTGTAGATGCCCACCAGTTGTCCTAGTTTCCTTACCTAGTATTAACTTACACTTGTAATTAACCCGAATTAGAGGCCAAGTGAGAATAGGACCAATCAACAATCTACTTACATTAGATATAATGAGCATGGGACAGAATTTAGAATGAATGTGATTGATCATATTGATGTCACAGCTTTCAGTTGCAAGTTATGGAGGATTTTGGGAGGAAAGAAATGACAATAACAGCACATCAAGGGGAATTATTAATAGTTTTTTTTCTGCCAAAGTTCCAAAGTTTGGGTCTGACTGTCTCTCTAGTGACCTATAAGAGATAGTTTTCGTTCTTCCTGGAGGAGAGCAATGTTGCATACATTCTTCCATGGAGCATTGTCCAGCCTATAAGACTCTCTATATACCAACTTGGCGGGCTACACAAGGAAAGACATTAATCTCTCAGACCCTTGGAGTGTGTCAAGACGAGCAGAGCAATTCATGTTCTCTAAAAGAAAAACTGATGATTGGGCCCTATAAAGATATATTATAAAATTAAACCATGTTAGAAATTAAGTTATCTGATATAAAAACATTTTAAACTACCCTATTAAAGAATTCACAGATGGAGATCCTATGCTTAGGATACCCATCTCTTAGCTAGAGCAGAGAACAGCTAGGAAGAGCATCTTGACCCAGCATGTCCATGCAAGACACAGGGAGTCAGGGGCGGATTGAGTGCACCATAGGCCCGGGGCTGTTTCCCGAACTTGGGCCCCTTTCCTCTATTTATCAATGACCCTGCCCCCCATTCTGTGTTCTGCCCCATAATTATTTCTATTTAAAGTAAATATTTACAGATAACGACATCATCAAAATGGTGGATTATTGATACTTCTCCCCAGCCCTGCACATCAAGTGTTTGAATATCAAAATGGTGGATTGCTGTATCATACAGGGATTAATGATCCACCATTTTGATGTTCAAAAACTTGGTGTACTAGGCTGGGCACCTGTAAGGAGAAGGATCAATAGTAATCCACCATTTTGATATGCAAACACTTGGTGCATGATTAATAATCCATTTTGATGGTCAAACACACTTGGTGTGATGGGCAGTGGCACCTGTGGAAAGAGGTGAAAAGAAAGGCAGAGCAGCAGTGGCAGAGAGACTGAGGCCAGCACCCGCCATTTCAGTCAGATTAGAGCCAAAGCTGCAGAGTGGCTGTAATCTGACTAAAATGGCTGCTGTTGGCTTTAGTGAGTTTCTCTGGCACTGCTTCTCTGGTTGAGTGCTTCTATAACACTCACACACTGCCCTGCCACCCAGCATTAACATTCATTCAAAATGACTATGGAGCTTTGGCTGCTCTGCTCACTGGCTGCTGCTGGAAGTTGGAGGTTGCACAGACCCAGCCCGCAGTCTGATGAAGCTGACTGGCTCTGAGAAGAGAGGGGTCGGCATTAGTGAGGTCATCACAGATGGGGTGGGCATGTCAGCAGCTGGCGGGGATAAGCAGCTTCGCCTTCTGTGCTGGAGGAGCTGCAGTGACTGAGTCACATGCCTGCTCCGAGTCCTCACTCTTCCTAGATTCCACCGCTAACGGGGCGGGGACCGGCTGTTGCTGCAGCAGGCAGTGCGTAACTGAAGCGTGCGCGCTGCACAACTGAGTGTGCTGCTGCTGCAGAGTATTGAAGTGGTTTTGCTATCTCAGACAATGGGGGCATATCGCTAGGATATGCCCCCATTGTCTAATAGGTGCAGGTACCACCTCTGGGACACACATCTACAACGAGAACGGAGCGGTAAAATGAACGGAGGGCGCACTGCGCGTGTGCAGCTGCCCTCCATTTATTTCTATGGGGCCGTTGAAAAATAGGCGAGCGCTGGCTCGGCTATTTCCGTCTACCCCATAGAAATCAATGGAAGCAGGGGCCGCGCTTGCGCAGTGCACTCCCATTCACTTGTATGGGAGCAGCGGGGAGCAGCGATTGGTGGTGGACGGACCCTGGGAAACCCGGGGTCCTCCAGCCACAGCTCTCCCCACTCCGTTCTCCTTGTAGGTGCGGGTCCCACCGCTCCGTTCTCATTGTAGGAGTTGGTCCCAGAGGTGGGACCGCACCTATCAGACAATGGGGGCATATCCTAGCGATATGGTCCCATTGTATGTGATGGGAATAACCGTTTAACATAATAATTAATGTTCTTAAACTTTGTAGTGGCGCAATTATGTGGTGCCCCTATTATAATCCGCCACTGAATGGAGTCCATGGTTGGAGAACCCTTCTAACAAAAAGGATTGTCCAAAGTGGACAGACCCTTTCACTAATGACCACCTAATTTATCAACATAGCTGAAAGCCAGAGACATAATTGCATAAAAAGAAAAGTTAGACAAGGACATTTTTAGAATCCTGTACTAAACTAAGTCTATATTGGGGTAATGCAGCATAAGAAATTACAGAAATTACATTTGCAGATACCTCCAGGTCAGGGTTAATGCACTTTTCTGTATAAAATATTAGCAATTTCACAAGAACTAGTCCCCGCCATAAGCTTCAAGCTCCGGAAAGCACAGACTAGTGGCACCTGCACTGTGCTATGAATTATGAGGCTGCAGAAGAAGATGAGTCCTGCTATTATCATGAAAATGCAGTAAAGCAGAGTGGAGAGTGAATATTGTCACTTGCCATTCTGGAAAATAACATCCATAAGGTCACATGGCAGGAGAGGAGAGGGACAGATGGCCTTGCTAAGATCTGCCTCCCTCCCCACCGTATACGGAAGCCATCACTAATAATGTACAATGAAGAGAGGGAGAGCAGACAGTAATGCAGCAGAGTGTTCTCAGTGCAGGTGGATGATTTATAGTTAAGGTGACCAGATCTTCTCTGTAATGCAGAATGCTGCAGCCCTTAAACAGGAAATGTCTCTGCAATAAAGCAGCAGCTTCTATGTAGAATTACAGTATGAAGGCTTACTATACACATTTATGGGAAATTCTCTGCAAAATACAGGTGATGCTATCAATCTGGACTTTTTAGTATTGCATTCGGAAGTGAGAGGGAAGTTCTACATTTGGGCATTTTTGACCATAATATGGAGCATAAAGTATTATTTGGAAGCCCTTGTAGTAGGGGAAATTAGCAGCAAGTGGGACAACTGAGGTTCTGCTAACAACAGGCATGTGTACAGAGTTCTGAATAAAGCAAGTGCAGCGTCCCACTACTACGGTAGCAGGAAAGATCTTATGGGTTTAAAATGTGCATTTATGTGGTTTCTTGCATTCCATGTATTTATGGTGCACAAGGAGTTAATAGGCTGTAAAAACCATCACTAGGTGGAGCTGGGTCGCTCTTCCCATAGGGAGGAGTTTAGATTAAGAGCAGAGCATTCAGTGTAGAGACAGTGGATGTCTAGACAGTGAAGTGTGCAAATAAAGAAAAGCAGCTAAAATGGAGAAAAAAGCCACATATATTGAAAAAGTATTCCAGTGTTAAGAGAGGGTGAGTGTAGAAGCTATGTGGAGATGAACTGATTAAAGAGAAGCTTATAGGCTTCGCAGCTAACCTGTTCAAGGGTTTCAAGTCTTCTAACGCCTCAACAGACTTAAAAAGGCAGAACCTGAATATGCCCACTACACTACATCCCCCAGTGGAAACCTGTAGTACCATTAAAGGGGTTCTCCGGGCTTTTAATATTGATGACCTATCCTCAGGATAGTTACATAGTTAATACGGTTGAAAATAAGACATACGTCCATCTGTCACGATGCGGTGTTCTGGGAAGCGGGGACGGCCAGGGCGCGCTCGGGTCATCAGCGCCCCGGCGTCACTCGTTCCCATGACAACCGCAATAGGGCTGAGCGCCAGGCTGATCACTCGGCACTCGGCTGCATCAGAACTCAGGAGTCATGTGACGCTGGCCACATCACATGACTCCACCAGCTCTCTATTTAGGCTACTTTCACACTAGCGTTGTTTAAATCCGGCGTTCAATTCCGACACCGGAACTGCCCGCCGGATCCGGAAAAACGTGTGAAAACTGATTACATTTGAATCCTGATCAGGATTTTCATCACAATGAAAAAATGCATTGGAAAAAACGGATCCGCCATTTATGGACTTTAACTTTTTTTTCACATTTTTCGGGTTTAACATGCAAAAGCCGGATCCAGTTTGACTGAACACACGGCGCCGGATACGGCGTTAATGCAAGTCAATGCGAAAAAGGCCGGATCCGGCGTTCGGTCAAAGTGTTCAGAAAAATACAACATGCTACGGTTTTCTGAAAAGCCTGATCAGTCAAAAAGTCTGAACTGAAGATATCCTGATGCATCCTGAACGGATTACTCTCCATTCAGAGTGCATTAGGATAAAACTGATCAGTTCTTTTCCGGATTTGAGCCCCTAGGACGGAACTCAGCGCCGGAAAATAAAAACGCTAGTGTGAAAGTACCATTAAACGGGCAATCTGCTGGCCACAGATTGCCTGTTATTGAGGTCCTTCCTGCATGATACTCACCTGGTTTGTTTGTTCCGACTTGGCTTCCGATTTCCCGTCCTTCTCATCCTCTGGTCTTGGCGTGCTCTCCTGGTTTGACTTCGGCTTGTCCTGACGATTCTCTGCTTGCTCCTCCGGTGCCTTTTCTGCTCTCTTAGTTTTGACGCGGCTTGTTTGACCTTTCTGTTTATTTGTTGTTTGTCTTCCCTGCACTATCCTAGCTAAGGGTTTGTCGACCAGTTGTCCCTTGTCGCTAGGACTTGCGAGGCAAGTAGGCAGGGACAGGGGTGAGGGTGGAGTTCAGTGGTCACTACCCCACCCCCTGTGTGTGTGACACCATTAAGTTTAACCAAGGAATAAGTGGGGATGCAAATTCCAGAAGGAAATGAGATAGGATAGGTCATCAATCTCAGATCGGCAGGGGTCCGACACCTGGGACTCCCGACCGATCAGCTGTATGAAGAGATGGCGAGCGCAGTGTGCACGTGCAGTCTCCTCCCTTCTCTCTTTCTGCTCAACGCTGCTTTGCCATAGACATAGGAGCAGCAGGAGCAAGAAGAGAGACGGGAGACGGCACATGCACACTGCACGCGCTGTCTACTCATACAGTTGATCAGATTGGGGTGCCGGGTGTCGGACCCCCGCTGATCTGAGATTGATGAAATATCCTGAGGATAGGTCATCAATATTAAAAGCCTGGAGAACCCCTTTAATTGTGAGTAGAACAACCAGTCTGGCATTGAGTGCTGCTCTCTGGTTGCATAGTGAAAGAGAAATGTTGCACCCCTTTTTCTGGTTGCCTTTGTGTGGGATACAGAAGTGCAGTGTGAGGAAAATTGCTCTGAAGAAACATTTTGGCCTATTGACTATGTTTGTAGCCTTTAACTGCTTGAACTGCTGAAATTGCATATTGAGTAAAAACTGCCAGTCCATGCATCCCGAGAACTGTAACTGATGTGCTTAAACTTGATTCTTCAGTAAAGAACTGTTTTATTGCTAAAACTGCCTCATCATTGCCTCCAACGCTGCAGGGGACCCTGCCTTGCACCTAACAACTCATCACTATTAAGAGCACTCTGAACCTCCATCAGACAGGAGAAACTTCAGACCAAGGTGTGTCCCGAAGGGAAGAAAGGTGCGCCCTTCTCATCACTGCAGCGCACAGGGGAGCATCAGAGTGAGCAACAACAAACGCCAGCATCACTCCTATCCTCTCCTTTCCCCCTCTCCTGGGCTCGCTGCACATTTGCAGTGTACTCAAGTTGTGCGTAGTAGGTGTTTCTGGGTGTAGTAGTGCAATATACACTAACCTGGTACAGCTGACTCTCTGCAAGGGCAGGTATAGGTAGGAATAGTTCGTGACGCCAGTGCCAAGTAAACGGTGGCACGCCGTTTGCGGATGCAGGAAATAATTTGAGGAAACGCGGTGTTAAACAGAACTTCAACTTTAGTAGGTTGCAGGCAGAGACAATATTGGAAACGCAGTTCCTCAGCATACAGTCGATTTTGCAATTCGGTCGATGCAGGCAATTCAGTACAGCAGGGTAATTACAGAGTGTAAAACACAGGATTCGCAGCACAGGAGCTAGCACTCTAATTCTGTCTGATCCTGGAATATAGCAATTCTTCACCAAGGCCCATTAACCTAAGTCTGGCTTTATATCCTTGATTATGGCTTTCATAAGTACCTCCTCTGTTTCTCTCAGTACCTCTGGCTCCTCTGATATTTGCCTCAGTCTCTCCTAGCTTCTGAATGGTTCCTCAGGCTAAGGTATTCCTGCTTCTGCATGTAGGAATTCAGGAGGGAATCTTCTCCTGAACAGCAGGCTTCAGGCCTGGACTTGTCTCAGACATTGTCTAAACTCCAACTGTAGATTACAGACACTAGACTCCGTCTGTCTTGCACTTCACTGTCTGGCCTTATATAAGCTAGGGCTCCCTAGCTCCCTCTATGGACTAGAAGTTGTAATTACACCCCTAGCAGGCCTGCACATGCAAGTTTCAATGACAGGGAAATACACACATTACATTACATTCTATAAAACTGACATACAACAACTTTCCATAATTAAGGAGGGACGACAGCACACCAAGTGACCTTTGGTAGTAACGGGTATTACAACTCCCGTATACTACACATTCATGCTGGGATTTGAGTTACTACTCAACAGCATAGAAGCATAAGTAACATGTTGGCGGTCATTTCAAATTTTCTTGCTTTTGGAGTGGTAAGAACATCTTTTACCTCAGAGTCTGGACAAAGGCTGAAGGACACAGCTCACATTTTATTTGGGATGGCTACTGGAAGTTATATTGGATCTAGGAGCTACTAAGACTAATCTGGACCCTTGGCATTAAATTGCATTGTCTGCTTACCAGTCACTATAGCCATGATATATGCACCAGCCACTTATTCCTTACAAGCATATGTGGAGGAGTATTTGCAGTAAGCCAGATTGGAATAATGCACTCTGACGCTATAATATGCAATGACTGGGTCAGGTGTAAATGATAGTTAATGGTTTTGTTCGTGACGCCAATTGCAGCGTGCGCAGGGGACAGTCACAGGGCCCTTTAAGGTGTTGCAATTCACGTTCCAGGTTAGGAATGCCAGAGTGTGCATAATGTCTCTGTGTGGCAATAGTAATAGTGTCAACGGTGTCTCCTACCTTGGTACGGCTGGACTCCTGAATCCTGGCTCACTTGCAATAAAATGAGTGTTGCTAATAGCAGTAATTGAGGAACTTGGTAGCAATAATTGAGACCCAGACTTGGAATATAGTTCAAACTGGTCTTTACTTGTTGCAGCATTAATCCACATGAGATACAGCAATAGTCTGAAGTCCCAGCAGGTATTGGCAATATGTGGCAGGGATCTGTCTTCTGCTTCTATCATGTGCCTGGAGCTCTTTTGCAGGATAAGTCCTCTGCTTGTGGCTCTGTAATGTGACAGGAATTACTATCTTCTGCTGTATTGGGGACTGACTAGCTGAGGAGGAATTTGGCTTCTTCTGGTCTCTGGACGTTACTCCCAGTTGTGCTCACAGGGTATGCTTCTTCCTGGAGTTCTGGAGATGGCTGCTTGCTTGTCACCAGCTGAGGCTGAAGGGCTCAGACTGGGAATGATGATCTTTTGTCTCAGCTGAGACAAGATCTTGGCTTGTATCCCTAGAACTGGGAGCTCCTACTCGCACAGCCTTCCCCTAGCTGGGGTGGCTGGCACACTAACTGAACTTCCTTCCCTCCCCATGAGGCAGGACATGGGCGAGCCCACTCTGCTCAAAGAGGGGGAGCTGAACTGGAATATACTATTCCACTCTAGAAACACTAAACTGAAGCTAAGTCTCTGGTAACACATTGCTGCCACCTGCTGGTGAACATGAAAATTACAGAAAAGTATATTTAACAAGGATTCCAATGCACATTTGTGAGAAAATTAGATAAAATCACATTAGATGACCGTACATATACACTTTACAAGATGTAGCGGGGTAAAAGAGTTTTGTAACAAAACTCTGGGATGTTACATTCCCCCTTACTTCGAGTTAAGCCAACACCAAAGAAAGCATGGGGGTGTCTTTACTCCGTAATCCCACCATTATGTAATGGAATGCCCGCAAATGAAAGGGTGGCTTTATCCTGTATTCCCTTCCTACACCAAAGTCTGAAAAATATGGCTTATAGCACAATCACTATGGTGACTATGGGGTAGCTAAATTGTGGCTCTAAGGTTTGAGGTACCATACCTTAGGCAAAGGCTCAGAAGGGGAGGTATTTAGCGTCTCCATTCACTTCTGGCAATGTCACAGAAGGAGGGTAGTCTAATCCCATGGAACTCCTGGAAGTAACACACTCAGATTGGGTCACTGTCACTAGTAGAGTACCTCAGGGGTCAGTATTGGGCCCTATTCTCTTCAATATATTTATTAATGATCTTGTAGAAGGCTTGCATAGTAAAGTATCAATTTTCGCAGATGACACTAAACTCTATAAAGTAATTAACACTGAAGAGGACAGTATACTGCTACAGATGGATCTGGATAGATTGGAGGCTTGGGCAGATAAGTGGCAGATGAGGTTTAACACTGACAAATGTAAAGTTATGCACATGGGAAGGAATAATGCAAGTCACCCGTACATACTAAATGGTAAAACACTCGGTAACACTGACATGGAAAAGGACCTAGGAATTTTAATAAACAGCAAACTAAGCTGCAAAAACCAGTGTTAGGCAGCTGCTGCCAAGGCCAATAAGATAATGGGTTGCATCAAAAGGGGCATAGATGCTCGTGATAAGAACATAGTCCTACCACTTTACAAATCGCTAGTCAGACCACACATGGAGTACAGTGTACAGTTCTGGTCTCCTGTAAACAAGGCAGACATAGCAGAGCTGGAGAGGGTCCAGAGGAGGGCAACTAAAGTAATAACTGGAATGGGGCAACTACAGTACCCTGAAAGATTATCAAAATTAGGGTTATTCAAATTAGAAAAAAGACGACTGAGGGGAGATCTAATTAATATGTATAAATATATCAGGGGTCAGTACAGAGATCTATCCCATCATCTATTTATCCCCAGAACTGTGACTGTGACGAGGGGACATCCTCTGCGTCTAGAGGAAAGAAGGTTTGTACACAAACATAGAAGAGGATTCTTTACGGTAAGAGCAGTGAGACTATGGAACTCTCTGCCTGAGGAGGTGGTGATGGGGAGTACAATAAAGGAATTCAAGAGGGGCCCTGGATGTATTTCTGGAGCGTAATAATATTACAGTCTATAGCTACTAGAGAGGGGCCGTTGATCCAGGGAGATATTCTGATTGCCTGATTGGAGTTGGGAAGGAATTTTTATTCCCCTAAAGTAAGGAAAATTGGCTTCTACCTCACAGGGTTTTTGTTTGCCTACCTCTGGATAAACTTGCAGGATAACAGGCCGAACTGGATGGACAAATGTCTTTTTTCGGCCTTATGTACTATGTTACTATGTTACTTACCTCAGGATGGGAGCAATCCTGAACATATAACAAATGGGAAGGAGGGGTCTATGACTTCTAACCATTCTCGAAGCAGCGGGGTTACCCGTGTAGTTACTGGACCTGCCGGGACGTACCACTTAGTCCTACCTAGGTACCTAGGATATATAACGCCAGATGTAGGCCATTAGTATTAAGCGTCCGCATGAAGGCAGTCCGTATAAAGAGAGAAGAGAACGTGAGCTGTCAGATAAGGCATACTGAGTAAGTTGCAAAAAAATTTTTGTTAAGTGCAATGTTAAGTGCAATTGTCATAATAAGTGCAGGAAGATCACATTGCAGCACCTGAAAGAGAATACACACAATGGGCATGTTATACTTAAACGTTACATAACATGTAAACAATTAGGCAAAATTATAGGGCAATTATATCACATTGAAATCACAAAGAGCTCAGGTATCGTTTGAGTCTTTTCTTTGGGTGCAAGCTTTTAACGTTGCAGTAAACATTGTTAGAAAATAGTGCAATTTTTTATTCATGCAAGAGTATGCTCAAAAATAACTTGAGTCCTTTGACTTGAAGTGCTTGACGTTGAATCCTCTGGAAACAGGTAAAAGTCAATTATAATCCACAGGAATAAAAGTTAATTGTAATCCAAAGGAGGTATAAAATAGCAGCTTAAGAACCATAGTTCCAAAAGGTTATCAAGTAACCTGAGAAAGGTGGTAAAACAATGAACTTGGACATGAGGGGTTAAATGATGATGGGGGGGGTCCTTACAATACATGACCATCAGGGTGAGGACAAACTAGGACAACCTGAAAATAAAACGTTAAAACACAATGCCAACAGGTCCTCACCCGTCAGTAACAGTCCACTATGTGGTTCCCATTAGTCCTTATTTGTTAAAGAGGATGCATTTTTAGAGAAGGACATCCATGTCCTCCTCGCTGCTTGAGCTACTGAAGCGCATCAGGGGGCGCTCTTGCCTCTGGTAGCTCTAGTTGCAGCAGTAGTGGTACGCCACTGACCTCTGGTGGTGGCTGTAGGTACTGGCTGTGCAGACAGCCTGGAGAAAGCAGCTGTAACCTGCTGCAAGCCGGGATCCCTAGCCGGCGCAGAGGCGGTTAAAACCTTCGGCTGAAGGGGTTCTGGAAAGCTACTTGCAGGTGCCTGGGGCAGCTTCCAAGGAAGAACGTATGGCTGCACTCTAGGATTAAATGTCAGCACAGAGTTATTTATTTGGCCCACCCGCAGTGTTGGTGGTGCGGCCAGGTCAGGGATGAGAGGTTCAGGTTCTGGCTGGGGCTGTTCCATGAAACGTAGTCTGCCATCCTGAGTTTCTTGAAGGCATCTCACTTTCCCTGCAGAGCCTGGGTCTTCCCGCCAGGTCTCTGGGGTGACTGCAGGGGTTAATGGTTTAGCCAGCAGGGTCACACCGGCAGCAAAGGGGACTTGGACTGAGCACATAGGGGTGTATTCTACCTGGTCCGCTGCGTACAGGTTGTGACGGGCCTGTGGTAGGTAAAGGCGCTTGACAGAGTGGCGGCCCACAAAGATCTCTGAACCAGAGTGGCTATCTTGCAGGAACCCCACTCCTCTCTCGACTGAAAACCAGAGCACAGTCCCAGTGCGCCTGGCCAATTTGGGGTCTCCTGGCTGGGGGTCGTCTACTACTTGCTTCACCCACTCTTCTATGGCGGATTTGTACTCCCAAGCCGTCTGGGCATAAGCGGTGATCTCCTAAGGGACCTCGGGGTTAAGACATCCCGGTTTGGTAGTAGTAGCACTGGGCGGCAGAGTGGAAATTCCGGCTGCCTCCGCCGCACCAGTAGGTGTCCTTGGCGGAGCAGGCCTAGGCCTGTTAGAGTTATTGGGACCCACAGGGAGCGGGTGCAGGGGCGGCTACGGACCGGGCCTGGGCCTCAGGGAGCGTGTCTGCTCCTACCTGATGTCGCAGCCGGGGCGGCCGGGGCGGCCGGTTCCCTTGCCTCTTGGTAGTCATCGCAGGCTTTGGGTGCCGTCCGCGGTGCAGGCTGGTCCAAAGCCTGGGCGACTGTATCAGCGGCGTCCTCCGCGGGAGCAGGCTCAGCGTCGGCGGCCATCTTGGGGGACGTCTCGTCTTCAACGCTGTCCTCCGTAGTGGCGGAATGATCCACTGCCTCCGAGTTCTGGACTGGAGTCACGTCTTCTTCCGCGGGAGCAGAAAAAGCGGCCTTTTCTTCTTCGGCGCTGGTAGCAATCGGGGTTGCAGGCTCCGTAGCCACGGAGGGATCCACTGCCTCCGGGCTTGTGGCAAAGATGGACAGACAACTTCTCTTCACCAGTTGAGAAAGCTGAATCTCCGGTGGGTGGTTATCGTATACAGGCTCTCCTCCAATAACCATTTGGTTCCATCTTGGTGAAAGGGAGCGCCATCTTCCTTGGCTCCACTGTCGGGGTGCTTTCAGGAAGTGAGGGTGGAGCCCAGAGGGAGGAGACTTTACTCCCTTGGCTCACAATGCAAAGTTCTTGGTGGGCAGGTTTTAGATTTCCCGCTTCTGGGGGGGCGTATTCGGCATCTTCGCGCTCTTGACAGGGCGTTCCTGTGTTTTCCCACTTCTGGGCACGAAGAAGCAGCGCCATTTTGCGAATATGGCGAATTAACCCTTTGAGTGCTGGTGCGCACTTTTTAGTGCTCTCTGGCACATCAATAAAGCAATAAATTCAATTTTCATGGTTTTGCACAATCTGTAAATCTTGCAGTACTGTGAAACATGCAACTTGATCCAGTTAAGCACACAATTGGATCCAGTTCTGTTGGCACACAATTCAATTCGTATCCTGTTCCAGTGACGCCAAAATATGCAGTAAGCCGGATTGGAATAATGCACTCTGACGCTATAATATGCAATGACTGGGTCAGGTGTAAATGATAGTTAATAGTTTTGTTCGTGACGCCAATTGCAGTGTGCGCAGGGTACAGTCACAGGGCCCATTAAGGTGTTGCAACTCACGTACCAGGTTAGGAATGCCAGAGTGGCATAATGTCTCTGTCTTGCAATAATAATAGTGTCAACGGTGTCTCCTACCTTGGTACTGCTGGACTCCTGGATCCTGGCTCACTTGCAATAAAATGAGTGTTGCTAATAGCAGTAATTGAGGAACTTGGAAGCAATAATTGAGATCCAGACCTGGAATATAGTTCAAACTGGTCTTTACTTGTTGCAGCATTAATCCACATGAGATACAGCAATAGTCTGAAGTCCCAGCAGGTATTGGCAATATGTGGCAGGGATCTGTTATCTGCTTCTATCATGTGCCTGGAGCTCTCTTGCAGGATAAGTCCTCTGCTTGTGGCTCTGTAATGTGGCAGGAATTAATATCCTCTGCTCTTACTATCTTCTGCTGTATTGGGGACTGACTAGCTGAGGAGGAATTTGGCTTCTTCTGGTCTCTGGACGTTACTTCCAGTTGTGCTCACAGGGTATGCTTCTTCCTGGAGTTCTGGAGATGGCTGCTTGCTTGTCACCAGCTGAGGCTGAAGGGCTCAGACTGGGAATGATGATCTTTTGTCTCAGCTGAGACAAGATCTTGGCTTGGATCCCTAGAACTGGGAGCTCCTACTCGCACAGCCTTCCCCTAGCCGGGGTGGCTGGCACACTAGCTGAACTTCCTTCCCTCCCCATGAGGCAGGACAAGGGCGAGCCCACTCTGCTCAAAGAGGGGGTAGCTAAACTGGAATATACTATTCCAGTCTAGAAACACTAAACTGAAGCTAAGTCTCTGGTAACACATTGCTGCCACCTGCTGGTGAACATGAAAGTTACAGCAAAGTACAGGGTGGGCCATTTAAATGGATACACCTTAATAAAATGGGAATGGTTAGTGATATTAACTTCCTGTTTGTGGCACATTAGTATATGTGAGGGGGGAAACTTTTCAAGATGGGTGGTGACCATGGCGGCCATTTTGAAGTCGACCATTTTGAATCCAACTTTTGTTTTTTCATTTCATTTGCCACAATGTGGACGCATGAAATCTGTCTCTAATGAAGAAACATCAGTGGCTGTCCTAGCTTTATTCAGCAAGAGCCCACAGCGTAGCACTCGCCGCATGTCACTGGAGAGTGGCATCAGTCGAACATCCCTTCGGCGGATATTAGCTACTCACAAATGGCACCCTTACAAACTCCAGCTACTGCAGCATCTCAATGAGGATGACCCAGATCGGCACACTGAATTTGCAGAATGGGCAAAACAAAAATTGGAACAGGACCCTCAGTTTACGCAGAAGATTTTGTTCAGTGATGAGGCAAACTTTTATGTGAATGGTGAAGTTAACAAACAAAACCACCGCTATTGGTCTGACACTAACCCACATTGGATAGATCCCTCCAAGACTGTTGGAACAAAAAAATTGATGGTATGGTAATGTATATGGGGTACAAAGATATTGGGGCCCTTCTTCATCAATGGAAACCTCAAGGCCACTGGATATGCAAAATTGCTACATGATGATGTGTTTCCCTCTTTATGCACTGAAGCTGGCACGTTCCCTGAGTTTTTCCAGCAAGATGGTGCACCACCACATTATGGGTGTCAGGTCCGAGCATTCCTAGATGAACAGTTTCCTGGAAAGTGGATTGGTCGTCGTGGGCCAGTTGAATGGCCCCCAAGGTCTTCCGATCTGACCCCCTTAGACTTTTCTCTTTGGGGTCATCTGAAGGCAATTGTTTATGCTGTGAAGATACGAGATGTGCAGCACCTGAAACTACGGATACTGGAAGCCTGTGCTAGCATTTCTCCTGCGGTGTTGCTATCAGTGTGTGAAGAGTGGGAGAAGAGGGTTGCATTGACAATCGAACACAATGGGCAGCACATTGAACACATTTTATAAGTGGTCATAAACTTGTAAATTACTCATGAAAGAATAAAGTTACGTTAAAACCAAGCACACCATTGTTTTTCTTTGTGAAATTCCCAATAAATTTGATGTGTCACATGACCTTCTTCCTATTGAAAAAACAAAAGTTGGATTCAAAATGTCCGACTTCAAAATGGCCGCCATGGTCACCACCCATCTTGAAAAGTTTCCCCCCTCACATATACTAATGTGCCACAAACAGGAAGTTAATATCACCAACCATTCCCATTTTATTAAGGTGTATCCATATAAATGGCCCACCCTGTATATTTAACAAGGATTCCAATGCACATTTGTGAGAAAATTTGATAAAATCACATTAGATGACCGTACAAATACACTTAACAGGTTGTAGCGGGGTAAAAGAGTTTCGTAACATAACTCTGGGATGTTACACATTTTATTGTCCTAATTTCAATGGTAAAGAGCATAATGCTCAAGGGAAGTAAACCGGGCATACTGGCAGGGTTGATCATGCTGAGTGCAACGACCTCTCTCTTGCAGCAATCCATTGTGTAGTTTTTGAGAAATTCCTACTTTTACATTACTACCCTCTGCCACTCCCTCTCCTTCATTAAATGATAGGGCCAGGCATCCATACAGCTCAGACGCCTGGCCCTGAAATCTCATGCATGCACTGTTCAATCGGCACATGCGTGAGGGCTAGACATTAAAACAGTGATGCCTGGTCCTGTCAATCAGTGAGGGAGAGGGAATGGCAAAGGGTGAAAGGTGGTGGAGGTGAAGCTGTGCTCCTCTGAGCACGCTATTAGTATAAAAATAAAAGCATGAGTTTCTCAAACACTGCACAATGGATTGCTGCAAGAGAGGTGTTGTTGCACTCAGCATGATCAACCCCACAAGGAAGTACCAGTGGTTTACTAGGGTTGATCACATAGAAATTTGCTCTTTATCCCTTTCTGAACCTGTGCCGTACATGTATGGTAAAAGTCTAGTTTTTAAAGATTGCTCCCATTCTCGAGCACTGCTTGCAATCACTATGCTCTTATGGAGCCTTGCCACAGACAGGGCTCCATAGGAACATCGCTATGGAAGTCCTTCGATTCTTCAGAGGGCCCATGACCTGCCATAGCAACTTAGCAGCTCCCTTGATTGCCCGGGAACCATTTGGGCCCTGGGAGAGCGCCGCTCCCTGGGAAAGGCCTCTCAGGTCCTGTGGTCGCAAATGATCAACATGGCATCTGAGAGGTTACATTTCCATGAGGTGAGTTATTGCCAATCACAGACATTGACATTGCCTCCAGGTGTCTGCAGTGTATAATAGCAGACATGTGGAGGCTATGGCACTCGCTCCACTCCGGTAAAGCCTCTATCTTTAAAGACCCAACATGCACCATACATGTACAGTACGGCTCATGTCGGGAGGGGGTTAGAGGGGGTGTCCTAGTTCAGCCTTTCATAGCTGAGATGGGAATAACCCACAGTAAGTCTTGGCCGGCGGAGGCAGAGCAACAGCCAACACTCTGGTGTTACTATGACTTCCATAGCAGTAAATGGTGGTTATGGATTCACACTACTGCATCATTCACTAGAGGACTTGAGGACTCTTGTTCTCGTGGTCAATGGGGGTCCCAGCAGTTGGACCCCCAGAGATTATATGTTTATCGTCTATCTTGTGAATAGACAATAAATGTTATTCATGGGTCAGCCCTTTAAATTGACTTATAATAAGAAAAGTAACCCCCTTCACTCACAGAGCTTTAGACCCTCTCTAAAATAGTCTTATAAGAGTCAAGAAGAAGCAGTAACTTCAAGCTGTGACTTATTGGTGACTGATAACCTTGTGAGCCATTTTAATAAATGAGATTGTCCTTATAGTATGTCAAATCATGCAAAAATGTTGACATCATGTTAAATTGCCTTCTGAAGCTGTTTAATCACAGCCCTTCAGCCTGCTGGTTCTCTATGGAAGACGTCTTACTCTTATTAATATTTAGGGAGAGCGAGCAGCTCTTTAAATCAGCCTAAAATACAATAATCGCATTAACGCTGACGTCAGCAAAATATGGCAAGCGGCAGAGAAAGAAGTTGCTTATTTATCATGCTAATTGAGTGTTGGCGCAGGAGAAATTCTATTACCAGAGTTACAGGGTGAAAGTTCTCACGTACCTGAAAGGATTCCTGCGGGAAGAAAACTTGCAATGTATTCCTAATCTCAAGAGGGAAATTTTCATCTATTTTGCAATGCAGCACAGAGACAATGACTAAAAATGCATCTTTCATGGTTAAAGGGAACCCGTCATGCTGAAAGTGCAGTGCAATCTGCAGGCAACATGTTACACAGCAGGAGGAGCTGAGCAGGTTTATATATAGTTTTGTGGGAATACATTCTGAATAACTTGAATTTATTCATTTAAATTCCTGCTCCTTGTACTTTTAGGGGTCCAGTGGGCGGTCTTATGAGTGATTGATAGCTATCTCTGTATGTACAGATACAGGGAAGCCGGCCAGTATCTGGTGAGACCGCCCACTGGACTCCTAAGCGTTGAAGAGCAGAATAAATGTGCACGAATTGTCTCATTACAAAGTACAATGTCTTGCAAAAAACATACGGCATGTGAATGGAAAAATAAAAAAGTTATGGCTTTGTGAGGGCTGGGAGTGAAAAATGAAAATAAAAAAATGGAAAATAGTCTGGTCACTAAGTTGTTAACATTGTTTTAGTGATCAATGGGAATCCCAGCACTCGAAGCAACCAATTTAAACCTGTGATGTTCCACTGAGATATATCAAAAGTTTGTTCAAGTTCGGCTACACTTTAATTTCCTACTGTCAGTATCATGGGTAGGTGAAGTCACCCACCCTGTGCTTCCCTGACTGGGTCTCCTTTGGGTTCCTAGCTATAACTTCTTTTTGGCTGAGCATTTACAGCTACTGTAGGGCTTGTATGTAACTCACTTTCCCCTCATCAATGGAGATATCTAGCTGGACAGAAGACCCATCAAAGTCAGAAAATATATCTATAGATGAGAGAACTATTCAAAAATTTAATTTGGCTGCTTCGCCGAATTTTACAAATAAATTTGCTTCATGACGAATTACTTTGACATGAAGCACATTTCTTTGTAACAGGCATGGCCAACCTGTGGCTCTCCAGCTGTTGTAAAACTACAATTCCCACCATGCCCTGCTGTAGGCTGATAGCTGTTGGCAGTCTGGGCATGCTGGGAGTTGTAGTTTTGCAACATCTGGAGAGCCTCAGGTTGGCCATCCCTGCTTTGTAAGTAATGGATGCAATGACAGGCAGCTGTCATTGAACCCCCTCAGATGCCGCGTTCATAGCTGATCGCAGCATCTTAAATTGCTAATACAGTGTAAAATAAAAAAATGTAATTAATAAAATCATACTTATTTCATTCATTTGTTCGCGAAGAGCCGGCCGCCGCCATCTTGATTGAGGTTCTAGCATAAAATCTCGTGAGGCCCGACGTCGTCTGGCATGACGACATCGTAAGTCACCGCGCACTGGATTTCGTGCGAGATCTTCATACAAGATAGCGGAGGCCGGCTCTTTGGATTAGGTAAGTATGATTTTTTTGATTTTTTTACCACCAGTCAGGGAAAATCAATTCGCTATCACAAAGCTCGCGGAAATTTGGCTTTGCTGCGAATCAAATTTTCCCTTAAATTCTGATTCGTGGAGTTCGATTCGCTCATCCCTAAATATATCCATAAAACATAAAAATAGAATTCACGTTATATCCGTGTGTAGATCTTTTATAGGACCATAAATAGTCAGGAACCTCGGCATGCCTCTCCCACTGCAAATTCACTTCCTCCAATACATCATTCTATAAAGCAACAGTCCCGTCTCAGCAGGCAATATCTTATTTCTGCGTCTTGATTGAGTAGCAGCCATCGGAGGATTGTATAGGCTTATTAAGATATTAAAAAGATCCATATTAACATCACATCAGCGCGACTATGAGAAAGTACTGCAAGCCATAAACCCTCCTGCTGCAGCTGCCTTACAAATCCCAGCACAGAACTGAGGAGATTCATAATTACCTTTAATTTACTTTTTCCAAAAGTAAAGGGAGTAAACAGTGTTTAATTATAAATTTCCCACTCTGGGCAGTTGTAATTAATGAGTTGAGGAATCCTGCTTTTTCGCCTACATCAACCTTTCATTACTCGGAAGTACCTGGAGAACACTAGCACCAGAGAGCCAGTCATTTTCTATTAGCTGCTGAGCTGAAAGTTTCTACCTCCTGCATTAATCATTGAGTTGTACGAGCCAAGGAGTCAGTAATTAAATGTAGGGTGGGCCATGCATGAGGCGTACTTGTATAACTAACAAGTGGAATATGTCACCCTGAGATTGCAAGCTCTGCTGGAGAGGAATGTTCTTTCCCTTTACCACCACGCTGGTGGAATAAGAAGAGTTGAATAGAACTTGTTATACTCAGAAAACTTGATACTAATGGATACACAGTATTCTACATTGTAAGCTTTCAAAGGAAATCAATGGAAGCCGCAATGAATTTTATATAGGAAAATCCTTATACACAAAATGGAAATTGATTTAAAGCGGAAATTTGTAATTTTATTCTTCTGTGCTGAAAAACTTCTACTGGTACAGTGTATGGCATACAGTAATGTTGTCTAGTGTGGGCTTGTTATATTAGACAGTGACTCGGAATAAGGTTTCCTCAGGGAGAACCACTGATTGAAGAGATCGAGATCTGGAGGATATAACTAGAGATGAGAAAACTTTTGGAAAATTTGATTTGGCTGGTTTGCTGAAGTTTACCCAAAAATTCGCTTTTTGGCCAATTACCTAGTCACGAAGCGCATATTTTTTTGTAAGTAGCGAGTGCAATGACAGGGAGCTGCATCATTGTACAACTCAGATGCCGCATTCATACATGACGGCAGCATCTGATATAAATAACAGAGTGTAAAATGAATAGAAAAAAAAATGAGATCATACTTACCACCTCCATTTGCTCGCGATGGACCGGCCGCTGCCATCTTGCTTGAAGATCTTGTGTAAAATCTCACGCAGCCTGAGATGATGTCGTCACACCGGCCGGCGTGGTGATGTCGTACGTCACCATGCACGGGATTTCATCTGAGATCTTAAATCAAGATGGCGGCAACCGGCCCGTCACGAGCAAATGGAGGAGGTAAGTACAAGTGAAACTCGAAAAATTTTAATATCGTGCAAAAGTCCATTTATTTCAGTAAGGCCTCATGCACATGACCGTTGTGTGCATCCGTGGCCGTTGTTCCGTTTTCCGTGATTTTCTGCGGACCCATTGACTTTCAATGGGTCCGTTGAAAACTCGGAAAATGCACCGTTGTTCATCTGCGGCCGTGATCCGTGTTTCCTGTCCGTCAAAAAAATATGACCTGTCCTATTTTTTTGACGGACAACGGTTCACGGACCCATTCAAGTCAATGGGTCAGTGAAAAAACACGGATGCACACAAGATTGGCATCCGCGTCCGTGATCCGTGGCCGTAGGCTACTTTCACACAGACGGATCGCAGATCCGTCTGCATAAAAGCATTTTCAGAGCTGAGTTTTCACTTTGTGAAAACTCAGATCCGACAGTATATTCTAACACAGAGGCGTTCCCATAGTGATGGGGACGCTTCAAGTTAGAATATACTACGAACTGTGTACATGACTGCCCCCTGCTGCCTGGCAGCACCCGATCTCTTACAGGGGGCTGTGATCCGCACAATTAACCCCTCAGGTGCCGGACCTGAGGGGTTAATTGTGCGTATCATAGCCCCCTGTAAGAGATCAGGTGCTGCCAGGCAGGAGGGGGCACACCCCCCATCCTCCCCAGTTTTAAATTCATTGGTGGCCAGTGGGCCCTCCCTCCCCTGTATTACTGTACATTCATTGGTGGCCAGTGGGCCCCCCTCCCTCCCCTGTATTACTGTACATTCATTGGTGGCCAGTGGGCCCCCCCCTCCCTCCCCTGTATTACTGTACATTCATTGGTGGCCAGTGCGGCTCCCCCTCCCTCCTAATTAAAATTCCCCTCCATCATTGGTGGCAGCGGAGAGTTCCGATTGGAGCCCTAGTTTAATCGCTGGGACTCCGATCGGTAACCATGGCAACCAGGACGCTACTGCAGTCCTGGTTGCCATGGTTGCTTAGCAATTTTTAGAAGCATTATACTTACCTGCGATGTCTGTGACCGGCCGGGCGCTCCTCCTACTGGTAAGTGACAGGTCTATGCTATAAGCAATGCGCCGCACAGACCTTTCACTTACCAGTAGGAGGAGCGTCCGGCCGGTCACAGACAGCAAAGGTAAGTATAATGCTTCTAAAATTACTAAGTAACCATGGCAACCAGGACTGCAGTAGCGCCCTGGTTGCCATGGTTACCGATCGGAGTCCCAGCGATTAAACTGGGATTCCGATCGGAACTCTCCGCTGCCACCAATGATGGGGGGGAATTTTAATTAGGAGGGGGAGGGAGGGGGGGCTCACTGGCAACCAATGAATGTACTGTAATACAGAGGAGGGAGGGGGGGCCCATTGGCCACCAATGAATGTACAGTAATACAGGGGAGGGAGGGGGGGGCCCACTGGCCACCAATGAATGTACAGTAGTAATACAGGGGAGGGAGGGGGAGGCCCCCTGGCCACCAATGAATGTACAGTAATACAGGGGAGGGAGGGGGGGCCCACTGACCACCAATGAATGTACAGTAATACAGGGGAGGGAGGGGGGCCGCACTGGCCACCAATGAATGTACAGTAATACAGGGGAGGGAGGGGGGGGCCACTGGCCACCAATGAATGTACAGTAATACAGGGGAGGGAGGGGGGGGCCCACTGGCCACCAATGAATGTACAGTAATACAGGGGAGGGAGGGGAGCCGCACTGGCCACCAATGAATGTACAGTAATACAGGGGAGGGAGGGGGGCCGCACTGGCCACCAATGAATTTAAAACTGGGGAGGGAGGAGGGTGTGCCCCCTCCTGCCTGGCAGCACCTGATCTCTTACAGGGGGCTATGATACGCACAATTAACCCCTCAGGTCCGGCACCTGAGGGGTTAATTGTGCGGATCACAGCCCCCTGTAAGAGATCGAGTGCTGCCAGGCAGCAGTCATGTACACAGTTCGTAGGTTATTCTAACTTTAAGCGCCCCCATCACTATGGGAACGCCTCTGTGTTAGAATATACTGTCAGATCTGAGTTTCACAATCTAACTCATATCCGATGGTATATTCTAACATAGAGGCGTCCCCATGGTGATGGGGACGCTTCAAGTTAAAATATACCATCGGATTGGAGAAAACTCCGATCCGATGGTATAATAGGGACTCCTGACTTTACATTGAAAGTCAATGGGGGACGGATCCGTTTGCAATTGCACCATATTGTGTCAACGTCAAACGGATCCGTCCCCATTGACTTGCATTGTAAGTCAGGACGGATCCGTTTGGCTCCGCACGGCCAGGCGGACACCAAAAAGACTTTTTTCTTCATGTCCGTGGATCCTCCAAAAATCAAGGAAGACCCACGGAAGAAAAAAACGGACACGGATCACGGACCTACGGACCCCGTTTTTGAGGACCGGAAAAAAAAACGGTTGTGTGCATGAGGCCTAATGCAAATTAAATGGAATTGCATTAATGCAGCTTAAAATTTGAATTTTGTGAAAAGGTTCAATATTCTAGGCTCAAAGTGTCACACTCTAGTCAGCTAATTAATCCATACCTCCTGAGCAAAGGGGACCTCAAAATTGTGACTTTGGGGTTTCATAAGCTGTCAGCCATAATCATCCAAATTATAACAAAGGCTAGAAATATCTCGCTTTGCAGGTAATGAGTCTCATATGTTAGTTTCACCTTTTAAGTTGCATTACTAAAATAAATGAACTTTGCACGATATTCTAATTTTTCGAGTTTCACCTGTATGATGTTTTTTACACTATTTTAGGTTAAATCGATACGCTACCACGAATCACAAGGAAATTCGGCTTTGCGGCGAATCAAATTTATCCTGAAATTTGGATCAATTTCCACTTTGTTGAATTTGATTCGGTCATTTCTAGATACAACATTCAGTTGCTTGGATCAGCTACATCCTGAAAAGGGGTTGGCCAGCTTAGGCTTCATTCATACATGGGGAGAAGGGGGGCTGTATCAACTTTGTACTCCAGTTTTATGGTGCTGGTGTAGATATTAATTTCTGGTGTGTTGTCTGCTATTAAAGGGGTTGTCCTGTGGAAAATATTCTACAGTTTTCAAACCAGCACATGGATCTGAACACTTTTGAAATTGCATATAATTTAAAATTTAGTATAGCTACTGAGCTATTCAATAAATTGTATATGTGTTGCGCTACCTGCTACCTGTTCTTTCCCTTGTTTCAGTAACATCACTGAGGTGGTCGCACATGCTCAGTTCCATTCTTCAACTGTCACCAGCCATATCTACTGTTAGAAGCTGTGATGGTTACAGGGAAAGAGCTGCAGAAGAAAGGACAACACTGCCTGAGCTGTGATAGGGAGAGAGCTGCAGCAAAAAATACACACCTCCTTAGTTTCCATCGCGAAGAAAATCAAGCAGAGCAATAGGCGCAATGAATGTGGAGACCTCTGGACCCATGTGAGGCACAGGGCTGGTTCTAGTTTGTTAGAAAGAGGTTACAATGTACTGTACGATGTCGGATTTTTTAATGTTTACATCAATCATGGCGTAACCCCTGTCAGATTGGCATATAAAATATTACTATATTCCCCTCATAGTATTTTATTGGTTATGTTTTTGTGTTGAAAAAGTCATGTGCTTTTTACAGTTAATTTTTAATTTTTTTGTGGCTTTTAGCATTTTTTCATTGTAAGATTTTATACAGGTATTTTTTCACATGCTTTTCAATTCCCACAAGGGTGCTGCCACACATAGTTTTATGTTGTGCATTTCTTGGTTCCAAAAACGCCTTGACTTGATCAACATCTATTGTTTTTGTCCATAAGGTGTGTTTTATTACCTTGTGGTTTTTTTTCACGGCAAAGTATGTACCTTCCTATAATTTTACTTTCATTGTAGAGATTGAGAAGTATGGGGAAAAAACATTGGTATTTGGTACAAAAACCACCATGCAAAAATGTCATTAAAAACTGCAATGCGCCACTGGCACTTATGTTTATTCAAGCAGTGCGAAAAATCCGATGCCAATGCAACCAAGACACCAGACAATGAGAGGGAAAAAACACTAGAACCAGAAGATACTGAGATATAAAAAAAAAAATGCCGTCGACCCAAACACACCTTAAAAACTATCACTTCCATGCAACATCTGGAGTTGGCATTTTCATCTAAAAGAAATCTCTCAAAAACCCTATGTCCAGCACCAGCCTAGAGGAGTCAAAGGGAAAACACCTAAAAAAAAATGCCTTGGTCAGTGCATGCTGCGATTTGACCAAAATGCAAAAAAACACCCTGCAAAAAAACACTTTGTAGTGAATTTCATAATTCACTGTAGACTTGAAAGTGACATCTGGATGCATAAAAAATGCAGTGAGAGATGGTAAAAAGACCATTTATGGTTACTACTCTCAGTGTCTCCATTTCGTTATTCTTTGATATTTTGATATTTCAGTGGTGATAATTATGCTTTCAGAAGCTCAACGTCTCCGGGTTAATTATGCTGCCAAGGACAGATCAGTATTCTGCCAGTGAAATTATGGTTCTCATTACAAAAAAAAACCCTAATCAATATCTAGTGTTATTCCTGATCCAAACTGCTGTACCTAGATAATTTACATGGTGCACGTGTGTATACACTGCAGCAGACACCTGAGAGCAACCTCTCAGATCTTCCATTAACTCCCTAATTTCCAAATCGGTGGACTGAGTAAGATACACATGATACACTAAAGGCTACTTTCACATTAGCTTTTTTTGAGGATCCGTCATGGATTTGCAAAAACGCTTCTGTTACAATAATACAACCGCATGCATCCGTCATGAACGGATCCAGTTGTATTATGTCTTCTATAGCCATGACAGATCCGTCATGAACACTATTGAAAGTCAATGGGGGACGGATCCGTTTTCTATTGTGCCAGATTGTGTCCGAGAAAACGGATCCGTCCCCATTGACTTACATTGTGTGCCAGGACGGATCCGTCTTGCTCCGCACCACAGGCGTGGTGTCCGCCTCCAGAGCGGAATGGTGACTGAACAGAGGCAAACTGATGCATTCTAAGCAGATCCTTTTCCATTCAGAATGCGTTATGGCAAAACTGATCCGTTTTGGACTGCTTTTGAGAGCCCAAGACGGATCTCGGAAACGGAAAACCAAAACGCTAGTGTGAAAGTGGCCAAAGCCGCCCATACACATTCAATAGATGTCGGCTGAATGCTACCTCTCCCGACTCCCTCCCGGCTTCTGCATGCACTTACACGTTTGGCACGGCAAAACTAGGGAAAGCTGAGAAAGCCTGTATCAGACACTCCTGGCGGTGGCTTATCTCACTGGAGAACAAAAGGATCAGGTGAAAATATTAATTTCGCCCAAAGTCATCTGTTGGGGGAATGGTAGGAGCTCCCCATACACATCAGAGCGTTGGCTGACCCTTCCATTCTCTGCTAGTTCAGCCAACAATAGACTAATGTGTATGGCCACCTTAAGACTAAGTAACTCCGCAAAAATACCCTGTTTATTGTATTCCCGGAAGTCCACCATATCTGATTAATGGTCATATCTTTATTTCGGTCTAAGATACAGCAGGAACTTCTAATAGGAAAGAACAAGCTGATGCATATGCAATGCAGGTCTCACATTTGAAATTCTCCAAGCAGATCTATGTCACCTAGAGGTGCAAGGTCGGTTTACCCAGGCATGGCTAAAATAAAACAAATCATAAAACTAAAGAACATGCTTGGTTAGCAAAGTGTAATGGAATGAATAACTCTTTTTTTGTGTTGTGGGTAGGACAAACCAACCTCCTAGAATAAAACTCCCAAAATGCTCCGTCAGCGTCTTTTCAAAACGTCTAATGTCAAGGTGAGGTGCTCCATTGTGAGGTCAATAGTTGCCCCAAGTTTAGAGTTCAGCTATCTTAAGACAAGAACTATATGACACCTTGGGAGAGATTTATCAGGACTGGCATTTATGTCTTCATCTCCTGTGTGTTGGCGTGATATGCGACTAGTTTATTAAGAGGCACCTACCTCTTAATAAATTCGGCACATTTCTGGTCCTCCATGTGCCAAAAACTCAAATCTACATTGGCTATGGGTTGGCATGAACTTGAGCTTGATATAAGAAAGTTTTTGGTATAAATGATTGTAAATGTGGAGGAGAAAAAATAGGTGGTTGGACAGCACCACTTACTTGGATAAACTCAAGAGATTTTGCGGCGGTGCTCGTGGCGTCAGGTCTCGGCCTCAGAGACCCCCAAAATTACCATGTAGAGATGAAGAAGGTCACGGCACTCCAAAAGCTTCCTTATTCAGTGTTCTTTATTGCACCAAAAATACAGCAGCAACGTTTCGACAATACAGTCATTTTTATGTAGCTTGATAAAGACTGTATTGTCGAAACGTTGCTGCTGTATTTTTGGTGCAATAAAGAACACTGAATAAGGAAGCTTTTGGAGTGCCGTGACCTTCTTCATCTCTACATGTAAATGTGGAGGGTCACTAATGCCACACCCCCTCCCGCTAAGCCCCACCCTGCAGTCCATCAGTGGTGGTTGAGTTTGCACACTATAGGAAAGAGTACCAGGCTCTCTGGTGGCTGGGACTGTGAGAGCTCACATAGGCTGGTGCTTTTTCCTATAGCGTACAAGCACAACCACCTCTGATGGATTGCAGGGTGGTCATAGCCATGGAAATGAGCAGTGTATAATGAGATGGAAAAATCTATCCAGCCAGCAAAAAAGACAATATGAACAGTGTGAGACAGTGACAGGTCTCACGCAGGTTGGAGGCAAGGAAGGGGTGGATAGTGCGGTCCACACCCCTGTTCCACCACAGGTGAGACCAGCTGGAGGTACTCAGCCTGGCATAAAGCACCTCCCAGAGTGTCAGCAAGGGGGGAGTGAGTTACCTGTAAACAGAGGCCTGTTGAGGCTCTGTCTGTGTGGTCTCAGCTGGGCTAGGCTGAGGGACCACGAGGCTAAGTGACAGCCTGGAATTTGGGGGACGCAGTGACGCCTGCGGTACAAGGGCCACAAGGTCCGAGTCGGGAGGACTGCTGGACCACAATCCCCCAAAAGGGACTTGCGTTTGCTACAGCCTGGAGGCTGCTGGGCTAGCTGAGAAAGACGCATGTTATGACCCTGTCTGAACAGCACTCTATAGGTGAGTCAGGGATTCTGCACTCTGTTTAGTTAGAGCCCAGCCGGGCAGGTATTTGTTTTGGGTTATTGTTTGTTGTTGCTGGTGTTGCACAATAAATGCAAAGTTTGGACAGTATATCCGTGTCTGGTGAAGTAACCTGTGAGAATGACCCCCGGAGAAGAGCTAACCCCCCACAATTGGTGTCGGATGTGGGCAGGCGTCCCTGCTGATAAGTAAAAGTGCTGGAAGCCTGCTAGTTTGCAGGAGCAGAGACTTCTGGTGTTAATCTGGACATTTTTTTTTCTGTGGTGCAAACAGTGCAGGATTTAAAGGGCCAGTAGCCGAGTAAAAGAGACTGACTTGTGGCATTTTTTTTGGTCAAAATGGCTTGGTATCATCCATGGGAGAAGGACTGTGAGCTAGTGATTGGGGGAATCCCACTGGGTGTCTGTCACGGCGGACGTGCACAGTATAAAAGATAACATACCAACCAGGCTCTGGACGAGAGACAGGGGAAGGGTCACCTCCTAGTTTATCCCTGACCTCTTTCCCTGCACTGCTCAGCCCACAGGCAGACCTTGAAGGTAGATGTGCTGTGTCCTCCAGCCTGAACTGACAAAACCCTGAACTCCCTGAGATGGTGAAGTGGGGAGATAGGAGCAGCCTGCTCGCACAGAACCTGGATGGGATAGATGACACCAATAACCAAACAAGAAATGACACTTATCTTCTAAGAGCAGGAACTGACAGCCAACCTTCCCTCCAAACTTCCCAGACCAAAATGATCAGTATAATCCGCTCAGAGTGCAGCACGCCAGACCTGCAGGGTATAGCGAAGCGAGGTCACGGTTATAGGCAATCGAGGGTTGCTCACTGTATTGGAGAACCCTGGGCAGGCATGCGGCAGTGAAGGAGAGGTAGACACAGTTCCTCTGGGGCACACTCTGTATATAGGGACCAGGCCTGATGGTAGATGAGGTGCCCTGGATGTTACAGGTATTTTTAGTGCCTGGGGCAAGGTCCCTGTTGGATTCGTGACGCCAGTGCCTGTAACGGTGGCACACCGGTTTATAGGAGGAATAACTGAGTACTCAGTGGATAAACCAAACGTTGCTTTACTTGGTGAACACAGTCCAACTTTGTACATACAATTACAGTTGATAGTGATGATAATGCAGTCCCTTGAACAATACTTCACAAGCAGGTAGACTTGAAATAGTGGCAGGTATTAATCATGCAAGATACTTGGAGGGCACAACAGTTAATGCTTTGCAGTACAATGCTGCTCTATCCCCTTCAGCTATTCTAGCTGGCTGGATCCCAAGGCCCGGATGCCTAAATGCTGGCTTTAATCCTTGGTATATGAATCCTTCCTCCAGTATTGGCGCTTGCTTTACTTTATAGAACCTCTGCCCACTCAGGGTACTTATCTGACCTGGTATTGTCCTTACTCGGCTTGAGGGTAACTGCAGGTTTCTCCCAGGAGGTGCTGTCCTGCAACTGGGGTGTCTCTACTGAGCTAATCCTAGCCTCAGGAGCTTCAGGTGGACGAAGTAACTCCTCTAGTCCCCTGGAATGAACTACCACTCCCCTGTCTGGGCCTACCTATATATATCTAGGGCTCTCTAGCTCCCTCTAACGTCTGGGAGGCTAAACTACACCCTGGCAGGCCTGACACCCAGCTAACACAGGGAAATGCATACATATAACATTAAAGGTAATAAAGACACATTAACCCCTTTTGTGCAGTGCCCACCTTTATCTAGTGGGACACTACATACCACCACGCTATAACGTTGCCCGTCCTCGGCGCAACATGGAGGGGCCCTGCCCGGCTGGATACTGCAGCCTGAAAGACAAAATGAGAACCGGCATACATGGCAATTATCACAGCAACAGCATAGAAATTAACAGACAATGTAACTGTAGGGAATGGTGAAAAGGGGCGTCGTTCTCTTCTCTCAGGATAGTGTGAAGGAACAGGGGCGCTGACCTGGTGCAGCGTATCAATAAACCAAGATAGTCCATAAATGCAAATTGTCCATAATATAACAGTAGAACAATATAAAACGATTTAAAGTTCTTGTAGGCTCAAAGAACAAATATGAGTCCGTACCCAGGCTTGCAAAGGTTAAACAGGGGTTTCCCGTGAGGGGCTACCTGGGCCCATGATGTAGTCCTCAAACCTCACAGGTGGGTGTCCCCTGGTAGAACGTGTAGACCTCCTTGGTGGCAGAGATTCTTCCTGCCCGGACTCAGGAAGGTCAAAGGAGCTCACCGCCTCTGGAGCTTCTTCAGGAACTCTCTGAGGTAAGGTCTCCTGAGACGGGAGACCAACAGGAACAGGAGCAGGAACCAGCAAATTCAGCCAAGGCGTGAGGGCCCAGTGGAGTGGCTCTTTATCGTGGATCAAGTTCTCCACAGCCTGCATAGGGTCCATAGGTGAAGCCGGCAACTCTTCCTCAGAAGGCTCAGGCTCCATCTCCTCCGCCGCTGGTTCTCCTTCTATACAGGACTTGAGACGGTTCCTGTGAACGACTTGGGGACCTTTTCCTTCTCTGGAGACCTGGTAAATGTGGGCTGCAGCATTGGGTATGGCAGTAATAAGGTAGGGAATCCTTTCCCACTTGCTGTCCAACTTGCTGGTCCGGTGGTTGTTTCTCAACCATACCTTGTCTCCAAGAGCCAGGGGTCCCGCATGGGCAGTCTGGTCGTAGTCTTTTTGCTGGCGTTCCCGGACATTCTCCATGCGTTCTTGCACAATCTCCTTGGCATTAAGAAGACGCCTCTGGTGCTCCACTACCCAATCAGTCCTGGGCAGTGGGTTGATCACATCCGGCACTTGTACCCCCAGGGAGTGATCCGCAGGTAATCTCCCTTGTCGCCCAAACATCAGATAGAACGGGGTGTAACCGGTGGAACAATGGATGGTGTTGTTATAAGTGTACATCAGTTGTGGCAACAGAGTAGGCCAATCACCCCTCGTATCAGGGGGTACTGCTCTCAGCATTTCAATGAGAGTCTTATTCATCTTTTCACAGAGTCCCTTACCTTGCGGATGATAGGCCGTGGTCCGGACTTTCTGGCAGTTGTGCAGCAGGCACATCTCATGGAACAGCTGTGACTCAAACGCAGACCCTTGATCGGTGAGGATCCTTTCTGGACAGCCGTAGGGCAGAAGGAAATGTTTCCAGAACGCCTCCGCTGTAGTCTTAGCTGTCAGGTCTTTCACAGGCACTGCTACGACAAACTTGGTGAAGTGATCAATTATAGTCATGGCATATGTATACCCAGAGCGACTCGGCTCCAACTTCACATGATCAATCGCAACAAGTTCTAAAGGAGCTGTACTTACAATAGGATGGAGAGGCGCCCTCTGGTCATGGCGTTCAGTCCGCCCCACAGCACAGGCAGTGCATTCTCGGCACCATTTCTCGATATCCTCTCTCATCCCAATCCAATAGAATCTTCTCCGTATAGTGGCCTCAGTCTTTTGCACACCGAAGTGTCCGGACTGGTTGTGGTACATGTCCAGTACCAGGCTGGCATCCCGACGTGGCAGGAGAATCTGGTAGATTCTATCACAGGACACTGGATCCAGACTCCTTCTGAGCAACAGGCCTCTTTGAAGGAATAGTTGGTGGCGATGTCTCCACAGTCTTACTAGTTCTGGGTCTGCACTCTTCCTGCGGATTCTCTCAGGGATTTTCCCACTGGTAAGGAAGTCAAGCAGTTCACCGAGGACTCTACTTTCGGACTGGAGCTTAATCCATCTTTCTTGATCGCCTCCGGACTCAGGATCATCTGAGGAGGGAAGATCAGCAGCAGGGAGATTTTCAGTACGGATATTATCCTGCTGGGTGAATTTATTGTAGAACGCAGGCATTTCCACTTCTTCCCAGGCATCTTTTAGCTCATCTGGGGCCTCTGTAGTGGGGAGCCGCGACAGGGCATCAGCATTATCATTGGAGCGGCCTGCCCGGTACTTCACAGAAAAGTCATAGTTGGCAAGGCGGGAGGCCCATCTTTGCTCCAGTGCCCCTAACTTGGCCGTGTTCAGATGCGCCAGGGGATTATTGTCCGTGAAGGCAACAAATGGTGTGGCAGCAAGATAGTCTTTGAACTTTTCAGTCACAGCCCACACTAAGGCAAGAAACTCCAGCTTGAAAGAACTGTAATTCTGATCATTCTTTTCAGCTCCCTTCAGGGATCTGCTGGCGTAGGCAATTACCTTTTCTTTGTTGTCTTGCACTTGAGCCAACACGGCCCCAAGGCCTCTTTTACTGGCATCCGTGTAGAGGAGGAACGGCTTCTGATAATCTGGGTAACCCAGAACAGGGGGTTCAGTCAACTTCTTCTTTAGGAGTTGAGAGGCAATTTCTCGTTCTTGGTTCCATTCAACAGGAATAGGGGTTTTCGGGCTCTTCTTTGGATGCCCCCTCAACAGTTCCTGGATGGGATCCGCAATTTGTGCGAAGTGCGGGATGAAACGCCTGTAGTACCCTGCAAAACGGAGAAAGCTTCTCACCTCTTTCACGGTCGTTGGAGTAGGCCAGTTGCGGACAGCAGCAAGTTTATCAGGATCAGGCTGTATTCCTTCGGCACTGACAATGTGCCCAAGGTATTTGACCGCTGGTTTCAGCAGGTGGCACTTGGATGGTTTGATCTTGAGGCCATATTTAGCAAGAACTTGAAACACCTCACCCAGGTGCTTTAAATGGTCCTCATACGTCTTGGAGTATACAATGACGTCATCCAGATATAAGAGTACAGTCTCAAAATTCCTATGGCCTAAACAACGTTCCATCAGCCTCTGGAACGTTCCTGGAGCGTTACACAGTCCAAACGGCATATAATTGAATTCAAACAGGCCCATAGGTGTAGTGAAAGCAGTCTTTTCTCGATCTTCTGGGGCCATGGGTACTTGCCAGTACCCACTGGTTAAGTCCAAGGTGGAGAAATAGGCTGATGACCCCAGGGCAGTCAAGGACTCTTCAATGCGTGGCAGTGGATATGCATCTTTGTGGGTGATTTGATTAATTTTTCTGTAATCCACGCAGAACCTTATGCTGCCATCTTTTTTTCGGACAAGAACTAGAGGCGCAGCCCAGGGACTATGGCTGTCCCGGATTATATTAGAGTCTTTCATCTCTTTTATCATCTCTTTCACAGACTGATAGGTAGTAGGTGGTATGGGTCTGTGCCTCTCCTTAATAGGAGGATGAGAGCCAGTGGGTATGGTGTGCTTGATTACACTGACCTCTCCGTAGTCCGTGGAGTGTTTGCTGAAAGCCTGGTGGTGCTCCTTCACCAGCTTCAGGACTCCCTCTATCTGCTCCTTAGGGGTGGATTCGTCCCCCACATGTAGTTCTTCCCACCAGGATGTGGTGGGGGTGCTGCTGCTCTGTGTGGTCTGGAACGCCTCCGTGGCAGGCAAACGGATCACATCCTGGAAAGACACTTGAAAAAGCTGAGCAACGGGGCAGTGTTTAAGAGAGTAACGGGATGATCACCAAAGTTAATTAAACGGACAGGCACTTTACCTTGAGACACAGTCACCATGCTCTTGGCTGTCCGTACGAAGGGATGATTTTCAAAAGGAATAGGTTCCACTAGGGCTTGATAGTCCTGGCCCTGGATCCCTAACACCGCATGGCACCACAGGATGATCTGGGAATTTGGAGGCAGAATTACCGGCCGGTTATCCCGGATCCGGACTGTGCAAATTTCTCCTTTCTTATTGGCAAACTTTTGTTGAGCACTCAGCACACTAATAGTCTTTTGGATAACTCTTCTGGAAGCAGGTGAGGCTGAAGATATAGTTTGATTTAATGCGTCAAGCACTTCAGAGTAACAATTTTTTAGAACGTTAGTCCCTAAGATCACAGGGTGTCCTCCTTTATCTCCTGCTTGTACCACAATCACGCCTTGCTGTGGCAGGGTGGCTTCTCCCACCTGAAGAGTAGGTTCCCAATACCCATGCACTTTCACTGGCTTACCGTTGCTGGCAATGATATCTAGCCAGGACTCTGGTGGCTGGGTGAGAAGACTTGTATCCCAGAACTTGTCAAAGGCAGGCCGTTGAATGGTGGTGACCTGTGACCCAGTGTCCAAGAGGGCTTCAAAGGGTATCCCGTTGATGCATATATTAATTTTTGGACGGGATCCTACATACTTAGGCATCCAGCTTGGATCCTTTGGACCTACTGTTCTACCTCCCGAGGGGCGGTCCTCTGCCTCAGGGGTTGCCCGTTTAACTGCCAGCACATTGATTCAGTATGTCCATATTTCTTGCAGTGGTGGCAGACAGGCTGTTTTCTGCTTCTGGGCCGGTACCTTGGTCGCCCATCAGGCTCTTTTGAGTATACGTCTCCATATGCAGGTGGGAGCCTTGGAGGAAAAGGACCTTCATCTTCTAGTAACAATGGTCTCTCCCATTCCTCTATCTTCTTGCACACCTTCTCTAGACTTAGAGTAAGATGGTTCACTTGCTCCATGAGGGCTGCCACTACATCTGTGACTGGAGCTTGGGTGGCCTGACTGACCCCTGCAGACCCCACATTAACAGTTTTTGGCTGACAAACCTGGGGTTCATAGGAGGCTGCTGGCCCTGGAGCAGGGTTCTGGCCTAATATACTGATGGCCAATTCCTTAAAGTCCAGAAATGCACAGTGGGGGTGTTGAGCTGACAACATGCGTAGCTGGCCCTTTAAATGCTCATTACTTACGCCCGCAATGAATTGCTCTCTAAGAGTCCGGTCCTGGTCCTCAGCTTCTTTAGGATCCACTTGGACTACCGCCCTCAGTGTCTCTTGTAAGGACAGGGCAAAATCGCGGAGCGACTCTCCAGGCTGCTGCTTTCTGCTGAAGAAACACATTTTAACTTCTGACACCGTTCTGGCCTCAAACGTGGTGCCCAAGCGATCAAAAATCTGCTCCAGGCTACTTTTCTCAGAGCGGGGCCACGACATGACTTCCCTGCGGGCGGCCCTTTCCAACTGAGCTAGGAGGATCTCCATTTGCTGTTCGGCATTTATGGGATAGAGCCGGAACAAGGCCAGTATCTGCTCCCTAAAGTCCTTTAACTTGTGGGCTTCCCCTGAATAACGTGGGAACCAGGGGGCCCCAAAATAATACGGCATAGTTAGCGGCATCAGGCTTGGCGGTGCCGCGGCGGCAGGGGCCCTAGGGTCGGCTGGGGATACTCCAGAAGGCACGACTGGGCCACCTGTCCGATTTCCTCCGGTGTAGACATGGTGTCGCTAGGTGGGTATGGCCCTTTAACCACCTCCGGACCGCTGTACGCAGATTCGCGTTCCGGAGGTGGCAGCGCTGCGCACAATCACGCATATACGCGTCATTTCGCGAGACGCGAGATTTCGCTCCAAGCCGGCCCGCGCATGCGCATCGCGGGCCGGCAAAATTCAAAGAAGAAGTTCGTCACCAGCCTGCCAGCAACGATCATTGGCTGGCAGGCTGGCGATTTTTAAAAAATCCAATCACAAGCCATATAACAGATCATATTAGTAAATATGATCTGTTATATGGCTTCTCTGCTCCTCTGCTGGTTATATCGTCGGTTGGATCCAGCAGAGAAGCAGACTGAACTGTAAGTACACCAAACACTTCACTGTAGCCCCTGATCACCCCCCTGCACCCCAATTAACCCTTTGATCACCCCTTTGATCGCCCCTGTCAATCACCAGTGAAAGGAAAAAAAGTGATCAGTGTAAACTGTCACTTTTTTTTTTTCACTAGTATTGGCTGTTAGGTTTTAGGGATAGTTTAGGCCCCTTGGTTAGGTAGTTAGCGTCAGTTAGCGCCCACCCCACCGCACCGCAGTCACTTTTATTCACTGAATAGCGTATCGCTAATCAGCATTTGTACTTTTATAGTATCTGTAAGTGATCAAAACTGATCACGGTCAGATCTATAATAGTATTAGTGTCAATTTAGTTCGCCCTCCACCCAAAACGCAGTGTTTGCCCGATCAGGCCTGATCGGTCGCCCACACGTGCGTTCACCCACGCCCGCCCCACCGCAGTGACAAAAAATATATATTTTTTGATCACTGCACATTCATTTTACACGCACTGCGGCGATAAAAAAATCAGTTTTGATATTTTTTATCAACCGCAGCGGCCTCCGGTACTTCGCTAGCCTCCCCTTTGTAAGACAGGCTTTCTTTTTTTCTTGGGTAGTCTCAGGGAATACCCCTAAATTTAGTAGTCCAAAATGTCAAACAGGGGGTATTCTTCTGAAGAGGCCTACAGGATTCTGACCCAGTCGGATGAGGAGTGGGAACCCTCATCTGATGAATCTAGCGGGTCAGAATATGAACCTGTGGAAAGCAGTGGCTCTCTGACCCAAAGTTCGGACGAGGAGGTGGAGGTCCCTGGCAGCACCAGGCGTACCCGGCCCCGTGTCGCTAGACCACAGGTTATGCAGGATCCGCTTCAAGAGCAGCAGAGTGGGGCTGTCGCTGCCGGATCACGTGGTGAGGCATACACCAGCAGCGCAGCCCTCCCTGGACCTAGTACCAGCACTGCCGTACAACATGGTGACGTGGCGAGCACCAGAAGGGCAGTTGAAGCTGGTACGGTGGCACGTGCACTAGTTACCCCGTTGCAGCCACCGCACAGACAGGCCCGTAGAGCCCCTAGAATCCCTGAGGTGCTGGCAAACCCTGATTGGCAGTCACCAACTTCAGCCGCACCTGTAGTTCCCCCTTTCACCGCCCAGTCTGGAGTTCGGGTTGAGACGGCTCAAATCGGTTCGGCCCTGGGATTTTTTGAGCTGTTCTTGACTGTGGAGCTCTTGGACTTAGTCGTGGCAGAGACCAACCAGTATGCCACACAATTTATATCCGCCAACCCGGGAAGCTTTTATGCCCAGCCTTTTTCGGTGGAAACCAGTCCAAGTTTCCGAGCTTAAAATTTTTTTGGGCCTTCTCCTCAACATGGGCCTGACAAAAAAGCATGAATTGCGGTCATATTGGTCAACGCACTCGATTCATCACATGCCCATGTTCTCTGCTGCTATGTCCAGGGCACGATTTGAGGCCATCCTCCGTTTCCTGCATTTTAGCGACAACACCACCTCCCGTCCCAGAGGCCACCCAGCTTTTGACCGGCTCCACAAAATTCGGCCCCTCATTGACCATTTCAACCAGAAATTTGCAGATTTGTATACCCCTGAGCAAAACATCTGCGTAGACGAGTCCCTAATACATTTTACCGGGCGCCTTGGCTTCAAACAGTACATCCCAAGCAAGCGTGCCCGGTATGGGGTCAAATTGTATAAGCTCTGTGAAAGGGCCACAGGCTATACCCACAAATTTCGGATCTATGAGGGAAAAGATCAGACCCTGGAGCCGGTCGGTTGCCCTGACTACCTGGGGAGCAGTGGGAAGACAGTCTGGGACTTGGTGTCACCCTTATTCGGCAAGGGGTACTATCTTTATGTGGACAATTTTTACACAAGTGTGGCCCTCTTTAGGCATTTGTTTCTAGAACGGATTTGCGCCTGTGGCACCGCGCGAACTAGTCGCGTGGGCTTCCCACAACGGCTTGTAACCACCCGTCTTGCAAGGGGGGAGAGGGCTGCCTTGTGTAACGAAGAACTGCTCGCGGTGAAATGGAGAGACAAGCGTGACGTTTACATGCTCTCCTCCATTCACGCAGACACGACAATCCAAATTGAGCGAGCAACCCGTGTCATTGAAAAGCCCCTCTGTGTCCACGACTATAATGCGCTCATGGGAGGGGTGGACTTCAATGACCAGATGTTGTCTCCGTATTTAGTTTCCCGCAGAACCAGACGCTGGTATAAGAAGGTGTCTGTATATTTAATTCAATTGGCGCTGTACAATAGTTTTGTTCTCTACAGTAAGGCTGGGAGAACACGATCTTTCCTCAAATTCCAGGAAGAGATCATCGAGAACCTCCTTTACCCAGGAGGTTCCGTGGCCCCATCCACCAGTGTAGTTAGCCGTCTACACGAGCGACATTTCCCCAGTGTCGTTCCTGGTACCTCAACCCAACCGTCACCCCGAAAAAGATGTCGTGTCTGTAGCAGGAGTGGAATAAGGCGTGACACCCGCTATTTCTGTCCTGACTGTCCTGACCACCCTGCCCTATGCTTTGGTGAGTGTTTCCGGAAGTACCACACACAGGTACACCTAGCATAGGGATTGCATCTCACAGGACAGGCACACAGGGCTATTAGGGCCCTTTTACTCTCAGCTGCTGCAAACCTCTCCTTTCACCTGGGATAAAGTGCATAACGTACTTCGCCACATCTTTGGGCGATTTGCGCTTTGCACATTGTCCCATGGGGAAGGAGAGGTTTGTTCTATAAAGGTAAAAAAAAAAAAAAAAAAAAAAAATTACCGGTAAGTAAAAAAGTTAAAAAAGTTAAAAAAAAGTTAATATGTTCTGTTCTAAAGTTAATAAAGTTATTGCTTTGCGGCCTGGTTTTTTCTTTTTTGTTTTGTTTTTTTTACCTTCCAGGTGGACCAACCGATCGACCAGCTGCAGCACTGATGTGCATTCGGACAGAAGCATTGCGCTGCTGTCAGATTACACGCAAGTCGGTGTACGCGGCGCTGCAAGACGAGATTTCTCCTCTGCAGTAAAAGATATGTTTGCCGAGGCATATGAGCTGAGGAGGTGGCGGTGTTCATATACTTTGGCAAACACTTTGTATATATAAAAAAAAAAATCCCGGCAATGATTTATTCATCCACATCGATTGATGTGAATGGAGAAATCTGGTTTGCCAGGGCATACGAGCTGAAGTGGGTATGGATGTTGGGCGGAGCTCCTATGTCCTGGCAGACGCCTTTCCCCTCCTTTTTCTTTTTTTGGCAGAGATTTTTTCATCCACATTGATCGATGCGAATGAAGAAATCTGTGCCGTTCATTTTTTTCTTTCAGCCCAGAGGCTGAACGGAAAAAAAAAATCTCATTACCTGTATGCTCAATATAAGGAGAATAGCAGAAACTCCTAATGCTGGGCATACATGTAATGATTGCGGAGACCCTCAAATGCCAGGGCAGTACAAACACCCCACAAATAACACCATTTTGGAAAGAAGACACCCCAAGGTATTCGCTGAGGGGCATATTGAGTCCATGAAAGATTGAAATTTTTGTCCCAAGTTAGCGGAAAGGGAGACTTTGTGAGAACAAAATCAAAAAAATCAATTTCCGCTAACTTGTGCCAAAATTATTTTTTTTCAATGAACTCGCCATGCCCCTCATTGAATACCTTGGGGTGTCTTCTTTCCAAAATGGGGTCACATGTGGGGTAGTTATACTGCCCTGGCATTTTAGGGGCCCCAAAGCGTGAGAAGAAGTCTGGTATCCAAATGTCTAAAAATGCCCTCCTAAAAGGAATTTGGGCCCCTTTGCCCACCTAGGCTGCAAAAAAGTGTCACACATCTGGTATCTCTGTATTCAGGAGAAGTTGAGGAATGTGTTTTGGGGTGTCTTTTTACATATACCCATGCTGGGTGAGATAAATATCTTGGTCAAATGCCAACTTTGTATAAAAAAATGGGAAAAGTTGTCTTTTGCCAAGATATTTCTCTCACCCAGCATGGGTATATATAAAATGACACCACAAAACACATTCCCCACCTTCTCCTGAGTACGGAGATACCAGATGTGTGACACTTTTTTGCAGCCTAGGTGGGCAAAGGGGCCCACATTCCAAAGAGCACCTTTCGGATTTCACAGGTCATTTACCTACTTACCACACATTAGGGCCCCTGGAAAATGCCAGGGCAGTATAACTACCCCACAAGTGACCCCATTTTGGAAAGAAGACACCCCAAGGTATTCCGTGAGGGGCATGGCGAGTTCCTAGAATTTTTTATTTTTTGTCACAAGTTAGTGGAAAATGATGATTTTTTATTTTTTTTTTTCCCATACAAAGTCTCATATTCCACTAACTTGTGACAAAAAATAAAAACTTCCATGAACTCACTATGCCCATCAGCGAATACCTTGGGGTCTCTTCTTTCCAAAATGGGGTCACTTGTGGGGTAGTTATACTGCCCTGGCATTCTAGGGGCCCAAATGTGTGGTAAGGAGTTTGAAATCAAATTCTGTAAAAAATGACCTGTGAAATCCGAAAGGTGCTCTTTGGAATATGGGCCCCTTTGCCCACCTAGGCTGCAAAAAAGTGTCACACATCTGGTATCTCCGTACTCAGGAGAAGGTGGGGAATGTGTTTTGGGGTGTCATTTTACATATACCCATGCTGGGTGAGAGAAATATCTTGGCAAAAGACAACTTTTCCCATTTTTTTATACAAAGTTGGCATTTGACCAAGATATTTATCTCACCCAGCATGGGTATATGTAAAAAGACACCCCAAAACACATTCCTCAACTTCTCCTGAGTACGGAGATACCAGATGTGTGACACTTTTTTGCAGCCTAGGTGGGCAAAGGGGCCCACATTCCAAAGAGCTCCTTTCGGATTTCACAGGTCATTTTTTACTGAATTTGATTTCAAACTCCTTACCACACATTTGGGCCCCTAGAATGCCAGGGCAGTATAACTACCCCACAAGTGACCCCATTTTGGAAAGAAGAGACCCCAAGGTATTCGCTGATGGGCATAGTGAGTTCATGGAAGTTTTTATTTTTTGTCACAAGTTAGTGGAATATGAGACTTTGTATGGGAAAAAAAAAATTAAAAATCATCATTTTCCACTAACTTGTGACAAAAAATAAAAAATTCTAGGAACTCGCCATGCCCCTCACGGAATACCTTGGGGTGTCTTCTTTCCAAAATGGGGTCACTTGTGGGGTAGTTATACTGCCCTGGCATTCTAGGGGCCCAAATGTGTGGTAAGGAGTTTGAAATCAAATTCTGTAAAAAATGACCTGTGAAATCCGAAAGGTGCTCTTTGGAATGTGGGCCCCTTTGCCCACCTAGGCTGCAAAAAAGTGTCACACATCTGGTATCTCTGTATTCAGGAGAAGTTGAGGAATGTGTTTTGGGGTGTCTTTTTACATATACCCATGCTGGGTGAGATAAATATCTTGGTCAAATGCCAACTTTGTATAAAAAAATGGGAAAAGTTGTCTTTTGCCAAGATATTTCTCTCACCCAGCATGGGTATATATAAAATGACACCCCAAAACACATTCCCCACCTTCTCCTGAGTACGGAGATACCAGATGTGTGACACTTTTTTGCAGCCTAGGTGGGCAAAGGGGCCCATATTCCAAAGAGCACCTTTCGGATTTCACAGGTCATTTTTTACAGAATTTGATTTCAAACTCCTTACCACACATTTGGGCCCCTAGAATGCCAGGGCAGTATAACTACCCCACAAGTGACCCCATTTTGGAAAGAAGAGACCCCAAGGTATTCGCTGATGGGCATAGTGAGTTCATAGAACTTTTTATTTTTTGTCACAAGTTAGTGGAATATGAGACTTTGTAAGAAAAAAAATTTTTTTTTTAAAAATCATCATTTTCCGCTAACTTGTGACAAAAAATAAAAAGTTCTATGAACTCACTATGCCCTTCAGCGAATACCTTAGGGTGTGTACTTTCCGAAATGGGGTCATTTGTGGGGTGTTTGTACTGTCTGGGCATTGTAGAACCTCAGGAAACATGACAGGTGCTCAGAAAGTCAGAGCTGCTTCAAAAAGCGGAAATTCACATTTTTGTACCATAGTTTGTAAACGCTATAACTTTTACCCAAACCATTTTTTTTTTACCCAAACATTTTTTTTTTATCAAAGACATGTAGAACAATAAATTTAGAGCAAAATTTATATATGGATCTCGTTTTTTTTGCAAAATTTTACAACTGAAAGTGAAAAATGTCATTTTTTTGCAAAAAAAATCGTTAAATTTCGATTAATAACAAAAAAAGTAAAAATGTCAGCAGCAAAGAAATACCACCAAATGAAAGCTCTATTAGTGAGAAGAAAAGGAGGTAAAATTCATTTGGGTGGTAAGTTGCATGACCGAGCAATAAACGGTGAAAGTAGTGTAGGTCAGAAGTGTAAAAAGTGGCCTGGTCTTTCAGGGTGTTTAAGCACTGGGGGCTGAGGTGGTTAAATGTAGCGGAGCAGACCGGAGCGGCAATGATAACTTTCTTTTTCTTTTTTTTTTCACAGAAAAGTCTTTTGTTACTAACGGGGCTCCCTCCGGTGCCCTGGCAGGGGTCGGGAATGTTCCGGTGAGGTAAACAGAAGAGCCGGCAACAGTTTTAAGTTGGTACTCACTCCGGCTGTGCTCGCTCCAAGTCTCGCGAGATGCGTGGCTACGGGCGTCGGACGTCCTGCGTACAGCGTCAGCAGGTGGGCGCGGCCTCTCGTAGCTCCGGGACTCAGGTAGGCGGCAACTTTTCCTCCAGACAGGGCGGCGTTCTTTCTCCTCGCCGGCTGGGTGATGTCTCCGCCTGGTTCTTTTCGCGCCAAAGTCCTCTTTTCGCGCCAAATAGTTCACCGGGCGCACTTGCAATCCACCTCAGGTTTAAGTGGCAAAATGGCTGTCTATTCACTGACAGCAAGCGGTGGCTCAAATAAGCAGCAAACAGTCCAGAACACACTATCTTCACACCGCTAATGATGACAGTTCTTTGGCCCAGCAATCTTGAATAAAACAATAGGGCTTGGTCACTTTAAGACGATTTTCAGCACACAGTTTTATATCCGCAATGGCGCAGGAATGTTCCGTAAATCCTGTTCGTGACGCCAATTTATGCAGCACGCCAGACCTGCAGGGTATAGCGAAGCGAGGTCACGGTTATAGGCAATCGAGGGTTGCTCACTGTATTGGAGAACCCTGGGCAGGCATGCGGCAGTGAAGGAGAGGTAGACACAGTTCCTCTGGGGCACACTCTGTATATAGGGACCAGGCCTGATGGTGGATGAGGTGCCCTGGATGTTACAGGTATTTTTAGTGCCTGGGGCAAGGTCCCTGTTGGATTCGTGACGCCAGTGCCTGTAACGGTGGCACACCGGTTTATAGGAGGAATAACTGAGTACTCAGTGGATAAACCAAACGTTGCTTTACTTGGTGAACACAGTCCAACTTTGTACATACAATTACAGTTGATAGTGATGATAATGCAGTCCCTTGAACAATACTTCACAAGCAGATAGACTTGAAATAGTGGCAGGTATTAATCATGCAAGATACTTGGAGGGCACAACAGTTAATGCTTTGCAGTACAATGCTGCTCTATCCCCTTCAGCTATTCTAGTTGGCTGGATCCCAAGGCCCGGATGCCTAAATGCTGGCTTTAATCCTTGGTATATGAATCCTTCCTCCAGTATTGGCGCTTGCTTTACTTTATAGAACCTCTGCCCACTCAGGGTACTTATCTGACCTGGTATTGTCCTTACTCGGCTTGAGGGTAACTGCAGGTTTCTCCCAGGAGGTGCTGTCCTGCAACTGGGGTGTCTCTACTGAGCTAATCCTAGCCTCAGGAGCTTCAGGTGGACGAAGTAACTCCTCTAGTCCCCTGGAATGAACTACCACTCCCCTGTCTGGGCCTACCTATATATATCTAGGGCTCTCTAGCTCCCTCTAACGTCTGGGAGGCTAAACTACACCCTGGCAGGCCTGACACCCAGCTAACACAGGGAAATGCATACATATAACATTAAAGGTAATAAAGACACATTAACCCCTTTTGTGCAGTGCCCACCTTTATCTAGTGGGACACTACAAGAGCACTTAGCTGGAGACCATTTAAACTAATGACTCCACCCAGTGCACCTGATGAGAGGCGGATCCAGCACGGCACCAAAACAAATACTAAACTCGTGCTGCTATCCTGGCCGACCTCCGCACATCGTCAGAGTGGGGCATGACAGTACCCCCCCTTCTACGGGTGACCTCCGGACACCCTGGACCAACCTTATCCGGATGGGATCTATGAAAGGCCCTCACCAGTCGGCTGGCGTTGACATCTGACGCCGGAACCCACATCCTCACCTCAGGACCGTATCCCCTCCAGTGCACCAGGTACTGGAGGGAACCCCGCAGAACTCTCGAGTCGAGAATCCTGGAGATCTCAAACTCCAAGTTTCCCTCGACGAGAACAGGAGGAGGAGGCAATGGTGATGGTACAACCGGTTTAACATATTTTTTTGTAAAGATTTGTCGAAGACATCATGGATCCTCCAAGTTTGCGGCAGATCCAGTCGAAACGCCACAGGATTGATCACCGCAGAAATTTTATATAGACCAACAAATCTTGGACCCAGTTTCCAAGATGGCACTCTCAACTTGATATTCTTAGTGGACAACCACACCAGATCACCCACACACAGGTCCGGACCAGTCACACGTCTCCTGTCAGCCATTCGTTTATACCTCTCACCCATCCTCTCCAAATTCCCATGAATCCTCCGCCAGATAGAGGATAAGGCAGAAGAGAATCTCTCCTCCTCTGGCATCCCGGAGGAACCAGACCCAGAAAAGGTACCAAACTGAGGATGGAAACCGTATGCGTCAAAAAATGGCGATTTACCCGTGGACTCCTGCCTACGGTTATTCAATGCAAATTCTGCTAAGGACTAGTGATGAGCGGGAGGTACCATATTCGATTTCGCGATATTTCGCGAATATTCGAATGAATATTCGCATTATTTTCGTCGAAATCGAATATTCGTAATTATTTTATTTTTCGCAAATAATATGCGAAAAAAAATTTCGTCCGATTTTTTTTTCCTGTATAAGGCAACTTTCCTATGACTATGGCTAGGCTAATATGTGTATTTTACGAAATTTCTTAATACTGCTCTAACTTCGTCTTTTAGAATATTCGTAATATTCTAAAAGACGGAGTTAGAGCAATATTACGAATATTCTAAAAGACGAAGTTAGAGCAATATTAAGAAATTTCGTATAATACACATAGATTGTAATTTAGCTAATATAGTGCTATAATCCTTTTTTTTTTTCTTATCTAATTTTTTTGGCCTCTTCTGAACTTCAGTTTTTGGAAAATATGTACACTATTAAAAAAATTACTTTAGCAGTATATTAGCTAAATTACAATCTATATGTGTATTTTACGAAATTTCTTAATACTGCTCTAACTTCGTCTTTTAGAATATTCGTAATATTGCTCTAACTCCGTCTTTTAGAATATTACGAATATGCCGTATTTTTCGTATATAGTGCTATATTCTTGATTTTCGTATATAGCACTATTTTTGAAAAATTTCGAGTCATTTCATCAGTCAAGTATTACTATGCTTATTGCTAATGCTTAAAGCTTGTGTGCGGATCACATGTTGTAAAGACGTTTCTTTTTCACAAAGGCAAAGGCTAGGTTATGTTCCATGACTAGCAACCGTGCCGAGAATTCACTTGACATGTAAAAAGTGTTCAGTTACTCATATAATTTTGACTTTTTCTTATATTGTATGCGAAAATTCGCTACCATTAAATTCGCAAAAAAATTCTGTTCGTGTAATGGTTAGCTGGCTCTTCCCAATACTCATATAATTTTCACTCTTTCTTATATTGTATGCGAAAATTCGCTACCATTAAATTTGCAAAAAAATTCTGTTCGTGTAATGGTTAGCTGGCTCTTCCCAATACTCATATAATTTTGACTCTTTCTTATATTGTATGCGAAAATTCGCTACCATTAAATTCGCAAAAAAATTCTGTTCGTGTAATGGTTAGCTGGCTCATCCAAACTACTGTTAGCTGCTTTTGCAGCTCTTCCCACAATAGAAACATAGATTGTGCACTTTTCGAAAGTCTCTACTATCCGAATGGCAAGATATCTGACCTAACTGCATGGGTTCCTCCCCTACCCCAGAGTAACAAGCAATATTACCCTGGGCAGCCGGTGAAACAAAACCACATGCGGGAGGAATCCCCTGCACGGAGGGACCCTTACACCTCTCTCTGATACGTCTATCCAAACGTATAGCCAAAGACATTGCGTTCTCCAAAGTATCTGGGTATTCATGAAAAGCCAGAGCATCTTTCAACCTTTCAGATAACCCCTGACAAAACTGGCTACGTAACGCAGGGTCGTTCCACCCCGACTCAGTAGCCCACCTCCTAAACTCTGTGCAGTAAACCTCAGCAATATGTTTACCCTGTAGTAAGTTACGTAATTTTGATTCTGCCATCGAAACTCGATCTGGGTCATCGTAAATCAATCCCAGGGCTTTAAAAAATTCCTCCACCGACCGGAGGGCCAGAGAACCGGGCGGCAGAGAAAAAGCCCAGGATTGCGCGTCCTCTTTAAGCAAAGACATGATGATACCCACCCTCTGATCCTCATTACCTGATGAAAATGGGCACAATCGAAAGTACAAATTACATGACTCTTTGAAACGGAAAAAATCATCAGTACCCCCTGCAAATCTCTCAGGGAGAGCGACTTTAGGCTCCCCAACAATTTGACCTGTACCTGAAGCCAACACCCTCTGACACTGTGTGACCGTACTACGCAGATCCGCAACAACAGGGACAAACCCTGCATGCGGTCAACCAGTGCATCAATTGACGCCATCACATAAACGCTGAGCAATGGCAGTCACAATATGGCGGTTTATAATGTCATGGCGGATGTGCACAGTATAAAAGATAACACACCAACCAGGCTCTGGACGAGAGACAGGGGAAGGGTCACCTCCTAGTTTATCCCTGACCTCTTTCCCTGCACTGCTCAGCCCACAGGCAGACCTTGAAGGTAGATGTGCTGTGTCCTCCAGCCTGAACTGACAAAACCCTGAACTCCCTGAGATGGTGAAGTGGGGAGATAGGAGCAGCCTGCTCGCACAGAACCTGGATGGGATAGATGACACCAACAACCAAACAAGAAATGACACTTATCTTCTGAGAGCAGGAACTGACAGCCAACCTTCCCTCCAAACTTCCCAAACCAAAATGATCAGTATAATCCGCTCGGAGCACTTAGCTGGAGACCATTTAAACTAATGACTCCATCCAGTGCACCTGATGAGAGGCGGATCCAGCACGGCACCAAAACAAATACTAAACTCGTGCTGCTATCCTGGCCGACCTCCGCACATCGTCAGAGTGGGGTATGACAGTGTCACTCTAGATGCCGCCAGCAGGTGTCTCGGGTCAGGCCTGATTTGCTGGACTTTTTGGAGAGAGGGCCAGAGACGGATGCCACCGTGTCTCTGACCTTTGTGACAGACTATGCCTCTGTGCAATGGGAGCTGTTAAAATGTGAGACACTGGAAGTGGAATTTGTGCTGGGCAAGGACTTTCCATTGTTTGGGCAGTTGTGGAGCGGAGTTCCTGATAAGAAGCAAAGATATGCCGTTGCCAAGGGCAACCTTCGGGAAGACAAAGCGGTGGAGAGCGGTGCAGTTCTCATGAGTACATATCTTCTCTGCGACTGTGCACAAGATTCTAAAGGGTGCGGCTGGAAGGACCGTCCAGGAAGAGTCTCAACTGCAGGCCAAGTTGTTTCCGGTAGAAACTGCTGGAGTAAGGAGTCTGCAGGTGATCATGGTACCAGGAATCAAGGGCAGGTCTCCAGAGGCTGGATTTTGGAGGATTGTCTCAGTAGAGATGTCCATGGGATGTCCTCGTGTCCCGAGACTGCTGTACCCGTGACAACGAAGGGTAAGACTGTTCCTGTTATTAACTATGTGGCAGACCCAGTGACAGGGTGCCGGCGGAAGTTGATACCTGCTGGGCCGGTAGGTAATAAGTCACCCAGAAAAAAAACTGTGTCTGAACAGGCGGATAAGCATGTTGGGATTGCTCCCTCGCAGAAATCTACAGAGGAGAAGGTTTCTGTGTTACCTCAGTTGCCCATGACCAAAGCTAGTTTTGGGATGACAAGGATCCGGGATCCCATGCTAGCCCGAGTAAGAGGTAGCACAATATTGAAACCTGAGACTGGTAAAATAATAAAGGTGCTGGACAGTCGTGCGCATAAGGTCTATCCGCTGATTTTCACTGAGTGTCAGACTCCAATGAGAACAGGGACTTATGAACTTGATGTTACAGATACGCTCATGCATGAGGGAGTGTTGGGCCGTGATATCGGTTTGTTACTGTGGGGTAAGGTAGACACTTCTGCAGATAGTGACGAAACTCCTGCAGAACCTGTACCTGTCCCTTTAAGTGAGGATCTAAGGGAGCTGCACTTTGACCTGCATGGGGAAAGAATATTGACCATTGGAAACAATGGTGCTGGTCAAGTGCAAAGTGATGGTGACAAAAGTGCGGAAATGCATAAGGAAAATGTGATGTTATATGAAATATGTGGTGACAGTGATATATCTTTTCCGTTGCAGGTTGTGGTCAGGGGAGAAGCGCCCCCTGGTGGTAAAAATGCAAATGATGATGAAACTGTATTTTCTGCATCTGCTATGTTTCATGAAGCGCTATATGACTTAATCAAAAAGTTTGAAGACATGCCTATAAGTAGTGTGGAGCAAAGCCCAGCTCCAGCTCCAGCTCAGTGTTTGAAGGTGCAGGAAAATAGGATAGGGTTAGAGGGTGTACCGCACGGACCAGAGGGGGAAATGCAGTCTCCACAATGTTGGTTGGTTACTAAGGAAGTGTCCCAGGTGAGGATTAGCTCATCGGTGCCCCTAGAGGTCAGAATTAATAATGACACGAGCGGTCATTGAAGAAGCGCTTGAGGAGCATGCTGAATTGAAGAGGCTGAACAAGCAACTCAGAACAGAGATGGAAAATCTCATGAGCTTAAAAGATGAGTTGGAGAAATCTAAGTGTGCTCTCGAGCAGCAGGTGGAAGGTGAGCAACCTGAAGAGGAGAGTTCTCTGGAAGACGTCAAGAAGCCAGAGCCTGTTAAAAATGGGACTGGAGATGGTGGCACTGTGGTGCTGGCTGTGGCAGAGAAGATGGAAGATGCTTCTGCTGAACCAGTTGATGGGGCTGATGTGGATGCCGAAGACCACAGACCCGTGGTAGCGTGTAGCCCAGGCATGGAAGACGCCCCCTCTGCATACAAGGCCTTCCAAATAGCCAGCAGCCTGCTGGGGAAGAAGTACGAGGAGGTGAACGATCAGTTTTTGGATCTGGGCTATTACGATGGGCTGTATCTCCTGACTCCTCCACAAAAGGAGAACAGTGTCCTGGGTGAGCCTCTGGAGAAAATGACAGAAGACGAGGAGTCTGCTGAAGACCCTTGTGCCTCCTGCCTCGATGAGAAAGAAGGGGGGGGGGTTAACAGAGCAAGTGTATGGTGCCATGTCCGATAAGGATGAGAAGGCGGTCAAAGAGACTGGAGACTTCGAGAAGACAAAGGCTGAAAAAGTTAAGGCCGATGTGTTGGTTGACGTGAAGTCCCCAGGTGCTACAGAGACCAAAGTTAAGCCAAAGGGAGCCGCGGCTGAAGTGGAAAAAGCCACTAAAGAAGCAGAGGTCTCTGAAACTGCCATAGTAGCTGGCGTAACTACTGCTGGAAAGAAGGAAGAAGTGACCCAGATGCACGTAAAAGAAGCGAGATGGGGCAAGCATGCTCTGCTGAAGGAGCCCTTCAAAGCAAAGGAGAAAGTGTCGGGTCATAACCATGACTGGGAACAGTTCAGTCAAGAGTTTCAGCAGTCCAAGAAAGGACGTGAGTCGCATGTACAGGAGCCAGAGGATCTAAAAAGAGAGAGAGATCAAAATATACGACAGCGCATTATTATCAATCGGGAAAGCGTAGAAAAAGAGTATCTGGCCATGAGATGGGCACATGAGGCCGTTAGGCAGTTTCTGTTAGGCAAGATGTTGGTTTTGGTGATAAACCAAGCTCTGCTGGCGTGGGTCTGGAAGAACAAGGGGAAGGTACGTGTCACCGAGGTTCCTGGCCTTGGTGAAATAAGAACCAGTAATTTTCTGTGTCAGCGGCAGCTAGTGCTCGCTGACACTGGGTTACTTAGTGTGGCTGTAAAGCCAATCGGGGCCGGTTCTTATTGGGAGCAGCCAAAGAGCAGGCTGGGTGGCTGTTCCCCACATCCAGGCCAGGTGGATGCCCTCTCACCAGCCTCCCGTGGTTATGCAGGTGTTCACCCTCACGGGCTTGAACAAAGGGGGGGGGGATATGTGAGACAGTGACAGGTCTCACGCAGGTTGGAGGCAAGGAAGGGGTGGATAGTGCGGTCCACACCCCTGTTCCACCACAGGTGAGACCAGCTTGTACTCAGCCTGGCATAAAGCACCTCTCAGAGTGTCAGCAAGGGGGGAGTGTGTTACCTGTAAACAGAGGCCTGTTGAGGCTCTGTCTGTGTGGTCTCAGCTGTGCTAGGCTGAGGGACCACGAGGCTAAGTGACAGCCTGGAATTTGGGGGACGCAGTGATGCCTGCGGTACAAGGGCCACAAGGTCCGAGTCAGGAGGACTGCTGGACCACAATCCCCCAAAAGGGACTTGCGTTTGCTACAGCCTGGAGGCTGCTGGGCTAGCTGAGAAAGCTGCATGTTATGACCGTGTCTGAACAGCACTCTATAGGTGAGTCAGGGATTCTGCACTCTGTTTAGTTAGAGCCCAGCCGGGCAGGTATTTGGTTTGTTGCTGGTGTTGCACAATAAATGCAAAGTTTGGACAGTATATCCGTGTCTGGTGAAGTAACCTGTGAGAATGACCCCCGGAGAAGAGCTAACCCCCCACAACAGTCACAATACATTAGTAAGTGCCTTGTATTAACTTTCTCTACATGATAAATGCCATTTGCTGAAGTGAGACAACCCCTTTAAGTTTATAGATGCACCAAATTTATCAAAGAACACATGCTGTTTAATAAATCTGCTGAAAATTGACTCAAATCAAACTAAAAAATCCCCCTCTATAGTATATAATATTAGCATTATTAACATAAATATATAGAACTAGTTTAAACGGAACCTGTCACCTGGTTTGGGGCCCAAAAACACAGCTTGCCGTTAAACAGTAGGGGTTTAGAGTCCCAGACCTGTCCATATAAAACCTATTTGTCCCCCCCAAAAGAATAGTAAATTAAACTGAATTGCTTCATTAATACAGTGCACGTACACCTGATGCTGCTGGAGAGGAGACCTGGACTCTTCTCCCGATATGTTTGGGTTTCATTTACTAGTCTTTGGGAGGACTGATGGGTTTCCAGTGGGCATGTTTGGAACCCTACACCCCTGCTGCATAACAACATACTGGTTCTTTAGTAGCCCAAAATCAGGTGACAGGTTCTCTTTAAAATAAAATTTAGATCTCGCATGTAGAAATGAGAATATCAAGATGCAGATAACGGGTGCTATAATTAATATATGGAGCCCAAGCTGCCCCCTAAGTACAGATTCTGTTTACTTGAGATGATAATTAACAACTGAACCATAATGAATCTCACTGGTTGTATTTACTTTACATTATTATTCTTGCTGCCATCCTGGGCAAATAATCTTCCAATAAATGTTACTATGTCATTATTAAACATACAAAACACACGTTGCCATAAGCAATTCGTCTCTCCAGACATCAGGAACGCACAAAGCAGCATGCTGAAGGGACCTCAAACAGATGGCATTGGAAAGGAAGTCCAAATAATTTCTGCCTGCAGACATCTCTGAAGTGCTGTTTATCACATCTTCTTCTTGTCTTCTTCTCCTTGTTAAGTCCTTCTGCCATTCCTGGACTGAAGGGTGCAGAAATGAGATAAGAGGGGCCAATCCATTTCAAAGTATGGGGGATGCTTTGGCAATAGTCCCTTCCACAGCAGTAAAGCCTTTCTGCCATAAAGTAAACCATATGTCTGTACAACGCCATTAAGCACATGTACATAACAAATTACAACATTTAACTCAAGAAACGTTACTTTAACTATCAATGGTAATTAACCCTTTCCAGAAGTCCTTTTGAGGTACTGCACTACATTGGTTGTATGGCTAGATGGTTTTGTCTCACTTTACACTAACTGTTGGTTGGCGTACTACGTGACTGAATTTTGTGCCATTTTATGTCATGTACACATCCTTTTTCCCCCTCGGCTACGCCCCCCTAAACGAGCAAGGCAGCATGCAATCTTTTTGGCTCATGTCAAAAATAAGATGTGATATTTTGTGCCAGATTTTGGCGCACAATAAGCCAGAATTCTGTCGCACTCTTTTTCTCTCTCATATTTCTTCTTCATCTTCCTCTCTTATTCTACCTTTTGTACTTCTTCTATATTTCACATTTACTTATTTTCTTCTCTCATTCTCGCTGTTCTTTTTATTTTTATATTTTTTTCTCTTTTCCTTTCCTTGTTAAATCTTCCTTCCTTCCTTCTTCCCTCCTTCATTTCTTTCTTTCTTTCTCTCCCTCCCTCCCTCCATCCCTTTCTCTTTCTTTCTTCTTTTTCTTCTTCATTATGTGGGTTCTATGATATATAGTTATGTAGGGATTTTATTTCCAGAAAAATGTGAACATTATGACACATGCAAGAAAATTTAGACTAAAACCTTCAGAATCACAGGTGCATATCCATGAAGCAACCATAATTACAAAAAAACAAAATGGCTGCACACCGTTATATATACAAACAATAGAGCTAAGAAATGGGGGTCATTCTAGATAAAAGTGGTACAATACCAACTATAAATGAGTAATGGGAGCTCTTAGCGCACATACGTGTCGGGCCCATCTACCAGGTGTCAAGGTGGCTTCCGCAGATGGGTCCCTAACACTAAATATACTGCCTCACTTTGGACTTACTTAAGCCTACAATATTCAGGGCAGTGTAGGAACCAGCTACAAATGTACTCTGCTCAGAAGTCCCAGGTAGATGGGCGTGTCCAGTCTAAAAGAGGTGCTACCCTCAATATATTGCAAGAAAATTTAGACTAAAACCTTCAGAATCACAGGTGCATATCCATGAAGCAAACATAATTACAAAAAACAAAATGGCTGCACACCGTTATATATACAAACAATAGAGCTAAGAAATGGGGGTCATTCTAGATAAAAGTGGTACAATACCGACTATAAATGAGCAATGCAAGCTCTATTGTTTGTACATATAACGGTGTGCAGCCATTTTGTTTTTTGTAGTTGTTTTTAACATTATCATTATGACACTGTTATGTGGACAGTATTGTACACTGCAATAAGGATCTGTAATGGAAGTATTAAAAAACGGAGCACCCTTATTTTTCCTTTATATAGTACTGTTACCTGAGCACTAGATGTCAGTTATATTTCTGGACTTGGTTTTATTTGTGCTCTGCAGGCATTAGTTTTCATGCACCATATTGCTGTCTTATGTATGCACAGTGTCACCATTATGTGAGCAATGTATGGCGGTATCTTACATGTTCACTGTATAGCTGCACTAATTGTGCACAGCATGGAATTATCAGTATTCTTTGTATTATCTAGGCACAATATGCATTTTATTTCCCTACAGCTTTTGTTTTCTAGCTGAAGATCCCTCCTGTTTGCATCATTCAGCTAGTGGTTTTCGGTAATTGCAGAAAAGTTAATGTATGCATGTTAGAAAGTTTTCCTCCAAACCAGAGGTCAAATCATTTCTAACTACTAGTACCATTTAATTCATGCCATGCTAGCACAGAAAGCTGTAACAAGTATAAAGAATCCACGCTGGGAACGCGCTTCTATGGCACATGCACAGCGGAAGAGATAAAGAACAGAGATGTTTTTTTTATATATATTTTTTCTTGTTCATTGCGATACTGTAAATGACAAGGAAATTAGCATCACTGTATAGACACGTTGTGTACTCCTTGTTTGTGCGGTCACATAACATGGCAGACAGCACAGAAACGTTTATTTGTAGTCACACCTGTAATTGTTGACAGTCTCATTATACAAGGTAAGATACTGTATTAAGCTCGCGAAAAAACGTGTTCATTAGATCTTCGGATTCATTTAGATGGAGATAAAATAAAAAAAATCTCATTATAATTGCTCAGTATACAGGGTGATATAAAATTCTTCATGCCCATACATAATGAATAGTCCAATGTACGGACACTTCAAAGACTCCATATATTTTGTGTAACGAAATACAGACCCATAAAAACCTTTACGTGTTTTGCAATGACAGGAACAATTCTGTCACCATGAAAGTGATGATTTACTAACCCATTTAAGCCAGTTTTCTGCCATATAAAAGCCAAAACACAGATTTGCACAAAAATGTTCATCTTGCTGTACTTTAGATTATGACCAGTATCTGGAAGGTAAGTCAATTCCATACTTTCCAATCTTGCAGCTAGTAAATTAGGGACAAATAGACCCAGCCCCGGGATTCTGGAATGGCTATAAACCGGACAGGACCTCCCATTAATGTGTTGGGCTTACATAAGCCCCACCCATTTTTGGCCAAAGACAGCCCGATTTTGCAGGGACTGTCTCTGAATATTAAGGACAGTCCATGCAAATTTGGAACTGTAGGCAAGTATGCAATTCCTCTTTTTATTCTTGAATATCACCCAACTGTACAATTTTTTGCAGGACTGTCCCTGGAACGGGACTACAAAAAGATGGGGCTGCAGCAAATTTGCATATTAAGCAGAGCTTCTGCATATTTTGGTGGTGTAAGATGCCTTGCGATTTGGAATTCAAATTTTAGGAGTCCTGCAATATAACTATTGCCTAGAAGCGGATTACAGCTTAAAAGGGTTGGCCACCCTTTTTTTTTTGTAAACCTCCCCTCCTTTCCCTGGGCAAACCTGCAATGTGCCTGTTTTCTACTGTTGGGTCCTGACTTCTTCACTCCTGATCTCGGCTGTCTCATTTGCATTCTTCTCTATCAAAATCTGCTTTGACACCTGCCCCCTAGCATCATGTGACCAATTGACATGACACATGACACAGGTCACCACCGTGGCCAGCAGAAGTTGACAGCGGGGAGACCTGAGCGACACACCCGAGGCAGGTCTGCCCATGTGGTGGGTATTTGGGGTGGGTTGCCAAAATAAAAACCAACAGGTGGCCCACCTCTTTAACAGAGTAACACTTTTACACAATTTATTTCTTCTTTTCTTGCAGTCCATATTTAGCGTATTCTATACATTGTGCTAATTGCCTAGCGACCACTTGACACTTTCTGATTGGCCTTGGATACATGTGTACATCGCACAAAGTTCTAACGTACAATCTGCTCTACAATACCAGAAACCAGAAGTCCTAATCTTCATTCAGAGACGATATCTGCTGTGTCCTCTTCAGTGATTACCTGCACAGTGCACACTGTCTCGATTGTAGTGATGGTGCAGTGTAATCACACCTACCTCTCCCATTTAAGTGAATGGGACGTACAGCAATAATTACACTGCACCCCCTTGGTCATCAATTGCATGGCACTGCACAACTTTTTAATAAAGCAGGTACAGTATGTCAAGACAAAAATATTAGAGATAACTAGAGATGAGCAAATGGTTTTGGCGTAAATCAGATTTGTTACGAATTTCCCATAAGTGTTGGATTACAGCGAATCCAAAACTTTTATGATTTGTCCTGCAGGAATTGCTCAAAATGGCCGTCAATTTACAGATCACCAAAGAAGCATCACATGACCTCAGGCGGTCCATAATGCCTTTTAGGCAGCCCTCCCTCTAGCACAGGGACTATAGGTGTCATTCACCGATGAATCATAACTAGTGATGAGCGGCAGGGGTCATATTCGAATTCGCGATATTTCGCGAATATTTTGTAGAATATTCGTCAAAAATTCGCAAATTCGAAAATTGGAAAGGTAATGATTGTGTAATATGCGAATTTTTGGAATTCAAATTTTCGTATTTGATTTTTTTTTGCGAATTTTTCAACTTACAACTATTAGACAAAGAAGATTATAGCACTATATTAGCTAAATTGCTCTATATTCGATTTTTTTCGAATATTCTCTATATTGCTATAACTTAGTTTTTTCGAATATTCGTAATATTCTAAAACAAGAATATTTAGCAATATAGCGAATATTAAAAAAAAAACGAATATAGAGCAAAATTCGCAAACACTACTACTCCTAAAGTCAAGTATATTGCAGCCTTCTTATTGGCCCACAAGCTAGAAGCAGTGAGGGATCATGTGTACTGATAAAAAAAAAAAAAAATAATCGAAATCGGAAAAATAAATTTGAATATTCAAAATTACAAATATATATCTATATTCGAAATATTCGCGAATTTTCGAAGTACCTATATTCGCAATAAAAATTCGAAATTCGAATATTCGTGATCAACACTACTCATAACCACTATATAACATCGAATCAGAAAATGTTGGTGCTTTGTGAGGATACACATAGGAGAGAGAGGATGTCAGAAAGAGGATGAGGTAGTAAAACACAAAATATAGATAGATAGTAGATTAGTATCGGTGAGTATGGTTCATAGTGAGGAGAGGAGAATAGATAGAGTCAGACAGACTCAGTCAGTTATTGTGTGAGTTAGGCTGAGTTCACAGCACCGTATTGTTTTCCATTCTTATGATCCATCAGAAGAACAGAAAACAACAACAAAAAAATGGATCATGTATTTTAAGTAGAGATGAGAAAACCAGTTCATAACAAATCAGATTCGTTGTGAAGTTTCCAAAATTGTATCCAGCATCTGAACCCAAAGATTTTCTGGTTCCTTTTGGACATGCAGCGCCATTTTACTGCACATCTTGGCAGGAAAAAGCACCAGGGAAGAAGAAGAAAGGTGCTCACATGACCCTAAGGCCGTTTTTCCGTGATCCGTGACCGTTTTTTCATCCTTGGGTCTTCCTTGATTTTTGGAGGATCCACGGACATGAAAAAAAAGTCGTTTTGGTGTCCGCCTGGCCGTGCGGAGCCAAACGGATCCGTCCTGAATTACAATGCAAGTCAAAAGGGACGGATCCGTTTGACGTTGACACAATATGGTGCAATTTCAAACGGATCCGTCCCCCATTGACTTTCAATGTAAAGTCAGGAGTTAATATACCATAGGATGGGAGTTTTCTCCAATCCGATGGTATATTTTAACTTGAAGCGTCCCCATCACCATGGGAACGCCCCTATGTTAGAATATACCATCGGATTTGAGTTACATCGTGAAACTCATATCCGACAGTATATTCTAACACAGAGGAGTTCCCATAGTTATGGGGACGCTTCTAGTTAGAATATACTAAAAACTGTGTACATGACTCCCCCCTGCTGCCTGGCAGCACCCGATCTTTTACAGGGGGCTGTGATCAGCACAATTAACCCTTCAGGTGCCGCGCCTGAAGGGATTAATTGTGCATATCATAGCTCCCTGTAAGAGATCAGGGGCTGCCAGGCAGCAGGGGGCAGACCCCCCTCCCTCCCCAGTTTGAATATCATTGGTGGCCAGTGTGCGGCCCCCCCGCCCCCCCTCTATTGTAATATCATTGGTGGCCAGTGTGCGCCCCCCCCCGGCCCCCCCCCTCTATTGTAATATCATTGGTGGCCAGTGTGCGGCCTCCGTCGGCCCCCCTCCCCCCCTCTATTGTAATTTCATTGGTGGCCAGTGTGCGGCCTCCGTCGGCCCCCCTCCCCCCTCTATTGTAATTTCATTGGTGGCCAGTGTGCGGCCCCCCCGGCCCCCCCTCCCTCCCTCTATTGTATTATCATTGGTGGCCATTGTGCGGCCCCCCCGGCCCCCCCTCTATTGTATTAATATCATTGGTGGCCAGTGTGCGGCCTCCCCTCTCCCCCCCCCCCCCCGATCATTGGTGGCAGCGGAGATTCCGATCGGAGTCCCAGTTTAATCGCTCTGGGGCTCCGATCGGTAACCATGGCAACCAGGACGCTGCTGCAGGCCTGGTTGCCATGGTTACTTAGCAATATTACAATATTAGAAGCATCATACTTACCTGCTGCGATGTCTGTGACCAGCCGGGAGCTCCTCCTACTGGTAAGCGACAGATCATTAAGCAATGCGGCGCACAGACCTGTCACTTACCAGTAGGAAGAGCTCCCGGCCGGTCACAGACATCGCAGCAGGTAAGTATGATGCTTCTAATATTGTAATATTGCTAAGTAACCATGGCAACCAGGCCTGCAGTAGCGTCCTGGTTGCCATGGTTACCAATCGGAGCCCCAGAGCGATTAAACTGGGACTCCGATCGGAATCTCCACTGCCACCAATCATCGGGGGGGGGGGGGGGAGGCCGCACACTGGCCACCAATGATAATACAATAGAGGGGGGGCCGGGGGAGGCCGCACACTGGCCACCAATGATATTACAATAGAGGGAGGGGGGGGCGGGGGGCCGCACACTGGCCACCAATGATATTACAATAGAGGGAGGGGGGGCCGGGGGGGACGCACTGGCCACCAATGAAATTAAAACTGGGGAGGGAGGGGGGTCTGCCCCCTGCTGCCTGGCAGCCCCTGATCTCTTATAGGGGGCTATGATATGCACAATTAACCCTTTAGGTGCAGCACCTGAGGGGTTAATTGTGCGGATCACAGCCCCCTGTAAGAGATCGGGTGCTGCCAGGCAGCAGGGGGCAGTCATGTACACAGTTCGTAGTATATTCTAACTAGAATCGTCCCCATCACTATGGGAACGCCTCTGTGTTAGAATATACTGTCGGTTCTGAGTTTTCACGAAGTGAAAACTCAGCTCAGAAAAAGCTTTTATGCAGACGGATCTTAGGATCCGTCTGTATGAAAGTAACCTACGGCCACGGATCACGGACGCGGATGCCAATCTTGTGTGCATCCGTGTTTTTTCACGGACCCATTGACTTGAATGGGTCCGTGAACCGTTGTCCGTCAAAATAATAGGACAGGTCATATTTTTTGGACGGACAGGAAACATGGATCACCGATGTGGCTGCAAAACGGTACATTTTCCGATTTTTCCATGGGCCCATTAAAAGTCAATAGGTCCGCGAAAAAAAACGGAAAACGGCACAACGGCCACGGATGCACACAACGGTCGTGTGCATGAGGCCTAAGAGGAAGTGGGAGGGGGAAGGAGGCTTGCCCTGGTTTGCTCCTAGGCCCACAGACAGCCTAGATGAGCCAATCAGTGCTGCAGCAGGCAGGGAGGTGCCCTAGCAGAATGAGCAGAACATGTGTAATACCCCAGAGTGGCATTACCACCTCTTTTATACCACCCACTATCTTTGTTGGTGCATCATATGTATTTACTGCCATTTCCTACAAAATGTGTATGTATTTCCTGATTGTATAACTGTTAAAGTGTAATGTGCCTGGTTTACCAGCAGGTGGCAGCAATCTGTGCAGAGCTAGTTTCCCTGGAAAGGAACTTCTTTGTTCCATTCCAGCCCTCTCTAGAGAAGGAGGAGTTCAGTTAGAGTGAGGAGTTAAGAGTAGACCCTGTAAGGGGAGGCTGTGTGTCGGCCAGCAGAGCACTGCCAGCTCTGTTGGGCCTGCAGGCCCTGCCTGTGAAGTCTACATGGTTGCATGCCCCCTCCTGGACTTGCATTGCCTATACCGAAGCTAAGTGAGCTTGAAGACAGGAAGAAGTTCCTAGGATTAAAGTAAGAGACAGACTACAGCTAAGCAAAGTTCCAGCAACCTATTTTACCCAACTAACATAGCAGAGCTGAGAAAGCTACAGCATAGTAGAGCTGAGATTGTTGCAGTGTTTGCCTGCCAGAACTGAAGCCATTACCTGCTGATGACAATATAAAGTCTGGAAACTATTTGGATTACTGTTTATTCAAGTAAAGCCGTGTTCAAAGTTAATACAAAGTCTGGACTCCATTTGTTCTACTTATTCACTACCCAAGTTCAACACCCCCTTTTTGCACTGCTTCGGACCACCTCGTCTGGGATCCAAGGGTATCCAGGTAGGAGCACGGTGACATGTGCACATAACACCTTCAGAGAGATAGTAGGCCACTCTACACCACTCTGGCAATCCTACCCTGGGTACCAACATCTACAAAGGGGACTCCATGTCCTCGTTTCTTAACTGCAACTGGCATCATACCTACTTGCTCTATAAGAGGGACATATTTCGTAGAAACCTCCTAATGGGCAAGGGATCCCCCAGACGCCTATGAGTGGGCCGTTGCACATGATTCTGTGCTGGGTTGTGATTGAGGGTGGTTGGGTCTTACATTGTCTGACAGGAAACAAACTTAGAGACAGTGTACAGTCAAGCTTCTATTCTAGTGTGAGGGACATTGAAAGGAAAGGCTAGAATGAAGAATTGTGTAGAAAAGGGAAAGGCAAGGAAAGCTGTAAGCCAGGGAGTGAGAAGTGAGGAGCTGAGGCTAGGTGTACCTGGCAGTGCATTCTAGCTGCAATTACTGCCTTACGACACAGCTGCAGCTTCTGCAGAACCTCAAAAGCAGCCACCTCCAAGGACATTTCTTTTATTTTTTTGACATTTGAAGAGAAATGGGGCAGCGGTATTTGTCCAGCAGCTCCGGAGCATATTTGCTGGGTTGGGTCTGGCCTAATATAGTGAATGGGACCGGTCGGAATTCCGCCAAAGTATGGCTGTGACGGATTCAGCAGGCTGTTCCAGTCCGGAACAGCCTGCCAGATCTGATTAATGTGTATATCTGAGTGTGAAATACTAGTACATGATGTTTTTAAACACGCTGCTTGTTATCGCCATTAAACGTTTGTTTACCTATAGCTACGTATGTCAGCGTCACGCAGACATGATTTACTATTGCTGTCATTTTGTTCGAGAGCATAGAGGGGGGGGGGGTGGAATTCATGAAAAATCAAAGAAAAGAGATAACCTGTTTCCTAAGTCCAAGGAGACTAGAGGGTGTTAGATACAAAAACATTTTAATCTTTTTGAAAAATTGGGTGAACCTGAATCGAACCTCGACTGGTTTGCACATCTTTAATTTTAAGCTTCTGTTATGCTCAGTTATACACATTTGGTATTTCCATCTGAGATCCGTCATTTTAGATGGAAAAAAGTCCTATACAAAGTCTTTTTTTCTGTCCAAAATAACAGATCTCAGAAGGAAATGGCTAAAACGGATGCAAAATGTGCATAACTGAGCACAACGGATGCTTATACTACAGGATGTTTTTTTTCCCTTTTTTTTCTGTTCTTCTGATGGATCACAACAGTGGAAACCAAAACGGTAATGTGAACCCAAACTCAGGCATGCACAAGCAGCCATTGCTGTGAGTGCTGCTGAAACCATTGCTTCTTCCTATAGCACTGTGTGTATATAAACTCTAGCAGGCATCTTCCCACAAAAAGATACTTTTTGGAGCATTTTAATTTTAAAAAGCATAAAAACCCAATATGCTATAGCCTTACAGTATATGTCACTAACGTTTTGACATTACTAATGCTGTCTTGGTGTTAAAGGTCTTCAAAGGGGTTGGGTACAGTCCTAACAGACCCCGGAGTGTCATACATGGCATTTCAAGGCAACAAGGTCACTTTAGATTCAGATCAAATTTATTTGGACTAAATCAAATCTGTTGGCAATGTGGATCATATCAGACTGAAACAAATTTCAGGAAGTTCACTCTATATGTAACAGTTAAAGGTTAACTGGGGCAATTTTTTATTGTTGCATTGTACTCATTTAGAGCTAAATTTTTTTTTTTAAGTTGGTCTTTATTTAAAAAAAAATTAGCCCCTTCTCTTTACAGCCTTGAGATTTGGGGACTTCACGGATCAGACTTGTTTTCCCAGGACATCCCACAGATGCTGGATAAGAATCAGATCTGGTGAATTTGTGGGCCAAGTCATCCACTTGAACTCTTTTTTTTATGTTCCTCAAACCATTCCTGGACAATTTTTGCAGTGCACATTATCCTGCTGAAAGAGGCAACTGCCATTAGAGAATGTAGATACCATGAAACAGGTCCTTGTCTGTGAAATGTTTAATGCAGCAAGCAGTGATGCACTGTATATCCTGACACCTTTCTATCATAGCCAGCAGTAACATTTTCAGCAATTTGTACTACAGTAGCTCAAATGTTGGATTGACCCTGTTACTGGTTGTCTTTCCTTGGACCATTTTTGGTAGGTAATAACCACTGCATACTAGGAATACTTCACAAGACCTGGAGATTATTCAGATCCTTACATTTGCCCCCTTTTCTTGCATTAAACATATCAACTTCAAAAAATTGACTGTTTGTTTGCTGACTAGTGTATCCCACCCCTTGACAGGTGCCATAGTACCGATAGAGCAGCCTGACGGGGGAGGGCGCTTGCAGTTTCCGAGTGGGGGGAGAGGCTTGCAGCTGGAGAGGATGGGAGTGGTTGTGGGTGGCTATGAAGTTGGATGTAGTCCTAATGGTCGGTAGTCCTGCTCCAGGGCTTTTCCAAGCTGCGCATGCAGTACTTTGAGGAGCGCAACCCTTCTTCCCCTTAGGGCACAACCTGGAATTTGGGGTCTCCTGCCTGGTGGTGACTGGGTTGCTCTTGATGTTAGGTAAGCAGTGGGGTGCAAGGCCGGAGAACAGGGGGCCTGATTGGATGTGGAGAACAATGACCAGGTCCTCTAATTTATAGTAAAATATAGTCTTTTCTGAGTAGATGATGGGTGTCACAGTGAAAATACTAGCAGTAGGTGCAGTTTCCGAGTGGTTTACAGAGTAGGCTTTTTCCAAAGGCTATGTATATGGGATGGCTACTATGGTGATCCTCCTGGAGTCTCTTTCCACAGATACAAGCAATCTTTCCTCTCCTTCACTTGAACTGCTCACATCCACCATCTTTCTGACTTTACTCTCTCTTTATGGAGTGCTGAGTGCGAGCGCAATACAGACGTGCCTCACTTTTGCTAAATTTTTCTAGCTGCTAGAAGTTTCCTGAGACTGGAGAAAATGCACATTACAGTAATTCCTATCACACTACCTAAAACCCTGCACTGGAACCTATCAGCTACACTATATCACTATCTAACCTACACTGACTATCTCCCACTAATTATCTGTATTATATATATAAACTAACTATCTAATGTAATGACTCAGCAAAGCACAGAGCACAGCAATGACACTGCTCTCTCTCTCTCAGAACTGCAAAAAACAGCAGAAAATGGCTGCTGGGGAGGTTCTTATATAGTAAGGGGTAGGCAACTTTGCTATTGGTTGCTAGGGATTTTGCTAAGCTCAGACAAAGATTGCAGCCTTCTCATTGGCCCACAAGCAAGAAGCAGTGAGTATTGATGAAAAAAAACTAGAATATTCGTAATTTCGAAGATATAGCCCTATATTCTACATCTTCGCAAATTCTTGAAGTGACGATATTCGCAATTAAAATATTTGCGCTCAACACTAGACATGATAATTTGCATACACTTGTCCCAGAAATCAAGAGGAGCATTGTCCTGTCTACAGTAGTGATCACATATATTAACTGGTATTCATAATAGTACCCACCCAGCGGTCCCCCAAGACCTTTCAACTAGAAAAGCTGTTTTTTTTCTACTTTGCTTTGAAAAGGCTTTTGCCATGAAAGAGTTAGTTGCATATGAAAGGCTGGCTTAGCTAATTTGAATATCTTTTCCAGGAACCCAGAGGGGCATTGCCTGGCCTATAGTGTTGCGCACTTGTACTTTGTATACTAGGCACTCTCCATAATGAGAAAGAGTTCCCCCAAGACAATGCATATATATATATTGCTGAGAAACACAGAGTAGTATACTGGGTTCTCAGTTTTTTCTCTCTCGCCCTCCGAATGTTTTGAGAAATTTGGAACAAATCATGAACCAGTATAATCAATTCACTCATTCTTATATCTAACCATACATTACAAAATATAACATTTGCAAAACCCTATTATTAGTAGTGGCTTCTGGGTATCTGCCATGAGATACTCAAACTTATTCACTTCACCTGTCAGTGGTTTTAATGTTGTGATTGATCATTGTATGATTAAAGTTGATCCATGCAGAATGTAACCTGCACAAAATCTGAATCTATAATCAGTGGGGTAGACCAGTCTACTCTAAATCATATGCAGGCAGATTTCGAAGTGAAATTCTTTTCTGATTACAATTACATACTGTATGTAGCAATACAATGAGATGCTCTACAGATAAGCATCAAGTGACCAGGAGGTACAGCTTTTGGCTATTTCCTGCAGTCCTATAAACAATGCTCGACCTTCTGCTCCATTAGATCATGTGAACAGGACCGATGGGGGATCGATGGGGGTCTGAGTGCAGTGTCCCAGATGACTATTCCAAAGGGTTAATTACTGCTAAAAAAGTTAATTTATTGTTGCTTGTTATGCTGGTGGTCTCTGTCCACTGGGACTCCTCTCCAGGCACGGACGCTATGCTATTCACCCTGCCATGATCCGGCCTTGCTTTCCTGCTGGCAGCGCTCCCAGCCACTGGCATCCTTGATAGTGTACGCAGGCTGCAGCCTGTGCATTTTCTGCTAGGTCTTCTGGCCTGTTCTCTATGGTGCACCCTTGCTCTTTGCTTTTCAAATGGTCAACTCACGCACATCCAAATGCTTCCTTAGCCAATTGCTGGCTGTCCTTTCGTATTTTAGACACCTTTCCCAGTGCCTGAGTTTTAGGTTCCTAGTGTTCCAGTGAAGTGTGATTTCCGTTGTCTGCCCGTGTAATTGCACTGACCTCCAGAATAAAGGTAACATGGTATTTATTTGACACGTTGTAAGATGAAGAAAAAAAGCAATAGCAGAATAGCTTTTTTTAAAATCCCATCAGAAAGATTAAATAACATTTAATAAGTAGATTATATGTGCACCAAAACAATAGCATTAAAAATGACAACTCCTGCAAAAATCAAACCCTCATATGACTGTCAAAGAAAAATAGAAAGGTTATGGATTTTGGGATGTGATGATGAAAAAAACAAAAAAGTTGCCGTAACCTTAAAAAGTTTGTCCAGGATTTTGTTATTGATTGCCTATCCTCAGGAAAAGCCATTAATATCTGATTGGTGGGGGTCCAACACCCCACACCCCTGCCAAACAGCTGTTTATGAGTATCTATGGTGCCGCAACTCCGTAGCTCCATTCATTGTGAATGGAGCTAGATACTGCAGCGCTGCTCCCATTGACTTCAATGGGAGCAGTGCTGCAGTAACAAGCTCCATCCAATACATCATAAATGGAGCGTGTAGTTTCAGCAGCAGACTCCGGCGCTGGAGATACTATTAAAATGTTTAATGTGGGGGTATGGGGTGTTGGACCACCTTTGATCATATACTAATGGCCTATCCTGGGGCTCATCAATAACAAAATCCTGGAATATCCCTTTAAAGGATTAAATTGACTAAATTTTAAATCCTAGAGTTAAAGGAGTTTTCTGGTTATTAGTGTTGAGCGCGAATATTCGAATAGCGAATATTTATCTTGAATATTTTATAGTCTAATTTTTTATTTCTCTTCTGAACTTCAGATTTGGAAAAATGTACACCATGGGTGTCAAACATGCGGCCCGCGGGCCGCATGCGGCCCGCAATGAATATCTTTGCGGCCCGGCAAAGATGCAGCATCGCAGACTGCTATGTATGAGCCGGGAGAGAGGAGGGGCTGGAGTCCGTAACTAGGGGCGGGGCCCGGTGCAGTCACTGTACTCTTACACCGGGCCCCGCCGCTCACCAAAGTATTTATAAACGTGAATCCTTATCCTGTTATTAAGTTGAACTAACACTGCCCTCTCCCATGTTCCCATGTTCCCCTGTATCCCCATAGCACTTACTTAAGCTTCAATAGCAGGCAGAGCGGACGGCAGCAGTAACGTCACTCACTGACGTCGAGCGCCTGCTCCGCCCACTTTATGAATGAAGCAGGTGGAGCAGACGCGCGACGTCAGTGAGTGACGTTACTGGTGCCGTCCGCTCTGCCTGCTATGGAAGCGTGTTCGTAAGTGCTGTGGGGCTACAGGGGAACATGGGAACATGGGAGAGCGCAGCGTTAGTTCAACTTAATAACAGGATAAGGATTCACGTTTATAAATACTTCAGTGAGCAGAGGGCCGGTGTATTGGGGGACACTGTTATGAGGGGGATCTGTGGATGACATATAGCAGTGTCATCCACAGATCCCCCCCATAACAGTTCCATCCACAGATCCCCCCACCTCATAACAATGCCATCCACAGATATCCCACCCCATAGCAGTACCATCCACAGATATCCCACCCCATAACAGTTCCATCCACAGATCCCCCACCTCATAACAATGCCATCCACAGATCCCCCATAACAGCACCATCCACAGATCCCCCACCCCATAACAATGCCATCCACAGATCCCCCAATCCCATAACAATGCCATCCACAGATATCCCACCCCATAGCAGTACCATCCACAGATCCCCATAACAGTGCCATCCACAGATCCCCCATAACAGTGCCATCCACAGATCCCCCATAACAGTGCCATCCACAGATCCCCATAACAGTGCCATCCACAGATCCCCCATAACAGCACCATCCACAGATCCCCCATAACAGCGCCATCCACAGATCCCCCATAACAGCGCCATCCACAGATCCCCCATAACAGTGCCATCCACAGATCCCCCATAACAGTGCCATCCACAGATCCCCCATAACAGTGCCATCCACAGGTCCCCCATAACAGTGCCATCCACAGATCCCCCATAACAGTGCCATCCACAGATCCCCCACATGACAGTGCGTCATCCACAGATCCCCCATAATAATGTCATGCACAGACCACCATTAATTCAAAGCCCACCAAAAGTACAACTTTTGGTTAAAAATATTTTTTTCTTATTTTCCTCCTCAAAAACCTAGGTGCGTCTTATAGTGAAGTTTAATATTTGTATATATATATAGGTCTCACTTGTGTTATTGGGCAACAGGATGTTGGGGGTCAGCAGTCATGAAACAACAATGTTGTTCTATGAAAATGTACGATTTTTTATTTATTTTTTATGCGGCCCACATAAACTTAAATTTTGTTTTTTTGGCCCATGTTAGCCTTTGAGTTTGACATGCTTGATGTACACTATTAAAAAAAAATACTATAGCACTATATTAGCTAAATTGCAGTCTATATGTGTATTTTTATTTTATTTTTGCATGGTCAAGGATTCAGAGTTTCAGACCCTTTGCTATGACACTTCAAATTTAGCTGTGGGGGCCTCCCATTTGTCTTGATCATCTTTGAGATGTTTCTATTCCTTAACTGGAGTCCACCTATGGTAAGTTCACTTGTTTGGATGGTATTTGGAAAGATATACACCTGTCTATATAAGGTTTCACAGCTGACAATGTATATCAGAGCACAAATCGATGCGATGAGGAGGAAAGAACTGCCTGAAGAGATCAGAAAGAAGATGTGTGGAGGCACAGATCTGGAGAAGGGTACAGTACAAAAATCTCTACTGCATAGAAAGTTCCCAAGAGCACAGTGGTCTCTATATTTCTTAAATGGAAGACGAGTAGTAAGGGGGTATATGTTTCGTCAAACTGCAAAGTGACACTTACCACGCCCCCTTTTATACAGATACCCCCGCCCCTTTTATATTGCTTGATATTAAAATTGATATTGCTTGATATTAAATTTACATTGCTTGATATTAAATTTATATTGATTCTTACTACATTTGTATTCGACCATTAATGGCTTATCACTTCTCAGATTCCTGACATCTTACTAGAGATGGTGACATCCTCCCAGACATCCTTCTCAGATTACTGCTAATGTCCGGCAGTTTACAAATGAAACTGCAAAGGACATCTTACTACTTAAGTATCTAGGGCGACGCCCGCGGATCGTGCACCCATATTCCACGCAGTGCCGCCCGATATCTACAACAAGCTATCTTACTACAGATGGTGACATCGGTCCCAGACATCCTTCTCAGATTCCTGACATCTTACTACAGATGGTGACATCTAATGTCCGGCAGTTTACAAATGAAGACAAAAGCACATCTGTTTAAAGCATGGTTTTCTAGTGCAAAGGTTATGACCTCTTACTACAGTTGGTGACATCGGTCCCAGACATACTTTTCAGATTCCTGACATCTTACTACAGATAGTGAAATCTAATGTCTGGCTTTTGATATAAAAGCCACCCACTTTGATATGAATTTATATCAATTTATACAGTTTGATAAGTTTCATTTTGATAAAAATCCTATTTTGATAAAATCTTTTTGATAAGTCCATTTATAACATTTTGATAAGCTTTTGATATAAAATTAAGATTCAGACATAAAAAAGGCCTATAATAAACATATAAATTCTTATAAAACATAATCTAACTATTTGACAGACATCAACTAATGAATATGCTAATCGTTGCCACATGGTGTGGTTTACAACAGGGACCGCCTATATAAACAGGACACATTCTGTGCGGGGCTAGCACAGAGATACGTATGCAAGGACAGGCAAAGGTCACCAAGACATTAAACACCTCAAAAGGTAAGCACCATTTGTCTGTTATGCTTTTAAATCTTTCACTATTTATTAAATATGACTTATGTTATCTGTATCTATGATAACTGTGCTTATTTATAGGGCGTAATGCGTCACTAACTAAATGTCTTTCTTTTACAGCATACAAATGTTGCTATATTTTAACTAACAATATACAATTTGTTTAGATGGATTCTTACCAAAATTTATGGGGAGACAACATTATCCCCGACGCGCAGCTGCTTATCGCGGCCGACGGTTTTTATGAGTATTGCTTTCAGACGAGGCGCACAGTATGGCAATAGCTCATACTGACATTTCAAACGAACCTGATTACAATCCGACGACTCCTTGCCTGATCGGTATGTATAACCATCTTATGCTTTTATTACATATATAGTTTTGAGTGTTACAGTAAGCTTTTAACTCTTCCTGAAAATTAAAGGTGTCGTACCAATCCGTGAATTCTTTTTTCTCACCGGGCATCATGTAATCGACGCCGTAATACCTAGCGGCGGTAGGACGCCTATGTAGTTTTGATTTTCTGCCGTGTGGAAAAAATGCAGGAAGTGACCCTTGGCGCCTGAAAAACCCATAGCCTTGGGCATCTTGCTGAGCTTCAGAGGCATGAAATTCAGTGAGTCTATGAATCTAATTTTTAAGTCATTCAGGGTAACGCACATTAACCGACCGCCTTGATTTATAATATAAATTAAAAAAATTTCATTAATCAACTCCTGTAAAACAAAATGAGCGTTGTAGCGGCCTGCATCGTGAGCTATGAACTTGTAACCCGAAAACTTACCGTCGGCAAAAAAATCGCACAAAGTCACGAGTACAAGATTTTCCGCTAAAATGCAAGGACTCTGGGCCGTATAGTGTGGTTGCGTAAATGAAATTGGGTATATGCAAGCCTGTTTCTTGCATGCATTCAAAATCGTAGAAAGATATACTTGTCAGTCATTTTTTTGGGGTTGTATGGCTGCATCTAACAAACATGGTCGTCAAATTTGTCAACCTGGCCGCCGCAGATGGTGCATTTTAAACCGTTACATTTGTGCTCATCGCCGCAGTCTATATATCTGTAACAAAATCCACAAAAAGTTTTTTTCTTACAAAGACCGTTATTACTAAGTGCCAGGTTTCTATGTGTTTCAAAACAATCCTCTGAACGACAATACGCCCTACATATCGGGCAACGTGTATTATTAGACTGCTCAACACAATTCGGTCTCTGGCACGCTTTACAAAACTGCATACACCCGTGTCGATATTTATGTTTGTATACAGTGCAACAAACGTCGCAAAAATAATCGAAACCGATAAAAGCTTTTAGATTTTTTATGCCATAATAATGCTTTTCATGGTGCAATATATAGACGGTCTTTTCTTTAGCTGTGCGGGCTGTGTGATAATTACGCCACTGACCCCTATTGTGGTAAAACATTTTAATTGCGATGTTTAATTTTTTTTCAAATTCAGCAACGTCAGTAAAAGACACCAAATACCCCTCGGGTATTTGTAAGTCTCTATGCAGTTGTCGAGCTTTCTCTAACAATGCGACGTCGCTCAAAGCAGCACCCTCCAAAATAGCGTAAACACTAGCGGCCAGGCAGACGTTATTATCGTAATTATTAAAATCGTATAAATGTTGTTTTTTACGATCAATAATCCGACTATACACGATACCGCCCAAACGCCTTCTGGCCCCACCACGTCGACACCTGATAATGATGACAACTACAGGGAGTGCAGAATTATTAGGCAAGTTGTATTTTTGAGGATTAATTTTATTATTGAACAACAACCATGTTCTCAATGAACCCAAAAAACTCATTAATATCAAAGCTGAATATTTTTGGAAGTAGTTTTTAGTTTGTTTTTAGTTTTAGCTATTTTAGGGGGATATCTGTGTGTGCAGGTGACTATTACTGTGCATAATTATTAGGCAACTTAACAAAAAACAAATATATACCCATTTCAATTATTTATTTTTACCAGTGAAACCAATATAACATCTCAACATTCACAAATATACATTTCTGACATTCAAAAACAAAACAAAAACAAATCAGTGACCAATATAGCCACCTTTCTTTGCAAGGACACTCAAAAGCCTGCCATCCATGGATTCTGTCAGTGTTTTGATCTGTTCACCATCAACATTGCGTGCAGCAGCAACCACAGCCTCCCAGACACTGTTCAGAGAGGTGTACTGTTTTCCCTCCTTGTAAATCTCACATTTGATGATGGACCACAGGTTCTCAATGGGGTTCAGATCAGGTGAACAAGGAGGCCATGTCATTAGATTTTCTTCTTTTATACCCTTTCTTGCCAGCCACGCTGTGGAGTACTTGGACGCGTGTGATGGAGCATTGTCCTGCATGAAAATCATGTTTTTCTTGAAGGATGCAGACTTCTTCCTGTACCACTGCTTGAAGAAGGTGTCTTCCACAAACTGGCAAAGTAGGACTGGGAGTTGAGCTTGACTCCATCCTCAACCCGAAAAGGCCCCACAAGCTCATCTTTGATGATATCAGCCCAAACCAGTACTCCACCTCCACCTTGCTGGCGTCTGAGTCGGACTGGAGCTCTCTGCCCTTTACCAATCCAGCCACGGGCCCATCCATCTGGCCCATCAAGACTCACTCTCATTTCATCAGTCCATAAAACCTTAGAAAAATCAGTCTTCAGATATTTCTTGGCCCAGTCTTGACGTTTCAGCTTGTGTGTCTTGTTCAGTGGTGGTCGTCTTTCAGCCTTTCTTACCTTGGCCATGTCTCTGAGTATTGCACACCTTGTGCTTTTGGGCACTCCAGTGATGTTGCAGCTCTGAAATATGGCCAAACTGGTGGCAAGTGGCATCTTGGCAGCTGCACGCTTGACTTTTCTCAGTTCATGGGCAGTTATTTTGCGCCTTGGTTTTTCCACACGCTTCTTGCGACCCTGTTGACTATTTTGAATGAAACGCTTGATTGTTCGATGATCACGCTTCAGAAGCTTTGCAATTTTAAGAGTGCTGCATCCCTCTGCAAGATATCTCACTATTTTTGACTTTTCTGAGCCTGTCAAGTCCTTCTTTTGACCCATTTTGCCAAAGGAAAGGAAGTTGCCAAATAATTATGCACACCTAATATAGGGTGTTGATGTCATTAGACCACACCCCTTCTCATTACAGAGATGCACATCACCTAATATGCTTAATTGGTAGTAGGCTTTCGAGCCTATACAGCTTGGAGTAAGACAACATGCATAAAGAGGATGATGTGGTCAAAATACTCATTTGCCTAATAATTCTGCACTCCCTGTAGTTTAAGTGAATTACCGGCTATGCACTCCGCGTTACTCTGTAAAGCGTTAGCGATATTGTCAAAAAATGTTTCGGCTCTAAATCCATCTCTAGAATACCTATTTGAAAAAAATCTAATCAAACGTTTCGCCGCCGTCTAAACGCAATTGTATGAAATCACCCAGATCGGCGTCTCGTAAAACCCTAACTAACAATGTCTGTATAGAAGCGTGTATTGCATCAAGAGCGTCAACAAATTAGCGAATGGATTCGAGGTTAGCGAATCTGAAGTGTTCCGTTTACATGGTACTATTAACGCTGTTGATGGTATATACGTTCTAGATAAACGGATCTAACGTTTTGTGGTTCAGGGGGTTCGTCTGTAACATCCGTGTTATAGGTCATGTCGTCATTTTGTGTGTCGCCTGACTGAATACGATTTGATTGCGTATTTGAAGGTCTGTTAGTGTGCGAGCTGTTTGGACGACTGTGCTCCGCTTGCGCGGCCTGCGATTGCTGATGTGTTTGTCCGGCATTCAGACGAGCCGACGCACCAGTCTTGTTATGACATTCCTGTCTTTTTTTGATAGCTATTTTGTTTGGACGCTCCGGAGTAGGATTGTTACGCTGGCGACGCCTTTTTTCTTCTAACTATTTTAGAACGTTTAACTGAAAAACTGATTTTTATAGCCTGTTTTAACTTTCTAACCCTAGCACTTACAGTTGTTTTTGGGCTTTTAAAAGGTTGTCCACCTCCACCAGTCATCACTAGTCAGTCTCTGTCTAGCAGCTCTTTTTCAAGAGCGTATTTGTGTATTTGTTACGTGTAGCGTGAATTTGCCCCGCAGTCATTTTGTTGGGACTGTTAAACGCTAGAGACGTAGAGTCTTTAACGTAACATTTTAAATACATCGCCACACTTGCCATTTTGTCGTTACATTTCGCGATATCCCTCAATGCGTCGTACGTCTCTCCACCCCGGCAATACCAGGAATCGACAAGAGGAGCGTATCGCTGTTGGGATTCGCTTATCTGTTGTACGTTGCTACATATGTCTGGCGTATCAAATGTAATGCGCATTTTACAAGGTATTACATCTTGCGTATTGGGTATTGGTGTTATGTCGCATAAAGCTGTAATATCATTTATTATGCTAGTTGGCTCACCACTCTGCAGAACCGGCTGCGGCTTTGTTAGAATTCCAGCTATCGGTGAAAACTGTTCCTGATGCTGTTTTGTGGTTGATCGTCGTCTCTCTTTAACGACGCGGGATTTTGTGTTTTCTTTTCTTTTGGCTCAAATTTAAAGACAAACATTAAGATATAACTATTAAGAATTTCAAGCGCGCTAATTAAAACAGCTCACCGCGAAAGATAGATATATAGATAGATATGTCATTACAACTTTTATAAAAAATTTAAAGACAAGCATCAAGATGTAAGTATTAAGAACTTCAAGCGTGCTAATTAAAACAGAGTGCCGCGTAATATTAACTTACGGGCATCAGGACAGCGGATAATCGGCATTGCTGTATTTTTTAGGCCGCCAACTGTCGCGGGCGTTGGTGCACGGCTCTGGTGGTTCTGGGAATGAAGCAGTTCTGTTCTTGCGCCACTACCAGGCATCTGAAAAACTTTCAATTACAAGGTTTGATTAAACAGCATTGTTTATACACGCTTAAAAGTTATAGACATTGTTGTTTGATGTAGAGGGAGCCTTACCCGTTGTGTTAGATTTCTTTGACGCCGCTTAGGAGACACCGGTCATGGCCATTTTTCTTTTCAGCGCTGCATTTAAAAAAAAGTATTAGACTTATAGACAATGTTTAAATATATCACAGCAACAATGCGTTTTGGTCCTTACGCTCTTTGCCCCGCTTGCGACGCTTTTGTAGGGCATCATCGGCGAGTGTTGCGATGTCGCCAATTGTATACACTTTTCTTTTCAGTGCTGCGTTTTAAAAAAGTGTATTAGAAATATAGATAATGTTTAAAACCGACAACATCAAAGACGTCGATCGAGCCTTACGTGTTCTGGCTAGCCGGGTCGTCTGTTTCATTTCAGGTTGCCCTGGGGTTGTGAGATTGATAGCTCGCACCGGATCGTTCTCCTTTAGATCGTCAGAATTGTTGTTCCTAGTAACTGCAATGTTTGAATGTTCTGTATTTTCCGTATCAACGTTTCCGTTCGCAATTCTTAAAATGTCTCAGATTTGATCGTCTGTAATAAACGTGTATGAAATATAACTAGCGCTAAAACTATATATGTAATAAAAGCATAAGATGGTTTTACTTACCGATCAGGCAAGTGTCACAGTCGTTACCTCTGACTGTGACCTTCCGTCCTTGCTCGTTCAGCGCTCCTCGCTGAGGTTTCGTTTCTGTGTATTTGTGGCTCTGTATGGGTTAACTCCCCTGTATTCCTATTAGGAGTTAATCCTCTGTCTGCTCCATGGGCGTGGTCTCTCTGCTGCACCCATGGAACCTGTATATAGGGCTGAGGTTTCCTCAGTTCTGTGTCAGCTCTCCTGGTGTGTGTTGTCTGTCCTGTTCCTGGTTTGTATTCTCTCCCATGCTGCTGACCCATGGGATCTGTGTCTGTCTGTCTGTGCTCTGTAAGTTTCCCTACTTGTTCATTTGCGTCCTTTTCCCTGTCTTTCTGTTCTGCCAGTTATTTTTTTTGTTACTTTGTGTTTATTCTGATGTCTGTGTTCAGCAAGCTTTTGCAGCAGAGTGGCATGACAAGGCCATGCAGTTTAATACTGGTGGAGCAAGTCCTTCTCTGCTCATTGCCACTCCTGCTCCCTTGCATGAACTCCTGCTTGTGTTATTATTTGCTCTGTTTTGTATTTACCTGTCTGTTATGTTTGCCTATGTGCCGTCGGTACCTTCTGGTACCTGTAGTCCATTCGCTCCTGCTGTCACTGTCTAGGTCACGCTCCAGAGTGGACCCTGGCAACTTTCTGCGGCTAAGTCTAACCCTACCATCTAGGGCTCTAGTGAAAACCAGGAGTTGCTTAGTTACGCCCCTCTGGAGTATTACTAGACAGTGGCGCAGTGGGGGTTTTCTCCCACTGTGCTGACGGTACATAGAGCTCAAGTTTTCTCTGTGCTGCCTTCTCTGTTTTTGTTTGTGTTTGTGCAATAAACTCTTATGTGTCTGTACCTGATTTTCGTTTATTGCTTGACGACGCGGTGGTCTCTCCTGGGACCTCCAACTCGTGACAGCAAGGAGTCGTCGGATTGTAATCAGGTTCGTTTGAAATGTCAGTATGAGCTATTGCCATACTGTGCGCCTTGTCTGAAAGCAATTGTGCCCCACCACTGCTCATGTACGACTCATAAAAATCGTCGGCCGCGATAAGCAGCTGCGCATCGGAGATAATGTCATCTCCCCATAAATTTTGGTAAGAATCCATCTAAACAAATTGTATATTGTTAGTTAAAATATAGCAACATTTGTATGCTGTAAAAGAAAGACATTTAGTTAATGATGCATTACGCCCTATAAATAAGCACAGTTGCATAGATACAGATAACATAAGTCATATTCAATAAATAGAGAGATAAAGATTTAAAAGCATAACAGACAAATGGTGCTTACCTTTTGAGGTGTTTAATGTCTCTCAAATAGTTAGATTATGTTTTATAAGAATTTATATGTTTATTATAGGCCTTTTTTTATGTACGAATCTTAATTTTATATCAAAAGCTTATCAAAATGTGATAAGGGCTTATCAAAAAGATTTTATCAAAATAGGATTTTTATCAAAATGAAGTTAATAAAAATAGGATTTTTATCAAAATGAAGTTTATGAAACTAGGCGTGTTATCAAAATAGGTTTTTATCAAAATGAAACTTATCAAACTGTATAAATTGATATAAATTCATATCAAAGTGGGTGGCTTTTATATCAAAAGACGGACATTAGATGTCACCATCTGTAGTATTAAAATGTTGTCCCAGAGAGTGTAAAGTGACCCGGACGCATATACGCATTATTACATAATGCAAGCCGGTCATGGTTTGGACGGATTTCACGGTAGAATTCATGCATGGTTCTGGCCTCGCCGAGTTATTTCGGGGTCTGTTCAGGCGTGTCGTTCCCCTATTTAAGAAAGGCATGGAGGTTGTAAAGCCGCACGTGAAAACAGCTGCCCGTAACATCGCTAAAGACGTTGTCACTACGGCGTCGACAGCCTTTATGGATCGTATAAATAGGTTGACGCAAGGCCAGGAGGGCTCTGGTCTCGTACAAATAAGTAAAAAAATGCGTAAAAGAAAACGTGAACGCGCTGCCATTGTCTTACCAACTTTTATGAATAAAGTATCACAACCTAAGAGACGTTGCCGCCAGAAAACAATGAAGTCGTTCACCGAGCGACATTTTCTAGTCAGACACTATGGCTTTCGTGCATGACGCCTCCGCCGACTACGCCAAATCAGAGTTGGACATCTTTCAAATACCGCCTACACAAACAAGCATTGAAAAATCGCTTTATGTAGAGGTGCAACCAATCGCTGCAATCACTGACAATGCACCTTTGGAATTCTATATCACGGGTAGCGGTGAATATTATTACGACCTTAATAACACATTGTTACACTTCGTTTACAGAATCGTTAGTCCTGATAACACACCCATACCAGAAGGATCCCGCGTTGCACTTATTAACTACCCTATAGCGAGTCTTTTTAATCAACTGGATATAACGCTCGGCGACACGTTGATTTCAAGAAGCGACAACCTTTATACGTATAGAGGATATATAGAGGCCCTAATAAATTATAATTCACAAACTTTAGCGTCCCAATTTACAGCCGGTTTATTCTATAAAGACACAGCGGGACATCATGATGACCGGGTTCTTGATGGGCGTAATGTCGGTTTCAGCAAGGGAGCACAGTATTCCGCACGCTCTAGAAGTGTGGAATTAATGGGACCCATTTACGCCGATATACAGGTTCTTCTCAAAAAATTAGCATATTGTGATAAAGTTCATTATTTTCTGTAATGTACTGATAAACATTAGACTTTCATATATTTTTGATTCATTACACACAACTGAAGTAGTTCAAGCCTTTTCTTGTTTTAATATTGATGATTTTGGCATACAGCTCATGAAAACCCAAAATTCCTATCTCAAAAAATTAGCATATCATGAAAAGGTTCTCTAAACAAGCTATTAACCTAATCATCTGAATCAACTAATTAACTCTAAACACCTGCAAAAGATTCCTGAGGCTTTTAAAAACTCCCAGCCTGGTTCATTACTCAAAACCGCAATCATGGGTAAGACTGCCGACCTGACTGCTGTCCAGAAGGCCATCATTGACACCCTTAAGCAAGAGGGTAAGACACAGAAAGAAATTTGTGAACGAATAGGCTGTTCCCAGAGTGCTGTATCAAGGCACCTCAGTGGGAAATCTGTGGGAAGGAAAAAGTGTGTCAGAAAACGCTGCACAACGGGAAGAGGTGACCGGACCCTGAGGAAGATTGTGGAGAAGGACCGATTCCAGACCTCGGGGGACCTGCGGAAGCAGTGGACTGAGTCTGGAGTAGAAACATCCAGAGCCACCGTGTACAGGCGTGTGCAGGAAATGGGCTACAGGTGCCGCATTCCCCAGGTCAAGCCACTTTTGAACCAGAAACAGCTGCAGAAGCGCCTGACCTGGGCTACAGAGAAGCAGCACTGGACTGTTGCTCAGTGGTCCAAAGTACTTTTTTCGGATGAAAGCAAATTATGCATGTCATTCGGAAATCAAGGTGCCAGAGTCTGGAGGAAGACTGGGGAGAGGGAAATGCCAAAATGCCTGAAGTCCAGTGTCAAGTACCCACAGTCAGTGATGGTCTGGGGTGCCATGTCAGCTGCTGGTGTTGGTCCACTGTGTTTTATCAAGGGCAGGGTCAATGCAGCTAGCTATCAGGAGATTTTGGAGCACTTCATGCTTCCATCTGCTGAAAAGCTTTATGGAGATGAAGATTTCATTTTTCAGCATGACCTGGCACCTGCTCACAGTGCCAAAACCACTGGTAAATGGTTTACTGACCATGGTATTACTGTGCTCAATTGGCCTGCCAACTCTCCTGACCTGAACCCCATAGAGAATCTGTGGGATATTGGGAAGAGAAAGTTGAGAGACGGAAGACCCAACACTCTGGATGAGCTTAAGACCGCTATCGAAGCATCCTGGGCCTCCATAACACCTCAGCAGTGCCACAGGCTGATTGCCTCCATGCCACGTCGCATTGAAGCAGTCATTTCTGCAAAAGGATTCCCGACCAAGTATTGAGTGCATAACTGAACTTAATTATTTGAAGGTTGACTTTTTTTGTATTAAAAACACTTTTCTTTTATTGGTCGGATGAAATATGCTAATTTTTTTAGATAGGAATTTTGGGTTTTCATGAGCTGTATGCCAAAATCATCAATATTAAAACAAGAAAAGGCTTGAACTACTTCAGTTGTGTGTAATGAATCTAAAATATATGAAAATCTAATGTTTATCAGTACATTACAGAAAATAATGAACTTTATCACAATATGCTAATTTTTTGAGAAGAACCTGTATATAATCAGCCAAAGTTAATACTGAACGGTTTAGATCTAAAGATAAAATTGACTAGAAACAAAGACACTTTATGCCTTATGTCAGCCGAGACGCCCCATTTTAAAGTCCAAATACAGCACGCTTCCCTGTTTGTCAAAAGAGTACAAGTATCGCCCGCTGTAAGAATCGGTCACAGTCGCGCTCTGTCGCGATCGATCGGGCGTCGCTTAAAGTGTATAGCGTACCCGCCGGTACTCACATATCTAACTATGAGAATCTTTTTCTCGGAAACCTACCAAAAACAGTAATACTAGCGTTTGTGGATAACAAATCATTTTCTGGGAGTTACCAAAGAAATCCTTTGTGCTTCAACCACTATAATGTGAATTATGCAGCCTTATATTTGGATGGTCAACAGATACCGACAAAACCTTTTCAACCTAACTTCCAAGACGAATCAGCTGTTCGTGAATATATGGCCCTAGTACATATTTCGGGGAAACACAAGGACGACAACGCTTTATCCGTGGATCGGCACGAGTTTTTGAACGGTTACACTTTGTTCGCTTTTGATTTATCGCCGGATCAAAAGCCCGGCGGTCATTTCTCTCTAGTAAAAACTGGCAATCTGAGAGCTGAAATTAGATTTGCCGAACCAATTGCGAACACAATTAACATGATTGTATATTCAGTTCATGAAAATATTATTGAAATAAATAATCGGCGGGAGGTATTATATAATTTTCAATAAACATGAATAATTATGAAATTGCCTGTGTTATTAAAGCCGATATTAACGCCCGGCGCATATTTAAATGTGTATTTCCGTGCAATTTATTACCGGGGGATAAAATCATCGACAGGCCCGCGGCATACATTGTAAATACGGATAATTCTTATCAGCGGGTGAAGCATTGGATTTTAATTATAATATAGCCGAATGATGTATCTATTTTTTTTATATAGTTATGTGGTTTATCACCCGCAAATGAAATATTTCCTGGCGACTTTATGAAGTTTTTATATAAAAATTCTAAGACTATAAGGTATCAAAACAGACAAATACAAGACGCCGTTAGTACGGTCTGCGGCTATTACTGTATCTATATCTTACAATGTCTCGCTAAAGGAATGTCTTTTGAAAACGATTTTAGAAAAAATGACCGTTTTGTGCGTTCATTTGTAACAAAACGCATGAAACGATTATGTATACGATGCTGTAATTACAATCAAATGTGTCTGTCCCTACGGGACTGTTGCAAATAAGGAAAATTAATAAAGCTTTTTAAAACAAATAAAATTTGTCATCGTTTGATTTTTAATGCTATTATTATATTAAATTAATATCAAGCAATATAAATTTTATATCAAGCAATATAAAAGGGGCGGTAGTCTCTGTATAAAAGGGAAAGTGGTACCTGTCACTTTGCAGTTTGACGAAACATATACCCCCTTACTACTAAGACGTTTGGAACAACCAGGTTCTTCCTAGAGCTGGCTGCCCCAACAAACTAAGTAATAATAAGAGAAGGGCTTTGTTAAGAAAGGTGACCAAGAACCCACTGGTCACTCTGGCGTAGCTCCAAAAATTCTTTCATAGGTTCACCATCCAACAATAGAATGACCGTAAAAACACAGACCGCACAAGACTATGCAAGTGAAAATCAATGAGAGTCATGTGATGTAATAATTATGAATGAGTCAAAGATGAGCGACAAATCGCTCTTTTCTCGTCAATTGTGATCTTTCAGCATGCAAAAATATTATCGCTCCTCGTTAATAGATCAGTTCGTATAATATGGAGTCGTCTACTCGCTAACCATCTCATACATGCATTTTGACTAAGCATCTGTCCCCCATCTTTACATGTAATAACATGAAATGATTTAAAAGCGAACGAGTAATGACCGCAAGTACGAACGATTGTCTATGTGTATAATAAGAAAAATTCTTTGCGTTAATGAGTCGCTACATCTTCAATCGTTTATCATGACATCTGCTGGTATAATAGTACTTCTAGCCAGAGCCCTGACTTGAGCCCAATCAAACATCTCTAGAGAGACCTCAAAATATCTGTCCACTGACGATCCTCATCCAACTGGACGGAGCTTGACAGAATCTGCAGAGAAAAATGGCAGAAAATTCACAAATCCCGGTATGCAAACCTTTAGGCATACCCAAGAAGAATGGAGGCTGTAATCACTAAGGGGGAAATTTATCAAACTGGTGTAAAGTAGAACTGGCTTAGTTGCCTATAGCAACCAATCATGTGATGGTAACGTACACTACACACAGGGGGGAGGATAGTGACCACTGCGCTCCCCCCTCACCCCTGGCCCTGCCTACTTGCCTCGCAAGTCCTAATGACAGGGGAAAACTGGACGACAGTCCCTAACTTAGGATACGTGCTGGGAAGACAGACAAGACAAATAACGGAACGTGAACGGACCGGGTCAATACCTAGAGAGCTACGCAGTACTAAGGAATGAGCAGAGAATAGTCAGGAAAAGCCAAGGTCAAATACCAGGAGAGAAACGAAGTAAAACAGGAGTCCGTAAAGAATCGTCAGTTGGAAGCCGGGGTCAGGATACCAGGAGAGATGCGCAGTACAGGAGGAGCAGGCAGAGAATCGTCAGGGAACACAGGATCAGGTAAGTATGCAGTAACAAAACAATCACCAGATACCTAAAATTAACAGGCAACCTGTGGCCAGCAGGCTGCCTGTATTTATAGTGGGGAGTGAGGGTCATGTGACGTGGCCAGCGTCACATGACCAACAGACAGACAAATCAAGCACCGAGTGATCAGCTCAGCGCTCAAGGCAGACCTAGGAGCAGGGAGCCTCCCAGCTAGCAAAGCCGCCCTGGGAACGAGACCAAACACAGATCCTCGCTCCCGAAGCTAAGCAGCAGGTCTGCGGCTGATGGGAGACCGAGTGCGCCTTTGGCGCCCCGTGGCAAATCAGATGCCACCTTTCATTTTCCAATGGAGCTGTGAAAAAAGGTGGGATCTGATTGGTTGCTATGGGCAACTTAGCCAGTTCTACTTTACACCAGTTTGATAAATCTCCCCTTAAGTCTTGAGTAAAGGGTCTGAATACTTACTTTCAATAAATTAAATTGGCCTTTATTAAAAATATTGAGCTGTTTTACCATAAAGGGTTAACAGTTTTTCTAACTATGTGACTGGTAATTTCACTTTCACTTTGTGCCGTCATCTAATAAACCTTATCTCTAAGCTACTGAAAGGTCATAAAACACTTATTTAAGCCACATTCATATCAGTAAGATAAGAACTGAGCTATAATGAGTGTTTATAAGATCTGCTCCCCAGATGACGAAAAAGACAGAAAATCCACTGGCTGCTACTAGAGCATCTCAGCTCTGTACAGAAAAAAGGATGCCACATTTTTTTTTAGCAAAGACCAATTAAAAAAAATATTTTTAGCTCAAAATGAGTATAATGCCATAAAAAAAGAAAATTGCCCCCAAAGGTGTACATAGCGTTTAATGATTTGGAAAAGATAGATTTTTTTTAAACATTTTAGCACACGGTTGCAACATAACAAAACGTGAAAAAGTGAAAGGGTCTGAAGACTTTCTGAATGCATTGTATACAGTATGTCCCTATCCATAAACAGCTATATAAAAATGTTCTCACAACTATGGTACAAAATAAAATGTACAATTCCAAAATATGCTTAGAGAAAAAAGAATATAATATGTTTTGACAACTAAACAGTTAATTGAATCACACCCTGATTGGGGCAAGCAACTGGAGGCTTAGTGTATAAAACGAAGGGTGGCTCTGAAATACAGAATCAGCAAAAATATATGGAAATAATCAAAAGATAATGTTTAAAAGGAAATCTGAAAAAAAAAAGGATAACATTAAAATGTACTGCAAGCCTGAAGTCCCAAATAAAATGAATTAAGTTTCTTATCTGGCCAGTGCCCACCAGAAAAATCTATATTCCTCTCTCTCCGGCTGTTCAACCTCTTCAGATGCTGCCTGGAAGCTTCGACTTAAAAGAGTTAGTCCGCCCTGCCCCCGTTGTAGACCTAGGATGTTACTGCAGACTTACATTTTTAGTGCAGCGATACAGGATGATGCTGCTGATCAGAGGACAATCACAAGAATGTCACTTTTTCAACCTATGAATTGCAATATTACTATCTACACCAAGTTTTCCATTGGCAGTGTCTGTGATCTTCCACCCTGCTGATATTTATTTAAAGTATTTAATAAAACAGACATAAGTAAATACTAACTAAACAAATATTTCCCATAAACATAATTTTTCAGAACTCCGTTCTGCAAATGTACTTTGTAAATAAATTGATAAGTGGGCATTACCATTCACCCTGTCAACAGGGTGTGTCCCTACAGAGCCTGGCACTGCAAGCACTGACTGGTCAGCATCAGAGTGTGTAGACATTTTATTTATTATATGCACTTACATAGCGCTACTATATTCCGCAGCTCTTTACAGACACTAGCATCCAACTGTCCCCAATGGGGCTCACAATCTCAGGTCCCTATCAGTATGTCTTTGGAGTGTGGGAGGAAACCCACAGAGAACATACAAACTTCATGCATGTTGCTCTTGGTTGGATTTGAACCTAAGACCCCAGTGCTGCAAGGCACCAGTGCTAACCACTGAGCCACCATGCTGCCCATGTTTTTAGGAGGAATAACAGAAAAAGAGCTAAACAAATAGCATGAAATAATAGCATAGTTATTTCATGGTGAATACCAGTGTATAATAAAATAAATATGTCAAGGGAGTTGACTGGTCCCCTTTAAATGTGGCTGTGTTTTCAGTTTTTTTAATTAAGTAATTTTTTATTAGCATTTTTTAATAATAATACAAACATAAGGCCCCAACCCCCACATACCCTCCCCCCACAAACCATCATTGCGATGCCCTCCATCTTCCATAGCTTCAACATTCGGTTACACCAGTACATCCGCATAAAAATTACACAGGCACAAGCCCCATCCCTACAACAATCCCACAAAATCTTGAGAGAAAATTTGTGATCTTATAATCGGAGTTGGAATATACATTTGTTATCGGCCATAACCTCCCCACATTACATTACATATCGTAGAAGCATTCCATATCTTCTATGAGGAATCGCCAATCACCAAGCCATATATATACAATGAGCGATAGTGCCTCACACTAATCCCAGACGGTATCTCTGAAGTTCCCTGGACGCCAGCCCAGGGGCATCAATCCAAGGAGTCCAGAGCTTTTCAAATTTGGCCATGGCACCCCTCTTCCTATAGACCCCTCGTTCCAGATTAAGTAACCAATTAATCTTGGCTATATATTCGGTTTTACTAGGACTACCCTCATCCAACCAGTGTTGAGCAATCAGCTTACGAGCCATATACAACATTCTGGCCGCTGCTATCTTCCTGGGCTCAGTGATTGGCAAGTCCTCCACATACCCCAATACACAGACAAATGGCGTCACATCCAGCGTAACTTCATACAGAGAATTAATAAGATGCAGCACTGTGCGCCAAAAACCTTCCAGTGCCGAGCACGACCACAGCATGTGCAGCATACCTGCTTCCTCCCCGCATCGCGGGCATTTGGAGTCCAACCGAAGTCCAATATTAAACAGAAACTGAGGAGTTCTATAAACCCTATGAATTAGATAAAAGTGCGACAGCCTATGGGCCTCGCTGAGAGAGAGCTGCGGAATCCTCTCCAATATCTCCTGCCACTGGGTTTCCTCTAACGGCCCCATCTCTGCTTCCCATTTTGTCCTACTATTAATCGGGTGGTCTTGCAGAAATAGATCCAGCAAGGACTGATAGAGCAAAGAAATAACCCCAGAGGAGGAATCCCTCTTCTCTATAAACGCAATAATCTTGTTTTGGAGTACAGTGCTCAACATATCGGCGTCCTGGTCAGCCCGGAAGGCATGGCGCAGCTGCAAGTACCTATAGAAATCGGAGGATGGCAATCCAGTTTCCGTCTGAAGTTGCTCATAAGATTTAAGTTTTTTTATTACATGGGCCATAGACACAATGGAGAGAAGAGGACTTCTGTGGGAGAGTCTTGTAAGCATGCTCTGTGACCTGTGCAGAGGCCAGGAGGGAGCTGATAAGCTGAATAGTGGATACTGTGTAATCTACATTGAGGTGTTACTTGTCATTGTAATTTTGCCTGTGGTGATATTAATAATAACTACTGAAAAATTACCCATACAGAACAGGACATCATGAACTAATGTGAGTCCTAGTGGCCAATGTGAAAATTGCAGAATTATATACATTTAAAAAAATATATATATATAGATAGCTACATGAAAAAAAAAAAAAAACACCAAAAATTCTAAAAACCAACATGGTTTAAACAATAGGTCATTTTCTGATAACACATTCCCTTTAAAGAGTTATTTCAGGATTTTAATATTGAAGGCCTATCCCCTGATTGGCAGGGGTCAAGCACCCTACTTTTCTGCCAATCAGTTGTTTTGTTTTAGCTCCAGTTCCTGATCTACACTGCTCCGTCTCTTGTGGGCAAAGATGGTAACTGCAGCACATCTCACTTTGAAGTGAATGGGAGTAGCGCTGAAGTTTAAAGCTCCGTCCACTACACAATGGATGAAATTGTGTAGCTTCGTTGCCAACACAGTTGCTCGGCAGGGTTACAGGGTTTTGGACCATTGCCGATCAGATATTGATGGCCGTACCTGAGGATAGGCCATCAATATTAAAATCCTGCAAATCCCCAGGGAAACACCTTGTGGCTTCCACATGTTGTGATGAATGAAATAATCCAGCACGTGATACTAGTCCTTAGGCTCCATTCACACATCTGCAAATGGGTCCGCATCCGTTCCGCAATTTTGCGGAACGGGTGCGGACCTATTCATTTTCTATGGGGACAGAAAAGATGCGGACAGCACACAGTGTGCTGTCCGCATCCGCATTTCCATGCCGCGGCCCCGAACTTCCGCTCTGCGGCTCAGCAAAAAATGGAACATGTCCTATTAATTGCGGACAAGAATAGGCAGTTCTATGGGGCGTGCCTGCCGGGTGTATTGCGGATCCGCAATACACTACGGATGTGTGAACGGACCCTTAAAAACATGCAATTAGGTTCAATATGCCTTTTAGTCTTTTTATAGTTTTAATTAAGGTTCAGTGCGAAGGCCGAAATGCGTACATTTTTCTCAAAACAGCCAATGAGGTGCCACTTGCAATTTTTCTAATGCTGCTTGGTATAAGCAGACGTATGGTAGCCGAGAGGAACAGCATTTCCAACCTTCAATCCACAAGCTGTCTTTTTATTTCTGCAAAAATACATTTCATTTCAGTTTTTTTTTGTTTATTTGGTTTCAGGCTTTTTTGAATATTCAGTTCTGTCTTATGTTTACTGCAAACATTTTCAATTCCCTCCCTACTAGAGGCAATGTGTGCCTTTATGTGGATATCAAAGAGGGACTCTCCCCATTGACTGCCCACTGACTAGAAGGATTCAAGGAGTCTCATGAGCCGGTTCTATCTTTCTGAAGCCTGTAAGTATCTGCTTATTATATAAGCAAGTCAATAATCAATTGTCTTTGAAGGAAAGGAGCGTTGCTGCACATACAAGTTCTGGTTTCTGAGGCTTCCTATTATGTAATGCAAATCTGAAATGATATTCCTGCGTCTTATAGATTGTAAATAGGAAGTAACAACTAAAGGCACATCATGGTGACACTATTCTCCTCTCCCCTGCCACATAATAACAAGAAGGTAGAAAATCAAAGAGTTGAAGGCACTGATAATGACATGATGACATAAAACTGAATGAGGTGAAGTATCAGAAGACAGGCAAATATCCCAACAGATAAGACAAGGGGCAATTGATCAAAATGGGAGAAAAAGGAATAATATGAAGGAGTCACAAATACTGTAGAAACCAATCAGCACTCATCTTACAGGCCTGTCTGAGAATCAAAAAGCAAACTGATTGGTTGCTATAGGCATCTCCTCCATATTTTCTGTGGTAAATCTCCACCATTAATGTCATGACCAGTGTGCTTCTTCTACACCTGGGTACCTTTCTTTAAAGGACAACTCCAACTGTACTAGAAAACTTAGGTGTGATTGCAGTTATATCATACTCCTACAAGACCAGGCTTAACTGCTTGTAGAAAGCTTTAGTTGTTCTTATGCTGTTACTACTGACATAGATAAACTATGTCTTATGTTTATTCTATATGTAGCATCCTAATAGTGAACAGTCGCATCTGGGCCTTGATGCCTCAGTAGATTAAAGGTTCCTGTCAAATGAGAGGACACATGGGAGGAGCCCTAATATAGATTTAGCAATTTTGCATTGGAGCTTCAAATTACACATTACAAATCTATCTATCTACCTATCAATCAATTTCGCTATCGTTCTATGTAATGTTCCAATGTATTGTATTGAACCTGCATATTTTTGTATAGAAAAGTCAAGGTTAAACATCCTCACTCTGCCATTGTAGGAAGCTGGGAGATGGACTTAGGTCTACTCCTAGTTCATTCTAGTATTAGCAAAGGAAGAGAGAGGAACTACATGTGTTCACTTCTTGGAGAAACTAGGCCTGAGTCCCAAAGAATCAATGTCTCAAGAAAGTCATCTCAACTCTACAGTACTCCAGAGAGAGAATGGGAAGAACCAGAAGATCCAGCCTCTGCGTGGCCAAGCACTGGAGTCAGTCAGTATGGTATTCTTCGTTTAAGGCTGATGGAGACTTTACTGAGAGACATTGCTAAAACACCCTTCCACACTTAGACATGATCTGGCCAGCTGTTTCTTAACCCTGAACCCCTCAGTTGGTAAGTACAGCAACCATTGCAAGAATAATATTGCCAGCCCTAGATTCTGCAGAAAGAGACTTTGGAAAGATAGAGAGGTGGAATACTTCAATCCCCATCTTTGCCTATATTCATACATTTCTATCGGGCAAGATTTGCACTTTGAATCGTATGGAACTCTGTTTTGATACCGTTGGATGCACTACAACTCCCATTCTATACTTTAGTAAAAAGAGACTTGTCTCTTCTCTACAACTGGCCTGGTTACTAACTCCAGTACCATATTGTCACGTTCCGGTGTGAGAGGGAAACACCACACCAAACATAGGAGGTAAAGGGGTGAGGGAATAAGGCCTGGAAACTAGAGAAATCCTGACTAACAAACTAATCAAAGTCCTGACTAACTAACAGTGTGAACAGACCTCAGAGGTAGGCAAGGTCATACACCGGATACCTAGTGTACTAACTCACCCTATAGGACCCTGGTACTAATGTCAGAACTGAGACAACCTGTTCTCCAAAAGGAAGGACGAACAGGAGTCTCCCTCAGGCCTTAATACAAATGACAGGGAAATGCAACACACAAAATAACTCAAACAAAATACAAAAGGGAAAGAAAACACTTAACATTAAGTGGCTATGGCAGCACCAGGAACTCAGCCGAGATCCACACACCAGCTATCCACAACTCCAACAGAAGCTATAAACCGAATAGCATAATGGGAGAAACAACAATAAATAGAGAAGGTTAAATGACCATAATAGCCACACCTGGGGAAAGAAGGTGTGGCAAGCACCAGAAACACAGACGTCATTTGATCCAAACGGAAAACATGTCAGATCAAACCACGTGTTACCAGTCTTACTGATCTCCCTCCACCTGTCGCAGGAACGTCCTTGACACATATGCTGGCCACTGCACCTACATCTACTGCCTTGCTTCCGTTCCAAAGTCACACCACCAAGGGCACCCAAACTACCATTAGGCAGGAGTCCCAACATCAGGGTGTTCCCCAAGGGAAGAAAGGGTGCGACCTCTTGTCAGTGCATGGCCTTAGGGAGCATTGGTGTGAGGACTGCTAATGTGATTTATGGGAATAATTGTTGCAACCTTTGCTATTAGGTATTGGAAGCTTGTGCAAGATTTATGATCTTCTTCACTTTCAGCTATGACTACAGTCATGCAGATTTTGAGGGTCTTATGGAGCCCAATCATTGGGACTGTTCTAATTAAATAGGTTATGCCATGATTAATGTAAAAAATGAAAATCATACATCATATAGGACATGACAACACCTTTCTAACAAAGCTAGAACCAGCCCTGTACCTCACATGGATCGAGAGATCTCCAGATTCACAAACAGCAGGTGGCGCTATACAGATACATTTTTATTGAATAGCTCACTGGCTAAGCAAAATTTTTAATTAGCCAGGGGGAGAAAACCAGAACTGGTGCGCACATCCACAATGCTATGCTTTGTTCTAATTAAACTCTTCTCAGCGTCATATTAAAGTGTACAGCCCCCAATACTGCATGCTGTACCAGAGGCATTAGTGTACATTTTGATGAAAAGGCATAAGCCCACTCACCACGCCAAGGTCGCCTCTTTGAGTGGGACCTACTCTGACAAAAAGGCGCAGCGCAATGCAGTGACAAAGCGGCACTGCCCTAGTAGGCGGCGGGACCCAGGAGTCAAACAGCAACCCACCAACCCACCAGCACAGCGCCACAAAAACAAAGGCCACCACGCAGTACTGCACCATGTGAACAGTTGTCTAACACAACATGTCCATTGCTATCAGAAGCTACAGGTCAATGACCACTTATATGGAGACTTCTGTGATTAAAACCACCTGTGAATGGGAGGAGTGCTGAAGTAGTAAAGAAGAAAGATTCAACATGCATATATCAAGGGGAGAAAAACCGAACTGGATCGCACATCCACAATGCTATGCCTAGATCTAATTGAACTCGCTACTCAGCGTCATGCCTTTTGATCAAAATGTACACTAATGCCTCTTGTACAGCACGCAGTATGGGGGGGGGCTGTACACTTTAATATAGCGCTGAGTAGCGAGTTCAATTAGCTCTAAGCATAGCATTGTGGATGTGCGATCCAGTTCGGTTTTTCTCCCCTTGATATATGCATGTTGAATCTTTCTTCTTTATTACTGGTATCAGCACTCCTCCCATTCGGCACAAGTGGTTTTAATCACAGAAGTCTGCATATAAGTGGTCATTGGCCTGTAGCTCCTGATAGCAATGAACATGTTGTGTAAGACAACTGTTCACATGGTGCAGTACTGCGTGGTGGCCTTGTTTTTGTGGCGCTGTGCTGGTGGGTTGGTGGGACCCAGGGTCATGGGAGGCATTGTCAGACAGCAGGGTACTGTTTGACTCCTGGGTCCCGCTGCCTACTAGGGCAATGCCGCTTTGTCACTGCATTGCGCTGGGCCTTTTTGTCAGAGTAGGTCCCACTCAAAGAGGTAACCTTGGCGTGGTGGGTGGGCTTATGCCTTTTGATCAAAATGTAGACTAATGCCTCTTGTTCAGAATGCAGTATTGGGGGCTGTACACTTTAATATGGCGCTGAGTAGCGAATTTAATTAGATCTAAGCATAGCATTGTGGATGTGCGATCCAGTTCTGTTTTTCTCCCCCTGATAAATGTTTAATTACATGCAATTACAAAAGTATTCAGATCCAGGTGCTGGTTTGAAAACTGTAGAATATTTTTTGTGGGGCAGCCGCTTTAATAGGTAATAGATTTGGGGGGACAAACATATATGCCCACTACATTTGAAGCATCACATGGCAGCCACTGACATCTATGGACACTGGACTGAGTTCTCAGAACTGTGAACCACGCATGGTACAGATCCTGGCTCCAGCTATGACCTCAGTATACCTAATGGGGCATCTTAAAGGTGGTTGTCTAACCCAAGCAGACCCTGACAACTTCTTTACTAATAGAAGTGGTGCCCTGCATGCTCTCCAGGGTAGGCTAAAACTAAATAAGGAAGATTATATTTTCCACTATTGCTACAAGGATATTACTTGTAGAAAAAATGTTTCCAGAACCACAAGCAAATAAAATGCATGTCTCTCTTCTTGTCAATAAATAAGCGCAGTGCACTGCTCAGTACAATCTAATAGAAAATTACAAGATAGCTGTAGAAGATTTTCTCTATTTCTAAAATGCATGGAACATATTTCAGTTCTCCACTATTCCTGTCCCAATTGTGCTATCCTTGTTGTTGTGGATTTTCTGCTTGTGCTGCTGTTTTTTCTATATTTTATTTTTTCAGCATTTCCGCAAGAGCAAATAAGTTCCAGGCTGATTATAAAGGGAGTTTTAGGCTAGATTAAAAAGCTTGAAACTCGCTTATTTATTTTCCTATAGAAAGCATACGGTATATATATTTTTACTTTTTTTAAACTTTTTTTTTCACCTGCTCATCTTTTAATTCAGACAATTTTCCCAGTTGCCAGCTTCCCATGGCTGCGGATGAAAAGACGGAAAAGCACAACTTGATTTATGAACTTTTAATGGAAAATCCCCATGGGTTATGTATAAATCTTATTTATAGCTGGGAGAGGATGTAATAGACTTGCAATATATTTTCAAACCTTGGGAGTACGGAGACACTGTCCTGGTTAATCCATTACAAACACAAAGCAGCTCATGATGACTCCGAACCCGAATTCAGTTAACTCATTGCAGTACAACTCAGCCCTCTTCATGAAAAGGAATATACAGTATATAGGAATACCACAATGTACCCATGGCCAAGAGAGTGAGCCCTTCCTCAATATCTGTCCACCTAAATAATGCGTCAAGTATATAAGGATTAACAGGGGTGTAGCTATAGCGGAAGCAGCTGCGTTGGTGCCCAAACTCATAAGGGGCCCATACAGGAGGAGGGCTAAAGAATTTTATTGTCAGGGCCCCCTCTACAGTATTATACAATGACATTATATACAGTGATACTGTTGAAAAAGGACGGAGCGGCTGCAAGGCCTCGCCTGAGAGAGCGATCTTCACTAGCCATAGGAATTGGGAGTGAATGGGAGGAGGTGGTTGTGCAGAAGTTTCCTATTCTTAGGACATGTTCTGTGGGGCCAAGGAACAGACATAGGGATGCGGACAGCACACGGTGTGCTGTCCACTTCTTTTGAGGCCCCATTGAAATGAATGGGTCTGCAAAAATGCGGACTGGATACGGACCAAAAATACGGTTATGTGAATGGTGCCTAAAAATTATGCCTTCGTACATGCCAGAGGGTCTGGCTCTCCTTGGGCACCAGAGTCCAGATAACTGCTACCTCTCCACCCTAGTAGACATTATGTGGGTCATTTATTATTAGATATACGGCAATTTTTGGCTTAGATCTGTTACAGATTTGGTTGCAAAGGGGATTTGTGGCCAAATCTGCAACTTTTCTCTGCTCACACAAGGTCTAAAATAGAGGGAGTGTCATGGGCGGGAAAGGGGACACGTTTTCAACATCTGTTTTAGGCGTAGAAAATTATGTAAATCTATGCCAGAAAGGGAGCAGGTGTAGATTTAGTCCAGTGGTGGATGCGCCTAAGTTATGTACAGGCCGGCGCAAAGGCTATTAAGCAGTGGCGTACCGCCAATATAGGCAGACCACGCTGTTGCTATGGGGCCCACGGCACAGGGGGGCCCGGAGCGAATGGAAGGCCCCGCCCCCTCTGTTTTCTCTGCACACTTAGTTAATGAGTTAATATGCGGCGAAGTGGCTCTTGTGTGTTCTTCCGAACTGCCTCCACCCCCTCCCCCCCCCCCCCCCCGTCGGAGCTACTGACCAATCATTGACCTGAAGGATTGGGACTCCGGGCTGCAGGCGTGCTGCATTTCACACTGGCCAATCAGCGTAAGCCAGCGCAAAGAGGCAGCTGCTGATTGGCCAGTGTATTGCTGGGATGGCACAGGCAGCAGGAGAGGGCGCCGCAAACTACACACATAGCAGCTACCTCGCCGCCCTCCTGGCTGAAGACTGGTCATCTGCCCTGCCGACAGCAAGTGCAGTGGCACTAGTGAGTGCAGCCCCCAGACCAGACTAAAGGACCGCGGTCCGCTCCTGACCGGACAGGGTGGGGGGGCACATAGAGGACAGTCTGCTTTCCTCCAACTCTGTCCTTTATGAGCCTCCCCCCTGAGTCCTTTATGAGTCCCCCCAACCCCTAATGCCCCCCCAAAATGCCCAGGGGGGGGGGGTGGAATAGGAGGATAACACACTGTCCTCTATGAGCCCCCCCAGGTGCTCTATGAGCCCCCAACCCCTAATGTCCCCCAAAAATGCCTGGGGGGGAGGAGTAGGAGGAAAACACACTGTCCTCTATGAGCCCCCCCAACCCCTAAAGCCCCTCCATTCCCCAAAAATCCCGGGGGGGGGGGGGTAGGAGGAAAGCACACTGTCCTCTATGAGCCTCCCCGAGTCCTCTATGAGCCCCCCAACCCCTAATGCCCCCACCCCAAATGCCCAGTGGGGGGAGGAGTAGGAGGAAAGCACACTGTCCTGAGCATTTTGGGGGGCATTAGGGGTTAGAGGGGCTTGTAGAGGACTCAGGGTGGGGGGGGGGGAGTGGGGAAGCTCATAGAGGACAGTGTACCAGTCATTTGGGGGGCATTAGGGGTTGGATAACCCCTCTAACTCCTTGCTGCTGATACTGAGTGTGCACATAGCCACCAATCATATTCCCCCAACCCACCCACCCCCAAACACATCATTCACCTTTGGGGGGGGGGGAATAGGTGGCTATGTGCACACTCAGCATCAGCAGCAAGGAGTTAAAGAGGTTTGGGCAGTGGCATACTGCAACCGTTTGGGGTAAGAGAAGTGATATAAAATGGGGCTGGTAGCAAAGGGGTTAAGATGTGGGGGATGGCCTACGTCTGGCTTTAGCACAGTTGACACAGGCAGGAGGTGCGATTTATATGTGGGCTCCTGCCCTGCACTCGTTCAGCTGTGCTCACATACATATCGCGCCCTGTGTCCACTGTCGTGTGCCCACTCTGCTAAAGTCCACATAGCCCATCTATGCCTGGCTTTACCAAAGCAGACAGGCAGGAGCAGTGATGTGTGATGTAATCATATTTATTGTATGTATGTGTGTGTGTGTCTGTCCCTGTGTCTGTGTTTGTGTCACCATCACCATGCCCACAGTGTTCCTATGTCTTGACGCAGCTGCATCAGGACGTTCTGTGCGGGCAAGAGAAAGAAGATGGAAGAGTAGGCAGAGACGCCAGCATTGAGTCCGTGGGAGAAGCACAAGGATGCACACGAAGGACACAGGTAACACTACCACATGGTCTACACTAGTGTTATCTGTGGTTTTACATAGGACTGCAGGTAACACTACCACATTATCAGCACTAGTGCTATCTGTGGTTTTACATAGGACTGCAGGTAACACTACTACATTTTCGGTAATCAGAGATTTATCACTGTGTTATCTGTACTCAGAGAGCCATCACTGTGTTATCTGTACTCAGAGAGTTATCACTGTGTTATTTGTGGTGTTACATAGGACTGCAGGTGACATCTACTACATTATCTGTACTCAGAGAGTTATCACTGTGTTATTTGTAATGTTACATAGGACTGCAGATAAAACTTTTATGAAATATCCACAGGAGTTCCATAGACTCAGATACCACAGGGCTTTGTTCCTACGGCATTCCCTTTGCCGCAAAACTGACATGTGCCCTTCATTCTCTGGGTCAGTACGAATACGTACGAACGTATGTATACATTTCTTTATTGGCAAATGGGGGTGTGGTGGGGGAGGACCCAGAGCAGAAGGTGGGATGGGCCAGGGATGGATAGTGGGCGGTGTTAGGGGGACCAATTCAGATTTTTGCTATGGGGCCCAGTGATTTCTATGTACGCCCCTGGTATTAAGACCGGCGTCTTAATACATATCTATCTAATAAACACAATGTATAGCAGCACACTTCTCTATGTACATGTCTAATACATATAAACCCTGGAAACATGGGTTAGTCTGAATTGCATTACTGCTATACTTACTATACATAAAGACTAGAAGCTTTTTGTGCACATTTTTTATCAAAATTGAGTCTGGCCCATCTTCCAACGGGAAGGTGGCCTCTGCAGATGGAACCTACACTAAGAGACTTGCCTCTCCTGTTCCTAGGCTTATAACATGAATGGCAGTGCAGGATCCAAATATACTATTCTCTATTTTAAAGCCTTTGACAGACAGGCAGGAGAGTGCGGTCCAAACTGAGGCAGCCACTGCCCCAAATGTACAGTGCAAAAAACAAGGTTAGACCAGCGTCTCCATAGAATATGCCATAAAGTACAGGTGCATGTTACCACGGCTGACATGTGAAAGCAAAGAAACGCAATACGCAGAAGCACCCTGGTCTAACCCTGTTTTTTGCATTGTATCTCTTGTCTGTCTATTAGACGCCATCAATCTGATGATATTTACCAATGAACACACAAGAAATTATCTTTCCCCAGATAAATCCATGCAATACCCTCTACAAATATGTTCTATCCTTATTATAGATTTTTATGTGATCCTAATTTTCATCAAGAGTCTTTATCTCTTTCTTTCCAGTCTGCTCATCTGCCCCTAAATCTCCCACACAGTAGTATCAAGCTGTTGTCTCCACTTTAATTTATTGCCACCAAGAGGCTAAGAAGCTACATAATTAAAACAAAGATTTCCGATTCCACATCAGGTGTGAGGCTGAGGGTCTGATTTATTTCATTATTTTTAGATGTAGATTTCATGCCTGTTCTCTGTTTGGCTTTTTGTCTTTCATGTTTTCTAGCGGTATAGAGTACTGACAGCTGCCAGTCACCTGCAGTCACCTGCTGCCACCTCTATGCCCCTGACCAAAATAGTCACTGAATCTCCAGGGGACATCCAAAAAGTTCTGTGATGAGGGCTGACAGTGTGACAACTTCAGAACTGCAGGTCTGTGCTCATCAAACTTCAAGGAGACACCATAACATTAGAGAGCCTTTAGCGCTTTCAGTACATTGGGGCAGATTTACTAAGATTGACTAATATTTAGACATTTTAAATTAATGGCTTTGTGCTGGAAAAGTGGAGCATTGTAAGTTGTTTTGTCTGTGGAGTAAGAAATGTGACACATTTAAAGGGGCTCTGAACCTGGACATACTCAGAATTTCACAGAGGTAGCCCCCCTGACAAGAGCATTGGAGCAGTTCATGCTCCGATGCTCTCCTTTGCCCGCGCTGAATCACGCAGGACAAAGGCATTTTGTGGAGTTCTGGTGACGTACCGAGCTTTCCTTCAGACTGCCAGGCGGAGGCTTCCACCCAATAGTGAGCCCGGTGACGTCAACGAACACACTGCTGGGCGGAAGCCTCTGCCCGGCAGTGTGCTATAGTAAATAACCTGCTCCTGCTCCGATGCTCATGTCAGGGGGGCTGCCTGGGTGAAATTATGGGTATGTCCAGGTTCAATCTGAACCCGGACAACCCCTTTAAGAAGATTTTATAATATTTGGAGGTAATTTAATGTGCAACTTTTTTTTGGAGTGTCTCTTTGTGGGTTGCACTTTTTTTGCAATAACTTTACAAAGTGTTTCAGGTCATTTGTTAAAGTGTGAGTGTCATTCTTTTTTTTTTTGTAATGTATGGGGGCTGTGAACAATTAATTATACATTAATTACTAAAATTTTACATTTCTGTTAGAAAAATAGCTCTAACGTTGCCCATTTTGAGCCTTAGCAAAGTTTCTCTGTCTTCTATTTACATAACAGTCTAGTGTTAGGCTACTTTCACACTTGCGTTGTTCTTTTCCGGCATAGAGTTCCGTCACAGGGGCTCTATACCGGAAAAGAACTGATCAGGTATGTCCCCATGCATTCTGAATGGAGAGTAATCCGTTCAGTTTGCATCAGGATGTCTTCAGTTCAGTCGTTTTGACTGATCAGGCAAAAGAGAAAACCGTAGCATGCTACGGTTTTATCTCCGGCTAAAAAAACTGAAGACTTGCCTGAATGCCGGATCAGGCATTTTTTCCCATTGGAATGTATTAGTGCCGGATCCGGCATTCAGAATACCGGAATGCCGGATCCGCCCTTCCGGTATGCGCATGCGCAGAATGAAAAAAAGGTGAAAAGATAAATGCCGGATCCGTTTTTGCCGGATGACACCGGAAAGACGGATCCGGCATTTCAATGCATTTTTTCGACTGATCAGGCATTTTTAAGACTGATCAGGATCCTGATCAGTCTTACTAATGCCATCAGTTAGCATACATTTTGCCTGATCCGGCAGGCAGTTCCGGCGACGGAACTGCTTGCCGGATCTCTCTGCCGCAAGTGTGAAAGTAGCCTTAAGGAAGTCTTCACAGTTATGTAAACAGAAGACAAAGGAGTGTTGCTATTGCTAAGCTCAAAATAGGCCACTTTAGAGCTATTTTTCTAACAGAGAAAGAGAAAGCAAGGTATCTAAGTTCGGCCGCCAATTTACCCCAAAAGCTGCTGGAGCCATGAGAAAGACCGAATATTGTCTGGATGCAAGTTTATTCAAGTAAAGCTGTTGAACTTTGTAAAGTCTAGACTTGGATTATTCTCCATCAACTATGTACAACTCATTCCTTTATTTCTACGGAGCCTAACCCTGGGAAGCGACAGTATCCAGGTAGGAGGTAGTACCATGACACACACAAACTATTAAGGCCGCATTACCACCCGGCATTTCTAAAAACCTGGGACACGATTGGCCTTGGGGGGGGGGGGGGGCACGTTGCAAGGTCACCAATATCAGCTCCATGAGAGCGTTGCTTCCTGTTCATTAGACTGTCCGTCGTCTGGAAAGTTACGGCTGTGCAGTGTAATACAAGTACTTGCTCCATTCACTTGAAAAGAGCAAGTACCTGTAATTAACCTACCCCGCAGCTACAGGGGAGACGATGGGCAGTTTAATGAACAGGAAGCAGCGCTCACATGGAGCGCCATCTCTTCTTCAAACAACTGATTGATGGAGGTACCGAGTGATGGACTCCCACCGATCGGATATTAAAAACATATTCTAATGAGGTCAATATTTATCAATATTATGCCTGCACAACCATTTTTTCCTGTAAAATAGCAAGTGATAACAGCAAACAAATGTCAATATTAATTACCTTGATTCTGCAGTTTACAAAAACACCCTGTATGTGTTTGTAAACTGCTGTATGGGCACACCACAGGGCTCAGAAGTGAAGAAGGGTAGAGGGTAGATTTTGCTGGATGGGTTTCTAGGCATCATGTTGCATTTTAAGAGAGACCCTGAGGTACCCCTGCAGTAGAAACATCCCAGGTGACCCCATTTTGGAACCTAAACCCTAGAGGGGTCTAGTGAAAGCTTTGAATCTACAGGCGTTTCATAGAATTTAGAAACAATTGGCTGTGAAAATGAAAAAATAATTTCTTTTAAAAAAATGTTGCTTTAGCCCACAAGGGGGTAACAGGAAAAAAAACTATCTAATTTGCACTGCCAGTGTCAAAAAGTGCAGGGACTCCCCCTCCAAACTGATAACAACCATCTGGACCTATTGCGGACTGCTATTAATTCATTCATCAACTTCTAGTAGGAATAATAAAGGAATGGCACAACATACAGTCTTAAGAATAGATACTTCAGAATTGCTATTACATGGGAAGTGCAGAGTAGGAGAGTTTACAGGCAAAAGCTGGAGCCACAAACATAGAGGATGTCCCCTTGCCACTAAACAGATATCACATCTGATATGGCAGATAGACGTGCGGTGCAGAGGGGAAGGAAGGAGAGTACCCTTTCACTAGGGAGAGGGAGGATTGGTGACCCCAATCTCCCCTGGCACTGGCACCTGGCTGCCCTGACGTCCCTAGATGGGCTGCTCACCCGTACGCCGATCACGTGCCTCATCCCTAGCTTACCCTGAAATAAGTCCTAGGTAGTGAGTAGGGAGGTGAGAGCACTAGTCCTCACCAATGACACCTAGGGTAACAACAGGGAAAAGGACAAACAACACAATCAACAATCCCTGAAGGGAGACAACAAACAGGAGTGAACTGGAGATTTCACAGCACCACTTCCAACAGCTCCACAGCAACAGTTGTCCCAACTCCACCTGAGGTCAGAATAGAAGATCTGGAAGGAAGGTCTATATCTGGCAACAAGGGAAGCAGAAAGGGAGTATATAGAATATATAGTAGCTAGGAGTGGCTGACAGAGAACAGCGGAAAGGAAATGCTACAGATTCCTAAATGGGACAAAAAGGATCACAAACCTAAGCAGAAAAACCTAAACTGGAATCCATTCTCACCATTAGGTCATGGAGCGATCCCTTGAGAAACTGAGCACGTAGCCACCCGCTGCGACCTTCTGACCCCAGGCACAAAAGGGTCAGCCATAGGTCGGGGTACCCTCGTGACAACAGATCAATAATCATAATTTTGATCATCTTTCTGGGTACTGTAGTCCACCCATTCCAGTTATTACTTTAGTTGCCATTCTCTGAACCCTCTCCAGCTCTCCAGGAGCCCAGAACTGTACACAGTACTCCATGTGTGGTCTGACTAGTGGATTGTAAAGTGGCAGGACTATGTTCTCATCACGGGCATCTATGCCTCTCTTGATGCAACCCATCATCTTATTGGCCTTGGTAGTAACTGCCTGACATTGGCCCAACGCCGACCCGAATGACTACATACTCAGACATCCCAACCTGCAAAAACCCATTTCAGGGAGGTGCACTTCTCATTTCAGGGGGGTTTCCTTTCTTTTTCTTTCACAAACTTTTTATTACATTTTCCAAACATAAGCAGTATCTGCACACTTTGCTCTATGGTGTGGAGGACTGGGCTCATTACCCTGCCCCAAATTATCATATTTATGTATATGATTAAAGGGATTCTGTCACCACCTATAAGCCCTGTGAGCTAAACATATGCTCATGTCCAGGGTAGCATTCTGATTTCTAAGGTGACCTTATAAAAGCTATTTGTGGCTTTATTCTGCAGAAAAACAGGTTTTACTAACCTGTTAATCATTGAATTAAGGTGCCCAAGCAGGGGAGGTCTGTGGATGCATGGTGCCCGGCCGCACGCATCGCCGTTCGTGCCCAGCGCCGCCTCTACCTCCCTCCCTTTCCTTCCGCTTTGAGATCCCGCGCGTGCGCACAGGCTCAGCTTGATGCGCCGTTGCGGACTGCTGGCATCGGCTTCTTCTTGCACTGTGCGCACGCGCCGAGAAGGGAACACTGCTGCAGGTTGCCGGAAAAGGTTTACTGCGAGTAAACTAGAGATGGGAAGTTCGGATCTTTCACATGAATCGGTTCATTCGCTGAGCTGACGAGAAGCAAGTGAACCCTGTGTGTAATTATCTACCCCACTGTAGGAGTAAAACAAGCATCCGGGGGGGGGGGGGGGGGGATTTAACACTGGGGTAAATAATATAATTAAAATGGAGGGTTAAATGTGTAAATGTATTTAAAAAAAATACATCTCTCTCAATAGTTATATAGCTACTGAATGAGACAGAAGAAGGGATGCCTTTAACATGTATATCTCCTGGCGCAGGCGGGCGTGATGACGTCATTGCGCTCCTGTGCCAGGACGCAGCACTGTGACGTGTGCGTGCCTGCATCATCCCGCCTTCCTCTGTGAGCAAGCACCTGACCCTGGACATAGGTGAGTATTTAGCTTTTAATCTAGTACATCGGGGGGAAATTATTATATTGGGGCTTCTGTATGGGGTCAAATTACTATGTGAAGGAAAATTATTATGGGAGGAACTACTATGTGGGGGCAAATTATTATAGGAGGGATTACTATGTGGGGGCAAATTATTATAGGAGGGATTACTTTGTGGGAGCAAATTACTATGTGAGACAGTGTGGGGGAAACTACTGTGTTGGTGCAGTGTTGGGGAAATTACTAATTGAGGGCAGTGTGGGAGAAATTAGTATGTGGGCACAGTGTGTGGGAAATTACTATGTGGGCGCAGTGTTGGGGAAATTACTATGTAGGGGAAGTGTGGGGGAAATTTGTATGTGGGGGAAGTGTGGAAAAAATTACTATGTGGGGGCAGTGAGGGGAAAATTACTATGTGGGGTAAGTGTGGGGGAAATTACTATGTGGGGGCAGTGTGGGGGAAATTTACTATGTGGGGCAGTGTGGGGGAAACTACTGTGTGGGGGCAGTGTGGGGGAAACTACTGTGTGGGGGCAGTGTGGGGGAAATTATTGTGTGGGGGAAATAATTGTGTGGGGGATGTGTGGGGGAAATTACTATATGGGGCGGTGTGGGGGAAATTACTATGTGGTGGCAGTGTGGGGCAAATTACTATGTGGGGGAAATTACTGTGTGGGGGCAAACTACTATATGGGGCAGTGTGGGGGAAATTACTAGATGGGAGCTTATTATTATGGGGGATTACTATGTGGGGGCAGTGTGGGGGAAATTACTATATAGTGGCGTTGCTATTGGGGAGGCACTGTAGGGGCAATTCTATTATTTGTGGGGACACTATACAGGGATTATTAACCTGGAGCACAATATAGGGTGTTATTATTACTGGAGACACTATAGGGGGAATTATAACTGCTGTAGACACTATAGAGACATTTGGGGTAATTTATCAAACTAGTGTAAAGTAGAACTGACTTAGTTGCCCATAGCAACCAAACAGATTCCACATTTCATTTTTGACAGCTCTTTTGGAAATCCAGTTCTACTTTACACCAGTTTGATAAATGACCCCAATTATGTCTATTAGGGTCACTATATTTTTTCAGCAGTATAGTACCTGGGGCATTAGGGAGCACAACGGGCACAGTATTGGGAGTGGCAGCGGGATGACATTGTGGGGATACCAGGATGGGGAGGATGATGGAAAAATTTTGAAATCTAACATGTCTGTGTAACACACTCTGTAGAGACGAGATGCGCCTGAAAGAATTTGCTATGGCGGACTGGGTCAAATGGAGGAGAAGAGGAAAGAGAAGGTCTACATGACAGGAGATGTCCCTGGATGTAAGAGGTATGTGGTGCTGTATTCTCCTCCATGTCTTCTTTTTCTAATTATATGAATTTTAAATTTGGCGACCACATTTTTCCGTTTAGGATCCAATTTGCTGTATTTTTTTTAGTCTGAAGATGTCATATGGCCTAGGAAGAGACTGTGGCACTCACGAAGCACCGCAGCCTCTTCATACAAAAAAAACCAAACAACTAAACTTAAATGGAGGGAGGGGCCCCGGGCCTATCACGCACTTAATCCGCCCCTGTCCAGATCCTTTATAATTTGGTGTTAAGAAAGCTCAACAACTGTTTTATGAGGATTAGAAACTGAGTGTAGAGAATAAGAGAAAACTGTGAAACCTAAAGCTCAAACTTATTCTGAGTTACAATGTTATACAGTTTGACCTCCAATGTAAAGTTTCTGAGCACTAGCTGGCATAGACAATACGGCTTCGTTCAGCTGTCAGCGTATAGCAGGACACACATTCAGCTTGGATTAGCAGCGATGCCAGAAGCAAATCTCTGTAGTGAGGAACATTTTATCGAGGTGATCAAACAACGTGATGAAAAGAGGCCCTTTTCCACCTGAGCAACTGCAAACTTTTCATCTTTGGGCTGGGGAAAAACCTTGTCAGATTAAAACAGGGTATTAAAATAAATGGCTGGGCAATTTCGTAGTCTGCCTCGTTGACTGGAAGAAAATGTTGTAATGTCAATCAAAAATTAAATCAGACAGATCATATGATGCTGACAGGTAATAAAAGTGACAAGCAGATTATTTGAAATCAAACAAAGTTCATGACTAAGATGGGATCTGGCTTTCTCTGATGGCTTCTAAATGATGGTGACCTGGCAGACTATATTCAAGAGATATGAACCTATAATAGAAATATTATTGATGAAAGTGTAGCCTTACAAGAGCAGAGGCATACATAAGGCTGCTATGGGGCCCTTAAGAGAGGGGCCCAGACCAAGTTGGCAAGAACTTGCACAGGTCCTCCCTCTCCAGAGGAACTACATTGTTATCAAACGGGGGGTGGGGAATAGGTCCATGGGTCATGACAGGGTTGGCAACCATCTGTGATCTTACAAGTAGTCATCAAAAAACATATATATATTTTTTGTCTGCCATCTGTGGTGTCCAACGGAATAAAACACTGACTGTATTTTTTTTCTATTTCTTAAAGGGTTTTTCCGGTTTCATCAATAAGCTTTAACCCCTTACCGAATATGCAGTTTTCCATTTTTATATTCTCTTTTTTGTGTCCCTGACTTCCTGGAGCTATAACTTTTTTTATTTTTCCATTCACATAGCTGCATGAGTGCTTGTTTTCTGTGGGACAAGTTGTATATTCTAATGGCACTAATTTAATATTGCATATGAGGTAGTGGGAATCTGGAAGAAAAATTCCAAATGGGGTGGAACTGGAAAAGCAGAATTTTGCCATGGTTTTATGGGTTTCGTTTTTATGGGGTTCCCTATGTGGTGAAGCTGATCTGTTACCTTCATTCTCCGTGTCAGTACAATTACAGTAATACCACATTTATACAGTTTTTCTTGTGTTTTAATACTTAAAAAATAAAAACTTTGAAAATAATTATTTTTTTCTTTGCATCACCATATTCTGACCCACATAACTTTTTTATATTTACATTTACAGAGCTGTGGGGGAGCTCATTTTTTGTGCACAGTGATCTGCACTTTTCATTGTTACAATTTTGGAATGTATGTATGACTTTGGCTTTTTGATCACTTTTATTCATTTTTTCACCGTAGGGGATGAATACATTTAGATTCTACGGGTGTTTTAGGCAGTGCAAATGATCTTAATTTTTTTGTTCCTTTGTTTTTATTATGGGGAAAGAGGGTGATTAAAATTTTTATATTTTATAAATATTTGTAAAAACATTATTGAACTTTTTTTTTAAACTTATATTAAGTCCCCTTAGGGATAATTAGATCGATTCTCTTATAGACTGCAATGAATTACCATTGCAGTCTGTGGAAGATTTGGTAAGCCTCTTACCCTTCCTAAGGCTCAAGGTTACCGCAGCGACCGAACGGCTCCCTTGATCTCAGAGCAAAAGAAAAAGAAAAATGCTCAGATACCTTAGTTACAATTGACCACAGCGAGTGGTTAAATGGCTGGGATCGGTGTTATCGCCGATTACAGACAATAACTTTGGGTGTCTTTAAAGACCCGACATGCACTGTACTTATATGGTGCATGTTGGGAAGGGATTAAAATAATGATTTATGAAAGTACCGTAGCTGTAATGTTGCAATGTGTTTCTTTTACCTTTATTGCTTCTGTCTTCCATTTTGGGCTGTGGTCACACGAGGAGAAAGACATGGCTGGAGGTGGCACCTGGAGGACTGAAAGAGCAGGTTCTCATTACCTGCTGAACAGCATGCACATGTATGTGTTGAGCCTGTATTGAAGCTGCTGTGAAGCAGCATGCAGATTGCAGAGCATTGTCGTGTTTATTAGGACATGCTGCTTATTTGCATGTGCTAGTCTTCTTAAGTGTGCCTCCACCAGTGCTGCCAGTACCACCACTAGGTTAGGTTTTGAGAGGTAGGGTGACATCATCATCCTCCAAAGAGGACCCTCAGGTACTCTGGTGGGCCAGTCACTTCAAGGAGGGCATAGACTCAATAATGAGCTTAGGGCTATGTAAGCATGTCTTTTTTGGGCTTAAAATTGTGCTAATTTGTCTTGGTTAAAAATATAAATTTTAATGCAGTAGAGGAACTTATACTGTAAGGGACCCGCAAACAGCGGCTCCGCAATATCCAGACCCCAACCCTTTGTGCACTGCATCATGGATGCGGACCCATTCACTTAAATGGGTCCGCAATCCAAAAGGTGCGGAATGGAGAATGGAAGCACCGTGGTGTGTTTCCATGTGGTTTCTTTCCGTACCTCCGCACTGCTGAACGGGTCTGCATCCGTCTGCAGAAACCGCACGGATGTTGGCCGTGCATTGGGGACTGCAAATTGCAGAACGGCCGACAAAAACGTTTGTGTCCATGATCCCTAAATACAAGTAAAAGAACCAAAGAAGTATCAGAGGCACATACGGAGTATGGGTTATATGTAAGCACTAGTGTAGTGATTTTTAGGGCATAGTAGTAGGAAATGGCATATACACCTGTCTTGTATGATCATTAGGTTTATCTTTGACACCATATAGCTTTTACACATATAGACCAATTACTTATTGTGGGCATAGAGTAAAATGATGATGCTGTGTTTAATTTTGGGATTACTACCCTGTGTCATGGGATTAGCATTGAGGGGGAGACAAACACCAAGCCCTCCTGTACAGGAAGGTAGAACCTGGAACCATATTAGAAAGGTCCATTGTGATCTTTTCTATGGGGCCTCCTCCCTTCTCTGTATGCTCTTGTGATTTCTGAGGCTGTTGACAATTATTGTGCTTTTGAGGGTCCTATGTGTCATAGTATGCTGGTGCAGTATTATAATTAGAGATATACAAACACCATTATTTGCTGCTTTAGTTTTTTTTGGGAATTGGGGTAGCTGCAAGTTCTAATCTACTGTAATTTTAATGCTTTTTGTTGCAAAAAATAGTTATCTGCAGACTGTTCTTTCCCCCGTCAGGAATCCATCAGAGAACTGCCCTTATGTCTACTGTCCTAACAGCTCATAAACACTCACTTGAGCCAAATTCTTATTAAACTGATATGAATTCGGCTAAGTGAGTATTTTTGAACTGTCAGGGAAATAAACATAATGGTTACAGACTGAGCCATCAGAGCAGCTCTCTGACAGAATCACTGAGAAGGAACAGTCTACAGATGCACTGAAACTAAAACCTGTAGAGGAAAAAATGTTACAATTTGTTTTTATTAAAAGCCAGTTGGAATTTTTTTTTTTTAGCCCAAGATAAGTAGGATGCAATAGAAAAAAATGTCTCCAAAGGCCTTTATGGACTAAACAATTTTTTTTTAACTGGACATCAATTTTATTTTTGGCCTCAGAATGACTCTATGAAGACTTGTCTTTTTACAATATGTGTTGAACTTTTTATTTTTACCATTTTATGGCAGGCAAATATTAATGTTTTCTGGTTATTCATTAGATTTTTGTCATGAAAGGAATTTTTATTTAATTTTTTAACATGTTCACTTCCCTCAATAGTAATAGGGTTCAGTAACACCCCATTAATTTAGTACAGCAGCATCCTAGAGAAGAAGAGTGTAAACTAGTGGAAACACCCTGTATAATAGAAAAGCAGCTCAAGACCCAAATATATGTCCACAGTCGTAAGAATTTCAATGTCCCTCACCTCCAGGTTTGCAGCAAGGTAAACCTGATGGGGTCTGCGCCCCTGGATCTTGTAGAAGGACCAACAAGCAGGGTATTTGGATACAGTAAGGAAAGCAAATGGAGCCTTTTCTAGGTCTTCTCTAGAAGAAACAAAAATACAGTCTCTGAAACCTATAGTTAACATGAAAGCCATACTCTCTGCTCACTTCCGTCATATTTTTCTCTCTACTACTGTATTCTTACCGCTGTATGCCTACTTGCTTTCCAATCTTTTACACTTGTGGCTACAATCTATACTATGAGGCTCCCTGGTTAGCTCTTTATTATACATAAATGAGTTCAATTTTGTGTTTTGTCTCATTTTCATATAAACCTATAATATATTCTACATCGGTTTAGAAACATTCCAAACTCACCCCCTTGAAAACCCTCATCTTTCATGCAGTTGATTTAATCTCAGTCCCTCCATTGTATTCCATGTCAATATTATCTTAAATCCAGATATTAGTCTGCAGCAACAATACGCATTCACTCCATGCAGAGATTCGATTATTACAGTCTCTTTTTTTAGAAGAATAAAGTAGGATCTTGCTTTATCTGAGCTCCTGCTTTGAAATATCTAAAACTAAAGCTTATCTTACAACAGCAGATTTTGCAGGCAATTGTCGGGTGGGAAGCGCTTCTTCCCAGCAATTGCCTGCTCGCAAGCGGAGGAGACAGCTGCAATTACATGCAATGATCGTCTCCTCAGAATTGGCACAAGCCATCGCTAATGCCATCACTTGTCCCCGTACTGAATCACTGTTTGCCAATAGCAGAGCGCTGATTACACAGCAAGATCTGTACCACCGATGATTGACCGTTTGCTCGTTCATCGGGTAATCGGCAGAAGTATTACACTGACAGATCATTGCTACCAAGCGTTCATACGAAGACTTGTTAGTGATGATCTTAGCGATTATCTGCAGGTGTAATATAAGCTTTACTCCTATATGGGCCACAAGTGTTTCAATGTGATGGTGCACGATATCTATCAAATATCTGCAGGTGAAGATAACATGTTCACCGACCAATCTACAGGGTGGGCCATTATATGGATACACCTTAATAAAATGGGAATGATTGGTGATATTAACTTCCTGTTTGTGGCACATTAGTATATGTGAGGGGGGAAACTTTTCAAGATGGGTGGTGACCATGGCGGCCATTTTGAAGTCGGCCATTTTGAATCCAACTTTAGTTTTTTCAATAGGAAGAGGATCATGTGACACATCAAACATATTGGGAATTTCACAAGAAAAACAATGGTGTGCTTGGTTTTAACGTAACTTTATTCTTTCATGAGTTATTTACAAGTTTCTCTTTGTTTACAGCCATAGACATGTCACCGAGGTTAACACGTGAGGAGCGGATAGAAATTGTGTTGATGTCTGGTGAACCCAGTAACCGGGTCATTGCAGCAGATTTCAATGCAAGACACCCTACGAGACCACCCATCTCCCATGCTACAGTTAGCAAACTGTATATACCTATAATATTGCCCCCTATATTGCTTCCCTTCAGTACATACTAAAAGCTTGAAGAAAAAAAAATAAAAACTTTATCTTTTATGGGTAGAGCAAACATCTTGAAAATGGAAGAATTTCCCAGTTTGCTTCAAAGTCTTCCCCACCTATGCCCTTGTGAAGAGAGGCAAATCAGCCATCTTTAAAGATTCGGGGGGGATACCAAAAATTCCTTACCACATTTTTGCAACAGCCTAGACTAAATTGGGCTCTTAACTTCCCTAACATAAGATGCTACAACCTGGCTGCGTTGGTCAGGTCCATTACTGATTGTCTCCAATCAACAGCACATCATTCTGATGCATATATCAGTTTCAGCCATAGCAAAAAGAAACATCTATCCCCTTCATTTAACCTTTTCTCTGAAAAGTTATTTTTTTGTATGAAAATGGACTGGATAGAATGGCTCAACATAAGGAAAGGAAGGATAAGTCCTTTTTTAGAGGGGTAAATACACAGCCTATATATCATAGGCTATAAATTATTCCTGGAAAATACAAATGTGATAGCACTCTACATACAGCATTCCTCCATGCTGGATGAGGCATTGGTGTACATTTTGGCCAAAGCGTAATAAGCCACTCACCACGTCAAGGTCGCCTCTAATGAGTGGTCCCTAACACTAGTTCCTACCTGTTCATGGGCCATGACAGCCACACAAAGTCCAGGGAATGCAGGTCAGCATACACGCCAAGCACACTCTGCTTTTAACCCCGTCCGGTGCCATTACAGCTTTCATCGGATCCAGGGATGCAAGTACCAACATGCACGCTGAGCCCACCATATACTTCTCCTGGAGCCATATGGCTACTGGTAGGTTCTATATAAGCAGACTCAGTTTTATACTGACTTTAAAACCAGCCTCCAGGACAGATTGACTGGTCAGGTGTGCATGACTCCAAGGAGATCGCCACGCCTCCAATATATACTACAAAGAAAATATGTGGGGGATTGGGTCAGCACAACCTGTATGTAGGTGCACATCACTATGACAAAATACATATACAAACGGAAAATACAAATGTGATAGCACTCTACATCCAGCATTCCTCCATGCTGGATAAGGCATTGGTGTACATTTTGGCCAAAGCGTAATAAGCCACTCACCACGTCAAGGTCGCCTCTAATGAGTGGTCCCTAACACTAGTTCCTACCTGTTCATGGGCCATGACAGCCACACAAAGTCCAGGGAATGCAGGTCAGCATACACGCCAAGCACACTCTGCTATTTAACCTCGTCCGGTGCCATTACAGCTTTTATCGGATCCAGGGATGCAAGTACCAACATGCACGCTGAGCCCACCATATACTTCTCCTGGAGCCAAATGGCTACTGGTAGGTTCTATATAAGCAGACTCCGTTTTATACTGACTTTAAAACCAGCCTCCAGGACAGATTGACTGGTCAGGTGTGCATGACTCCAAGGAGATCGCCAATCCTCCAATATATACTACAAAGAAAAAATGTGGGGGATTGGGTCAGCACAACCTGTATGTAGGTGCACATCACTATGGCGAAATACATATACAAACGGAAAATACAAATGTGATAGCACTCTACATCCAGCATTCCTCCATGCTGGATGAGGCATTGGTGTACATTTTGGCCAAAGCGTAATAAGCCACTCACCACGTCAAGGTCGCCTCTAATGAGTGGTCCCTAACACTAGTTCCTACCTGTTTATGGGCCATGACAGCCACACAAAGTCCAGGGAATGCAGGTCAGCATGCACGCCAAGCACACTCTGCTTTTAACCCCGTCCGGTGCCATTACAGCTTTCATCGGATCCAGGGATGCAAGTACCAACATGCACGCTGAGCCCACCATATACTTCTCCTGGAGCCAAATGGCTACTGGTAGGTTCTATATAAGCAGACTCAGTTTTATACTGACTTTAAAACCAGCCTCCAGGACAGATTGACTGGTCAGGTGTGCATGACTCCAAGGAGATCGCCACGCCTCCAATATATACTACAAAGAAAAAATGTGGGGGATTGAGTCAGCACAACCTGTATGTAGGTGCACATCACTATGGCGAAATACATATACAAATGGAAAATACAAATGTGATAGCACTCTGCATCCAGCATTCTGCCCTGCCTCCATGCTGGATGAGGCATTAGTGTACATTTTGGCCAAAGCGTAATAAGCCACTCACCACGTCAAGGTCGCCTCTATTGAGTGGTCCCTAACACTAGTTCCTACCTGTTTATGGGCCTTGACAGCCACACAAAGTCCAGGGAATGCAGGTATAAATTATTCCTGTTAGGACCTACATGTTAATAATTTTAATAATCACGTTTGATACATCTTGGGCTTTGCATGAAGCCCAAACACCCCATACTGTGACGGTCACGTACACTACACACAGGGGGGAGGATAGTGACCACTGCGTTCCACCCTCACCCCTGGCCCTGCCTACTTGTCTCGCAAGTCCTAATGACAAGGGACAACTAGACGGCAGTCCCTAACTTAGGATACGTACTGGGAAGACAGACAAGACAAATAACGTACTGGGAAGACAGACAAGACAAATAACGGAATGTGAACGGACCGGGTCAGAACCAAGAGAGCTATGCAGTACAAAGGGTTAAGCAAAGAATGATCAGGAGAAGCCGGGGTCAAATACCAGGAGAGTAGAGAAGTACCAGAGGAGTCCGCAAAGAGTAGTCAGGTGGGAGCCGAGGTCACAATACCAGGAGGGATGCGCAGTACAGGAGGAGCAGGCAAAGGATCGTCAGGGAACAGGATCAGGTGAGTAATCAGTAGTCCAACAAATAGCCAGGAACCTAGAATTAACAGGCAACCTGTGGCCAGCAGGCTGCCTGTATTTATATTGGGGTCTGAGGATCATGTGACGTGGCCAGCGTCACATGACCGACAGACAGACAAGTCGAGCACCGAGTCATCAGCTCGGCGCTCAAGGCAGACCTAGGAGCAGGGAGCCTCCCAGCTAGCAAAGTCGCCCTGGGAATGAGGCCAAACACAGATCCTCGCTCCCGAAGCTAAGCAGCAGGTCTGCGGCTGATGCGAGACCGAGTGCGCCTTTGGCGCCCCGTGACACATACCTTACTGCATTTAAGTGGCATCACCTTCCTCTGGAGGCGACGTTCTCTTTGTTAAACATCATATTTAAATGAAGTGACCACCAATCAGAAAGTCCAGTTAGTTGTGATTGAATAATTACTTGCCAATGTTGGTATCTGCATCACAGCGAGTGCCTGCAGACTCCACTGCCCCAACGAGACATATGGCGGTCACGTGATAGCTAGTCACGCGGCCGCCTCCATCATCCGATTGCTAGGATACAGGAGTGAGTCAGGAAGTGGAGACCCGTGCCCGCGATGTGCAACATCGACAAGTAAGAGCGACACCAAGCATTGAAAAGCATATAATGGGAGCATTACTTGAAGTCATTATAAATAGTAACTACAGTACCAGTCGTCTTCTTGTGATTTTTGTAGCTCCCTTTGCTTATGTGTCTACTGTTTGCCCTTGGCACTTTTTTTACAAACTGGCACTTGTTTTGAGACACATGTACAGTTAGGTCCATAAATATTGGGACATCAACACAATTCTAAATTTTTTTGCTCTATATACCACGACAATGGCTTTGAAATGAAACAAACAAGATGTGCTTTAACTGCAGACTGTCAGCTTTAATTTGAGGGTATTTACATCCAAATCAGGTGAACGGTGTAGGAATTACAACAGTTTGCATATGTGCCTCTCACTTATTAAGGAACCAAAAGCAATGGGACAATTGGCTTCTCAGCTGTTCCATTGCCAGGTGTGTGTTATTCCCTCATTATCCCAATTACAATGAGCAGATAAAAGGTCCAGAGTTCATTTCAAGTGTGCTATTTGCATTTGGAATCTGTTGCTGTCAACTCTTAAGATGAGATCTAAAGAGCTGTCACTATCAGTGAAGCAAGCCATCATTAGGCTGAAAAAAACAAAACAAACCCATCAGAGAGATAGCAAAAACATTTGGCGTGGCCAAAACAACAGTTTGGAACATTCTTATAAAGAAGGAACACACCTGTGAGCTCAGCAACACCAAAAGACCTGGAAGACCATGGAAAACAACTGTGGTGGATGACCGAAGAATTCTTTCCCTGGTGAAGAAACCACCCGTCACAACAGTTGGCCAGATCAAGAACACTCTCCAGGAGGTAGGTGTATGTGTGTCAAAGTAAACAATCACGACAAGACTTTACCAGAGTGAATACAGAGGGTTCACCACAGGATGTAAACCATTGGTGAGCCTCAAAAACAGGAAGGCCAGATTACAGTTTGCCAAACAACATCTAAAAAAGCCTTCACAGTTCTGGAACAGAATCCTATGGACAGATGAGACCAAGATCAACTTGTACCAGAGTGATGGGAAAGAAGAGTATGGAGAAGGAAAGGAACTGCTCATGATCCTAAGCATACAACCTAATCAGTAAAGCATGGTGGTGGTAGTGTCATGGCGTGGGCATGTATGGCTGCCAATGGAACTGGTTCTCTTGTATTTATTGATGATGTGACTGCTGACAAAAGCAGCAGGATGAATTCTGAAGTGTTTCGGGCAATATTATCTGCTCATATTCAGCCAAATGCTTCAGAACTCATTGGACGGCGCTTCACAGTGCAGATGGACAATGACCCAAAGCATACTGCAAAAGCAACCAAAGAGTTTTTTAAGGGAAAGAAGTGGAATGTTATGCAATGGCCAAGTCAATCACCTGACCTGAATCCGATTGAGCATGCATTTCACTTTCTGAAGACAAAACTGAAGGGAAAATGCCCCAAGAACAAGCATTAACTGAAGACAATTGCAGTAGAGGCCTGGCAGAGCATCACCAGGGATAAAACCCAGCGTCTGGTGATGTCTATGCGTTCCAGACTTCAGACTGTAATTGACTGCAAAGGATTTGCAACCAAGTATTAAAAAGTGAAAGTTTGATTTATGATTATTATTCTGTCCCATTACTTTTGGTTCCTTAACAAGTGGGAGAAACATATGCAAACTGTTGTAATTCCTACACCGTTTACCTGATTTAGATGTAAATACCCTCAAATTAAAGCTGACAGTCTGCAGTTAAAGCACATCTTGTTTGTTTCATTTCAAATCCATTGTGGTGGTGTATAGAGCCAAAAATGTTAGAATTGTGTTGATGTCCCAATATTTATGGACCTGACTGTATCTCTATATTTTTATTGTGTTATGTTTGTGACTTATACATGTTTGGATTATATACTGTATATAACATTTATGGATGTTACATGTCCTCAGGATTGCCGTGTTCTGTCTTCATACACGTTCACACAGTGCACAGTCTGACATTCAGCATAAACCATCCCTGTTCTTTGTAGTCTAACTTGTTTATTGTTAAAACAGGATTGTTGATTGGCAAAAAAGGATTGTTTGGTAAAACTACAAGAATACAAATAGCAAGTATAAGTATAAAGTATAGATAGCATGTACTATAACATTTGCATTAACACTGAAGCACATGGTAAAATGGCTGCCTGTACATAAGATTATATGTCTAGCTAACAGTAGTAACAACTCACTGAGTAAGAATTACAACTAGCTGAACAGCTCTGCATAACTCAATATCCCTGAAACAAAGGTAGATCTCTCACCAGATATGTTTTTACAAGGATGGCAAAGTTTAAGAAGGAGATATGCAAACGCACAGCTCTGCTGATGTGTCCTGGAGACTGGAGGCTTCTCTGTCCCAGGATGCTTTTCACTCCGACAATGCTGTGCACCACCCACAATGCAGTAGTCTTTGTGTAACAGAAAAACAAAGTGTAATACAATTTAACACCGCTAGCTGGTGCTATAACCACACTAAACACTTGAGAAATACAAAGACTGAGGCAGACGTGATCTGTTATGATTCTTTAACTCAGCTGGGCAGAACATGCCACACTTTTCTTGTTGATGTGATTCATCTTTTTAGTGTTTTTATCAGTATTGTGTGTTAATAAAGCATTACATATTCTTTATATATTTGGGCTGTAAAGACTGTAAAGACAAATATATAGCACTATATTCAAAATTTTTGCGAATTCTCGAAGTGGCAATATTCGCGATAAAAATTCGCTATTCGAATATTTATGCTCAACACTATTCTTTTATATAATTCTTTTTTTATTTACTCCAGATGAAGAAATTCTAACACATAATATGGATGTTTTTTGGGAGGGCCAGGATGGTGAGTAGATCTTCAGGTCTGTAGCCTGTGCATCATTTTTGCGGGCCTCACAGATATTCAAGGACTGAAGGCACGCCTTTCATATGATGTCATACTATTGAGCTGATTTATCTTTTAAGTGCTGACTCTGTTATTATACTGTAGTTCTCCATTACGATGTACTTTTTTCTTAGTAATTGCTCTTTATTATATTACCTAATGCTGCACCTATCATTGATCAAGTGTTGAGTTATGATGTTCTTGTTTATGTCAATATTTTTTGCATTTAAAATAAAAAAAATATAAAACCGTTTTTTATTTTCTTTAAAGGGCGCCTATCGGGTCATTTTCACCAAAAAGAACAAACAGCATTGCTCCACAGAAGATTGCATACACATTCCAACATACCTTTATGTATTTTGTGTACTTTATTCTGCTCAAAGAGGGACCTGATTTGGGTACCCCTTAAATGTAAAATGGGGCATATTAAAAAGGGTCTTCATAACGCAACCCCTTAAAAGCTTCTATGTTGCTCCGTCTAGTTCCATCAGGGTTTATTGTCCAGTTGTTTATAAAGCCGTAGTTTTAATTTGCCCAGGGTGCAGACCTTTCCAACTGCATCTGTGTCGATATTCGGATAGAAAATTATATGCCCTTTAAGTCATGGGTAGGCATGAATTGGGAGATTGCTAAAGAAACTGTTAGAATACTGACAGTGATAAAAGCCAGAGGCAATTTAAAAATTTTAGACAGTGGCACAGATTTTTGGTTGCTATGGTAACCCAGTTTTGTTATGCCCCTGCCTTATGGAACTTCGGGTTTGATGCCAATTTAACATATACATGAAATATACCTTGCTGGAAACAAATTTATGAGTCCTGCTTAGTTATTTTGCTTAAACTCCCTCTCTCCTAGTATTTTATCCTGTAAAGCATTGCAGAATAATAAGAAGGAAATTCGGTGCAATTAAAAGTTACTGATAGAACGCATGAAGATCAGCTCTGTAGAGATGGTTGTGTATAAGTACGCAGCGGAGCCCGGAATAAAGGGACAAAGAAGTAATGGAAATAAATAGCCATGATTTGTATATTCTCCAATGTAAAATAATAGGAATAAATGACTGAACACACTTATTATGTCGGTAGAAAATAAATGAAGTAACAAGCGCCATCAATAACAGATTTACTTGAGTTATTTTTATGTTATTTGTAAATTCAGAAAATCATTCAGCACGTGCCGTCCATATAAATAGTGTGGCATAGCTACATGTATTAATGGCTTGTATATTCACTTCTTAAATTAGAATAACAGTATGAGCTACTGTATGAAGATATTTATAGGGCACATTTATTATGGTTAATGGCTTCATATTTTAACATATTTTAGCTCCCTTGTTTGTCAGGTTTTGTGTTACCGAACAGGAATAGTAGCAACTGAATTTGTGCGAAGGTACTATATGTGTCTTAAAGGATATACGTAATGTTGCTACCGCGTTTATGGCTCTAATGCATCCAAAATGAAACATGAAGCGACACGGTGACAAGTCTTGAATCTAAAGTCTTAAATATCTATAGATCCCTAAGACAACAGCAGAAGGCAGACAGAATCATAATCCACATGCTAGCCTGACCTACAGTGGTCATCATGTTTTGCAAAGAAGGGGAAGACAGAGATGCTTCATAAGTGTTACGCTCTAGACACAGAGGCAACCGGAACACTATACCAGCTAGAAATGGTCCATCTCAGGTCTGGATGCCCCAGAAACAGTGTTCCAGGCATAGATGCCCTCATAAAGCCTTTAGCCGCACTTGCCTTCCTAAGTGCCTTAGCCGCAGGTTCTTAAAACAGCCATAGATGACCCATGGCTGCTTTAACCTTAGGACAAACCATCTACCTGCACTGGACCCCTATGGCAATAGGCAAGGATGGTATAAATAGAATGGAAAATTTGAGTAGAGGGTGGTGAATAGGTAGAGGTGGAGGTGGAACAAGAAGGAGCCAAATATGTCTGGGCATCATACTGTGCATAGACAAGTCATGGATGGAAAAAATTCTCATGGCAATCTGGGTCAGATAGAGAAGAAATGGGAAAATGAACATCTCCAATCAAAGATTATGTCGACTGTGAGTCAAAGCCTTTTTTTTATAGTTTCTTAAAAATGTCTCAAAATAGGTATAATAGGTTTTATAATGTTTAGCCAGTGGAAGATAATGGACATTGTTTAGGACAGGAATGGACAGCCCACTCGTGAAACTTTACACTGTGCTCACTAATCGCCCTAGTCCTCTGTGCCAGTGACTTAAAGTGTAGCTGTCATTTGTTTTGTTTTTTTTCTAATGTGTAGGGACAGTGATAAGGAAAGTTTTTGTAATATACAAACCGGATTCCAAAAAAGTTGGGACACTATACAAATCGTGAATAAAAACTGAATGCAATGATGTGGAGGTGCCAACTTCTAATATTTTATTCAGAATAGAACATAAATCACGGAACAAAAGTTTAAACTGAGAAAATGTACCATTTTAAGGGAAAAATATGTTGAATCAGAATTTCATGGTGTCAACAAATCCCCAAAAAGTTGGGACAAGGCCATTTTCACCACTGTGTGGCATCTCCCCTTCTTCTTACAACACTCAACAGATGTCTGGGGACCGAGGAGACCAGTTTCTCAAGTTTAGAAATAGGAATGCTCTCCCATTCTTGTCTAATACAGGCCTCTAACTGTTCAATCGTCTTGGGCCTTCTTTGTTGCACCTTCCTCTTTATGATGCGCCAAATGTTCTCTATAGGTGAAAGATCTGGACTGAAGACTGGCCATTTCAGTACCCGGATCCTTCTCCTACGCAGCCATGATGTTGTGATTGATGAAGAATGTGGTCTGGCATTATCTTGTTGAAAAATGCAGGGTCTTCCCTGAAAGAGATGACGTCTGGATGGGAGCATATGTTGTTCTAGAACCTGAATATATTTTTCTGCATTGATGGTGCCTTTCCAGACATGCAAGCTGCCCATGCCACACGCACTCATGCAACCCCATACCATCAGAGATGCAGGCTTCTGAACTGAGCGTTGATAACAACTTGGGTTGTCCTTGTCCTCTTTGGTCCGGATGACATGGCGTCTCAAATTTCCAAAAAGAACTTCGAATCGTGACTCGTCTGACCACAGAACAGTCTTCCATTTTGCCACACTCCATTTTAAATGATCCCTGGGCCAGTGAAAACGCCTGAGCTTGTGGATCTTGCTTAGAAATGGCTTCTTCTTTGCACTGTAGAGTTTGAGCTGGCAACGGCGGATGGCACGGTGGATTGTGTTCACTGACAATGGTTTCTGGAAGTATTCCTGAGCCCATTCTGTGATTTCCTTTACAGTAGCATTCCTGTTTGTGGTGCAGTGTCGTTTAAGGGCCCGGAGATCACGGGCATCCAGTATGGTTTTACGGCCTTGACCCTTACGCACAGAGATTGTTCCAGATTCTCTGAATCTTCGGATGATGTTATGCACAGTCGATGATGATAGATGCAAAGTCTTTGTAATTTTTCGCTGGGTAACACCTTTCTGATATTGCTCCACTATCTTTCTGCGCAACATTGTGGGAATTGGTGATCCTCTACCCATCTTGGCTTCTGAGAGACACTGTCACTCTGAGAAGGTCTTTTTATACCCAATCATGTTGCCAATTGACCTAATTAGTGTTAATTGGTCTTCCAGCTCTTCGTTATGCTCAAATTTACTTTTTCCAGCCTCTTATTGCTACTTGTCCCAACTTTTTGGGGATTTGTTGACACCGTGAAAATTGGAATCAACGTATTTTTCCTTTAAAATGATACATTTACTCGGATTAAACGTTTGATCTGTCATCTAAGTTCTATTACAAATAAAATATTGACATTTGCCATCTCCACATCATTGCATTCAGTTTTTATTCACAATTTGTTTAATGTCCCAACTTTTTTGGAATCCGGTTTGTACTTTATTTAGTGAATTTGTATATTTCTATGAGAAAAATTACTTTGAAGTTGCTCCAAAGCAGCGCTATCTCCAAATGAGAGTTGATAAAGGGAACCTGTCACCTCCAAAACACATATAAAACCGACATCATTACCTTACAGTACAAAGCTCTCCACAGTGCTGCCCCTCCATACATCTCCTCCCTCATCTCCATCTACCACCCTACTCGTGCTCTCCGCTCTGTTAGCGACCTAAGATTAATAACCTCCATAATACGTACCTCTCACTCCCGTCTTCAAGACTTTTCTCGAGCTGCACCAACTCTCTGGAATACTCTGCCCCGGAATACTAGGTCAATTCACAACTTCTCCACCTTCAAACGTGCCTTAAAAACACATCTTTTCAGGCAGGCTTATCAAGCTACCTAAAATGACTTTTCCCAGACTAAACCTTTCCCCCACCAACTCCTCTGGCCTAAACTCGATCCTCTAGTAGTCCCAAACCCAAAGCAGATCGGCCGACACCACTCCTGTCAGTTCAATAATGGCTCAAATCCTACTTATCTCAATCAACTACCTTATGTGTCACCCCCAATTCCTCATAGATTGCAAGCTCTTGCGAGCAGGGCCCTGACTCCTAGTGTTTCAGTTGCATATTAGCCAGTTACTTTTGTTTTGTACATGAGCCCTATGAATTTGTAAAGCACTGCGGAATAGGGTGGCGCTATATAAATACATTTTTTTTTATTATTATTATTATTATTATTATTATTATTACAGTAGCCCCCAGTGTGTTCATAATCATGTGTTTCATTCCTCCATCGGTTGGTTGCTGCATACTTTATAAAAACGCTGTTTAAATCTCCCTTCATGCTATCTTCAGAGCCAGCTTAAAGTCAAGGGGGCAGCAGCCTCCTTGCTTCAAGTCAAGCTAAGCCCGCCCCTTACCCGTCCTCTCTTCACTTTGAGTGACATCCTACCGTGCGCTCCCTGTTACTGCACGATCCCGTCTCTGGCTCCCGGTCCTCAGCGTCAGCGTGATCACTGACTTCAGGCGCGCGCACAATGGAAATGTCCATCGCATGTGCAGTGAGGCGATAGCAGCCGGCTGACTGAGGGAGCCGGAGACGGGATCGTGCAGTAACAAGGAGTAAGGGGCATACTTAGCTTGACTTGAAGCAAGGAGGCCGCTGCCCCCTTGACTTCAAGCTGGCTCTGAAGATAGCGCAAATGGAGATTAAAACAGTGTTTTTATAAAGTATGCAGCAACCGATGGAGGAATGAAACACATGATTATGAACACACTGGGGGCTACTGTAAGGTAATGATGTCGGTTTTATATGTGTTTTGGAGGAGACAGGTTCCCTTTAAGGAAAGTCTGTCTTCACAGTTCAGCACAGAGCAGTGCTGGACTGGTAAGATGCTGCAGCTCACTGCCCTCATTGTCTCCCTCATATAGGCCTAAATGCATGTACGTCTCTATATGAAAAATCAAGTTATTGTAATATTTTGACATATGTTAATCCAAACATATAAAATACGTAGTAGCGGAAGCACAATTAAATAAGAGGACTGGCATATACAATAAATCTAAATAGGTTAAGCCTCCAATGGAGATGGAGGTCCTTCTACCTTCATTCAGCAGGACCTGCGGTGACATCACCGCAGGTCCTTTTGCAGGTCCTGAAGAAAAGAAGATATCAGCTGCGCGATCAAGTGGATGAGGTGAGTTTTTTTTTAACCCCTCAATTATGACATGACATTTATGACATTATGACATTTTCTACTTATTATCCAACAGAGGGGTGTGGTTTAAGCATGAAAATCATGGCCATTTTTGTAGCCAAACTAAGCAAAAAATTGGTAGTGTTAAGATAGACTGAACAGTGTAAAGATGTGCACAGTTTAAGACTGTCTGTCTAAGGGTATGACCACACTGTACGGTTGTGATGTGGTCATAATGCGGTTATGGAACTACAACAGTTGGGAATGTTTGTGGTTCTTTAGCATTCTGATTAACATCAAACACATGTGGTAAAATATGTTAAACATATACTGCAAGCAGCTACTCAACTGTATAGCCTGCGTGGTCAGCAGCTGCAAGCAGCAAGACCTGTTTTGCATATGGTCAACCACACATAAATCAGGTGCAGTCATCACAACTTTGAAAGTGCCAGGTATATCTCAGAAACCCATTTCCCATTGACTTCTATTTAAAAATGAGATGCTAACCTCATTACGACCGTATAACGACTGTACCGTGTGGTCATACCCTAGGTTTACCATGTCTTACTGTTAAACAGTATTAGTAAATCAGACCCAAAAATCCCTTTTAGTGTCTCAGCTGCAGATATCTCATGTAGCACTTCAGACTCAGCCTCAGTGACCTCCATGAATCCCTCAGCTAAAGATATTTCCAAAGTATCTCATTCACAGATTGATTCCTCGTGATTGCCTCACGGTAGTCTGCAAGACAGTATTTACCAGCTACAGAACCTTCCTTGGGTATATCAGACACAGATGCTTTCTGAATGTGAGTCACAGAAAGGTGTCTCCATAAGTGGAGCGACAAATACTGAGAGTAGCCCAGCCCTAAATGTCCTCATAACAGTTTGTGAAAGCCTCAGAGACCCGTCTAAATGTTGCCCATCCACAAGTGTCTCAAGTATCTCTTCCATAAATGCTCTCTTGAGCACCTCAACCACAGAATCCTTCATAACAACGAGGCCACCACAGATCACACCTTGGTATCTCAGCTACTAATTCCCACATACATACTGTCTGGTTTTAAGGGGCTCAACCACTTGTATCGCGAATGGACTAGAGGGCACGCCAACCAAAGATTGGAAAATTATTACTACTTTCCTGAATTTTCTTCAACCAATCTAAGATTCAGTGGTAGGATATGATCAAATGTGGTAGAGGTGGTTTGAGCATTTACTAAAATTATGCATGTATGTATGCAACATATGCCCAAATTCATGTTCTTCAAGGATGTGTTGACGTATAATCATAGGTTCAGTGTTCCTTTTTTGATTGCTATGAAGATCCTCCTAACCCTGGAAAACAGGTAGTAAAAAGGTTATCAAGCTTTCCTTCAAATTTACAGCATATGAAGCAGTTAATATACATTTCCATATCTTGCTTGGTGTTCTCTTATATTTTTTCTTGACAACATTCCAGCAATCAGCATTCAAAAAGGTCTCATTAGAGCTTGTGAGAGATGGTCTTCGGAAGGTCACATAATAGAGCATGACAATGCAATTATAGTTCCTGCAATAAAGGTCATTCTTACCCATCATACTAATTATCTTGACAGAGTTGCGTTTATTCTGTTTCTTTTGCACTTAATGTTTGGGGGAGTCCTTGGGTCTGAGCTACTAATGTGCTTCCTATTCACCTCTGTGAGGAGTTATGAGAGGCAAAAATGATCTGCACAGTTGTACTGACGAGAACTATTGGTCCTCCTGCAACTTTTATGTAGATTGGTTCATAAGAAACTCTTTAGATGTTTCTTGATCTTATTGCTCAAAAAACTTCCATTCTGTGTTAGCTTTTTTTAAATTTAATTCATATAATGAAAAAGAAAGAAATGATAGAAGACATCTTTGATGCCTTGGATAGCTTTTGAAGGCCAAAGCATTCTCATTCAATACCCATACTGCTACGATATTAGTGGTTGTGTAAATAATAGGAAGATGAGCCTTCTGTGTCTTTAGGATATTCACTGGATAAAGGATTCAGGGCATTTATCAAAAATGGTGTAAGTGAAACTGTCTCAGTTTCCCATATCAACCAATCAGATTCCGCCTTTCACTTTTCAGCACTACTTTGTAAAATAGGCAGCTAACACAGTTTTCCATTACACCAGTTTGATAAATTTCCCCCACTTAAAGGGGTTGGCCACTTTCTGGCTAGTACTGACAAATGCGTTTGGCATTTATGGCACAAGGAGGTTCTGCCCATAAAATGGCTGCTGATGGAAAGACATGTGACCAGGCAAATCACTCAGCCTCCTGCATTGTAACACAATGCACCTGCAATAAACTCCAAACAGTGCAAGTGCAGGTGGAAGGTGTAGTGCATTTGAATGGATAAGACATCCAGGGCCGCACCGCCAATTAGGAGAGGCGAAGCGATCACCTCAGGCGTGGCGACCCCGCAAACAAGTGGGGTGAGGCAGCAGGGCCAAGGGAAATGAGCACTTCCATCTCCTTTCCCCATTCCCTCTGATAGGCTTCAGGCAATTTTGACTCTGGGGCTCCAATTAGAGGCCAGAAGGAGCCTTCTTCCTCTGTCTAACCCCTCCGATGCTGCAGCCACTATTGATTGTGGCATTTATGGGGTTAAATGTCCAGGATCAGAGTTTTTTATGTTCCTGGTTATTGTGAAAAGGTTTCGGCTGTAAGCCTGATCCATACATGTCTCACACACTTTAGTGAGAGTTCCCATCACCGTTCTTTTCCCGTTCTTCTGATCCATCAGAAGAACAGAAAAATAAATTAAAAAAACTGATATTGTAAAACAGTTATGCACATTTGGCAACCATTTAAGCCATCTCCGTCTGAGATCTGTATTTTCAGACGGTGAAAAAAAATACAACACGCTTCCGGGTGTGTATCGGCTTACCCTAGTATGAGTCAGGGAAGCCAGATGGTGTGTGTGTGGCAGCCTTAGTCCTCCTGAATGATCCAAGACTGCCACACATAGATTCCTATGGAGATCCTGCCTATGGCAGGGCTCCATAAGAATATAGTGTAAGTCTCATGGAACCCAATGCTAATGTATTGGGGTCTATGAGAGAAGCAATCTGATGATTGCTTATTCAAGTTCCCTATAGGAACTATTAAAACATGTGAAAAAAATAATAAAGTTTTTTAAAATATAAACATAAAAAAAAATATAAAAATTCAAATCACCTCTCTTTCCCCAAAATAAAAATATATAATAAAAAAGTAAACATCATGGTCATCGCTGCATGTGAAAACTCCTGTACTAATAAATTTAAAAATATGAATCCCATACGGCAAATGGCGAAACAAAAAAAGTCAAAGTGGCCGATTCAATGTTTTTTGGTCACTTCATCACAAAAATTTACTAAAAAGTGATCAAAAAGTCATACACACCCCAAAATGGTATAAATGAAAAGTGCAGATTGCCCCACAAAAATGAGCTCTCACACAGCTCTGTACACATAACTACAAAAAAGTTATAGCAATCAGAATATGGCAATGAAAAGAAAAAATATATTTTTTTCTTCAGGATTTTTTTTTTTTTTTAATGTTAAAATGCAAGAAAAACTATACAAATGTGGTATCGCCGTAATTGTACTGACATAGAGAATGAAGAACACAAGTCATTTTTACCACACCATAAAAATAAACCCCATAAAACTGGCGGAATTGCATTTTTTCCCAATTCCATCACATTTGGAATTATTTTTCAAGCTTCCCACTACAACCTATGCAATGCTAAATGGTGCCATTAGAAAGTACAATTTGTGTCACAAAAAAAGTCCTCATACGGCTATGTGAACAGAAAAATAAAAAAGCTTAGGCTCCAAGAAGGCAAGGAGTTAAAAAATGTAAACGGAAAAACAGAAAATCGCTCAGTCAGCAAGGCGTTAAACCTCTAAATATGACAATGGTCCAAACATGTGTTTGAGCAGTTAGTTATGTGAGTAGATGGCGATGTGAACAATAAGGAGTCGATAAATAACTATAGGCCAATAAAAACACATCTGTGCTGAAATCCCTGAAAAGGTGGTCAGTCATGCATCTGTGAAGACGTCCGTTAAGGATCCGTGTGTGGTCAGTGTGTCCGTTTTTTGCTGTCCGTGTGTCATCCGTGTTCCACGGACACAGTGCAGCTGAAAAATAATTTTCAAAGCATCTCTTTCTAATGATCCATGAAACACAGATTGGCATCCATGTTGCATCCGTAGTTTTCATGCACCCATAGACTATAATGGAGGGGATGGATCCGTGAACACGGACAATATAGAGCATGCATCCGTGCTAAAAACATGGACCCACGGACTGTGCTAAAAAACTGATGTGTGAATGCACACATCAAAATAAATGGGTACGTGTGCTGTCCGTGGAGAACATGTACAGCACACATACGTGGTACACTGACGTGTGAATGAGGCTTTAACGTTCAGAGTGGTGTAAAGATGTCTCAACTTAAACCGAGTCAGCTCTTAAATCAGTTCCAAAGTGAGCATGCCAACATGTAGGGTGGGTCCCCCGAAACATAACTGTCACCGTTCTTGTGAAAATCCAGTTTGGTGCAATTGGCTTCCCCTGTGTCATTGCTACTGGCTCCAAATTCTCAGGAACTATCAAACAACGGGGGAGCTGTTGGTGCCAAATACATAGCAAGCTGCAGATTGCTGTTCACTAGTACATCCGTCAGAGCTCGGTCTACGGGCCCTCTTCCTCCTCCACCGATTTATAGCTAACTGGTCAGAACAACCTCTGTACATATGCAGCACGACAGTCCGCAGGGGAGGCATGGTGGCCGGCAGCTGAAGAGGTGGGGAGTGATGATTATGGCAGTGGCTAATCCCTCGAGCACTACCTAGGCCATGTGTGCAGTGAGTGGAAGGTGCAAGCTTTCTTCTCTTGGGGCACACCCTCAGCATTTTTGGGGGGACTCCTGCCTGGTAATAGTTGGGGTGCCCTTGATAGTGAATAGTTGGCAGGTTGCAAGGCAGGAGGGAGGATGCAGAACCGAAGGAAGGATGATGGAGTCGATGACCAGGCACATTTGGTTACAACAAAATCTCTCTACTGAATAGATCAGGGGTGCACAACCTGCGGCCCGCAGACCACATGCGGCCCTCAATATCATTCTGTGCGGCCCCCAACCATCTGGTGACAGACATGTATGTCTATGTCTTGCGGCTGCTCACATGTATTTTTCATGTATTAGATGGGAGTCCTGGAGGTGTAACCAGACATTTATAGTATATACTGTTTGTACAGTATGTATGTATTTCAATCTGTAATACCCCTTTAACTTTTATTTTCAGCCCTTGGGATTCTTTCAGTCTGACAATGTGGCCCCCAACCAGAAAAGGTTGTGCACCCCTGGAATAGATGATGGGAGTTGCAGTACATATAGCATCAAGAGGCAGAGTTTTGAGGTATATTACAGAGCAGGATTATCCCAGTTGCTATGTGTAGCAGTCGTCTTGATGGTTTCAGTCCTCTCTGAGTCTGAAAATTCTGTTTCTATTAACTCTTTTGGCAATGCCCAGGCGGCGGGTTGCAGATGCTAGATCTGGATGACCAGTCTGTCTCAAAGTGTGGTGGACGTCGAAGCAATATGCCCTTTCCACAAACAATCAAGTCTTATTGCCTTGAACGTGCAGTATCTTACTGTCTGAATTCAGCAATCATTGAAATACGTAGTTCTAAACCTTCTATGAACGTCCTTTCTCTTTCCCTTAGGGATATTCTCTCAGTTGAGTTGTTCTCTAGCAGCTTTCAGTCTCAGAGATGGAGTCCCAGGACCAGTCTTTTCTTAGCCTACTTCTCAGGTGTTCACACATGCTGGTCTTGCCTCTAGCTCCGATGACTAGAAACTCCCTAACCAGGGGTAGGATCAGCCCATCACCCTGGGAAACTAGGCTAAGACTGCTAGTGTTAACTATTTTATTGCCCATACATAACTACTTGGGATATACACAGATAAAAAAAAAAATGACAACAAATCACAACATTTAACTCTGTAGCATACGGTAAACGGTTTAGCATTAAATTAACCCCTTCGCAGTGATCCACTGGGCCACTGCACATATGCCCATCAGGGAATGTATATCAGAGAAGGGGAATCCTTAGCCAATGTTCACACTTGGCAAAAAAGCTTACAATCTAAAGGTACTGGGGGAGAATAGAATTACAAAGCAGTGGTATCTACCACCACATTTCCTCCACTCGATCCATAATTGACCAGTTTTCTCTTTCAGCAGAGGCATTATTGACGGGTGCTGGAGTATCGCTGAGGATGTTGATTATGCACATTATATGCACTGTGGCATTAGCTCTTTGCCGCCATCAAGATGCTTTCCCCATCCTGATACTTCTTCCGACTTTTTTTTTTTGCCAGGGCAGTAATAAAAGAACAAGGCTGTTTTTAAAGGACCGAAGGTCCCAAGGATGCAATACAAGGCTGCAGAAAAGATACGACTGATTTTACAATAGGTGATAAAGGCGTGCAGGACAAAAAAACAAGTTCATGTCCACTCAACGCTATTAATTCTTTCTCCAGGATCATGAAAGATTTTCTGACAGTATTTGCTGAAATTTATAACCCAGGTTCAATCACGTAATGGTTGGAGAAAGACAAAAGTGTTCCATCATAGAGATCAGAGCACGAAGATAGAGCCCTGGAGTGTTTTTATTTCACGTCCTGGGACCCCCAGTTCTATAGTCAAGGTTGTGATATCTTTAATAGACCTACATATCAAACCTGAGAGGTCTTGTGATCTATCCGTAATGTGCGCTGCAGGGAACTCAACGGTAGATCATTTGCTTATCTAAGACATTGGAGATACATGGGGCCTTTATGTTGGAAATATCAATATACAAGGTTGCAGCTAATGCATGTAACATGTACACAGCTATTAGGTGGATAAAGGATGATCCATGACATAGATGTTTTATAATCTGCACTGCTGAACTGTAAGCTTCTCAATATTGAAATGGGATGGACTTAATAAAAAATCTAGTGAATCGTGAAAAAAACATATATTGCAAGAATGTAGCTAGCACTATGGGCAAATCAAGAATGGACAGTTTTCATATAACCCTATAATTGGGTATAAAAGCGGTTGTCTGATTTCAGCAAATGGCATTTATCATGTAGAGAAAGTTAATGCAAGGCACTCACTAATGTATTGTTATTATCCATATTGCTTCCTTTCCTGGCTGGATTCGTTTTCCATCACATTATAAACTGCTCGTTTCCAGGGGTTACAGCCACCCTACAATCCAGCAGCGGGGGTCGTCCTTGCACACTATAGGAAAAAGCGCCAGCCTCTTTGGTGGCTTGGAATGTGGGAGAGTGCACAGGCATGCATGCGCAGCAGCTCCCGTCCCGGCCACCTGCGCTGGAAACGAGCAGCGTATAATGTGATCGAGAAATGAATCCAGCCAGCAAAGGAAGCAATATGGACAATTACAATACATTTGTAAGTGCCTTGTATTAACTCCCACTACATGATAAATGCCATTTGATGAAGTGAGACAACCCCTTTAATGTATTGGGTTATCTGTAAAGAACCTACAAGATTTGATGAGCATTTTGCATTGCCTTTTTGCACAGAGATTGCCCTCCTTTTTTTCCTTGTATATAGGATGCAGTTTGGGTTGATAGCAGCACAAACCTGGTCTTCTGGTCCAAGAGTGGTGGTGTGTTCTGGTGTCAACCAGCACCAGTAGTACACAAGTTGGAACTAGCTAAGTAAAGATTTATAGACACAACAGACTACAAGCATCCTCTGTAGCTCGGCAATCTTCTGTACTCTTCAATGCCTAAAAAACATACTAAGGGTGGGTTCACACTAACATTAGGGATTCCGTTATGGCTTTCTGTTATAACCATGTTATAACGGAAAGCCATAACAGAATCCCTAGCGCTAGTGTGAACCCACCCATACATAGATAGCCCTCCAAACTGCGCATGGAGGTGCTAATAGTCTACTACATATAGAGTATAGAGACCATTGTATACACGCAGGGCTGGTGAAAGGATTTTTGCCAACACAAGCAAAGCTACATTTTGGAGCCCCCCCTGTCACATCACCCCCCCATGTCACATTTCTCCCCCCATGTCAGATTTTACCCCCTCAATGTCACATTTCTCCCCCTCCATGTCACATCATCCCCCTCCTTTTAACATCACCCCCTTTGTGTCACATTTCTTCCCTCCCCATGGCACATCATCCCCCCATGTCACATTTCTCCCCCTCCATCGTGATTTATTTAAAGAGGACCTTTCATGGGTCCAAACATTGTAAGATAACTATCTGTATATGTAGTGTGCCGCCCAGGGATCTCCCTGCACTTACTATTATTCCTGGGCGCCGCTCCGTTCGCCTGCTGTGGCCCCCGTTACTGTCTCTCGCTCCGTATGCTAATTACTACTAACTTCGCAACAGGGAGGAGACATCAGCTTCTCTCCTGGGCGTTCCTTCTCCCTGGCTGTAGCGCTGTCCAATCGCAGCGCAGAGTGTCACAGCCAGGGAGGAGGAATGCCCAGGAGAGAAGCTGATGTCTCCTCCCTGTTGCGAAGTTAGTAGTAATTAGCATACGGAACGGGAGACAGTAACGGGGGCCACAGCAGGCGAACGGAGCGGCGCCCAGGAATAATAGTAAGTGCAGGGAGATCCCTGGGCGCCGTGCTACATATACAGATATATAACAAAAAATATACAAAAAAAGTTAAGTTTTTCCACCCCCTCCCCCTTGGCTCAGTGTCTCTGCGCCCTAAGGCAGCCGTTTGGTCTGCCTTATTATACACTGTGTGCAGAATTATTAGGCAAATGAGTATTTTGACCACATCATCCTCTTTATGCATGTTGTCTTACTCCAAGCTGTATAGGCTCGAAAGCCTACTACCAATTAAGCATATTAGGTGATGTGCATCTCTGTAATGAGAAGGGGTGTGGTCTAATGACATCAACACCCTATATCAGGTGTGCATAATTATTAGGCAACTTCCTTTCCTTTGGCAAAATGGGTCACAAGAAGGACTTGACAGGCTCAGAAAAGTCAAAAATAGTGAGATATCTTGCAGAGGGATGCAGCACTCTTAAAATTGCAAAGCTTCTGAAGCGACAGTCAACAGGGTCACAAGAGGCGTGTGGAAAAACCAAGACGCAAAATAACTGCCCATGAACTGAGAAAAGTCAAGCGTGCAGCTGCCAAGATGCCACTTGCCACCAGTTTGGCCATATTTCAGAGCTGCAACATCACTGGAGTGCCCAAAAGCACAAGGTGTGCAATACTCAGAGACATGGCCAAGGTAAGAAAGGCTGAAAGACGACCACCACTGAACAAGACACACAAACTGAAACGTCAAGACTGGACCAAGAAATATCTCAAGACTGATTTTTCGAAGGTTTTATGGACTGATGAAATGAGAGTGAGTCTTGATGGGCCAGATGGATGGGCCCGTGGCTGGATTGGTAAAGGGCAGAGAGCTCCAGTCCGACTCAGACGCCAGCAAGGTGGAGGTGGAGTACTGGTTTGGGCTGGTATCATCAAAGATGAGCTTGTGGGGCCTTTTCGGGTTGAGGATGGAGTCAAGCTCAACTCCCAGTCCTACTGCCAGTTTCTGGAAGACACCTTCTTCAAGCAGTGGTACAGGAAGAAGTCTGCATCCTTCAAGAAAAACATGATTTTCATGCAGGACAATGCTCCATCACACGCGTCCAAGTACTCCACAGCGTGGCTGGCAAGAAAGGGTATAAAAGAAGAAAATCTAATGACATGGCCTCCTTGTTCACCTGATCTGAACCCCATTGAGAACCTATGGTCCATCATCAAATGTGAGATTTACAAGGAGGGAAAACAGTACACCTCTCTGAAAAGTGTCTGGGAGGCTGTGGTTGCTGCTGCACGCAATGTTGATGGTGAACAGATCAAAACACTGACAGAATCCATGGATGGCAGGCTTTTGAGTGTCCTTGCAAAGAAAGGTGGCTATATTGGTCACTGATTCGTTTTTGTTTTGTTTTTGAATATCAGAAATGTATATTTGTGAATGTTGAGATGTTATATTGGTTTCACTGGTAAAAATAAATAATTGAAATGGGTAAATATTTGTTTTTTGTTAAGTTGCCTAATAATTATGCACAGTAATAGTCACCTGCACACACAGATATCCCCCTAAAATAGCTAAAACTAAAAACAAACTAAAAACTACTTCCAAAAATATTCAGCTTTGATATTAATGAGTTTTTTGGGTTCATTGAGAACATGGTTGTTGTTCAATAATAAAATTAATCCTCAAAAATACAACTTGCCTAATAATTCTGCACTCCCTGTAGCGCCGGGCCTGTATACACGGACAGTCATCATGGTAACAGAACATAAGGAGGACTTGGGTATACTGGTTAAAACTAAGCTATGCAGTGGTACTTAATGTCAAGCAGATGCTGCAAAAGAAAGTAGGGTTTTAGAGTGTATGAAAGGAGAGAAAAAATCATGGAAAACAGATACAAAACATTCTGCACGATATGATAGTAAATGTGCGAATGTAATTGACTACATTTATAAAGTCACGGAAAATAATGCACTAAAACAATAGATACAAATTAAGATGCAAATATATGGACTAAGCCCTCAATCTGAGGCTTGTAGCCAATATATTTTGATCAAAATACATCTGTGCCCACCTACCCAACTCCACGGTGGTCTCAGTCAGGCAGGTCCTAAGCCAAACCTACCTATGCCGTTGTGCATCTGTATTCAGGAGAGCAGACCTTGCACATATAGTGTGCTGCTCCTAGTCACCTCTATGTGTACCAAGCAACTGATGGGTGGAGGAGCATGCGCAGCTATATCTACCATCTTAATTGATTAAGGTTTATTAACTTTGATTGCTAAGCCCGGTGGACTTCAACAGTGGTATAATACAGCCCATTTACAATATTTTAATTCCCAAACACATATTGACACCTCTACGAAGACAACATCCACAACTGTGTCTACTTTGGTTAGGGCATGTTCATTTTTAACTTTTTTGCTTAAAGTCCGGACTCCTGAACGGAAACTGAACAATACTTAACTATAGTCATTGGGTTCTGTTCAGTTCGATTCAGTTATGTGCTAAATCTAGCACTTCTGGGATTTTCATTGTTCTGCTGCTCTAGAACAACAGAAATGATTAGCGCTGAAGTGAAGTCAGCATGGCTGAGCAGTTAAAGGGTTTGTACAGATTTAGAAAAGCATGTATGGTTACATCAAAAAATAGCTCCATACCTGTCCATTGGTTGTTCATGAAATGGTCCTGAGTTGCAATACCATGGACAGGAGTGGCACAATGTCATGTTTATCTAATCTTGCAAAATCCCTTTAAACAGTTCTACTCCATTGTTAGATTTTGGTAACTAAGGAGATATGTGAGCATTAGAGAGGAGCAAAGTTTAGAAAAATTTGATTCGGCCAAGAAATTTGGTTTGTTCCGCATTAAAACGTCACAAATCGCTATAAACCAGGTATACCCCAGGCCACTCTGCCTAATCATATTCTTCCCACTTGGTGGCCAAATCTCAGTGTGAAGGCTTGGCAGTTAGCCCTTTCCTGACCACCAACAGTAAACTTATGGCAGTGGACGGGCATTTAAAAATGGCATCCTCTGCATGGCCAGCAGGTGTCTGTTGTTTTAAAGAGCAGACACCCGGCATTAATGTCCGTAAATGGCAGCAATGCCAGTTGCTGACTTTTAATCCTGGTCATCTGGGTGTGCTCTAGCTCCCCCCGGAGGGGATCAGGGGTGCCAGGGCAGGTATGCAGCAGCCCCTGTCCTCCTGTGTGATGCTACCAGAGATAGTAACAGCATTGAGGTAAGTTAACCTTCCTCAAAGCAATAAAATTGCATAAGGTCTGGGATCCCTCCTTACTATGAACCTAGGGTTAAAACCAGAGGCCAAAAGATCGCCTGTTAAAATGTAGTAGCAGTATTGCTGTTTTTTCCCATCCCCCTCCTAGAAAGAGTTCATAAAAGTTAATCAGTAAGTCATATGTACCCCAAAATGGCACCATTAAAAACTACATCTTGTCACACAAAAAAACAAGCACTCATATGACTACATCGACAAAAAAATAAAAAAGTTATAGCTCTTAGAAGACACAATGAAAAAATGAAAAGAAAAAAATCACTTGTCATTAGGGCTCACAACAGGCTGGTCATTAAGGGGTTAAACATATTTTCTTCCTTCCTCCCTCCCTCCCTCCCTTCCCTTCCTTCCTTTTTCCTCTTGGATTGACATATCCCAAAATAAAAGGTGCAAAATGAACAGCTTTGAAGAAAAAAACTAAAACAAACATCATATTGAGTTTCTCTGTCAGGAGATGTGGAACCTGTGTGTTTCTAGATGTGGCCACCCAGTGGTTGTGATGTGGTGTGCAGCCTGTGAAGCCTTTTACCAGCATGTTGTGATACTGTTATGCCTAAATTTATGGAAAGCGAAGGAAATGTAATAAAAAGACATAAGTCTATCTAATTCAATTTATTCACCTGTAGTGTTGATCCAGCAGAAAGCAAAACCCCCACAAGCTCGTGTTTACATACTGAGAAGCATATCCTTAGACTCTTTTAGGTGAGATGCTAGAAGTTTACATTCAAGGTGCATTCATACAACCGTATCTACTTTGCTGTCCACAAATCAATTAAATTGATATGTCTTCCCTCCTATTGTATGTGTAATAAGAAGATGACACAGGAACATTCACCTGTATTAATTATCTGTCTTACTACTGCATAGGGGTCCATAGAAGTTCTCCTCTGCTGTCACTAGGGCTACCTCTTATTCTCCCCCATGAAAGGTCAGGTGTAATTACCAGGCGTCCCTGTCAACTGAAGGTGTGAGAAAATTAATTAGAAAATATAGAGAGATAGTTAGGAGCTATAGAGGCATATCGGGTTTCTAAGGTGGTTATGACATCTCATTTGTTGGTGTTACTGTAGGCCCATGGGTGTCCACACACTGTAAATATGACACCTTATAGCATTTGCAGTGTCTGACTTAATTTGGTTGCTTGGTATGTTACATAAGCATAGTTTCTCTTTAGTCAATGGGTCAACAATTCTTTTTGTAGTTCCAATTACACTGTGAAGTTCAGGCGTTGCATTTTGTAGCTGTTGGAATAATTAAGCAGAATCAAGTGACTACCAAGGTCTCCATACAGAATGCATATGTGATATTCCAGGACTCATTGCCATGATGTTACCCATTCTATATAAGCCACAAATGAGGAAAGCAACTCAAACACCAGTTTTGCCAAAACCATATTTTTTCTTTACTTTAACGTGGTGTAGGGATTTGCTCTGGTAGGCAGGTTAAGCGGACGCAGCACAGAGGCAAGACCACGGTTGAAAAACAAAAGTTCAGTGTTTATTCACACCAAAACAAGCAGAAAAGGAAAAACAACACTTTACAGGGTCTTGGTGTTAATTCACACAGCAAGATTCCACAAATCACCTGGCAGTCCACAGCAGGCTGCTCTCATGCGGCTCTCAGCCTGGCAGCGTGGTGGGTCTCCTCAGCTCCCAAAACACCGAGATTCCACAACTCCAGCATCACTTGGAGAATCACACCACACCCAGCTGAGCTGCTGGCTGGGTTTTTAAACCCCAGCCCAAAACCTGGCCTGGACGTGGGAACAGTCACCCACCCTGCTCTTTGGCTGCTCCCAATAAGAACCGGCCCGGATTGGCTTTACAGCCATACTAAGTACAACAGTGTCAGCGAGCACTAGCTGCCGCTGACACACAATATTACTGGTTCTTATCTCACCGAGGCCAGGAACCTCGGTGACACGTACCTTCCGTCAATGACGGACCCCTGCGCCTTCCTACATACCTCCCCTTTTTGTTCAACCCTGAGGGGGTGAACACACTCCAGACAGTGTACTCGGGACAGGGCATCCGCGTTTCCTGTAACCGGCCTACCCTGTGTTCTACAGTGAACTTAAAGTTTTGCTGAGACAAGAACCACCTGGTGACCTGAGCATTCCTCTCCTTGGCCTGGCTCATCCACTTGAGAAGGGAGTGGTCGGTCACCAGAACGAACTTCCTCCCCAACAGATAATAGCGGAGAGACTCGAGTGCCCACTTGATGGCCAGGCACTCTCTCTCCACTATACTGTAGCGGGTCTCCGCTGGAGTGAGCTTACGGCTGAGGAAGACAACGGGATGCTCCTCCCCGTTGACTTCCTGAGACAGTACTGCACCGAGACCTACTTCGGCGGCATCGGTCTGTACCACAAATTCCCTCTTGAAGTCAGGCGTAACCAAAACCAAGAACCTACACAGGGCCGACTTCAAAGTGGAGAAAGCCTCTTCCGCCTGGTCATGCCAGCGGACTATCACGGACTTCCGTCCCTTTAAGAGCCCTGTCAATGGAGCCGCTAAAGTGGCAAAATGGGGGACAAACCTCATATAATAGCCCACCATTCCCAGGAATGACTTTACTTGTCTAGAGGTGGCAGGTCAGGGCCAATTCCGTATCGCCTCTATTTTGTCTAGTTGGGGTTTGATGACTCCGCGTCCAATGACCCAAGGTATTTAGTCTCCTCTAACCCTATCGCACATTTCTTTGGGTTAGCTGTTAGTCCCGCCTTTCGAAGGGAGTCCACTATGGCCTGTACTTTGGGCAGGTGACTTTCCCAGTCGGTACAGTGATTGATAATATCGTCCAGGTAAGCCGAGGCGTACCGCCGATGTGGACGAAGTACAATATCCATTAGACGTTGAAAAGTGGCGGGGGCGCCATGCAGGCCAAAGGGTAACACCTTATATTGGTACAGCCCTTCTGGTGTGACGAAGGCAGTTTTCTCTTTGGCAGCCTCTGTCAAGGGTACCTGCCAGTACCCTTTGGTGAGGTCCAAAACAGAAAAATACCTGGCTTGGCCTACCTTTTCAATTAGTTCATCTACCCGAGGCATGGGATATGCATCGAATTTAGATATTTCGTTTAACTTCCTAAAATTATTACAAAATCGTAACGTTCCATCTAGCTTAGGAATTAAGACTATAGGACTGGCCCACTCACTTTTAGATTCCTCAATGACGTCTAGCCGCAGCATGATCTGCACTTCCTCCGAGATGGCTTTTCGCCGAGCCTCCGGCACCCGGTATGGCTTTAAAGGGCTTCTGTCACCCCACTAAACTCTGTCACCCCACTTTTTTTTTTGTGTACTTATAATCCCTATCCTGCCATATTGCCATACATTATGTTATTAATAATCAGTAGATTTAGCAAAAAACTTACTTTTATTATATGCTAATTACCTTTCTACCAGCAAGTAGGGCGTCTACTTGCTGGTAGCAGCCGCAGAAAACCGCCCCCTCCTTCTGTTGATTGACAGGGCCAGCCGCGATCTCCTCCTCCGGCCAGCCCTGTCAGCATTTCAAAAATCGCTCCCCTGTGTTGATTCAGCGCAGGCGCTCTGAGATAAGGAGGCTCGCCTCCTCAGCACTCCCTCAGTGTGCCTGCGCCGATGATGTCACCGAAAGAGAAGACGCCATCGGCCCTTTGAGTGGACTTTTGCCTGAGGCTCAGTGACAATGTCATGTTGGATTATGGAAGTGTGTCCAGGGAGGTCCGAGAACACATCCGTGTTCCGACTAACGAACTCCCTGGTCTCCTGAGCCTGTTTAGAGGAGAGGCTGTCAGCATTTTTTATTGTGGCAACCGCTGCCCTTGCATCAGACAGAGGAGCCGGAACCTCTTCCCCTAGAAAACCCGGTCACGAGCTGTCTTCCATACAGGTTTCCCTATCCTTCCAAGGTTTTAGTAAATTAACATGGTAAACCAGCTCCGGCTTTCGCCTCCCCGGCTGGTGTACCTTGTAATCTACGTCTCCAATTTTTTCACGTACCTCGTAGGGCCCCTGCCACCTGGCTGGGAACTTACTGTCCACGGTCGGCACCAGAACCAAAACCAGATCATCCGGGTTAAGGATCAAGACCAGGGCCTGCCGATTATAGATCCGACTCTGGGTTCGCTGAGCGGCCTCCATATGCTCCCTGACAAGAGGCAAAACGGTCTCTATCCACTGTTGCATCTTGGTAGCATATTCAAGGATGCTTTTATGCGGAGTGGGTTGTTGTTCCTACACCTCTTTGGCTACGTCCAACAAACCACGAGGATGTCTGCCATATAGCAATTCGAAGGCACGCAGGCACCTCTTGCACTGCGAACATGAGATAGGGCAGAAGAAGGTCCCAATCCTTTCCATCTTTGGACACCACCAATTTTAACATGGTTTTTAGAGTTTTGTTAAACCTTTCAACCAGTCCGTCCGTTTGTGGATGGTACACAGACGTCCGTAACTGTTTAATACGCAGTAATTTACAGAGTTCCCTCATGATCTTGGACATAAAAGGGGTCCCCTGGTCAGTCAGGACCTCTTTAGGTAGCCCCACTTGGGAGAACATTTCCATTAGCTCTTTAGCTATAAGTCTCGCCGATGTATGTCCCAGTGGCACTGCCTCCGGGTACTGAGTGGCGTAATCAAGGACAACCAAGATGTGTTGTGTCCCCTAGCGGACTTTGGTACTGGGCCTACTAGGTCCATAGCGATTCGCTCAAACGGTACCTCGATGATCGGGAGAGGTACCAAGGGACTGCGAAAAAGGTGCTGGGGGATAGTTGCCTGGCAGGTCGGGCAAGACTTACAGAACTCGTCCACTTCTTTAAACATACTGGGCCAGTAAAACTGCTGTAGTATCAGGTCCTGTGTCTTATGCATTCCCAAATGACCCCCGAGAACATACTGGAGGGCTAACTCTTACACGAGTTTGCGATAAGCCTGGGGCACCACCAACTATTCAATAGATTCACCTTGCAGCTGATTTACCCGATACAACATATCCTGATGAACACCGACTCTGCCCCTGGTTGTTGTGGTTCACCATCTATTATTAGTACATTTTCCCAGGCTCGGGATAAGGCTGGATCCCAGTGTTGTGCAGTACCAAAATTATCCCCGGAGACATTGAGGTCTGCCAGCTCAGGCCCCGACGGCAAGTCCTCCATGTCTCCCACCATTACACTTAGCGGGGTTGTTTCCCCCTCTTTCACCGAAGTGGCGGTCACCCCTACCGCTGGCCTTTCGACTCAGGTTCCCAGGGTTCGGGTCTCCCCCCTGAGCTGGGCCACTCTTCTAGGGTTACCCCTGTCACATAGGTATCAGTCACTCTCGTAGACGGCCACAGTGCCTCTCCTTATTATAAGTTCATAGTAAAGGTTGGTTGCGACACCAAAACTGTGCACAGAGACACCATAGCAGTGGGGTAGTCTTTTAAGTCTCCATGTATACACATGACCCTGACCTTACGGCCAGTGTACTCAGCGGAGCGTACCAGGGAAGCCCTTACCAGGCTCACCAGACTCCCTGAGTCCAACAGAGCCGCTGGAGTGTCCCCCACCTCCACCTGGCACAGGTTTTTTAGAGACTCCGGAGCACCCATGGCACACAGTTTCCTGGCATACAATGATTGACGGAAGCCATAGTTCGTGTCCATGGGCTCCCCCTGCTGTGGACAGTCCGCTCGAACATGGCCAGGCTCCCGACACTGCCAGGAGATAATTGGAGCGGGGTCCACAGGGGTTACATCCCGGGCAAGTTTGGTGGGCACCAGTCGCCGGGTCCGGGGTGGAGGGATACGGGATTTGAGTGCTCCCCTCCCAAAAGAACCCCTCTGTAAGTTCCGGGTAGCATCATAGCGCTCCACCAGGTCAACCATCTTCAGCACATTAACTCCAGAACCTGTCTGCTAACAACCGGTCCAGCATAGCAGTGGGGCTCAGCACGTCAGGTTGTAGCCATTTTTGCAACAGGTTGAGCAGGTTATAATACTGGGGTCTCACGGGCTCAGCCGAGTTGAACTCCCACTGATGCACTCGCTGGGCCCGGACCAGTACATTCACTCCCAGTCTTGCCAAAATCTCCCCCTTTACCTTTGGGTAGTCGGCCTCTTGATCGTCTGGCAAATCGAAATACACCCGCTGAGATTCTGACGCCAGGAAAGGAGCAATGACCTCAGCCCACTGGTCCTGGGGCAGCCTTTCCCTGGTGGCCACTTTCTCATACATCGCCAGGTAGGTCTCAATGTCATCTGTGGGTGTCATCTTAGGGATCGCTGCACGGACTGCTTTTCGGGGATCATGGACGTTTGGGGTTGCTCCTGCTGTTTGCAAAGCCATAGCATGTTGTAGCAGCAACTGGTTGGTCTCTTGCTGCTGCTTGTTAGCCTCTCGCTGCTGCAGGTTGGTCTCTCGCTGCTGCAAATTAGCCTCCATGAGGGCCTTCACAACAGCTTCCATTTTGTCGTGAGCCACAGGTTTGAATTTAGCTGGTTTAATAAATGACATACAACTGTGCCCAAAAATGCAAACCAAAAATACTTTGGTATTAACGCCAGCCTCACTGTGCTTGCCCGCTCCAAGCCACCAATTGTAGGGATTTGCTCTGGTAGGCAGGGTAAGCGGACACAACACAGAAGCAAGACCACGTTTGAAAAAAAAAAGTTCCGTTTTTATTCACACCAAAACAAGCAGAAAAGGAAAAACAACACTTTACAGGGTCTTGGTGTTAATTCACACAGCAAGATTCCACAAATCACCTGGCAGTCCACAGCAGGCTGCTCTCATACGGCTCTCAGCCTGGCAGTGTGGTGGGTCTCTGCAGCTCCAAAAACACAGAGATTCCACAGCTCCATCATCACTTGGAGAATCATACCACACCCAGCTGAGCTGCTGGCTGGGTTTTTAAAACCTGGCCTGGACATGGGGAACAGCCACCCACCCTGCTCTTTGGCTGCTCCCAATAAGAACCGGCCCGGATTGGCTTTACAGCCATACTAAGTACAACAGTGTCAGCGAGCACTAGCTGCCGCTGACACACAAAATTACCGGTTCTTATCTCACCGAGGCCAGGAACCTCGGTGACACATACCTTCCGTCAATGACGGACCCCTGCGCCTTACTACAATGGTCATGAACACAACCACAGATGCTGGTAACATACAAATAAATATACATACACCCAACCAGCAGGCTGAGACCCTTGTGCTGTACAGCATGGCACCTTCCAGTGGATGCTGGAGGTATTAGCTGTAAATTTACTGGCGGGCTCATATAGATCAGCCACACCTTACCTGTTATTACCCTAGAGTCAGGAACAATTGTTGGGTGCGTAATGGGCATAGCCTGCGGTACAGCTAAACAGCTTACAATCTGATTCCATGCTATAACAATTCCCTCCCCCCATCAACTGGTTAAACAGCACGTGCTATGGTGTTTCTCCTGAATACTCCAGCCTGGCTTGAATTAGCTGTGACGCTTGTCAACTCTCCAGTGTGAACTGACACTTTAAATGTGAGGTCCTTGTTAGGAGCAATTAACAGCACTTGTAGTCTGACACAAACAGCAAACCTAACTAACTAACTACAGGCCTGGTCTCAGTCTCTAGAATCCTAGGCACCAAAACTATATGAGATGCGTGCACGATTAGTCTTACCCACCCGGGTCTGTTTTGTGTAAGCTGGTGACTGGGACGGAACAAGGGTTTCTCCAACCAGCATGCAATACTGCAGTGTCTGCGGCTTTGCTCCTCAGCTACTGTCTGAGTTCCTGGAAGCAGTTTTCCTTCCTCTGGACAAGATCAGGGTGATGGACACGATCAGCTCCCCTTGGCTGCATCTCTGGTCTCTCGAGGATGCTCTCAAGCTTTGATGTCGATGGATTCTCCTGGATGCCTCTTCCAAGCTCACCCAAAGATGGCTGCTGCTTTCGTCACCAGGCTTTGTAACTTCACCCCCTGAGAGTTTTCAACATCACATGAATCTAGAAATGCAGTCTTTTTAGCTATGCTTAGAAAACAGGGGCCTCTTGTGGCCAAACAGCAAACTTCATTTACCCAAATACAATGTTCAGACAATGAGTGCTGTTTCCCCATCTCACATCTACTTTCCTGCCATTTCACCCCAGTGCTACTAAAAATGAACATGAAGATGCAGTATATCTTAAGCTCTCTCCTCCACTTTCTGAGCCAGGATGCCCCAAAAGTGACTTTTTTTGACCAAAACCTGGGTAGGATTTTGACCAAGCATCCCACAGAGGGAGAGTAGGGGGTTCTGGGAGATGAAGAACCTAATTGTGGACTTGAATGTAAGTGTGTCCCTCCCATGGGCACCTAAACATCTGTAGTGTCCCACTAGGTAAAGGTGGGCACTACACAAGGGTTAATATGTCTATTGTATTAATGTTATGGTTTATGTTCATTTCCCTGTGTTATCTGGATGTCAGGCCTGTTAGGGTGTAGTTCGGCCTCCTAGACATTAGAGGGAGCTAGAGAGCCCTGAGTATATATGGGTAGGCCCAGACAGGGGAGGGTTAGTGCATTCCAGGTGGCTAGTAGTGCAGTCTAGCCTGCCTGAAGTTCCTGAGCCTCTGTTAGCTCAGAAGATTCACCCCAAGAGAAGAGTTTGCCTCCTGGGAGAAACCAAGTTCCTTAGCCAGAGCAGAGCAGAGCCATCGTCTCCAGCTAAAACAAGTAAGCTGAAGGGCAGAAGGACCATTAATCTAAAGCAAGTGATATATACCTGAGATAGATTGCTACCAAGGATAAAAGCCAGCATTAGGGCATACGGGCCTTGGAATATAGCCAGCCAGAATATCTAAGAAATAGTGCAACCTGATCTGGGGAGTGTCGATTGTATCCTCTGATTATCTTGCAAAGAACATGATCTGCCATTTATAAAAAGCCTGCTAATCGTTACTGCTGCAATGTGGAACTGAAACTGAATTGTACAAAGTTGAACTGTTTCTCAGTAAAGCAAAGATTGGTTCACCATAACACCGTGTTCCTCATTTACTACAACTATAAATCGGTCTGCCACCGTTACAGGCACTGGCGTCACGTTTCTAAATCGGTGTGCCACCCTGCCCAGGCACATTAAACACCTGCAACATCCAGGGCACCCCATCCACCATCAGGCCTGGTCCCTAAGTACAGAGTGTGCCCCAGAGGACTACTGTGCCAGCCTCTCCATCACTGCTGTACGCTGACCAGGGTTCTCCTACAAAACTGTGAGTAACCCTCGCTTGCCCAAAAACCGTGACCTAACAATCACAATACCCTGCAGGTCTGCGTACTGCACATCCTTATCATGCAGTCCTCAGTCCTTTTCAATAATAAGGACTGAGTACAGTCTGAAATACGTTGACTGATGTGGGGAGAAGTTCTACTGTGTGCCTTTTTTGGACAGTTGAAATAAAAAATGTATGGTTTTATTCAAGACCCGAGTGCTGGACCTACTACTTTGTTTCTACAGTGGATTTCTTCTCCTAAGGATCCGTGCACCGAGGACTGGCAAAGGCGGTGAGCTGATAGCATTTATTTTTTTGTGACTAACATGAGTTACCTCCATATACAGTATACATAAGGTATGGTATGGCCTACATAAATCACAAGTCACTGACAACTGCTAGCCATATATTATTTATATGGGTTAATAAAATTTGGAAGCTGATTCTAGTGATTGGCCTAAGGGCATGACAGATGTGATAATATTCTGCACTTTTTTTCTGGGGACATAAAGCCCTGTACTGTAGAAAACCAGTAAATGATCATTTGTGAGGAAGGAAGTTTATTGTGGACAAGTTGACATCTAAATTGTTTCTAAAAAGTTTGTGAAGTCGTGTCTGGCAGTGTTTGTGAGAATATTTGGAGCAGTTCCACAAATGCATTTAGGCAAGGACCACATATCTATTCTCTTTAGCGGTGGCCTGGCAGCTGAGAAAGGCCATTTAAGCTTGATTACCAGCTCATTTTACATTTTATCAATGCTTTGCGTGTTTTTCCTTCTGTTGTGCATATAAATACTCCTGCATTGCTTACAATAGTGTGGCATTAAGGTGCGGCTGGTCAGACAACTATCCTCCAAGCAGATAGCATTGAGCCTGGCCCGTCAACGACCATTTTAAAAAGTACTTTACAGCATTTATTTCCCATTTAGAAATAAGCAAACAAGGTAATTCTACTATGGTACACAATGCTCATAGAGAGAGAGATAAAGCAGACAGTGGCCAATGAGTGTGGTGCGAAATGTTCCATAGATTGAAAATTAAAAAGGGGTTGTCCAGGAGTAATAAACTACTGGATTCTGTTATCATAGTGTGATTAAAACATTGTAATGACATTTTTATAGTATGGTGATACAGTACTTGTGCAGTGTATAGGTCACTATTTTATGAGTGAGTGGCATACGTCTGATACTGTACATGTGTGATTTATTTGCTTTGTAGATTGTGCTCTGTGTGTACTATAAACATAATGTGAATTCAAAAAATTTGAGAATGAATAAGCTTACGCAGGCTAAGTGAATAAATATATTTATTACGGGATTAAATATACGATAACACAAACAAATCACATACTGGATAATAAAAAGTAAAAACATCACTAGCCTAAATATGAAACATGTAGTTTGGGGTACCAGTCCGGTCATCATGTCGTAGAACACCCCAGGGTGTACAAGAAATAGGGCAAATCCATTCTTGCATCCTACCTAGAATGAAGTATTCAATGGAGTGCCAATTAATTGTTAGTGCAGACCATAGTTATTCCCATCAGCCCCTCCTCCAGTGTGCATCACACACATCTCTGAGATCACTCAGGAATGTGTTCTTATCAGCACAATGGGGGATGGATACTATCTCTAACCCACTACATTACAAGGAACACTTGTAAACTATTACACAGAGTATTACACATAATATAAAAGGGGACAGAACCAATCAGTACTTTACCCTTACAATACATTCCACCCCTGGTTCTTCCACTTTAATTCATTTTCAACAACATATATAGAAAACTACCTTGGGACCGTTGGATCTTTAAAAAAAAACAAAACTGTGTGTTGGACTAGCAAGAAGTGTCTCACTGAGGTCTTCTTCACTTCTGATCTTCTTGGAAGTCTTTGGTGCAAAGTCAATTGTCTATTTCTTGATGTTCTGTGCACCTGCATGGCTTTTTATATGTTGTCTATTGCCCCTCCTTATTTACTTGGAGGGGTTTTGCAGGTGTAATGACAGTGCAGGTCTCAGAGCCTCTTATCAGTGGGTGTTAGACAGCCCATTACCTTGTCTGTAGGAGGAGCTTTGACACTAGGACCTCCTCCCCTCACTGGTCTGCAGATCATTGCATCAGCCCTACTGGTTGATCAGGAAGTCTTGGGCAAACAATTAGCTGGCATCCATAGTATGAGCATCAAGGCCTTGTTCAGCATGGCAGACCAGTGGTTGAAGTCTTTTCTTGTCTTGTGACAGTCAGGTCATCGAAAACTATGTCTTACCACACCTGGTGTCGTTGACTTGGGCAGCCCCTAAACACTACTGAGGTTGCCAGTCCTGGCTCTGTTAAACAGCAGATACAACCTGCACTTAGAAAAGAGGTAACAAACAGTTCCACACAATCTAGAAGATGTCATTAACCCCTTAAGGACTGGGCCATTTTTCACCTTAAGGACCAGACTGATTTTTGCAAATCTGACATGTGTCACCTTATGTGGTAATAACTTTGGAATGCTTTTACTTATCCAAGCCATTCAGAGATTGTTTTCTTGTGACACATTGTACTTTATGATAGTCATGAATATGAGTCAATATATTTCACCTTTATCTATGAAAAAATCCCCAATTTTCCCAAAATTTTGAAAAATTTGCAATTTTCAAAATTTCAATTTCTCTGCTTTCAAAACAGAAAGTGATACCTCATAAAATATTTACTACTTAAAGGGAACCTGTCACCTCCCAAAACCATCCCAATCCGCCAGCAGTACCTGCGTGTAGCCAGCAGCATGTTTCTGATGATGCCTTTCTTCATGAAGGCAGATGCAGCAAAACTACTGAAAACTTTGTTTTATCCCCTGCCTGGAGCGCTTCTCCACACATGCTTTAAGTCAAGGAGGCAGCAGCCTCCTTGCTTCATGTCACGGTAACCACACCCTCTTCCTTGCCCCTTAGCTGTGACTGACAGCCTGCTGTTCGGCAAAGGCAGCCGAACTCTCGTGCATAAGAGCTGTCAGTCACAGCGAAGGGGGTATGGTTACCGTGACTTGAAGCAAGGAGGGCGCTGCCTCCTTGACTTCAAGCATGTGTAGAGAAGCGCACCGGGCAGGGGATAAAACAATGTTTTCAGTACTTTTGCTGCATCTGCCTTCAGGAAGAAAGGCATAATCCAATCCGTTTTGCAGCGCTTGGATTAAAAAGCTGCCTGACGTCTATACACGTGCTAGCTGCACGGGGCATGTGTAATTAGCACGTATATAGACGGATTGCAGTCAGGAAGGGGTTAAATAACACTTTCCAATTGCACCATAGATATCCTCTGTCAAAGCAAAATATTCATTTTTATAAAACCTTAAACCTGATCTAATTATCTGCATTTTAACATTAATATTACTAATACTTCAAAACAAAAATACATATTATTTTTACAAGTAACAGAGATACTGGGTATCTTTTTCAATGTAAACCTTTTAACCAATTGTACCAATTATAATCTTATTAAAACGCAACACCATTAATATCTTTTCTATTCATGACCCTTCTTAAGATACCCAATGCTGTTTGGTTTTACTAATGTGTTATATTGTGTATTCTGCACTTAATACCCGTTGGAATTTTGCAGAAGTACTAAGCTAATGAGTAGACTTTTTTTCATGAAGGAACACAGGACTTCTTTTCCTTTATGGGGTGTCTTGTAATTAGTGGATGACACAAGAGTTGTCTTTGTGGCTGTGACATTTACACTGTCCTCCTCCCTCCCCTCTAAGTCATCTAAGTCCACCCCTTTTTGTCGGACGGTGCAATCCTCTCTCTTTTAGTCAGTCTATTCTCAACTGTTCATGAGGATAGATCTCTGGTGTTAGCAGAACATTTAACATATGACGTAACCAAAAACATCGGAACAAACAGATCTGACAATACAGACATGAACACACGAAGGGCCCATGAGAAATGTTTCATTGAATTCAATATAACAAAAATGTAGAGCTCAATCAAAAATGTTGTCACCAATAAAAACTAAAAAATCTTCCAAGAAAAAATTAAAATTGCCAATGCGCAATATGAAAAAAAAAAATATCGTACTTCATACACATTCACATTCACATTTTTCATTTATTAATTTCTTGCTGCAGCATCATTTATTCATATCCACTTACAGCTAATAACCACACCCTTATATGTGAAGTACAGTCTGCAGCTCTGTTAAAATCCATCAGTCTCCACTTCAACACAATTTTAACTTAAAGCTGCAGCAATTTACATTCCTCTGACTGATTTGACTCTCAGCTGCACAACTTTTCTGGAAACAAATACACACACCACACCCAGAATTGCTGATAATCTCTGTTGCTGTTTTGTCATTCTTTCCAACGCCTTCTGGTCTTCAACTTTAATCAATCAAAATCTTATAACAAGACAGCATACAAGTTATAGTCATACAATAATTTTTGTTAAAACCCAAATCATTTTATATGCCAAGTGGGCTTAATCAATTAGTTGTGCACATATAATAATTTTCCATTAAGGCTGGGTTCACACAATACAATTAGCTGCTTGGGACAGAAGAAAGAAAAATTATTAAATAATCTTCACGTTTCTGTGTCATATATAAGTAGGGTTGAGCGAACCTGAAATGTAAAGTTCGGGTTCGTACCGAGCTTTAGTATTTTTGGACCCCGGACCCGAACATTTCAGTAAAAGTTCGGGTTCGGTGTTTGGCGCTTTCTTGGCGCTTTTTGAAAGGCTGCACAGCAGCCAATCAACAAGCGGTTAACTGTCTGACCTTAGAAGCCATCACAGCCATGCCTACTAATGGCATGGCTGTGATTGGCCAGAGCAGCCTGTGACCCAGGCTCTATATAAGCTTGAGTCACATAGCGCTGCACGTCACTCTGCTGTTATGAGTGTAGGGAGAGGATGCTGCTGGACTTGAGATTTCAGGGAGAGAATAGGAGAGAATCTAACTCAGCGATCTACAAAGAAATAGTTGTGTGGGTGCAGGGCACAAACGTTTTACCCTGCCCTGAGCTCATTGACCAAAAAAACCTAATTTTTATAATTCTGTTAGTTAGGTGGGCGGCGGTGGCGGCCATTTTATGCAAGCTCAGTGCACCAGCACTGCATCTGAGCTTTTGGGACATTGCAAATCACCATTTCTTTTGGCAAACTACAACATCTGGATTAGTCAGTGTGCAATTTAAGGTAGAAATACACCCATCATTTTCTGGGGTTTTAAAAACACACTTTTTTGCCAAAGAACTGTATTTTCCTGATCTGCAAGTGTTAAATTCAAGTTTTATATATACAGCTTTCATATTCTGTTACCAAAAAAAGACTTTTTTGGAAATCTACAACATCTGGATTAGTCAGTGTGCAATTTAAGCTAGAAATACACCCATCATTTTCTGGGGTTTTAAAAACACACTTTTTTGACAAAAAACACTATTTTCAGGCCTTGCAGCATCAGCACGTGTGAAATTATACTGCTGTCAAATTCAGTTGTTAAACAAACACTCGTTTGGGCCAAAAAAATGTAGTTGGCAGCCTTTGATACAGATGTCATTGTGAGATACACCCTTAATTCATTTGGGTTAGATTCAGAGATTTGAAATACCGCCATTTGGTGTACCAATATTGAAATCAGTCCTACACTAGTTCAGGCCCTGTGAGATACACCCTCTACATACAGGGGTTTGATTCAGGCATTTGAAATACAGCCATTTGAAATACAGCCTTGTTGGGCAAAGAAATATTTAATTCAGGCCTACACTGGTTCAGACCGTGTGAGATACACCCTCTACATACAGGCGTTTGATTCAGGCATTTGAAATACCGCCATTTGGTGCACCAATATTGAATTCAGATTTACACTGGTTCAGGCCGTGTGAGATACACCCTCTACATACAGGGGTTTGATTCAGGAATTTGAAATACCGCCATTTGAAATACAGCAATTTTGGGTAAAGAAATATTTAATTTAGGCCTACACTGGTTCAGGCCGTGTGAGAAACACCCTCTAGATACTGGGATTTGATTCAGGCATTTGAAATACCGCCATTTGGTGCAGCAATATTGAATTCAGGCCTACAGTGGGTCAGGCGGTGTGAGATACACCCTGTATATACAGGGCTTATATTCTATCATTAATAAAACACCCTTTTTGGGGCAAAATAAACAATATTTCAGGCCTTGCAGCATAAACACGTTTGAAATTCCTGGGTTATATACTGCTGCCATATAGAGTTATTAAACAAACACCGGTTTGGGCAAAAAAAGGTTATTTGGCAGCCTTTGCTGCATATGTCATTGTGAGATACACCCTTAATACATTTGGGTTAGATTCAGAGATTTGAAATACCGCCATTTGGTGCACCAATATTTAATTCAGGCCTACAGTGGTTCAGGCCGTGTGAGATACACCCTTTGCATACTGTCGTTCTATTCTACTATTGATTAAACACCCATTTAGGGCAAGATCCTAAATTCGAGAAATATGAGGAGAGCGTCAAATATGGGACGTGGCCCAGGTCGTGGTGCTGCTGGTGGAGCTCCTGGTGCAGGGAGAGGACGTGGTCGATCTGTGCCAGCTACACGCACAAGTGACACCCCTTCCTCAGGTGCGAGTAGGCGACAAAACCTGCAGCTGTATTTGGTCGGGCCTAATGCTGCTCTACGAATGGTTAGGCCTGAACAAGTACAGGCGATAGATTGGGTTGCTGACAGTGGATCCAGTTCCTTCACATTGTCTCCCACCCAGTCTCCTGCTGAAAGACGACAGTTGGCACCTGCAGCCGATGTCCTTCAGTCTGTCACCTCACCCCCTTGCAAATCAGCCAAGCAGTCTGAGCCCCAAGTCATGCAGCAGTCTCTTCTGCTTTTTGATGACTCAGTTAGCAGGGTTTCCAAGGGCCATCCACCTAGACCTGCCCCAGAAGTTGAAGAGATTGAGTGCACTGATTCCCAACCACTTATCTTTCAAGATGAGTACATGGGAGGACCATCGCAGCACGTCTCGGATGATGACGAAACACAGGTGCCAACTGCTGGGGCTTTCGAAAGTGTGCAGACCGACAAGGAAGGCAAGGGTGAAGACTGGGTGGAAGATGATGTGGAGGACGATGAGGTCCTCGACCCCACATGGAATCAAGGTCATGCGAGTGACCTATGCAGTTCGGAGGAAGAGGCGGTGGTCGCACAGAGCCACTAGCACAGCAGAAGAGGGAGCAGGGTGCAAAAGCGGAGCGGCCGTCCTCTAGACAGTACGCCTGCTACTGTCCACTGCAGCAAGGGACCGAGCACACCAAAGCCCGCTCCAAGGAGTTCCCTGGTGTGGCAGTTATTCAGACAATGTGCTGACGACAAGACACTGTGCAATCAGAGCCTGAAGCGAGGAATTAACGTTCTGAACCTTAGCACAACCTGCATGACCAGGCATTTAAGTGCAAAGCTCGAACTGCAGTGGAGTAGACACCTCAAAAACCAAGAAAGGTCTCTGGCTCCTCCTGCTTCCTCTTCTGCTGCAGTCTCGGTCTCTTCATCCACCTCTGGAGTGACAGTGTCACCTGCCACCCCGCAAACAAAGGATCTTCCAGCAACACCACCACCTGGGTCACCAAGCATCTCCACAATGTCCCATGGAAGCGTTCAGCTCTCCATCTCCCAAACCTTGGAGAGAAAGCGTAAATTCCCACCTAGCCACCCCCGATCTCTGGCCCTGAATGCCAGCATTTCTAAACTACTGGCCTTTGAAATGCTGTCATTCAGGCTGGTGGAGACAGACAGCTTCAAACAGCTCATGTTGCTTGCTGTCCCACAGTACGTCGTTCCCAGCCGCCACTACTTCTCCAGGAGAGCCTTGCATTCCGTGCACAACCAAGTATCGGATAAAATCTAGTGAGCACTGCGCAACGCCATCTGTGGCAAGGTCCACCTAATCACAGATACGTGGACCAGTAAGCACGGCCAGGGACGCTATATCTCCCTAACTGCACACTGGGTAAATGTAGTGGCGGCTGGGCCCCAGGCGGAGAGCTGTTTGGCTCACTTCCTTTCGCCGCCAATGATCGCAGGGCATCATTCTTTGTCTCCTGTTGCCTCCTCCTCCTACTCGGCTTACTCCTCCTCTTCTACCACCTCCTCATCCGGTCAGCGACAGACCTTCACCACCAACTTTAGCACAGCCAGGGGTAAATGTCAGCAGGCCGTTCTGAAACGGATGTGTTTGGGGGACAGGCCCCACACCGCGCAGGAGTTGTGGCAGGGTATAGAACAACAGACCGACGAGTGGTTGCTGCCAGTGAGCCTCAAGCCCGGCCTGGTGGTGTGCGATAATGGGCGATCTCATTGCAGCTCTGGGACTAGCCGGTTTGACGCACATCCCTTGCCTGGCGCATGTGCTGAATTTGGTGGTGCATAAATTCATACACAACTACCCCCAAGATGTCTGAGCTGCTGCATAAAGTGCGGGCCGTCTGTGCGCGCTTCCGGCGTTCTCATCCTGCCGCCGCTCGCCTGTCTGCGCTACAGCGTAACTTCGGATTTCCCGCTCACCGCCTCATATGTGAAGTGCTCACCAGGTGGAACTCCACCTTGCACATGCTGGAGAGACTGTGCGAGCAGCAGCAGGCCATAGTGGAGTTTCAGCTGCAACACGCACGGGTGAGTCGCACTGTGGAACAGCACCACTTCACCACCAATGACTGGGCCTCCATGTGAGACCTGTGTGCCCTGTTGCGCTGTTTCGAGTACTCCACCAACATGGCCAGTGGCGATGAGCCGTTATCAGCGTTACAATACCACTTCTATGTCTCCTTGAGAAAACACTTAGGGCGAGGATATGGGCCAGGCGGACGAGGAGGAGGAGGAAGAGGGGTCATTTTTTAGACTTTCAGGCCAGTCTTTTAGAAGTGCCTCAGAGGGAGTTTTTTTGCAACAGCAGAGGCCAGGTACAAATTTGGCCAGCCAGGGCCCACTACTGGAGGACGAGGAGGAGGAGGAGGATGAAGCATGTTCACAGCCGGGTGGTGCCTGTGCAACCACTGCAGAGTTGCCCACATTTTAACGTGTGCTGACTACTGGGTGGCCACCCTGCTGGATCCCCGTTACAAAGACAATGTGCCGTCCTTAATTCCCTCACTGGAGCGTGATAGGAAGATGCACGACTACAGGCGCACGCTGGTAGAAGCGCTCCTGAGAGCACTCCCGACTGATGCCGGGGGACAAGTGGAAGCACAAGGCGAAGGCAGGGGAGGAGGAAGAGGTCGCCAACGCAGCTGTGTCAGCGCCAGCACCTCAGAAGGCAGGGTTAGCATGGCCGACATGTGGAAAAGCTTTGTCACCTTTCCGCAACAACCGGCCCCAACTGCTGATATGGAGCGTGTTAGCAGGAGGCAGCATTTGAACAACATGGTCAAACAGTACCTGTGCACACAAATACACATACTGACTGATGGTTCTGCCCCATTCAACTTCTGGGTCTCCAAATTGTCCACATGGCCAAAGCTTGCCCTGTATGCCTTGGAGATGCTGGCCTGCCCTGCAGCCAGTGTACTCTCTGAACGTGTATTTAGCACGGCAGGAGGCGTCATTACAGACAGACGCAGCCGCCTGTCCACAGCCAACGTGGACAAGCTCACGTTAATTAAAATGAACCAGGCCTGGATCCCACAAGACTTGTCTGTACCTTGTGCAGAATAGACAGTTCTAACAGCCTCAACCAGCCATCTTTGTACTCAAGTGCCCTTATTCCTTTTTTTTTTTTATATGTCCCAATATTTTGGGGGATACCCCTATGTAAAAATGCAAAATAACACACATCTGTGTTGGCTACCTATTCCTCCTTCGCCGCCGCTTCCACCAAGACCACCACGTGAGCCTACGCCGCCACATTTGCCATGCTCTTAAGAACATTTTGCTGCCTTTTGCAGCCCTCTAGCTCTTTCCAGGGCTATTTTAGAGCCATTTTAGTGGCCAAAAGTTCGGGTCCCCATTGACTTCAATGGGGTTCGGGTTCGGGGTCAAGTTCGGGTCCCGAACCCAAAATTATTTTTAAAGTTCGGCCGAACCTGCCGAACCCGAACATCCAGGTGTCCGCTCAACTCTATATATAAGGTTATTGCACATACTAAACACATCCTAGACTTTATTTGTCTTACTCCTCTGTCTGATAATTCATACCCCTTCCCCATCCAAACCAAACCAGTCACTTTTAGATCCTTCTTAGCAAAACAATAAGAATCCAAAATCCCCAAGGAATGTGTATGACTTAGCAAACTATATGTCTCTTAACAAGTCTTCTCTGGTAATGCTTGGGGGATAGAATCAGCCCACTGCAGCTGTCAGCTCCCCTTCCCTCACTTTTATCTATCAAGCATTCATCCAACTTTTCTGAGACTTCAGACTAGAAGGGGATAGATAGGGCTACAAAATACTGTACAACTAGCTGTGTGAGTCTATATCCCTCAGACACACCAACCCTTGTTTAAAAGTAGGACACTTCAAGGACACATTTCTTCTTTAACCTTATTCAACGTTATACATATACTAGACACAAACTTTCTGATCTCAATATCTTCTCACTCTCTAGAAAGCAGAACTATTTCAACAGAGATATTTCCCTAACACCTTCATATTCTCAGTGCTAGCCATAGATATATTGGCACACACTAGGTACAATACTTATTCATTAATAACTGACTCAGTCCCTGATATACACACACTTACCATCCTTTACTACTTATATTTATGGGAGAGGCTAAAGCAAATGATGAGGAGAAGCACCTACCCCTACCCTAAGCTGGCTGAGTTGTGCCGGGAGCCAGGAACGAGGGTAAGCCTAGCAGTGGGCATACCCTAAAGAGAGTTTGAAGAAAAAGGGGGGGGGGTGGGCGGGTGTGAACAGAAGCACCCAGAGGAGATGGGAGTCGGCGCTTAAAAGTGTCAGACGCCCCTCCCACAAATTCAGCCTGACTTTTCAGCCTTCCAACTTATGGGAGAGGCTAAAGCAAATGACGAGGGGAAGCACCTACCCCTACCCTAAACTGGCTGAGTGGTGACGGGAGCCAGGAGAGAGGGTAAGCCTAGAAGTGGGCAAAAAGAATCGAGGAGAACGGTGCAGAGAAAAGAAAACATTTAATTCTTCTCAGAGCACGAGGTTACAAAAAGGCTGGGAAATCTCGACCTTTAGGTTTGGAATGTACCTCGTGAAACAAGAGGAACGCCAACGACCCATGTTTTTAATCACGTGAGCCGGGACTCCATTTTTTGAAGCTGCAGACGCAGCCACAATACGGAATGAGTGCCCAGTGATGCCAAGTGGATTATAACCGAGACCTGATGCCAGTGTCCTGATGTGAGATATGAACTGAACAGAAGACAGGAAACTCCCCTGGAAAGGCAACAGCGGGCCATCGGGGGGAGCATCTCGCCGCAGTGCTAGCAATTGTTGAAGGACCATGACCGGACACCAAACATTGGAAGTTCTGAAAAACAAGACCTCGGTGGGAGGCCCATGTTGGTTGGACTTGGTGGAAGGTAACTGGAGGACAAAATGGTCATGGACCCAGGACAATTGCTGCCTCTTCAAACCCAGATGCTTGGAGGAGGTACTAGTGAACTCGCCTGGCCTAAGGAAACCGTAAAATCCGAGGTACATAGCTGCCTTAATGACCAAAACGCAGAAGAAAGTCTCCTAAACATCTCACCGGAGACAGGCTGCCTTCGGCCAGGAGGGGCATCCCCGGTTTTCTGGATTCCCCTAAGAGCAGCCTTGACTGCTTGTACCGAAAAAATAGAACCTCCACTCGGAGTGTGAAGCATGGAGCAGTGCTGGATTCCAGCTAAGTACAGCTTAATAGTATTATAAGACAGCCTGAGGTTGCGATGACAATGGGCGATGAACGCCAGAATGTAGGAGATGTCGTCCAAGAAACCTTGCGGGTGAGATCTGGAGAATTCTTTATAAATTTTATAGCCGGCTTGATAATTCCTGGCAGTGTTGGAGGAGAGGGAATGTTGTACCAGGTTCCTGGTGTGAGAAAGGAGGGACTTTAATCCATCACCAGGGAATTGAAGGCTGGGAGAGGGGACCCCGCGGAATCTGCTTCTGGCAACACCAGGAAAAAAAGGGGGTAATTAAAGCGGGACAGAGAGTCCGCAGCTACATTCTCGACTCCTGGGATGTGACTACAAAACACATGAAAGTTATGGGTAAGGGAGAGCAAAACCAGTCTGCGGAGGAGGGACATGATCCTGAATGATTTCGCCCGGCCTTTCAAGATAATGTCAACCAATGCTTGATTATCGGTGACAAACATCACAGGTGCATTGGCCCACTGATGTCCCCACACTTGAGCAGCCGCCACAATAGGGTAAAGTTCAAGGAGGGAAGAAGAGCTCAGATTTTTGGGGTCTGACCGGACTTCTACGGGCCACTGACCAGCCATCCAATGGGACCCAAAAATAGCTGCGAACCCGCGGGACGTAGCTGCATCCGAAAAAATTGTGGGGTATGACGGCCCCCATGAAGGCACAAAAAGGGAAATGCCGTTCCATGAGGATAAGAACAGTGACCACATGGCCAAGTCCACCCTGTCATGGCTGTCCAGGTGGACTATGCTGTCCTGGTCAGGAGCCGAAGGCAACAACTGGAGCAGCCTGGAGGTGAACGCCCTGCCCTGTGGCATGATCCTGGAGGCGAAATTGAACCGGTCCAACAAGGATTGAAGCTCAACCCTGGAAAGATGGCCCGAGGACACGGCGTGGGAAATTACAGCCCGGCAGCTAGCGAGTTTCTACTCCGGGAGGCTGGCCTTCATCCGGATGGAATCCAGAATGATGCCTAAAAAAAGTCACCCTATTGGCAGGGCCCTCTGTTTTGGCGTGGGCTACCGGGACCTGCAGGCTGGAAAAAATTTGGAGTAGAGTAGCCAGATTGCCCGATCCGCCATGTGGACCCTCGATGATCAGGAAATCATCGAGGTAGTGGATGACCATAGGCAAACCGCCATGATGGAGGAGGATCCAATGCAAAGCCTTGGCAAATTGATCGAACAACCATGGACTACTCTTTGTACTAAATGTGAGTCTGTTCGCAAAATAGTAGCGACCAGCCCATCTAAGGCCGTAGTATCCCCAGAAATGCGGTTGAATAGGAAGGAGCTTGAAGGCGTCTGCAATATCCGCCTTCGCCAACCAGGAACCCCTGCTGGAAATCACAACGGACTTAATCGCCTCATCAATAGAGAAATATTGCATGGAGAATTCCTCTGATGGGATGAGTGAGTTGAGGCTGGGTGTGGCAGAGGCATGAGGAGCGGACAGGTCATAAATAGAGTTGAGCGAACACCTGGATGTTCGGGTTCGAGAAGTTCGGCCGAACTTCACGGAAATGTTCGGGTTCGGGATCCGAACCCGAACCGAACTTCGTCCCGAACCCCATTGAAGTCAATGGGGACCCGAACTTTTGGGCACTAAAAAGGCTGTAAAACAGCCCAGGAAAGAACTAGAGGGCTGCAAAAGGCAGCAACATGTAGGTAAATCCCCTGCAAACAAATGTGGATAGGGAAATGAATTAAAATAAAAATAAAAAAAATAAAAATGACCCAATATCAATTGGACAGAGGTCCCATAGCAGAGAATCTGGCTTCACGTCAGCAGAGAATCAGTCTCTTCATGCCATAGCAAAGAATCTGGCTTCATGTCAGCACAGAATCTGTCTCTTCATGCCATAGCAGAGAATCTGGCTTCATGTCAGCACAGAATCAGTCTTCATGTCATAGCAGAGAATCAGGCTTCACGTCACCCACCACTGGAACAGGCCACTGTCACACATTTAGGCCCCGGCACCCAGACAGAGGAGAGCGGTCCCGTAACAGAGAATCTGGCCTTATGTCAGCGCAGAATCTGTCTTCATGTCATAGCAGAGAATCAGGCTTCACGTCACCCACCACTGGAACAGGCCACTGTCACACATTTAGGCCCCGGCACCCAGACAGAGGAGAGAGGTCCTGTAACAGAGAATCTGGCCTTATGTCAGCACAGAATCTGTCTTCATGTCATAGCAGAGAATCAGGCATCACGTCACCCACCACTGGAACAGGCCACTGTCACACATTTAGGCCCCGGCACCCAGACAGAGGAGAGAGGTCCTGTAACAGAGAATCTGGCCTTATGTCAGCACAGAATCTGTCTTCATGTCATAGCAGAGAATCAGGCATCACGTCACCCACCACTGGAACAGGCCACTGTCACACATTTAGGCCCCGGCACCCAGACAGAGGAGAGCGGTCCCGTAACAGAGAATCTGGCCTTATGTCAGCACAGAATCTGTCTTCATGTCATAGCAGAGAATCAGGCTTCACGTCACCCACCACTGGAACAGGCCCCTGTCACATATTTAGGCCCAGGCACCCAGGCAGAGGAGAGAGGTTGCGTAACAGAGAATCTGGCCTTATGTCAGCGCAGAATCAGTCTTCATGTCATAGCAGAGAATCAGGCTTCACGTCACCCACCACTGGAACAGGCCACTGTCACACATTTAGGCCCCGGCACCCAGACAGAGGAGAGAGGTCCTGTAACAGAGAATCTGGCCTTATGTCAGCACAGAATCTGTCTTCATGTCATAGCAGAGAATCAGGCATCACGTCACCCACCACTGGAACAGGCCACTGTCACACATTTAGGCCCAGGCACCCAGACAGAGGAGAGCGGTCCCGTAACAGAGAATCTGGCCTTATGTCAGCGCAGAATCTGTCTTCATGTCATAGCAGAGAATCAGGCATCACGTCACCCACCACTGGAACAGGCCACTGTCACACATTTAGGCCCCGGCACCCAGACAGAGGAGAGAGGTCCTGTAACAGAGAATCTGGCCTTATGTCAGCACAGAATCTGTCTTCATGTCATAGCAGAGAATCAGGCATCACGTCACCCACCACTGGAACAGGCCACTGTCACACATTTAGGCCCCGGCACCCAGACAGAGGAGAGAGGTCCTGTAACAGAGAATCTGGCCTTATGTCAGCACAGAATCTGTCTTCATGTCATAGCAGAGAATCAGGCATCACGTCACCCACCACTGGAACAGGCCACTGTCACACATTTAGGCCCCGGCACCCAGACAGAGGAGAGCGGTCCCGTAACAGAGAATCTGGCCTTATGTCAGCACAGAATCTGTCTTCATGTCATAGCAGAGAATCAGGCTTCACGTCACCCACCACTGGAACAGGCCACTGTCACATATTTAGGCCCAGGCACCCAGGCAGAGGAGAGAGGTTGCGTAACAGAGAATCTGGCCTTATGTCAGCGCAGAATCAGTCTTCATGTCATAGCAGAGAATCAGGCTTCACGTCACCCACCACTGGAACAGGCCACTGTCACACATTTAGGCCCCGGCACCCAGACAGAGGAGAGAGGTCCTGTAACAGAGAATCTGGCCTTATGTCAGCACAGAATCTGTCTTCATGTCATAGCAGAGAATCAGGCATCACGTCACCCACCACTGGAACAGGCCACTGTCACACATTTAGGCCCCGGCACCCAGACAGAGGAGAGCGGTCCCGTAACAGAGAATCTGGCCTTATGTCAGCGCAGAATCTGTCTTCATGTCATAGCAGAGAATCAGGCATCACGTCACCCACCACTGGAACAGGCCACTGTCACACATTTAGGCCCCGGCACCCAGACAGAGGAGAGAGGTCCTGTAACAGAGAATCTGGCCTTATGTCAGCACAGAATCTGTCTTCATGTCATAGCAGAGAATCAGGCATCACGTCACCCACCACTGGAACAGGCCACTGTCACACATTTAGGCCCCGGCACCCAGACAGAGGAGAGCGGTCCCGTAACAGAGAATCTGGCCTTATGTCAGCACAGAATCTGTCTTCATGTCATAGCAGAGAATCAGGCTTCACGTCACCCACCACTGGAACAGGCCACTGTCACATATTTAGGCCCAGGCACCCAGGCAGAGGAGAGAGGTTGCGTAACAGAGAATCTGGCCTTATGTCAGCGCAGAATCTGTCTTCATGTCATAGCAGAGAATCAGGCTTCACGTCACCCACCACTGGAACAGGCCATTGTCACACATTTAGGCTCAGGCACCCAGGCAGAGGAGAGAGGTCCTGTAACAGAGAATCTGGCCTTATGTCAGCGCAGAATCAGTCTTCATGTCATAGCAGAGAATCAGGCTTCACGTCACCCACCACTGGAACAGGCCACTGTCACACATTTAGGCCCCGGCACCCAGACAGAGGAGAGCGGTCCCGGAACAGAGAATCTGGCCTTATGTCAGCGCAGAATCTGTCTTCATGTCATAGCAGAGAATCAGGCATCACGTCACCCACCACTGGAACAGGCCACTGTCACACATTTAGGCCCCGGCACCCAGACAGAGGAGAGAGGTCCTGTAACAGAGAATCTGGCCTTATGTCAGCACAGAATCTGTCTTCATGTCATAGCAGAGAATCAGGCATCACGTCACCCACCACTGGAACAGGCCACTGTCACACATTTAGGCCCCGGCACCCAGACAGAGGAGAGAGGTCCTGTAACAGAGAATCTGGCCTTATGTCAGCACAGAATCTGTCTTCATGTCATAGCAGAGAATCAGGCATCACGTCACCCACCACTGGAACAGGCCACTGTCACACATTTAGGCCCCGGCACCCAGACAGAGGAGAGAGGTCCTGTAACAGAGAATCTGGCCTTATGTCAGCACAGAATCTGTCTTCATGTCATAGCAGAGAATCAGGCATCACGTCACCCACCACTGGAACAGGCCACTGTCACACATTTAGGCCCAGGCACCCAGGCAGAGGAGAGAGGTCCCGTAACAGAGAATCTGGCCTTATGTCAGCGCAGAATCAGTCTTCATGTCATAGCAGAGAATCAGGCTTCACGTCACCCACCACTAGAACAGGCCACTGTCACATATTTAGGCCCAGGCACCCAGGCAGAGGAGAGAGGTCGCGTAACAGAGAATCTGGCTTCATGTCAGCACAGAATAAGTCTTCATGTCATAGCAGAGAATCAGGCTTCACGTCACCCACCACTGGAACAGGCCACTGTCACACATTTAGGCCCCGGCACCCAGACAGAGGAGAGCGGTCCCGTAACAGAGAATCTGGCCTTATGTCAGCACAGAATCTGTCTTCATGTCATAGCAGAGAATCAGGCTTCACGTCACCCACCACTGGAACAGGCCACTGTCACACATTTAGGCCCCGGCACCCAGACAGAGGAGAGCGGTCCCGTAACAGAGAATCTGGCCTTATGTCAGCGCAGAATCTGTCTTCATGTCATAGCAGAGAATCAGGCTTCACGTCACCCACCACTGGAACAGGCCACTGTCACACATTTAGGCCCAGGCACCCAGACAGAGGAGAGCGGTCCCGTAACAGAGAATCTGGCCTTATGTCAGCGCAGAATCTGTCTTCATGTCATAGCAGAGAATCAGGCTTCACGTCACCCACCACTGGAACAGGCCACTGTCACATATTTAGGCCCAGGCACCCAGGCAGAGGAGAGAGGTCGCGTAACAGAGAATCTGGCTTCATGTCAGCACAGAATAAGTCTTCATGTCATAGCAGAGAATCAGGCTTCACGTCACCCACCACTGGAACAGGCCACTGTCACACATTTAGGCCCCGGCACCCAGACAGAGGAGAGGTTCATTCAACTTTGGGTTGCCCCGCAATATAATGGTAAAATGAAATTAAAAATAGTATTGAATGAGGAAGTGCCCTGGAGTAGAATAATATATTGTTAAGGGGAGGTAGTTAATATCTAATCTGCACAAGGGATGGACAGGTCCTGTGGGATCCATGCCTGGTTCATTTTTATGAACGTCAGCTTGTCCACATTGGCTGTAGACAGGCGGCTGCGTTTGTCTGTAATGACGCCCCCTGCCGTGCTGAATACACGTTCAGACAAAACGCTGGCCGCCGGGCAGGCCAGCACCTCCAAGGCATAAAAGGCTAGCTCTGGCCACGTGGACAATTTGGAGACCCAGAAGTTGAATGGGGCCGAACCATCAGTCAGTACGTGGAGGGGTGTGCACAGCTACTGTTCCACCATGTTAGTGAAATGTTGCCTCCTGCTAACACGTTCCGTATCAGGTGGTGGTGCACTTAGCTGTGGCGTGTTGACAAAACTTTTCCATATCTCTGCCATGCTAACCCTGCCCTCAGAGGAGCTGGGCGTGACACAGCTGCGTTGGCGACCTCTTGCTCCTCCTCTGCCTTCGCCTTGGGCTTCCACTGGTTCCCCTGTGACATTTGGGAATGCTCTCAGTAGCGCGTCTACCAACGTGCGCTTGTACTCGCGCATCTTACTATCACGCTCCAGTGTAGGAAGTAAGGTGGGCACATTGTCTTTGTACCGGGGATCCAGCAGGGTGGCAATCCAGTAGTCCGCACACGTTAAAATGTGGGCAACTCTGCTGTCATTGCGCAGGCACTGCAGCATGTAGTCGCTCATGTGTGCCAGGCTGCCCAGAGGTAAGGACAAGCTGTCCTCTGTGTATCGTCATCGTCCTGTGTTTCCCCCCAGCCACGCACCAGTGATGGGCCCGAGCTGCTTTGGGTGCCACCCCGCTGTGAACATGCTTCATCCTCATCCTCCTCCACCTCCTCCTCATCCTCGTCCTCCTCGTCCTCCAGTAGTGGGCCCTGTCTGGCCACATTTGTACCTGGCCTCTGGTGTTGCAAAAAACTTCCCTCTGAGTCACTTCGAAGAGACTGGCCTGAAAGTGCTAAAAATGACCCCTCTACCTCCTCTTCCTCCTGGGCCACCTCCTCTTCCATCATCGCCCTAAGTGTTTTCTCAAGGAGACATAGAAGTGGTATTGTAACGCTGATAACGGCGTCATCGCCACTGGCCATGTTGGTGGAGTACTCGAAACAGCGCAACAGGGCACACAGGTCTCGCATGGAGGCCCAGTCATTGGTGGTGAAGTTTGTCTGATCCACAGTGCGACTGACCCGTGTGTGCGGCAGCTGAAACTTCACTATGGCCTGCTGCTGCTCGCACAGTCTGTCCAGCATATGCAAGGTGGAGTTCCACCTGGTGGGTACGTCGCATATGAGGCGGTGAGCGGGAAGGCGGAAGTTATGCTGTAGCGCAGACAGGCGAGCAGCGGCAGGGTGTGAACGCCGGAAGCGCGAACAGACGGCCCGCACTTTATGCAGCAGCTCTGACATGTCGGGGTAGTTGCGAATGAACTTCTGCACCACTAAATTCAGCACATGCGCCAGGCAAGGGATGTGCGTCAAACCGGCTAGTCCCAGAGCTGCAACGAGATTTCGCCCATTATCGCACACCACCAGGCCGGGCTTGAGGCTCACCGGCAGCAACCACTCGTCGGTCTGTTGTTCTATACCCCGCCACAACTCCTGTGCGGTGTGGGGCCTGTCCCCCAAACATATGAGTTTCAGAATGGCCTGCTGACGTTTACCCCGTGCTGTGCTGAAGTTGGTGGTGAAGGTGTGTGGCTGACTGGATGAGCAGGTGGAAGAAGAGGAGGAGGAAGCTGAGTAGTAGGAGGAGGAGACAGGAGGCAAAGAATGTTGCCCTGCGATCATTGGCGGCGGAAGGACGTGCGCCAAACAGCTCTCCGCCTGGGGCCCAGCCGCCACTACATTTACCCAGTGTGCAGTTAGGGAGATATAGCGTCCCTGGCCGTGCTTACTGGTCCACGTATCTGTGGTTAGGTGGACCTTTCCAAAGATGGCGTTGCGCAGTGCACACTTGATTTTATCGGACACTTGTTTGTGCAGGGAAGGCACGGCTCTCTTGGAGAAGTAGTGGCGGCTGGGAACAACATACTGTGGGACAGCAAGTGACATGAGCTGTTTGAAGCTGTGTGTGTCCACCAGCCTAAATGACAGCATTTCATAGGCCAGTAGTTTAGAAATGCTGGCATTGAGGGCCAGGGATCGAGGGTGGCTAGGTGGGAATTTACGCTTTCTCTCAAATGTTTGTGAGATGGAGAGCTGAACGCTGCCGTGTGACATGGTTGAGATGCTTGGTGACGCAGGTGGTGGTGTTGGTGGTACATCCCATGTTTGCTGGGCGGCAGGTGCCAACGTTCCTCCAGAGGCAGAGGAAGAGGCCGAGGCGGCGGCAGCAGCAGCAGAAGAGGCCGAGGCGGCGGCAGCAGCAGAAGAGGCCGAGGCGGCAGCAGCAGAAGAGGCAGCAGGGGGAGCCTGAGTGACTTCCTTGTTTTTAAGGTGTTTACTCCACTGCAGTTCATGCTTTGCACGCAGGTGCCTGGTCATTCAGGTTGTGCTAAGGTTCAGAACGTTAATGCCTCGCTTCAGGCTCTGATGGCACAGCGTGCAAACCACTCGGGTCTTGTCGTCAGCACATTGTTTGAAGAAGTGCCATGCCAGGGAACTCCTTGAAGCTGCCTTTGGGGTGCTCGGTCCCAGATGGCGGCGGTCAGTAGCAGGCGGAGTCTCTTGGCGGCGGGTGTTCTGATTTTGCCCACTGCTCCCTCTTTTGCTACGCTGTTGGCTCGGTCTCACCACTGCCTCTTCCTCCGAACTCTGAAAGTCAATGGCACGACCTTCATTCCATGTGGGGTCTAGGACCTCATCGTCCCCTGCATCGTCTTCCACCCAGTCTTGACCCCTGACCTCCTGTTCAGTCTGCACACTGCAGAAAGACGCAGCAGTTGGCACCTGTGTTTCGTCATCATCAGAGACGTGCTGAGGTGGTATTCCCATGTCCTCATCATCAGGAAACATAAGTGGTTGTGCGTTAGTGCATTCTATCTCTTCCACCCCTGGTGAAGAGCTAGGTAGATGCCCTTGGGAAACCCTGGCAGCAGAGTCTTCAAACAGCATAAGAGACTGCTGCATAACTTGAGGCTCAGACAGTTTCCCTGATATGCATGGGGGTGATGTGACAGACTGATGGGCTTGGTTTTCATGCGCCATCTGTGCGCTTTCTGCAGAAGACTGGGTGGGAGATAATGTGAACGTGCTGGATGCACTGTCGGCCACCCAATTGACTAATGCCTGTACCTGTTCAGGCCTTACCATCCTTAGAACGGCATTGGGCCCCACCAAATATCCCTGTAAATTCTGGCGGCTACTGGGACCTGAGGTAGTTGGTACACTAGGACGTGTGGCTGTGGCAGAACGGCCACGTCCTCTCCCAGCACCAGAGGGTCCACTAACACCACCACGACCATGTCCGCGTCCCTTATTAGATGTTTTCCTCATTGTTCCCGTTCACCACAATTTTGAGAATGGCAAATTTGGGAATAGTTTTTCAACCCAGAAAAAAAAAATGTGCTTTTACGGTCACTACAAATAACTTGACCAGCTAAAACAGTACAGATTTGCTTGAATAGAAATGTGAGACCTGTTTTTTTTTGCACTGTGTGACAGGTTAAGGTTTAATCACAGAATCAGACTTCTATCTGCACGGTAGCGTGTGTCTTAGGTTTTTCTGAATGACACTATCAGTACCTTCAATGTAAGATATCCTTTTTGGGATAGATTTCAAGTAGGCCTCAAATACCAGAAACTAGTTATTTGGAGAATGGCAAATTTGGGAATAGTTTTTCAACCCAGAAAAAAAAGTGTGCTTTTACGGTCACTACAAATAACTTGACCAGCTAAAACAGTACAGATTTGCTTGAATAGAAATGTGAGACCTGTTTTTTTTTGCACTGTGTGACAGGTTAAGGTTTAATCTCAGAATCAGACTTCTATCTGCACAGTAGCGTGTGTCTTAGGTTTTTCTGAATGACACTATCAGTACCTTCAATGTAAGATATCCTTTTTGGGATAGATTTCAAGTAGGCCTCAAATACCAGAAACTAGTTATTTTGAGAATGGCAAATTTGGGAATAGTTTTTCAACCCAGAAAGAAAAAATGTGCTTTTACGGTCACTACAAATAACTTGACCAGCTAAAACAGTACAGATTTGCTTGAATAGAAATGTGAGACCTGTTTTTTTTTGCACTGTGTGACAGGTTAAGGTTTAATCTCAGAATCAGACTTCTATCTGCACGGTAGCGTGTGTCTTAGGTTTTTCTGAATGACACTATCAGTACCTTCAATGTAAGATATCCTTTTTGGGATAGATTTCAAGTAGGCCTCAAATACCAGAAACTAGTTACTTTGAGAATGGCAAATTTGGGAATAGTTTTTCAACCCAGAAAAAAAAAGGGCTTTTACGGTCGCTACAAATAACTTGACCAGCTAAAACAGTACAGATTTGCTTGAATAGAAATGTGAGACCTGTTTTTTTTTGCACTGTGTGACAGGTTAAGGTGTAATCTCAGAATCAGACTTCTATCTGCACAGTAGCGTGTGTCTTAGGTTTTTCTGAATGACACTATCAATACCTTCAATGTAAGATATCCTTTTTGGGATAGATTTCAAGTAGGCCTCAAATACCAGAAACTAGTTATTTTGAGAATGGCAAATTTGGGAATAGTTTTTCAACCCAGAAAAAAAAAAAGTGCTTTTACGGTCGCTACAAATAACTTGACCAGCTAAAACAGTACAGATTTGCTTGAATAGAAATGTGAGACCTGTTTTTTTTTGCACTGTGTGACAGGTTAAGGTTTAATCACAGAATCAGACTTCTATCTGCACGGTAGCGTGTGTCTTAGGTTTTTCTGAATGACACTATCAGCACCTTCAATGTAAGATATCCTTTTTGGGATAGATTTCAAGTTGGCCTCAAATACCAGAAACTAGTTATTTTGAGAATGGCAAATTTGGGAATAGTTTTTCAACCCAGAAAAAAAAGTGTGCTTTTACGGTCACTACAAATAACTTGACCAGCTAAAACAGTACAGATTAGCTTGAATAGAAATGTGAGACCTGTTTTTTTTTGCACTGTGTGACAGGTTAAGGTTTAATCTCAGAATCAGACTTCTATCTGCACGGTAGCGTGTGTCTTAGGTTTTTCTGAATGACACTATCAGTACCTTCAATGTAAGATATCCTTTTTGGGATAGATTTTAAGTAGGCCTCAAATACCAGAAACTAGTTATTTTGAGAATGGCAAATTTGGGAATCGTTTTTCAACCCAGAAAAAAAAAAGGGCTTTTACGGTCGCTACAAATAACTTGACCAGCTAAAACAGTACAAATTTGCTTGAATAGAAATGTGAGACCTGTTTTTTTTTGCACTGTGTGACAGGTTAAGGTTTAATCTCAGAATCAGACTTCTATCTGCACGGTAGCGTGTGTCTTAGGTTTTTCTGAATGACACTATCAGTACCTTCAATGTAAGATATCCTTTTTGGGATAGATTTCAAGTAGGCCTAATATACCAGAAACTAGTTATTTTGAGAATTGCAAATTTGGGAATAGTTTTTCAACCCAGAACAAAAAGTGTGCTTTTACGGTCACTACAAATAACTTGACCAGCTAAAACAGTACAGATTTGGTTGAATAGAAATGTCAGGTCTATTTTTTAGGCGCTGGGTGACAGGCTCAACTTGCCCCTGATGTAGTATATGGCCAAAAAATAACCACACTGTTGATGGTTAAATGCACTTGGGTGACACAGGCTCAGCCTGCACCAAATGTAGTATATGGCCAAAAAATAATCAGACTGTTGATGGTTAAATGCACTTCGGTGACACAGGCTCAGCCTGCAGCTGATGTAGTATATGGCCAAAAAATAACCAGACTGTTGATGATTAAATGCACTTCGGTGACACAGGCTCAGCCTGCAGCTGATGTAGGATATAGCACAAAATAACCACACTATTGATGGTTAAATACACTTGGTGATAGCTTGTGCTGGCGCACCACAAGTCACAAAATGGCCGCCGATCACCCCAGAAAAAAAGTGATCTAAAAACGCTCTGTGCAGCCTCAAAAAAGTTAGCAAGTCAATCAAGTCAATACTAGCACTTCAATGATCCACAGCTGCAGATCGATCACAGAATGAAGTCTTTTGGAGGAGTTAATCACTGCCTAATCTCGCCCTAACGTCGCAGCTGCAACCTCTCCCTATGCTTCAATCAGCAGAGTGACGTGCAGCGCAACGTGACCCAAGCTTATATAGAGGCTGGGTCACATGCTGCACTGGCCAATCACAGCAATGCCAATAGTAGGCAAGGCTGTGATGGCCTCTTGGGGCAAGTAGTATGACGCTTGTTGATTGGCTGCTTTGCAGCCTTTCAAAAAGCGCCAAGAAAGCGCCGAACACGGACACAGACTTTTACGAAAATGTTCGGGTTCGGGTCCGTGTCACGGACACCCCAAATTTCGGTACGAACCCGAACTATACAGTTCGGGTTCGCTCATCCCTAGTCAGAAATTAACCGTTTTTTATTTGATGATTTTTTAGATACCAGGCCAATAGGATTAATGTGCCAAGAAGAAAAAGGAATAACCTCAAGCGGGCCAATGAGAAAACCCTTATCAACCTCAGACTGGAGCAACTCTTCAACTGCCGCCGGGTCCCCAGAGGCAGACCTCAAGTTACCACTTTCCCAAGACGTCTGAGGGAGAGCAATAAGGCCCGTATGGAAGCCTTCCGCGAAACCAGACAGCAGGAATTGCACAAACCCTCTGTCATGATGATCCCGCAGAAGGACACCAAGCAAATCAAGATTAATGTCGGCTAGTCAGGACTGCTTAGCGGACCTCTTGGGACAGGCTGGACGAGGGTGAGCCCTGAAACACAATGAGCAAATGTGGAGAGCCCTGCAACCATTGAAGACACAACCGCTCGCATTAAAGTTGTTACAGACCTGGCTCCTACCCAGGTACACTATGGGGCGACCAAGCTTTTCAACCCCAGTCTGAGGAGTGAAATATTGACTGGCACACTGTACATGAAGGGGTCCTAAGACCCGCAAAATGGCGGCAAAAAAGCTTCATGTCCATGTTGGCCCAGTTGGTGATAAACTGGAACTGAACCAGGGCAGCAGCAGCCTTAGCCGAAAACGAGAGAGACATCGCCACAGTTAATGACCCTGTTTTCAGGAAGGTCTTGTGAGGCGATAAGGATGGATGCCAAGTTCACATCCTTCCCAGCCAAAATATCTTTTTTGATACCATCCGGAATGAAATGGGCAGGAGCCACCTGGGGGGTGAGACTGGTAATACCTGGCGAAGACACCTGAGAAGCAACGGGCACTACCGGAGGCTCTGACGCTTGGGTGGGCGCAGGGGCCCGAGACTCCAGCACCGTCACCCTGGACTGAACATCCGCCACCGAGCAGACCAGGGAGTCAATAGTGGATTGTAATTGTGACAGCGACTGCTGAATGGACGTGATCCCCGACTGGACACCTGACGGGCTGGTCATCAGCAGTTTATACAATTCTGCCTTACGAGCAGAGGCCGGGTGAGGGATCCTTCTTCTGTTAAGTTCTGCGAGGAGCTTGGGAATCGTCCAATTTCTCAGGGACATGGTGCCGGACTGACCTGAAACAGAAGTTTCAGGGACTGACATGGTGTCATCCACGTCTGAGGCTCGCAACATGCTTAACCTGCAGAGAAAGAAACAGTTCTGGATGACTATACATGACCGGAAGGTAGAACGACCGGTGCCACAAAGAGAGAGGCTTGTGAAAGTCAGAGTAACATACCTGAGGTTGCTGGATAAGACCTGTGAAGATGTCTTACTTAACCTGACCTAAGCAAAATGTCGGATGAATGGAACTGGCAAGAACCCGTTCACAGGAGAACAAAATCTGGTCGAAGGAGGAATAACTGAGGAGATGACAGCCTGGGCGATCCAGAGGTATGTATGAGCCTGGGCGATCCAGCAGACAGAGGTATGTATGAACCTGGGCGATCCAGGAGACAGAGGTAGGTATGAGCCTGGGCGATCCAGGAGACAGAGGTAGCTATGAGCCTGGGCGATCCAGGAGACAGAGGTAGGTATGAGCCTGGGCGATCCAGGAGACAGAGGTAGGTATGAGCCTGGGCGATCCAGGAGACAGAGGTAGGTATGAGCCTGGGCGATCCAGGAGACAGAGGTAGGTACAAGCCTGGGCGATCCAGTGGGAAACAGGAAAAACATAGCATACGAATAAATGCACATACACATACAGAACGGCCCTGCTACCACTACATATCAGTACAGATGATGCCAGGCAAATGGTCAGCGTGCAGTGACTGTGCATAGTGTCTAGGCTGAAGCTGTGTATTTCCAACCCAGGTGAGTCGTATTCATGGTAAACAGCCCAGCATGCGCTCCATCATGAGGATTTTGCACTGTATGACCAGCTCCTAGCAACCACAACAAGGAATAGAGGAGCTGGATTAGCTGCAAGGCACTATCAAGAGCGATGTCAGTGTGTGTGAACCTGATCTGCAAAATGCAGCTGTAGGAAGCATAGAGGAACCGGGAGGAGCGAGCACCGGTAAGTTTAGGCAGCAATGACACAGTACTAACCAGGACACCACCTGTAATTCAAAACACACAAGTCCGGCAGCGGTTCTCAACATCCGTCCCACGCTGGAACGCACGCCGTCCCCGCGACTGGAAGCAGGGAAACACATGAGCGCTGATCGGAGGAGCCCTGTGGAGGGGACGGGACTGAGGGAAGGAACTTACCTGTCCTGGAGACGCGTACAGGCGGTGTACAAGCGGCGGACGAATCGGACTGCAGTAGTGAAAGCGAGGCGGCTCCTTATCCAGCGAGTGTGAACAGAAGCGCCCAGAGGAGACGGGAGCCGACGCTTAAAAGGGTCAGACGCCCCTCCCACAAATTCAGGCTGACTTTTCAGCCTTCCAACTTGTTACAAACAAACAAATCTAATCTCTTATGCGATAGTCTGAGGTCTTTTCTACTTGGACACACACACATAGCATTAGGGTAACAAAACAAAACTTAAACGGTTCATTTCTGAACATTATTTTTCTCAGCAATGTGGGCACATATGAACACAGATGCCTTCAGCTGCCAAGTGCACAAGTAACAGGTCAGTCAGTGTCATAGGTACAAATCTGCTTACAGATGCCCTTTATTCTCTTGTGCATTTTGGTCCTTCGCCTGATGATCGTTATGCAGTATTGTACTTTCCACATTATATGCAATGTTCATGTACTAGTAGACAGTCTGCAAAAGTTGGCTACCTTCAACCTAGACATGATTGAAATATGTCTAAAGTAGCACTCAACATAGTTGTATTCTTATCATCTCTACTAAAGAAGAGCGAATCGAAGCTGACAAAGTGGAATTCAATCCAAATTTCAGGAAAAATTTGATTCGCACTGAAGCCGAATTTCCTCACGATTTGTGGTAACGAATCGCATTTTTTCCTAAAATGGCTGCTGCACGTGTGAGGGCATGGAGCAAGGAATTCTGGGAAGGCGGGCCAGCCCTGTAATGTCACAGCCCTATAAATACCCTCAGCCATCTTCGATTCTGCCATTTACCAGTGTACTTAGTGCAGGGCGAGACTTCAGCAGGCGCTAGGGACAGTGCTAGAAAAAACTTCATTGTGCTAAAAAAACTATTTACAAGTGCAGGGAAAGATTATTCAAGGTGTAGGGAAAGGATAGGGAGGAATCATTCCACAGCATTTATGTAGAACAGGGTTCAGTCTGGGAGGTTACAGCCTGGATAATAGTAACAATCCTATTACACCTTGCTGCACTGACTGGGCACCCAAATTGCCATTATACAGCTCTGTAATTCCAGCAAACTGTTCTTATTAGGGTGCAAGTGCTGATTGATGCAGGCATTAACAGGGGTTATTACAAGGACATATTTCTATGTCTTATTTGTCCTTGTGCAGTTATATGTTCTAAAGCATTTTTATTGGCTTGTATTAGTGGGAAGAAAAGGGCTTATTAGCCATTTTGTGGTGAAGTGCTAAAATTACAAACCTTTTTGTCGTGTATTAGTGGCAAAAGTAAAAAATATTTGCCGTTCAGCGGTACAATTATATGTTCTAAAGCCTTTTGTGGCGAGTTTTAGTGGAAAAAGAAAAAATATATTTGCCGTCTAGCAGTGCAGTTATATGTTCTAAAGTAGTGTTGGGTGAGCATGCTTGGCCAAACACTAATTTTACTCGAGCATCGCGATGCTCGGCACATTGCGGTGTTCGGCCGATGCTCGAGTCTCCTCCCCACACTGCCATTACTGCTACCGGCATTACAGTGATTGGCTGGCTGGAATGCGTCATTGGGTGCTATATAGCACCCGATGACACATGCTCAGCTCAGTCTTAGGCTAGTTCACACGAACGTGTGTGATCCGTGGCCGTATTGCGGCCCGCAAATTGAGGGCGGCAATACACGGCCACAGCTCCGTGTGCATCCCGCATCACGGATGCAGACCCATTCACTTCAATGGGTCCGCAAATCCGGAATTGCAGAACGACTGCACAGAACGGGACCCCTCGGAAGCACTACGGAGTGCTTCCTTGGGGTTGCGTCTCGTACTTCCGTTCCGCAAAAAGATAGAACATGTCTTATCTTTTTGCGGAACGGGCGGATCGCGGACCCATTAAAGTGAATGGGTCCGCGATCCGATGCGGCTGACCTACGGCCGGCGATTTTGCGGGCCGCAGCACGGGCACGGGTCACACACGTTTGTGTCAACTCGGCCTTAGTCAGGGAGAGCTGTGCTAAAGAAGGGACAGATAGTGTAGGGAGTGAAATACTAATATTTTTATTGAAAAAACTTGTTAGAGACCCAAAAGTCTTTTTAAGGACTACTATTGTATCTGGCAGCAAAATAATTATTAGCGCAACCTGCGCTACATCTCCTGTATAATGTTTGCGTATCCGAAATATCAGTGACATTCAGTCGAATTTTTTTGCTGCTGGTGGCAGCGACATTACCTGTGCTACATCTCCTGTATAACGTTAGCTGATAAAAAAAAAACTGTTTGAGGAAAAGGGGTATGATGAAAGAAAAATACAAAAAATATATGAGGAAGTGGGAGCCAATCGAGGACAGGAGAACAAGAAGGAGAGAGACGTATAGAATAAAGAAAAAGATTTTAGGTTCATTTTCTTCACTTAATTATGTGCGATTGCTGGTCCAATGAAAAATATGTTAAGAAAAAATTGGAAGGTCAAAAAAAAGGATCCTATTTTGGGGGACGTAATTCCAGAAAAACCCAATATTTTATATCGTAGGGCCCCTATCATGCGTAACTCACTGGTGCACAGCTATATTCCTATCGAAAAGAAAAAAGAAACGAAAAACCAGTGCTTGCAGAAACCGCTCCAAAGAGGACAAGAAGTGTCAGAATATACAAAAGGTGACTACTGAAAATGGTATAGAATATAACAGGGGTGCACAACCTGCGGCCCGCGGGCCGCATGCGGCCCCCAGAGCCATGGTTTGCGGCCCCCGCCCTGCTGGGCAGAAACACAGCTGATCCTGCAATCAGCTGTGTTTCTGCACAGAGCGCCGCACAGCAGATGGATCCCAGGTTTTGCACTGTAGCAGGAGCGAAAAGGGTCCCCGGCTATTAGTGAGAGCGGGGAAGCCGAGGAGAAGACAGAAGCGCTTTATTAGCGCTTCTGCCTTCTCCTCTATGAGCGCTTCCAGTGTGGACCCAGCGATCACGTGATTGCTGGGTGTCTCGGGAACAGAGGAGCGCTGCCCTGGTACAAAGCATCCGCAGCAGGCTGGTTTCCCTGTAACTGGGGCTCCTTTAGATGCTCCAGCTACAGTGGAAATAGTACAAAAAAAAGGTCTTTCAGTGACCTCTTGGGGACAAATTGTGGTAAAAATATATTTTAAAAAAAAGATACCATGATTTAAAAAAAATTTGAAAACTAAATAAAAAATATAATAAAATATAAATAAAAGAAAAGAGAAATAAAATATTATGTGGCACAAAAAAATAGAAAATTATTTAAAAAAATAAATAAATAAAATACAGGGTGGGCCATTTATATGGATACACCTTAATAAAATGGGAATGGTTGGTGATATTAACTTCCTGTTTGTGGCACATTAGTATATGTGAGAGGGGAAACTTTTCAAGATGGGTGGTGACCATGGTGGCCATTTTGAAGTCGGCCATTTTGAATCCAACTTTTGTTTTTTCAATAGGAAGAGGGTCATTTGACACATCAAACTTATTGGGAATTTCACAAGAAAAACAATGGTGTGCTTGGTTTTAACGTAACTTTATTCTTTCATGAGTTATTTACAAGTTTCTGAATCACTTACAAAATGTGTTCAATGTGCTGCCCATTGTGTTGGATTGTCAATGCAACCCTTTTCTCCCACTCTTAACACACTGATAGCAACACCGCAGGAGAAATGCTAGCACAGGCTTCCAGTATCCGTAGTTTCAGGTGCTGCACATCTCGTATCATCTGAAGGCAATCGTCTATGCTGTGAAGATACGAGATGTGCAGCACCTGAAACTACGGATACTGGAAGCCTGTGCTAGCATTTCTCCTGCGGTGTTGCTATCAGTGTGTGAAGAGTGGGAGAAAAGGGTTGCATTGACAATCCAACACAATGGGCAGCACATTGAACACATTTTGTAAGTGGTCAGAAACTTGTAAATAACTCATGAAAGAATAAAGTTACGTTAAAACCAATCACACCATTGTTTTTCTTGTGAAATTCCCAATAAGTTTGATGTGTCAAATGACCCTCTTCCTATTGAAAAAACAAAATTTGGATTCAAAATGGCTGACTTCAAAATGGCCGCCATGGTCTCCACCCATCTTGAAAAGTTTTCCCCCTCACATATACTAATGTGCCACAAACATGAAGTTAATATCACCAACCATTCCCATTTTATTAAGGTGTATCCATATAAATGGCCCACCCTGTACGATAGAAAGGAAAAAGTGCTTAATAAAACAGTGTTCACTATCCCACAACAGTCTTTTTATGACCCCTTGGGGGACATACTATGTGGAAAAAATATATTTAAAAAAAATGATAGAAAATTAAAAAAAATAAAAATTATAAAAAATAATACAATAAAATATTAATACATTTCAAATAGAAGTAAAAAATTAAAAGGAAAAAGTGCAAAATTTAAAAAAGTGACAGTGTCCCCCAAGGTCTTTTTATGACCTCTTGGGGGACATATTATGTAAAGAAACACAGAGAGGCCGTGTTTGACGACCAGACCTATTCACTCCCAAAATTAATATGGTAAATGTACTAATCCCCTGGGGGACAGAGGGGTAAAACTTAACATTTAATATAGGTAATTCTAAAATAAGTGGACACTAGAGGATGGGCCTCTGTAACAAACAACATGAAAACAGCCCATAGGGCATAGACTGAACATACACAAACAGTATGGGAAAGATGGTATAATATAAACAAGAACGTTCTCACCCAGGTGTAGATGTAGACCAGGGGTTCTCTCAGAGGTTGTTGAGGATAGAGACGGACCTGTGATGGTAGATCGCCATACTGGAAGGTACCAGGCATATGTGCCCCTTTGCGTTGTTGGGTGACGGGGTGGGTTAACCCTAGACAGCCCTAAGTAAGGGGCAGGGGCTAGTACGCCCTACCTATCTACACGAGGAACTTGCCCCTGTGGCCGGTGTCCTCTGAGAGCCTGCCTCTAATAGTTTGGTCTATCAATGTTATTATTTGTTACCAGGGATCCCTCTAACTACGGGCCCCATCTGCAACCATGTTGGTCTGCATTCATCTTGCGACAACATCACTGCCTGGTGCTTAATCCCGCCCCCTGTTTACACCATTGACCGCTCCCACTCTGGCACCTGGGCGGTGGGCGTTCTTTCCTAGGCTTGACGTGCTCCGTGGCCAGCCCTCTGATCATGTGATTTTTCACATGATGTGCGACGTCACTCAACGGCGCCGCGCACCACGGACCGCGTCTCCCTGGAACGCACGCTCACTTCCCTGCGTTCCACCGGACATGTGACTTCCTTTTACCTGAGTCACATGACCGGAAGTGGGGCGTTACAGGGCAACTGGCGTGATTTCCTGCACCTTCAAAAGACGCTGACAGGTGAGCACACTCTGCTGACAGCCCCCCCCTTGGATGTTGACTATCCTGTGGTCATTTTCTGTCCTTTATAGATGTCACCCACTGGTGCACCTATACTCTAAACAGGAGGCTTTTGTTGCGGTCACCCTTTGTGTCTATGTCTGACTGACTACACACTTTTGTCCTATTTTTGACATTTACTGACCCTGACATCCCCTCCTCTACCATCTCTCTTTGGTTATACAAGCCCCATCCATAGCCTTGTTATTTCCATTTCTCCCCTGATGATTTTCTTTCACGAATTGAAACGTGACACGTAGGGAGCACCCTCATAGGGTTTATTAGGGATTCCGCCCTTACAGGGTCAGGCATCCGGACGGGGACGCTCCTTGCGGGGCAAGTTCCTCGTGTAGATAGGTAGGGCGTACTAGCCCCTGCCCCTTACTTAGGGCTGTCTAGGGTTAACCCACCCCGTCACCCAACAACGCAAAGGGGCACATATGCCTGGTACCTTCCAGTATGGCGATCTACCATCACAGGTCCGTCTCTATCCTCAACAACCTCTGAGAGAACCCCTGGTCTACATCTACACCTGGGTGAGAACGTTCTTGTTTATATTATACCATCTTTCCCATACTGTTTGTGTATGTTCAGTCTATGCCCTATGGGCTGTTTTCATGTTGTTTGTTACAGAGGCCCATCCTCTAGTGTCCACTTATTTTAGAATTACCTATATTAAATGTTAAGTTTTACCCCTCTGTCCCCCAGGGGATTAGTACATTTGACATATTATGTAGCAGAAATATATTAAGTAAAAAAATAAATAATAATACATAAAAGAAAAAACACCCACACCAATCAAAACTGTCACCATTACCGCCCCATTCACGTGAAACTTTTTATATTATATAGCAAAACGGCCTACACGAAATAGGGAACTAATTATAATAATTTATTTTGGTGTCAGTTTGCATATTTAAAGAATAAGGAGCTATAGTTTGAAAAAATATATACTTTTTTAAAAACGTTTTGTACAGTTTCCCCCAAATAAAAATTGTTGCAAAAATTATTTTGGTAGTCCAACAAATAAGATAGTTACAACCATTTGAACCACCACGCGCGCTAAATCACAAAAAAGTGTCTGGTCATTAAGGCCTTTTCGGGCCTGGTCATTCAAGTGTTAACCAATAGGCGCCTTCCCCACTAGCAAGGTAATGTTTGGGATTGGCAGGAAAACGATGATTTATAAATAGGAGGCAGGATGGAAGGAAATGTCGCCACTTTTCTGATAAAAATGATTTTTAACAGCAACTGCAGCATGGCCTCTGAAATAGAAGATTCATAATTACCTGCTCCACTCCGCTCTGGTCCTCTGCGCTGCCCGCGCTGCCTCCATCTGCTGGTTCCTGCGCTGTTTACACCTGGCAGTGCAAGGCCATGGTCACTTGCACGGCTCCAGTCAATGACTGGCTTCAGCAGTGACACGTTGCTTGAGGCCACATCACCGCGTAAGCCAGTCATTGCCAGCTGGGGCAGTTCGAAGGACCGGAGCGGCGGGGAGCAGGTAAGTATAACTCTTCGGTTTCAGGGGCCATGCTGCAGCACGATATTTGGGACAATTACTGGGAACAAGTGTTCATAGGAGTGCTTATATCTGGCCAGTATAATTGTCCAGCTGATCAGTCGATAAACAAGGAATCGCTCATTTGTCGGCTGATTTGCATATTTCATCAGGATGAAAGATGTCCGATTATCTGCAGCACATCTCCCTGTGTAATCTAAATGAAGATGGAACGACTGTGGCAGCAATCACTCCTCCCCAGTCACTTTGCACTGGCTTGTGTAATAGGCAGTTGAGCGCCGATCAACATTTTTTATTTGCGGCCCCTTGAAATAGAGCGATGTGACAATGCGGCCCCCAGACCAAAAAAGGTTGTGCACCCCTGGAATATAATATCAAAGGAGAGATAAGCTGTGAACATGCAAGGGTTATTTATTTACTAAAGTGTCCCTGCAACAATTTTTTAAGTAGGGAGGACACTACGTAAATTGAAAACACGGCTTCAAGAACATATAAATATAAAAAAAGGTCTGGAGTGTCATAGCGTCTCAATGCACTTTAAAAGATGTCATAATAAGGATCCAAGAGGACTTTGGTTCGTGGGTTTGAAAAAAGGTGGTTCAAAACTGGAGAGGTGGAGATCTGGTTAGTAACATTAACAGCAGAGAGGTTGAGTGGATCTACAGGTTAGATTCACTGCAACCCAACGGATTGAATGTCGATTTTGACTTGAAACCATGTTTGATTGAATAGTCGTTTCCTGCCACAGTGTGAATAGGGATATAAGTGTAAGGAAAGGAAGGAGCTATACGTGGTGTATAGGATCGAGTTAGTGGTGAAAAAAGATATGTGTGATATATAACATCTGGTTGTTGAAATAAGGGGGTATTTTGGTTTATAATTTCATGTATGAAAAATAATTGGAATATTTATGGAGAATTTTTGGAGAAGGCTTTTAAAATTCTAATGAATTAATATAAGGAAAGAGGTGTGCTATTCAGCTTCCTCCGTTGTATAAAGGAACGCCCAAGGAAGGGTGGGACATTCGCCCCTGATGAAGCCATTCTGGCGAAACCCGGGGCGGGCGGTGCTACAGATTTTATTGTTCAATGCCTGAATTTTAGTGACTCTTGTGAGTATATTAAAAAGTATTTGAGAGATTAAGATTGGTGGAACTTCACTATGTGCAGCGCAACTTTGTAATCCACAGGAGGAACTCTCACGATAGAGATTGCCTTTTGGTGGAAGTCTGTCTCATAGCTACACAAAAAGAGCTGCTGTTTTTCCTTGGCTTTGCACTCTGACGCTTTGAAATGTGCCTGGCAGCACGACTACCTTTGAATTTAGACTTATTGTGAAAATCACCCGCATCACACAGTTGGTCTGCACGCCGAAGAAGATTTGAATTTCCACAGTGGTGACTTTAATATTTACAAAGAAAAGGGGGTTAGTCAGCACATCCCAATGCGCAGGTGCACGCTGCCATGGCTAAAAACATAGAGAAAAAAAAGACAATGCAACAGCACCCTGCAAACCAGATAAAGTACAATAATGCCATAGTCACAAAAAATATTATAGTGCTATAATTTATAGTGCTATTATTTATAAAGTGAGATGCTTGGCCAATGCATTTTGTACAAAACCATTTGAGCCCGTCTGCCGAACGCCAAGGCGATCTCTGTAAGACGGGTCCTAACACTAAATACTACCTGTTATGCGCCATTATGGCTGCCATAGAGTTCAGGAAGTATTGGATCCACATGCATGCTGGATCCACTCTGCCTTTTACAATTTTTGGTGCCATTTTAATATTTACATTTGGTGTTTTAATATTATAGTATAACGTTAGCGTATCCGAAATATCTGTGACATTCAGTATAATTTTTTTCGCCGCTGGTTACAGTGACATTATCTGTTCTACATCTCCTGTGTAACGTGTGCGCAGCCTAAAAATATCTGTGACATCTAGTGTACTTTTTCTATAGATGGTGTCCGCTGCGGACAGTTACATTACCTGCGCTACATTTCCTATAGAAACGTTTGCCCATCCTAAATATCAGTGATTTAATTCAGTGTAATTTTTTATTAGGCGGTGGTGACAGTGACATTACTTGCGCTATACCTTCTGTATAATGTTTGCGCGTCCTAAATATCAGTGACATTATTCAGTGTCATTTTTTATTAGGTGGTGGTGACCACGACATTACTTGCGCTATACCATGTGTATAACGTTTGTGCATCCTAAATATTATCAGTGACATTCATTCAGTGTCATTTTTTATTAGGCGGTGGTGACAGCGACATTACTTGCGCTATACCGCCTGTATAACGTTTGTGCATCCTAAATATCAGTGACATTAATTCAGTGTAAATTTTTATTAGCCTGTGGTGACAGCGACATTACTTGCGCTATACCTCCTGTATAAGGCTGGGTTCACATGGGCGTTGCAGGAAAAGATGCGAGTGCGTTGCGGGAAAATGCGTGATTTGTCAGCGCGAGTGCAAAGCATTTTAATGCATCTTGCATGCGCGTGAGAAAAATCGGCATGTTTGGTACCCAGTCCTGAACCGAGACTTCTTCACAGAAGTTCGGGTTTGGGATTGGTGTTGTGTAGATTTTATTATTTTCCCTTATAACATGGTTATAAGGGAAAATTATAGCATTCTTAATACAGAATTCTTAGTAAATTAGGGATGGAGGGCTTAAAAAATAAAAAACAATTATTAAACTCACCTCATCCACTTGTTCGCGCAGACCAGCTCTTCTTCTTTGAGGACCTGGGAGGAAAAGGACCTTTGGTGACGTCACTGCACTCATCACATGGTCTATCACCATTGCAATGGACCATGTGATGGGCCATGTGATGAGCACAGTGACGTCACCAAAGGTCCTTTTCCTCCCAGGTCCTCAAAGAAGAAGAAAGAAGACGAGTCGGGCTGCGCGAACAAGTGGATGAGGTGAGTTTAATTTTATTTATTTTTTTAACCCCTCCATCCCTAATTTACTTAGCATTCTATATTAAGAATGCTATTATTTTCCCTTATAACCATGTTATAAGGGAAAATAATAAAGATCGGGTCCCCATTGCGATCGTCACCTAGCAACCATGCGTGAAAATCGCACCGCATCTGCACTTGCTTGCGGATGCTTGCGTTTTTCACGCAGCCCCATTCACTTCTATGGGCCTGTGTTGCGTGAAAAACACACAATATAGAGCATGCTGCGATTTTCACGCAATGCACAAGTGATGAGTGAAAATCACTGCTCATGTGCACAGCCCCATTGAAGTGAATGGGTCTGGATTCAGTGCGGGTGCAATGCGTTCACCTCACGCATTGCACCCTCATGGAATTCTCGCCCGTGTGAAAGGGGCCTAACGTTTGTGCATCCTAAATATCAGTGACATTAATTCAGTGTAATTTTTTATTAGCTGATGGTGACAGCAACATTACTTGCGCTATACCACCTGTATAACGTTTGCGCATCCAAAAAATTTCTGTGACATTCAGTGTACTTTTTTCATAGACGCTGTGCTACATTTCCAGTTTAACTTGTGCGCATCCTAAAAATATCTGTGACATTCTGTGTACTTTATTTGCGCATACACTTACAAAACCTGCGCTACTGTATGTGTGACATACTTGCAAGCATATATACCATTCAATATGCGCAAGGCGAGCAGTAAGGGACGGGGAAGTGGCTGCAGATGGTGTACGCAAAGGCCGCGGCCCTGGCCGCGGTGAAACTGTGCCTTCTACCAGAGGACAAGAAGCACACTCATCCACAATACCTATGGTAGCTTCATGTCCCAGTTTGCAGGGCAGCGCAGGACACCACTCTTGACTTCACACCAGTGCGACCAGGTGATCGGTTGGATTGCAGCAGAAAATGCTTCCAGTTGATTAAGCACCACCTTGTCTTCCACAAAGTCCAGTCTTAGTAGCTAAGAGTCTGGTCAACAGATTCCTCGCCCTGATCCTCCTTCCTCCCACCATGGAGAGGGTTTGCAAACAAGTGATCCCACACTCGGATATTCCGAGGAACAAATTCCTTAATTTGGGTCTCTCGCCAAGCCCGCTTGAAGAGGGACATGAGGAGATCTTGTGCCCTGATTCCCAAACTCTTGAGCATCCACAGTCAGAAAAAGATGGCTGTGGGGAACGGCAATTGGTGTTTCACAAGGTGGATGATGATGATGAGACACAGTTGCCAATAAGTCAACCGCAATAAGGCCCCTTTCACACGGGCGAGTACTCCGCGAGGATGCGATGCGTGATGTGAACGCATTGCATCCGCACTGAATCATGACCCATTCATTTCTATGGGGCTGTGCACACGAGCGGTGATTTTCACGCATCACTTGTGCGTTGCGTGAAAATCGCAGCATGTTCTATATTCTGCGTTTTTCACGCAACGCAGGCCCCATAGAGGTGAATCGGGTTGCGTGAAAATCGAAAGCATCCGCAAGCAAGTGCGGATGCGGTGCGATTTTCACACACGGTTGCTAGGTGACGATCGGGATGGAGACCCGATCATTATTATTTTCCCTTAGAACATGGTTATAAGGGAAAATAATAGCATTCTGAATACAGAATGCAAAGTAAAATAGGGCTGGAGGGGTTAAAAAAAAATAACAAAAATATTTAACTCACCTTAATCCACTTGTTTGCGCAGCCGGCATCTCTTCTGTCTTTAACTGTGAGCAATAGGACCTTTGATGATGTCCCTACGCTCATCACATGATCCATCACCATGGTGATGGATCATGTGATGGACCATGTGATGAACGCAGTGACATCATCAATGGTCCTATTGCTCACAGTTAAAGACAGAAGAGATGCCGGCTGCGCGAACAAGTGGATTAAGGTGAGTTAAAAAAAAATATATATTTTTTTAACCCCTCCAGCGCTATTGTACTATGCATTCTGTATTCAGAATGCTATTATTTTCCCTTATAACCATGTTATAAGGGAAAATAATACAATCTACAGAACACCGATCCCAAGCCCGAACTTCTGTGAAGAAGTTCGGGTTTGGGTACCAAACATGCGCGATTTTTCTCACGCGCGTGCAAAACACATTACAATGTTTTGCATGCGCGCTGAAAAATCGTGCATGTTCCCGCAACGCACCCGCACCTTTTCCCGCAACACCCGTGTGAAACCAGCCTTAGTGTCTCAAGAGGTTGATGATGAGGATGAGACACAGTTGTCAATAACTGAGGTTGTTGTTAGGTCAACAAGTCAGAAGGATAACCAGAGTGAGGAAGTGGAAGAGGAGGTGGTGGACGATGAAGCCACTGACCCAACCTGTTAAGGTGGCAAGCTGAGCGAGGACAGCAGTACAGAGGGGGAGGGATCTGCAGCACTGCAACAGGCTAGAAGAGGCAGTGGGGTGGCAAAAGGGAGAAGGCGGGCCACACCAAACAGGCCCACAACTGTTCCCCGCAGCCCCCTCTTGTTGCAATCTCCCTTGCCAAGGGGTAGGTGTTCCACAGTCTGGCTCTTTTTTGAGGAAAATGCGGAGGAAAAAAGAATTGTTATTTACAACCAGTGCCGTACCAAAATGAGCAGGGGCATGAACACTAGCAACCTCCGCCACATGGTATCAAAGCACCCTAATAGGTGGGCCAAATTCCTGGGTCCACAATCTGTGTCTGTGGATCACACCTCTGCCTCCTCTTCCCCTGTGTTACGTGCTGGCCAATCCCCTGTCCTCCCGCCATGCACCTGGACCTTTGCAAGCACCATCAGCTAGCACATCCACTTCTGTTTCCCAGTGCAGTGTACAGATGTCTTTACCTCAGGACTTTGAATGAAAGCGCAAATACCCAGCCACCCACCCACAGGCCATAGCACTAAATGCGCACCTTTCCAAATTGCTGGCCCTGGAAATGTTGCCATTTAGGCTTGTGGACACTGAGGCTTTCTGCTCCCTGATGGTGGTGGCCGTCCCGCATTACTCTGTCCCCAGCCGCCAATATTCTTCACGGTGTGCAGTCCCAGCCTTACATCAGCATGTTTCCCATAACATCACCCGTGCCCTGACTAATGCAGTTATTGGGAAGGTCCACTTAACGACTGACACATGGACAAGTGCTTTTGGCCAGGGACGCTACATTTCCCTGATGGCACACTGGGTGAACGTTGTGGAGGCTGGGAGCGAGTCGTACCCTGGGATGGCACAGGTGCTACCGATGCCAAGGATTGCGGGCCCTACTTTCATCAGGGTTTCCGCCACCACCTACATTAGTGGCTGCAACCCCCCCTTTTCCTCCTCCGCCTCCTCCTCCACTTCCACCTCTGAATTATCGTCTTGCAACACCAGTCAGACATCAGTCAGTCAGTATAAATGAGTAGAAATCCAGCTCACCAATTCAGTCGTGCAACGGAAAAGCAAGTTCAGCATAACGTTATCTTCATTCGAATAAACAGATTTCCAGCACGAAGAAGATAAAATTTTGAAAAAGGTCCCTCCATGTCCCTGGTCAGACCAACATGTTTCGAGCCAGCCGGCTCTTAGTCATGATCTGTAAGCTGTATGGGTCTGGACACACATATGGGATCCCACCTCCAATCAGGTGCAAGGGGAAGGGGAAGAGGGGGGAAGAGGGGGGAAGGGGATGGGAAACAATGTGCAGGTGACCGGAGGCGGGGTCGCAGATGGAAATCAAGCCCAGGCAGCAGCCTGCTCTCAACATAGTAAAATATACAAAGTGAAAAAACCCAACACAAATGAATACAAAAAAATATTTTTAAATATAAGTTTTTTAATATATACTAGTTGTTCCAGGGTATCATGCAGAATAAATCTGAGTGTTCATATGAATGACGGTCATAAATGCGACCTAAACATAAAGGGAAAAAAAACAACGCAGTCTGCATGAGACCCTAGATAGTACCAGTTATAAAAACAGGAAAAAAAACGCAGCAAGGGAGATAACATACATAACATTATCCAAACAATAGAAAAAGCATTGTTTAGTAGAAAAAAAACTTTGTATACAAATCGGCAAGATGTAAAAGAGAAAAGTTGTCGCTTTCTTTCTCTTTCTCTATCTTTTATATATGGTATATAGGAAATGTAAATAAATAATTAAATCAGAATAAGCCTAGTAAAAATGCATTAACTATTTTTTTAAATTGAGCCCATGGGGACTTCTGGTATTCAAACAAAAAATCCAATAGGCCTCTCTCAGGAGTATTTTCTTTTTTATATTGCCCCCTCTAATGGGTATAGCAACTTTCTCAAAGGCAAATGCGTTCAGTCTTACGGTCATGAAACTGTATAAAGTGTTGTGCAACATTAGAGATATTAGTGGCTCGGGGGTTAGATATATAATTAAGGTGTTCTCTGAACCTGGTTTTAAACTGTCTGCTGGTGCTGCCCACATACATCAGGTCACAACTAGTGCACCTAATCATGTAGACAACACCAGCAGTGTTACAGTTAATATACTGTAGTTCTGAATCGCAAACTTCTCAGTATGTAGAGAATTTTCAAAGGATATTGTTTTAGTAACAAATCTACAGGTCCGACATGGGTGACTTCCACATCTAAAAAAAACCACAGATTTAAGCCAGGTGTTGCTTGCAGATGGCCGTGCACTGTTAAAAAATGAAGGAGACAATATATTGCCCAGTGTCTGGGATCGTCTGGGCACTATATGACAGCCTTTCTTGAGGATATCAAAAACAATATTGTCTTCATAAAGTATGGGAAGACATTTTTGGATTGTCGGTTTGATCTCCGCAAATTGACAACTGTAGGTGAGAACTAATGTGGGTGCATCATTTGCAAAAAGGGAACTCTGGTCCCTTTTGTCATTTGAACCTACAGTTACGTCCGCGGTTTGTAAATTGGACACATGAATACCTCCAGGGATCAATTTGATGTTACGGAAAAGTAAATCTACTCTGCTTTTGTTTTTAGCGATATTAAATGCTCTGTTAAGCATCCAGTGAGAAAATCCTCTGACACATAGGCGATCCCAAATAAGTAAGCATTCAGATTCAAACGCAGCATCAGTGCTGCAATTGCGTCTTGCTCGAATAAATTCTCCGACCGGTATCGCCTTAATGGTGTGCATTGGATGATGACTGGAGGCTTGCAGGATTGTATTTCCTGACATTGGTTTACGGAATGTAGTAGTTTGAATAACCAAATTATGCACCCCCGTTAGTGTAAGGTCCAAAAAGGAAATGGTGTTTCTGTCAAAATGACAGGTAAAACAAAGATTGTAGGGATTGTCATTGACGTACCCGACGAGGTCTGGTATGGCAGACACACCGCCGCTCCAAATAAGGAGCAGGTCATCAATGTATCTGCCATACCAGACCACGTCAGGCACGAATGGATTGTTGCAAGAGAAAATATAGCGCCCCTCCCAATACGCCATCACCAGGTTGGCTAGGGAGGGGCTGTACTTAGCCCCCATGGACACACCTCTAATCTGTAAAAAAAAATGTTGGCAAATAAGAAATAATTATGTGTCATGAGGAAATTAGTTACCTCCGACACGTAATCCGACACGTAGTATAATTGGTGTGTCCATGGAGGTAGTACTCCAAAGCCCATATTGCCACCCGGTGTGGAATAAGTAAAATCTGAATTCCATTTTTATTGAAAATCGCCCGCAACACATCATTGGTATCTTTAAGGGATCCAGGGAGTCTCTTGACAAGCGGCTCCCCCAGCCGCTCAGCAAGAGACCCGATACCGGTAACAATGGGGCGAAGAGGGGGTGGGTTTAAGCCTTTGTGGCCTTTGGGTAACACATGTATTGTAGGCGTAACAGGCAGGGGCGGCGTAGCTAAAGGCTCATGGGCCCTAGTGCAAGAATTCAGCTTGGGCCCCCCTTCCCTCTGTGCTTTGTGGCCAGTGGCAGGGGAAGAGAAAATTGAAACAGCACCACCCTGGGTAGCTGCAATGAAGTAACGTCATGGTTCCTGCTGAGCTGAGCAGGGGAGAACACAGGATAGGGGGAAGGTGTGCGCCAATCATCTTGGGGACTGGGATAGGTGAGTATTACTTTTTTATTTTATTAAAACTACAGGGCAGCACTATTGTGGGGGACACTAAGGGGGCAACACTACTGTAAGGGGGGCACTAAGGGGGCCACACTATTGTATAGGTGGCCTTGTAAGGCTGCACAAAGGGCCAACACTATTGTAAGGGGCATTAAAGGGTACTTTCACACTTGCGGCAGGACGGATCCGACAGGCTGTTCACCCTGTTGGATCTGTCCTTCCGCTATTTCGCCGCTCCGCCGCTCCGTCCCCATTGACTATAATAGGGATGGGGCGGAGCTCTGGCGCAGCACGGCAGTTCGCGGTGAGAGGCCGCCGGACTAAAAAGTTGGACATGCAGTACTTTTAGTCCGGCGGCCTTGCGCCGTGCACGGCCGTGCTGCGCCAGAGCTCCGCCCCCATCCCCATTATAGTCAATCCGTCCTGCCGCAAGTGTGAAAGTACCCTTAAAGGAAACAAAATTGTGAGGAGGGCACTACTGAGTCAGCCTTACTGTGAGCAGCACTTATAAAGTGTGTGGGGCACAGCAATGTGTTAATAGGGCAATACTTCCAACATTAACAAGGACAGAACATGCAGGACCAAGTTGCATCAAAGCCTCCCACTGAACTGGTGAGCCACTATGAAGTCACAGTCCAGTCCCAGCCAAATAGGTGTCAGCTATCCAGGGAATGGAACTTATGGAAAGGGATGTAACCACGCGCTGCTCCCCATACAGAGACAGCCCCTCACACACAGAGACCCCTCCTCATATTTAGACAGCTCCTCATACACAGGTTGCTGACCGTGACCCAGAGAGATCTCCAAGTCTCTGCTCATCACGCCAGCACTCTCACCTCCCTCACTCGCGAGTCGCATCTTTTCCTCCACGTCCGGCCAGTACTGCCACGGGACCACTCCCTCCTCTGGCTGAGCCTGCGCCTGCATACACTGCTGAACTTAGCTGCCGGCACCGCCTGCAGTGCGCAAGTGTTGTAAACTACCCGAGCCAGGGCTTTACTCCTTATCTCCTGGGGGCCCTGTGGGCCCCCCTGACTTAAGGGCCCGGTCGCAATTGCGACCCCTATAGCTACGCCACTGGTAACAGGTGATTCCGCAGACAGAAAGCCATGTTCTTTTTCATTAATAAAACCCACATATCTGCCCTTATCAACAATAACAGTATATTCATTTTTGTATTTGGGCAGTGGGTTCATGAATTTGATGTTTATAAGACTCTTTCCCCATTACTACTACAGAACCCCCCTTGTCGGCCATTTTGATGATACGATCTTGTCGCTCACTGAGGTGTCTCAGGGCATTACTCTGTCTGACACTAAGATTGTATTGTTTGTTTTTATTAGTACAAATATCTTGCTCATGTATACAGGTAAGTTCCCTCTCCAGAGTTTCTTGGAAAATATCCATACTGAAGCCCTGTACAGACGAAACCGCACCTGAACCCGTACTAGTTAGTTGTAGATCTAATAAACTAACCAAAGAGATTTGTTCAAAAAAAGAAAGATCTGTAAACTAATTTCTAGTATTAGAAAATTCATGGCGCGCAGCCGTGGGTGTCGGCTGCACATCCAAGAAGTGCTCTTTCAGGGTTAAATTTCTAATGAATTCATTCACATCCAAGATGGTGTTAAACAGATCAAAATTGTTGGATGGGGAGAAATTCAAACCCAGAGAGAGCACCTCTAGTTCATCTTCAGTGAGTACAGTATCCGTTAAATGAATAACATCAAGCCATTTTTTTGCAATCAGTATCAGTAATTATTACTTTCTGGTTGTCGTAAGATGTGTTTTTTTTCTTATGCTTGCGTCCTTCTCTCCTTGCACGTTTTTTGCAGGATTGCCATATTTGATTTTATTTTTAAGCTTTTTGTAATAGGAGGCATTCCTCTGCATAGTGGAGGACTCCTGCTGTTCAGGGGACGATGCTTCTAGGGGACAACTTGCACAAGAATCTTCTAGATCACTTGACGTGAAACTGACTTTGCGTATAGTTTTTGACTTAGGATTCGATTTGTTGGATTTGCTGTTGGAATTCCGTATTTTGAGAATTGATTTGGAGGAATGACGGGGATTCTCCCATCGACCCCACTCATACTTGATCATTTGCATAATTAAATACGTCTCTTGGAAATTTCACCTGCTTAGAATCCATGATTTCATTTTCCACTTCCTTTACAGTGGTGAGCATAGTTCTATTATTGCATATTCAGGCATATTTGTGTATTTGAGCAGAGAAGTTTTACATTCCCCAAGTGAAGCTTGGATCTGGGCAAGTTTATTATTTTCATAATCAATAATGAATAACATTAATTGCAAGGAGCTATGGGACGATATGTCATTCCATTTTTTTACAAAGATGTCAGAGAAAATGGTGGTAGGTACCTTCTTCATCCTGAGGCCCCTAGGACTCATAGACTTTTCGACATATGTCGTTAATGTAGTATGGTCCCACCAAACTCTTAGTTCTTGCACCAGTAGCTTTTCATAGTCATTCATTTTGTGTTTCAATTCCATTTGACCTGCAACTTGCTGATCCTGGGTTGAAAATACCCATTCAGCTTTCAATCTGTGATCTGCAGTAGCTGCTGAAGCCATTGTATGCCGAGTATAATGCTGCTACAGGAAACACAAGGCGGAACCTCACATCCAATAACAATCCCGATGTACTATTAGGACATGCAGTATGCACTGAATATACACTGGGTGAGCACGGAGAAACCTTTACAAAAGTCCTTGTATAAATAAGTAGAAATCCAGCTCACCAATTCAGTCTTGCAACGGAAAAGCCAGGTCAGCTCAACGTTAACTTCATTCAAATAAACAGATTTCCATCAGCTGGAAGCAGTGTAGCACTGCAGTGGGGAAGCGGCAACAGGCTGTGATCAAACTGATCTTCTTAGGTGACAAACAGCACACCGCCGCAGAGCTGTGGCAGGGGATAAGGGACCAGACTGAGCTGTGGCTCTCGCCACTCAACCTAAAACCAGGCATGGTTGTGTCTGATATTGGCCGTAACTTAGTGGCGGCTTTGGCGCTCGGCAAGCTCACACACATCCCATGCCTAGCCCACGTGTTCAACCTAGTGGTTCAGCGGTTTCTCAAAACCTGCCCCAATTTGCCAGAGCTACTGGTGAAGGTGCGCCGCGTGTGTGCTCATTTCCACAAGTCATCGACAGCTACCACCGGTCTGGCAACGCTGCAGTTGCAATTGCCAGCTCACCAACTGTTGTGCGATGTGAACATGCGCTGGAACTCCACGTTCCACATGTTGGCCAGCAGGGCTGGGACAAGGCCATTTGGTGCCCAGGGCGAAGATGGCAAACTGCGCCCCCCCCCCCCCCCCCGGCATACTGGTGGCAATTGATCAGGCAAACTGGCAGCACGCTGGCGGCAATTGATGGGCACAGTGGGGCAAACTGGCAACAATTGATGGGCACAGTGGCTGTGTTTGATGGGCACAGTGGCTGTGTTTGAGGGGCAGAGTGGCTGCGTTTAATGGGTACAGTGGCTGCGTTTGATGGGTACAGTGGCTGCGTTTGATGAGCAGAGTGGCTGCGTTTGATCGGCACAGTGGCTGCGTTTGATGGGCAAAGTGGCGAAAATTGACGAGTGGCACAGTGGCTGCGTGTGTTGGCACAGTGGCTGTGTAGTTGCACACCAGCCCCACAGCATTGCGTCATTATTTACTTGTTTAGAATAGGAGAAAGCATTCATTTTAAAACACGTGTGTAAACACGAATATGAACTTTGCCCCACGATAGCTCTTTTGTAGAACCCCCATAAAAACTTACAGTTACTTGACTTGGCCCTTGGGGATCTCGGACGCCACTTCAACACTTGGCCGGGGGCTCGGCGGAGCTGATGTTGTGCTTTATCCTAATGAGAAAGATTTCATAATAAGGATTTGGAGAAGGGGCAGAGGAATAGCAGAGCAGGGAGAGGCTGGTGCTGCTACTAGGGGGTCATACCATGGGGGAGTAATAAAGCCCACCATAATGCCCCCCCCAGTAGTAATAATTCTCCTTATAATATGCAAAACATACCCCTTTGTAATGCCCCCAGTTGAGCTAATGTTCCCATAATGTGCCAACATAAAATACCCCTTCTCAGTGCCCCCGTAGATGACCCCCATAGTGCTCCCCCCTTCCCCATAGTACCCACCATAATGTGTCCCAGTATAAAATGCCCCTATACAGAGCCCCCCATATAAAATATCTTCTTTTTAGCCTCAGTAGATGCCCCTAAATAATCTGCAGTAAGATGTGCCCCCATAGATGCCCCCATATCATGTGCCAGTAGCCAGAGCCCCCCCCCATATCATGTGCCAGTAGCCAGAGTGCCCCCATATCATGTGCCAGTAGCCAGAGTGCCCCCATATCATGTGCCAGTAGCCAGAGCCCCCCCCCCATATCATGTGCCAGTAGCCAGAGTGCCCCCATATCATGTGCCAGTAGCCCCCCATATCATGTGCCAGTAGCCCCCCTTATTGCCAATAGCCCCCTTATGGGCCAGTAGCCCCCCTTATGTGCCAATAGCCCCCCTTATGTGCCAGTAGCCCCCTTATGGGCCAGTAGCCCCCCTTATCATGTGCCAGTAGCCCCCCTTATCATGTGCCAGTAGCCCCCCTTATCATGTGCCAGTAGCCCCCCTTATCATGTGCCAGTAGCCCCCCTTATCATGTGCCAGCCCAGTAGTCCCCCCTTATCATGTGCCAGCCCAGTAGCCCCCCTTATGAGCCAGCCCAGCCCAGTAGTCCCCCCTTATCATGTGCCAGCCCAGTAGCCCCCCTTATGTGCCAGCCCAGCCCAGTAGTCCCCCCTTATCATGTGCCAGCCCAGTAGCCCCCCCTTATGTGCCAGCCCAGCCCAGTATTGTACCTATATAAATAAAAAAAATAATAAAAAAAACTTATACTTACCTCCAGCAATGTGATGCGATGCAGGCCGCCTCTTCCGTCTGTGTCCCTCGCTATACGGCAGTCAGGCGACGCGATGACGTCATCGCGCCGCCTGCACCGGCCTCTGATAGGCTGCCAGCACTAGGCCGGCAGCCTATCAGAGGAACAGGAGGGGACACACCTCTCCCTCCTCTGCCGCAGCGCAGGCATCTGTATTGCCGTCCTGAGGACGGCAATACAGATGACTATGGAGATGAGCGCTTCCGCAATGGAAGCGCTCATCTCCTGCTCTGCCCTGCCGCCGGCCGCGGCCGCCCCCACTTGTCACCAGGGCCGCGGCCTTGCGGCACTCAGGCTTGCCGGCCCACCGGGAAATTTCCCGGTATCCCGGCAGGCCAGTCCGGCCCTGCTGCGCCCCCCTCCTGTCCGCAAATGGTAGCGCCCAGGGCACCCGCTCCTTCGGCCCCTGCCTTGTACCGGCCCTGTTGGCCAGGCTTTGTGAGCAGCAGAGGGCAGTAGTGGAATACCAGCTGCAACATGGTCGTCACCTTTCCAGTCAGCTTCCACTCTTCCCAAGCGACGAGTAAGCATAGATGTCTGACCTCGGTGAGGTTTTACGCAACTTTGAGGAATCAACACAGATGGTGAGCGGCGATGCCGCTATTATCAGCGTAACCATCCCACTTCTGTGTCTACTGAAACGCTTAATGCTCACAATTAAGGTGGACGCTTTGCATGTGGAAGAGGTGGAAATGGGGGAAGACAGTACATAGGGTGATAGCCAGACCACCATCAGTTCGTCTTCTCAGCGTAAATTGGATGATGATGAGGAGGAGGAGCAGGAGACGGTTGCCTCCGCTACAGAGGGTATTACCGATGGAAGTTTTATTCCATCTGTTCAGCGTGGATGGGTAAAAAAGGAGGAAGAGGATGAGGAGATTGAAAGTCATTGTGCTTGGGTGCTCGGTAGAGCACCCGGGCATCCCGAGGTGTTTTATTTGAACACCCGAGCACTTTGGTGCTCAACCAACATTATTGTAAAGCCTTTTGTGGCATGTATTAGTGGAAAAAGAAAAAATATATTTGCCGTTTAGCGGTGCAGTTATATGTTCTAAAGCCTTTTGTGGCGTGTATTAGTAGAAAAAGAAAAAAATATTTGCCGTTCAGCGGTGCAGTTATATGTTCTAAAGGCCATTTGTGGCGGGTATTAGTGGCAAAAGAAAAAATATAGTTGGCGTTCAGCGGAGCAGTTATATGTTCTAAAGCCCTTTTTTGTGTGTATTAGTGGGGGGGAAATGGCTTATTAGCCGTTGTGTGGTGAAGTGAGAAAATTCGTATTTATTTATTTGATCTAACAGTATGTCAGACAGAGAAGTGACAGGCCCTGTACAGGGGAGTGGCAGAGGCCTAAATGTTTCTGGTGCAGGCAGAGGTCGCAGCAGAGTAAGGGGGCATGGCAGCAGGGGTCGCAGCGAGAGGCCTGAACTCCCACTGTCATCTAGCGGTCGTATCTTGACCAGCAACCCAGCGGTTCTTGAATAGTTGACTCGGTCATCCACTTCGTCCCAAGTGACATCAGACACCGCCAAGAGTCGGTGGGTTTGTCATAAATTTTTTTCAAATGGTCCATAAGACCAACAAAGCCTTTTCTATACCATGTGCTATTGTTCAATCTTAACACATAACTTTTATTTGCTCCATGTACCGATATAGTAGAGTTAACACTCATGCTTTCTGAGATTTCTGAGATGTGTTATCTAAACTAAGCAAACACCTTCAATTGCTTTTCAATGGCTTTTGTTTAAAAATAACACAATGATTTGAGAAATTTGAGGTAAGAGTTTGAGTGCTAACCATGCTACATCCAATTGTCTACGGACTAATAAAAGTGTTTAAAAATATCAGGTGTGTCTGTGGATACTTTGTTATATTGTCTATTTGTAACAGTGTTTCACTCACAGAGTATTATACCAAGCACAGGAATATAGTGAGTCATAATAGCACCCTGCTGTTGGCTCACTTAATTTCTATCCCTGCGCTAAATACTAGATCTGATATAATTGATTTCTTGCAACCAAAGGCACTAGCTGTCTAAAATCTCAAATGCTGCCCCCCGACACGTTTTGCAAGCTAACCTGGCGTCCTCCGGGGTTTTGGGCAGAAAAACCCCTGAGGATGCCAGGTTAGCTGACGAAACATGTCGGGGGGCAGCGTTTGAGGTTTTAGACAACTAGTGCCTTTGGTTGCAAGAAATCAATTACATCAGATCTAGTATTTAGCGCAGGGATAGAAATTAAGTGAGCCAACAGCAGGGTGCTATTATGACTCACTATATTCCTGTGCTTGGTATAATACTCTGTGAGTGAAACACTGTTACAATTAGACAATATAACAAAGTATCCACAGACACAGCTGATATTTTTAAACACTTTTATTAGTCCGTAGACAATTGGATGTAGCATGGTTAGCACTCAAACTCTTACCTCAAATTTCTCAAATCATTGTGTTATTTTTAAACAAAAGCCATTGTTAGAACTGACTGGGCCCCACAGAAAAAAAAATTATGGGACCCCACCACCACCTCAGACACACTTCTTTGCAACCTTCTCATCCTGTGTAAAATCCATTTCTGTGCCTATTTTACGCTTTTTTTTTTTTATGTACTTATTGTAAATTTTAGCATCCTTTTTGACGATGGACACGTGACCACTGCAGTCAATAACTGGCCGCAGTGGTGACGCGTCATCTGTGTGGCACATGACCCACTTACAAGCTTCATGGGTGACACATCACTGCTGCAAACAGTTATTAGCTGCAATGGTCAAGTGCCCTGCTGTGTGGAGACCCAGGACCTACACAGATGGTGCAGAGATGCAAATTATGGCACACTTACATATACATGCACCCGACTAACCTGGGAGGCTGCCATGTACTGTATGACATAATACATAAGGATGGCAGAAGAAGGAGTGGGCAGAGGTTTGGATCAGCATTCAGCTGTCAGATAACCATCCCAGCCTCTGCTCACCTCCTTCCTTGGCCAGCCTCCTGTACTACAGTATGCATGCTATGAAAAACAGAAATGTGAACAAGGCCTAAGATCTCATCCCCTATCCACAAGATAGAGAATAAGTATCTGATTGATGGGGATCTGACCACTGGAAATCAGAATGAGATCACAAGAATGAGGTGTCGGAGTCCCTGGAGTGAATGGAACGGCGGTCACACAAGTGCCCTCTGCTCCATTCAACTCTATGGGATTGCAGGTGGCCGGTCAGCGCTGTACACTTCCCATACAGATGAATGGAGTGGCAGCGAGCAGGTTACTGCCATTCACCCTGAGGACTTCACCTTCCTAGCAGTCAGAACTCGACTGATCAGATACCTTTCTTCTATTCTGTGGATGGGGGATACGTATGACAACCCCTTACTGTACAGAAAGAAACAATACTGGAATACATTATGTGGCATACATTTAAAAAAACGCACTCATATATACTGTATATATAGACACACATTTTATATCTCTCTATATATACACTCACCTAAAGAATTATTAGGAACACCATACTAATACGGTGTTGGACCCCCTTTTGCCTTCAGAACTGCCTTAATTCTACGTGACATTGATTCCACAAGGTGCTGATACCATTCTTTAGAAATGTTGGCCCATATTGATAGGATAGCATCTTGCAGTTGATAGAGATTTGAGGGATGCACATCCAGGGCACGAAGCTCCCGTTCCACCACATCCCAAAGATGCTCTATTGGGTTGAGATCTGGTGACTGTGGGGGCCATTTTAGTACAGTGAACTCATTGTCATGTTCAAGAAACCAATTTGAAGTGATTCGAGCTTTGTGACATGGTGCATTATCCTGCTGGAAGTAGCCATCAGAGGATGGATACTTGTTCTCATTCTGTTTACGCCAAATTCGGACTCTACCATTTGAATGTCTCAACAGAAATTGAGACTCATCAGACCAGGCAACATTTTTCCAGTCTTCAACAGTCCAATTTTGGTGAGCTCGTGCAAATTGTAGCCTCTTTTTCCTATTTGTAGTGGAGATGAGTGGGGTCTTCTGCTGTTGTAGCCCATCTGCCTCAAGGTTGTGCGTGTTGTGGCTTCACAAATGCTTTGCTGCATACCTCGGTTGTAACGAGTGGTTATTTCAGTCAACGTTTCTCTTCTATCAGCTTGAATCAGTCGGCCCATTCTCCTCTGACCTCTAGCATCCACAAGGCATTTTTGTCCACAGGACTGCCGCATACTGGATGTTTTTCCCTTTTCACACCACTCTTTGTAAACCCTAAAAATGGTTGTGCGTGAAAATCCCAGTAACTGAGCAGATTGTGAAATACTCAGACCGGCTCGTCTGGCACCAACAACCATGCCACGCTCAAAATTGCTTAAATCACCTTTCTTTCCGATTCTGACATTCAGTTTGGAGTTCAGGAGATTGTCTTGACCAGGACCACACCCCTAAATGCATTGAAGCAACTGCCATGTGATTGGTTGACTAGATAATTGCATTAATGAGAAATAGAACAGGTGTTCCTAATAATTCTTTAGGTGAGTGTATATCCACGCCATTGTATATACAAACATTTACAATATATATATATATATATATACAGTACAGACCAAAAGGTTGGACACACCTTCTCATTCAAAGAGTTTTCTTTATTTTCATGACTATGAAGGCATCAAAACTATGAATTAACACATGTGGAATTATATACATAACAAACAAGTGTGAAACAACTGAAAATATGTCATATTCTAGGTTCTTCAAAGGAGCCACCTTTTGCTTTGATTACTGCTTTGCACTCTCTTGGCATTCTCTTGATGAGCTTCAAGAGGTAGTCATCTGAAATGGTCTTCCAACAGTCTTGATGGAGTTCCCAGAGATGCTTAGCACTTGTTGGCCCTTTTGCCTTCACTCTGCGGTCCAGCTCACCCCAAACCATCTCGATTGGGTTCAGGTCCGGTGACTGTGGAGGCCAGGTCATCTGGCGCAGAACCCCATCACTCTCCTTCATGGTCAAATAGCCCTTACTTTCAAAGTTTTCACAATTTTTCGGCTGACTGACTGACCTTCATTTCCTAAAGTAATGATGGCCACTAGTTTTTCTTTACTTAGCTGCTTTTTTCTTGCCGTAATACAAATTCTAACAGTCTATTCAGTAGGACTATCAGCTGTGTATCCACCTGACTTCTCCTCAACGCAACTGATGGTCCCAACCCCATTTATAAGGCAAGAAATCCCACTTATTAAACCTGACAGGGCACACCTGTGAAGTGAAAACCATTTCAGGGGACTACCTCTTGAAGCTCATCAAGAGAATGCCAAGAGTGTGCAAAGCAGTAATCAAAGCAAAAGGTGGCTACTTTGAAGAACCTAGAATATGACATATTTTCAGTTGCTTCACACTTGTTTGTTATGTATATAATTCCACATGTGTTAATTCATAGTTTTGATGCCTTCAGTGTGAATCTACAATTTTCATAGTCATGAAAATAAAGAAAACTCTTTGAATGAGAAGGTGTGTCCAAACTTTTGGTCTGTACTGTATATATATATATACACACATACACACACACACAGTTATTATTATTATTATTTATTATTAAAGCGCCATTCATTACACAGCGCTGTACATATGAGAAGAGGTATACATACATAATACAGCTCAGAGATGTAGGGAGGGGACAGGTTATGGAAGGCCTTGTATGTATTTGTTAGTACTTTGAAGTGAATTCGCTGGGCAATGGAGAGCCAGTGAAGGGATTGGCAGAGGGGAGAGGCAGAGGAGTAATAGGGTGAGAGGTGGATTAGTCGAGCAGCAGAGTTGAGGATAGATTGGAGGGGTGCGAGAGTGCTAGATGGAAGGCCACAGAGGAGAGTGTTGCAGTAGTCTAGGCGGAAGATGATGAGGGCATGTACAAGCATTTTCGCAGATTCAAAGTTAAGGAAAGCACGGATGCGGGAGATGTTTTTGAGTTGGAGGCGGCAGGTGGTGGAAAGTTCTTGGATGTGCGGTCTGAAGGAGAGGGCAGAATCCAAGGTCACTCCAAGGCAGCAGACTTGGTTGACCGGGGAGAGTGTGCAGCCATTGATCGTGATAGATAGGTCTGTTGGGGGGGTTGAGCAAGATGGGGAAAAGAGGATGAATTCTGTTTTATCCATGTTAGGTTTTAGAAAGCGAGAGGAGAAGAAGGATGATACAGAAGATAGACATTGTGGGATTCTGGATAGTAAGGTGGTGATGTCTGGACCAGAGAGGTAGATTTGTGTGTCATCAGCGTAGGAGTGATACTGAAAGCCATAGGACTCTATGAGCTGTCCCAGGCCAAAAGTGTAGATAGAGAAGAGCAGGGGTCCTAGGACAGACCTTGCGGGACACCAACAGAGAGGGAATGAGACGAGGAGGTGGTGCGGGAGTGGGAGACGCTAAACGTCCGTTCTGTGAGGTATGATGTGATCCAGGAGAGGGCCAGGTCAGTGATGCCAAGAGATGAGAGAGTTTGCAACAGAAGGGAGTGGTCAACAGTGTCGAAGGCAGAGGACAGGTCAAGGAGAAGGAGGACAGAGTATTGTTTCTTGGTTTTGGCTGTCAGTAGGTCATTGGTGACTTTGGTGAGGGCAGTCTCAGTCGAATGGTGGGGTCGGAAGCCAGATTGTAGGCGGTCAAAGAGGGAGCAGGAGGAAAGGTGAGAGGACAGTTCAGAATGGACATGTTGTTCAAGTAGCTTTGAGGCATACGGAAGCAGTGATATGGGGTGATAACTGGACAAAGAAGATAAGTCAAGTGAAGGCTTTTTGAGGATGGGTGTAATGGTAGCGTGTTTAAAAGCAGAGGGGAAGACACCAGAGGTTAGTGATAGGTTGAAGAGATGAGTTAGGGCTGGGATAAACACTGTGGTGAGGTTAGGGATGAGGTGGGATGGGATTGGGTCAAGTGCACAGGTGGTGAGATGTGATCTGGAGATTAGAGTGGAGAGTTTTTCTTCTGTAATGGTGGAGAAGCGGGTTTTGGGAGAAGAGGACCGAGCAGTTGTGTAGAGGGTCTGTGGGGACTGTGTAGTGAAGCTTTCTCTTATGTTGACTATCTTTTGTTTGAAATATTTGGCAAAGTCCTCAGCTGAGATGACATGAGAGGAGAGGGTGGGGGTGCTGGGGGACGGAGAAGGGATTTAAAAGTGCTAAAAAGTTGTTTAGGACTGTGGGCCAGGGAAGATATGAGAGATGAGAAGTAGGCCTGTTTTGCATCAGCGAGTGAGGATTTGAATATAAGGAGGGATTGCTTGTATGCGGTGAAATTATCTTTTGAATGGGATTTCTTCTATCGCCGCTCAGCAGCCCTGGAAGCCTGTCTGAGTTTTTTGGTCAGGTTGGTGTGCCAGGGTTGTCTGTTTAATTTTTCGGGTATTGTTGTGTGTGAGGGGGGCAACAGTGTCCAGAGCTGTACTTATTGTGGTGTTATATAGGATGGCAGCAGCATCTGGGTCTTGGAGGCAACAGATGGTAGAGAGTGGGAGAAGAGAGTCAGAAAGCAAGCAAAAGTCTAGATGTTTAAGGTTCCTGCGGGGGTGTGCTAGTGTGTGGACCGGGGGAGCAGCAGAAGAGACCAATGAAGAGAAGGTGAGTAGGTTGTGGTCGGATAGGGGGAGAGGCGAATTAGAAAGGTTAGATAGGGAGCAAAGGCGGGTAAAGTTAAGATCCAAAGTGTGACCATCTCTGTGGGTGGGAACTGAAGACTACTGTGATAGACCAAAGGAGGAAGAGAGCGATAGGAGTTTAGAGGCGGCTGAGTGGCAGGTGTCAATAGGGATGTTGAAGTCAGCCATGATGATAGTGGGGATGTCGGCAGAAAGAAAGTGTAGTAGCCAGGTGTTAAAGTGGTCAAGAAAGATGTGGCTGGGCCTGGGGGGGCGATAAATGACGGCTACTTGGAAGTTGGAGGGAGAGTAGATGCGAACAGAGTGTACTTCAAATGAGGTGAGCGTAATGGAGGGTGGCAGTGGAGTTGGGCTGTAGGAGCAGGTGTCTGATAGGAGAAGACCAACTCCTCCACCATGTTTGCAGCCGGGGCGGAGGGTGTGAGTGAATTGAAATCCACTATATGAGAGTGCAGCAGGGGAGGAGGTGTCAGAGGATGTCAGCCATGTTTCTGCGAGACCCAGAAAGGAAAGGTTTTGAGAGATGAAAAGTTCATGAATGTACGACAGTTTGTTACAGACAGAGCGTGCGTTCCATAATGCTCCTGCAAGAGAAACCAAAGGAGCAGGGGTCACAGGAATGGTTATTAGGTTTAAGGGGTTGCAGAAATTTGTAGAAGGAGATTTGTATTAGGACGTAGAGGTGATAGTAAGGATTTGCTGAGGGGGGCCTGGATTTGGAGAGATATCACCAGCAGTAAGGAGAAGCAGAGAAAGTGTTAATAGGTGAGAATAGGAGAGGGCAGGAGGAATCTGTGTGTGTTTGGGAAGGAAGTGTTTTATGTTGCCAAGCAGGTTTGTGCAAGCTGTCAGATGAGAAGGTAAGATGGAGGGAGAGATGAATAGTTCCTTTGCTGGGTCAATGAACGTGGGGGTATTTCAGGAGGTTGTTGACAAGTGGGAACAGTAAGATGAAAAATTTAAACGTTGTTTGCATTAACTATGTCTGTAATTACCTGTGGTCCCCTTCTGGTCCAATTCTGGTATAATTCAGTCTGTGCACTTAAAAGTTGCACTTGAGAGATGTTGCATTTGAAAAGGCCAAGGTCTGAAAAGACCTAGGACCTTAGATTTATACCACTCAGTGTTCAATTACACTGTACATTCCCACACAACCTGTATATATACACACACACACACACACACACATATATTCTCACATACACACTGTATACATACATTTACACCTACCCTTTCTCTGCAGTCTGTGAAGATATAGACAGGCTCAGACAGCGCAGTCTCTGCAGCCTCCCCTCCTGTTAGTCCCAACTGCCAACCCGAGCTGTCTTCTATTACCACCAGCAGGAAGATGGATTGTTCTATCTTTCTGTAGGGGAGTAGGGGGCAGAAGCTGGCTAGCTGCTACCTGCTAAGCAAGTGACTAATGCTGGTGGATTTTAACCACCTCAGCTCCCCTAGCTTAAACACCCTTAATGACCAGACCACTTTTTACAATTTTGCACTACACTACTTTCACGGTTTATTGCTCGGTCATACAACTTACCACCCAAATGAATTTTACCTCCTTTTCTTCTCACTAATAGAGCTTTCATTTGGTGGTATTTCATTGCTGCTGACATTTTTACTTTTTTTGTTATTAATCGAAATTGACCGAAATGTTTGCAAAAAAATGAAATTTTTCACTTTCAGTTAAAAAACTACATTTCTATATAAATTTTTCTCTAAATTTATTGTTCTACATGTCTTTGATAAAAAAAATGCAATAAGTGTATATTTATTGGTTTGCGCAAAAGTTATAGCGTTTATGGTACAAAAATGTGAATTTCCGCATTTTGAAGCAGCTCTGACTTTCTGAGCACCTGTCATGTTTCCTGAGGTTCTACAATGCCCAGACAGTAAAAACACCCCACAAATGACCCCATTTCGGATAGTAGACACCCTAAGGTATTCGCTGATGGGCATAGTGAGTTCATAGAAGTTTTTTATTTTTTGTCACAAGTTAGCGGAAAATGATGATTTTATTTTTTCTTACAAAGTCTCATATTCCACTAACTTGTGACAAAAATTAAATGGGGTCACTTGTGGGGTATTTATACTGCCCTGGCATTTTAGGGGACATAAAGCGTGAGAAGAAGGAATCCAAATGCCTAAAAAATGCCCTTTGAAATCCTAAAGGTACTCTTTAGAATTTGGACCCCTTTGGGCACCTAGGCTGCAAAAAAGTGTCACACATGTTGTATCGCCGTACTCAGGAGAAGTAGGGCAATGTGTTTTGGGGTGTATTTTTACATATATCCATGCTGGGTGAGAGAAATATCTCTGTAAAAGTCAACTTTTTCAATTTTTTTTATACAAAGTTGTCATTTTAGAGAGACATTTCTCTCACCCAGCATGGGTATATGTAAAAATGCACCCCAAAACACATTGCCCTACTTCTCCTGAGTACGGCGATACCACATGTGTGACACTTTTTTGCAGCCTAGGTGCACAAAGGGGCCCAAATTCTAATGAGTACCTTTTAGGAGGGCATTTTTAGGCATTTGTATTCCAGACTTCTTCTCACGCTTTAGGGCCCCTAAAATGCCAGGGCAGTATAAATACCTAACATGTGACCCCATTTTGGAAAGAAGACACCCCAAGGTATTCCGTGAGGGGCATGGCGAGTTCATAGAAGTTTTTTTTTTTTGGCACAAGTTAGCGGAAATTTTTTATTTTTTTTTTCTCACAAAGTCTCCCTTTCCGCTAACTTGTGACAAAAAGTTCAATCTTTCATGGACTCAATATGCCCCTCAGCAAATACCTTGGGGTGTCTACTTTCCGAAATGGGGTCATTTGTGGGGTGTGTTTACTGTTCTGGCATTTGGGGGGGGGCTAAATTGTGAGCAACCCTGTAAAGCCTAAAGGTACTTCTTGGACTTTCGGCCCCTTTACGCACCTAGGCTGCAAAAAAGTGTCACAAATGTGGTATCGCCGTACTCAGAAGAAGTAGGGCAATGTGTTTTGGGGTGTATTCTTACATATACCCATGCTGGGTGAGAGGAATATCTCTGTAAATTGACAACTTTGTATTAAAAAATTTAAAAAGTTGTCATTTACAGAGATATTTCTCACACACAGTATGTTATATGTAAAAATACACCCCAAAACACATTGCCCTACTTCTCCTGAGTACGGCGATACCACATGTGTGACACTTTTTTGCAGCCTAGGTGTGCAAAAAGGCCCAAATTCCAATGAGAATCTTTACGATTTCACAGGGCATTTTTTACGCATTTGGATTCCAAACTTCTTCTCACGCTTTAGGTCCCCTAAAATGCCAGGGCAGTATAAATACTCCACAAGTGACCCCATTTTGGAAAGAAGACACCCCATGGTATTCCGTGAGGGGCATGGCGAGTTCCTAGAATATTTTTTTTTGCCACAAGTTAGCGGAAAATGATTATTATTTTTTTTTCTCTTACAAAGTCTCATATTCCACTAACTTGTGACAAAAATTTTTTTTTTTTACATGAACTCGCCATGCCCCTCACGAAATACCTTGGGGTGTCTTCTTTCCAAAATGGGGTCACATGTGGGGTATTTATACTGCCCTGGCATTTTAGGGGCCCTAAAGCGTGATAAGAAGTCTGGAATATAAATGTCTAAAAACTTTTACGCATTGAGGGGTATGGTGAGTTCATGTGAGATTAAATTTTTTGTCACAAGTTAGTGGAATATGAGACTTTGTAAGAAAAACCAAAAAAAAAAAATCTATTTCCGCTAACCTGTGACAAAAAAAAAACTTCTATGAACTCGCCATGCCCCTCAAAAGTGATCTTTATAGCGCCGCAGCGATTTTACGGTGTTTTTGCAGTGATCAGAAAAAAAATAATTCTGTCACTGCGGTGGGGCGGACTGAACGCAAGTGTGCGCACAAGATCAGGCCTGATTGGGCGAACACTGCGTTTTTTGTAGAGCCTATAGAACATGTCCTATTCTTGTCCGCAATTGCGGATAAGAAAAGGCATTTTCTATATAGTTCTGGCAATGTGCGGAAAGCACATTGCCGGTGCCCGTGTTTTGCGGATCCGCGGTGTCCGTGTTTTGCAGATCCGTGGATCCGCGGATCCACAAAACACATACTGACGTCTGAATGGAGCCTTACAGGGGAGGTGATCAATGACAGGGGGGTGATCAGGGAGTCTATATGGGGTGATCACCCCCCTGTCTTTGATCACCCCCCTGTAAGGCTCCATTCAGACGTCCGTATGTGTTTTGCAGATCCGCGGATCCGTGGATCCGCAAAACACATACGGACGTCTGAATGGAGCCTTACAGAGGGGTGATCAATGACAGGGGGGTGATCAGGGAGTCTATATGGGGTGATCAGGGGTTAATAAGGGGTTAATAAGTGACATGGGGGGGTGTAGTGTAGTGGTGTTTTGTGCTACTTTACAGAACTGCCTGTGTCCTCTGGTGGTTGATCCAAGCAAAAGGGACCACCAGAGGACCAGGTAGCAGGTATATTAGACGCTGTTATCAAAACAGCGTCTAATATACCTTTTTGGGGTTAAAAAAATCGCATCTACAGCCTGCCAGCGAATGATCGCCGCTGCCAGGCTGTAGATGTACTCGTTTACCTCCGGTTCCTGTGAACGCGCGCTCCTGTGTGCGCGCGTTCACAGGAAATCTCGCCTCTCGCGAGAGGATGCGCCGGCGCAGGGCCAATAACAGGGCCACCGCCAGGACACAATCCTGCGTACGGCGGTCCTGAGGTGGTTAAATAAACCTGCACTCCTCTGGCTGGTGAGAGAGAACTCCAGTTCTGATTCTCTCTTTAACAGTATCCATGGCTATCGGGTCCCAAAAGAGAAACTCTCTCCCCTCCGTGGACCAGCCCAGCCTCAATGCTTAGGTAGAGTCTTAGCCAGGCTTCACTTAAGGGGCGGGGCTACCAGTGGAACTCAAGATGCCTGCTCTGCCTGATCCACTGAAAACAACATGGAAGGACTACACGCTCTAGGGGTGAGGGGCTATGAGAGGAGCAAATCACATTACAGGGAAGAACTGCGTATCTATTATTGCTGTTACTGTATCTAGTAATGCTCCGGGCCCCTTCATAGCTGGGCCCCGAAGCAGCTTCTTCCCCTGCTTCCCTGGTAGCTACGCCACTGGTCGGGAGCCAAATGTGCCAGGGATAGACCACCGGCTTTGCAGGAGTTTACCTGCCTGGGAAGTAGTGGTGCACAGGTTCATGAAGGCAGCGGCGGTAGCAGTCATTCAGTGTGTAGTGTAGGGGGTAAAAATCACCTACTTGGCGGTGTGGCAGTTTTTTGTTAAGCCGCCGGAGGAGGTGATTATGGCCATATGTAGAATCTGTGGGCAGAAGGTGAAGCGTGGCCAGGATGGCAATGTTGGCACCACGTCCCTGCATCAACATATGCAGCATTACCATAAAGTGGCCTGGGAGAACCGTGGCTCCGATGTGGTGGTCCAGCCTGTCGCAGCAACTGCTGCATCACCCAGTGGCACACAGCCAATTTCAGGCAGTCAAGGCTCCACCACCTCAGCTGAAGGGAGCTGTGTGTCCTTCCCATCATCTGCTTGTGCTGATGCTCCTGCTCCTCACCCTCCTACTCCTCGTCATTCATTCCGTCAGCAATCGATTACCGGAGCTGCCAAGATCCAACAGTATGCGTGAACTCATCCAACGGTGCAGAAGCTGAAAGTGCTCCTGTCCAAGTTGCTGGTGCTTCAGTCCCTCCCTTTACAAGTGGTGGACTCTGCACCTTTCAGAGAACTGATGGCTTGTGCCGAGCGGAGGTGGAGAGTCCCAAGCCATCATTTCTTTGCCAAAAAGGCAGTACCAGCCCTGCACACACATGTAGAACAGAAGGTGGGTCAGTCCTTGAGCCTGTCGGTGTCTGCCAAAGTGCACGGCAGTGCTGACGTGTGGAACTGTAACTACGGTCAGGGACAATACATGTCCTTTATGGCCCATTGGGTGAATGTGGTTCGTGCACAGCCACACCAGCAACTTGGCCAGGTAATGCGAATTCTGCCTCCACGTTCTCACACCGTTGGTTCTGCGACAATGTCCGCCTCTGCCTCCTTATCCTCCACCGTGTCCTCAGCCTCCACTACAGGGACAATTCGCAGTGCCCCTCCAGCATACCACATGTGCAGAGCATGGCGGTGTCACGCTGTTCTGCACCTCATTTGCCTGGGCGAACGGAGTCACACAGGGGAGGAACTGCTCCGTGTCCTTCATCAAGAAATCAAATCCTGACTTTCTCCGTGACAACTCAAAATCGGAACCATGGTGACCGACAACGGGAAGAACATGGTGTAGGTGCTGCGTCAAGGAGGGCTGAGCCATGCGCCTTGCATGGCACACGTGTTCAATCTGGTTGTCAAGCAGTTCCTGAAGTCTTTCACCCATCTGCAAGACATCCTAAAAATGGACAGGAAACTTTGCATGCACTTCAGCCACTCATACACCCTCCATATGTTGGACCAACTATACGAACAGAGAAAGGCCATAAACGATTTATTGATGATCCAAGCGGACAGGATACGGACATTTCGAATATCTTATGCCTTTTGGTGTTTGCAATGCCCCAGCCACTTTTCAACATCTCGTCAATGATATCTTCAGAGATCTTCTGGACCAGTTCGTAGTCATCTATTTGGACGATATCTTGATCTTCTCTAACTCTATGGAAGAACATCAGAGACATGTGAGACTTATTTTGAATCAATGTGGGGGATTCAGTCAGCACAACCCTATATGCAGGTGCACATCGCTATGGCGAAATACATATACAAAGAAAAGAACACAAATGCAATAGCACTCTGCAACTAGCACTCCGCCCTGCCTCCATGCTGGATGTTGAATGAGGCATTGGTGTACATTTTGGCCAAAGCGTAATAAGCCACTCACCACGTCAAGGTCGCCTCTATGAGTCGCCCCTAACACTAGTTCCTACCTGTTTATGGGCCATGACAGCCACACAAAGTCCAGGGAGCGCAGGTACAGCATGAACGCCAGGCACACTCTGCTTTTAACCCCGTCCGGTGCCGTTACAGCTTTCATCGGATCCAGGGATGCAAGTACCAACATGCATGCTGAGCCGACTATATACTTCTCCTGGAGCCAAATGGCTACTGGTAGGCCCTGTAGAAGTAGACTCAGTTTTATACTGACTTTAAAACCAGCCTCCAGGGCAGACTAGCTGGTCAGGTGTGCATGACTGCATGGAGATCACCACACCTCCAATATATACTACAAAGAAAAAATGTGGTGGATTCAGTCAGCACAACCCTATATGCAGGTGCACATCGCTATGGCGAAATACATATACAAAGAAAAGAACACAAATGCAATAGCACTCTGCAACCAGCACTCCGCCCTGCCTCCATGCTGGATGTTGAATGAGGCATTGGTGTACATTTTGGCCAAAGCGTAATAAGCCACTCACCACGTCAAGGTCGCCTCTATGAGTGGTCCCTAACACTAGTTCCTACCTGTTTATGGGCCATGACAGCCACACAAAGTCCAGGGAGCGCAGGTACAGCATGAACGCCAGGCACACTCTGCTTTTAACCCCGTCCGGTGCCGTTACAGCTTTCATCGGATCCAGGGATGCAAGTACCAACATGCATGCTGAGCCCACTATATACTACAAACTACATTTGGCTCAAGGAGAAGTATATAGTGGGCTCAGCATGCATGTTGGTACTTGCATCCCTGGATCCGATGAAAGCTGTAACGGCACCCTGCCTCATTCAACATCCAGCATGGAGGCAGGGCGGAGTACTGGTTGCAGAGTGCTATTGAATTTGTGTTCTTTTCTTTGTATAAGTATTTCGCCATAGCGATGTGCACCTGCATATAGGGTTGTGCTGACTGAATCCCCCACATTTTTTATTTGTAGTATATATTGGAGGTGTGGCGATCTCCATGCAGTCATGCACACCTGACCAGCTAGTCTGCCCTGTAGGCTGGTTTTAAAGTCAGTATAAAACTGAGTCTGCTTCTAGAGGGCCTACCAGTAGCCATTTGGCTCCAGGAGAAGTATATAGTCGGCTCAGCATGCATGTTGGTACTTGCATCCCTGGATCCGATGAAAGCTGTAACGGCACCGGACGGGGTTAAAAGCAGAGTGTGCCTGGCGTTCATGCTGTACCTGCGCTCCCTGGACTTTGTGTGGCTGTCATGGCTCATAAACAGGTAGGAACTAGTGTTAGGGACCACTCATAGAGGCGACCTTGACGTGGTGAGTGGCTTATTACGCTTTGGCCAAAATGTACACCAATGCCTCATTCAACATCCAGCATGGAGGCAGGGCGGAGTGCTAGTTGCAGAGTGCTATTGCATTTGTGTTCTTTTCTTTATTTTGAATCAACTTTACATTAACATTGAAAAATGTGAATTTCACCAGACTGAGATCCAATTCCTTGGCTATATAATTTCACCTCACAGTTTACACATGGACTCAAGCAAAATTAAAGCAATAGTAGACTGGCCTACCCCAAAGAGCATAAAAGATGTTCTACGTTTCATAGGATTTGCCAATTTTTATAGACGCTTCATTAAAAATTTCTCACAGATAATTACTCCTATTACAGAGTTGACTAAGAAAAAAAATGCTTTTGTCTGGTCTCCCCAAACACAGGAATCCTTTTGTCTCCTAAAATCCAAGTTCACTACAGCCCCTGTATTAGTTCATCCTGACCCAGAACTCGCCTTCATTGTGGAAGTAGATGCTTCAGACTGTGCTATAGGGTCTATTCTGTCTCAGGGAACCGGAGAGAAGGGTTTATTGCATCTGTGTGCTTTTTTCTCCCAAAGTTTATCCCCTGCTGAGAAGAATTATGATGTGGGGAATAAAGAACTGTTAGCTATCATTGCAGCTTTTAAGAAATGTTGACATCATCTTCAAGGAACCTCACAGCAAATAATAGTTCTGACTGATCACCGTAATTTGGAATTCGTTAGATCTGCCAAATGTCTATCCCCTCGCCAAGCTCATTGGAGTCTCTTTCTCAATCAATTCAACTTCGTAATCTCGTACAGGCCCGGTTCCCGTAACGGCAAGGCAGATGCTCTATCTAGAAACTTTTCCAATGATTCCACTTCTACGATTCCGCCCAAAACCATTGTTCCCAAGTCAAATTTTGTAGGAGTAATCCATAATAAGGACTTGCTTAAAGTGATAAAAGAGGCCTATGACACAACTCCTTGCTGTCTCGACCACCTGAGGATGCGCATTTGGTGCTTAAGAACAAGGTGGGGACCTATGGGCAGCAGCTATATATACCTAAAAATTCTAAAATTAGTCCATGATTCTAAGATTGCGGGTCACAAAGGAGTGCAGAAGACACAGGAATGTTTATCCTGTTTGTTTTGGTGGCCCAGTTATCAACAGGATGTAATGAAATATATGTCATGTCATGTGATGTTTGTGCTAGATGTAAGACTCCACGTTCTTCACCTATGGGTTTATTACAGTCCCCTCTCTTCCCTGGGGTTCAATTTCCATGGACTTTATCGTAGATCTACCTACCTCTAAAGGAAAAATGACAAATTTGGTAGTAGTTGACCGGCTCACCAAGGCTGCTAATTTCATTCCATGTACCGGCCTACCCTCTGCTAAAGATACTGCTGACCTTGTAGTTCAGAATGTGTTTCGTTTTCATGGAGTCACTGATGAAGTAATCTTGGATCGTGGGGTACAGTTTACATCAAAATTTTGGCATAGTTTTTGCACAGCACTTGAGATTGATATTAATCTATCAACTGCCTTTCACCCACAATATAATGGACAAACTGAACGCACAAATCAGACTCTGGAACAATATCTTCAATGCTATATCTGACATTTACAAGATGATTGGGTCGATCTGCTTCCTGTGGCTCAGTTCTCTTACAATAACTCCCAAAATGCCTCCATCAAGCAAACTCCTTTTTTTGCAAATTTAGGGTATCATCCAAATATTCTTCCCAAATTCCCCGCTGTTTCACCTATTCCAGCAGTCGCGGAAAGGATCTCTGCATTACAGCAAAATTTAGAGCTACTAAAAGGAGCATTAGAGAGGGCTCAATAAAATTACAAGAAGGCGGCAGATAAATTTCGTAGACCAAATAGGGGATAAAGTATAGCTTTCCACTAGGAATTTGAAACTTAAGGTTCCTTCACCAAAACTTGGACAGAAATGTATTGGGCCTTATAAGATCATCGGGATAATTAGTCCGGTAGCTGTTCGGCTCAAGCTTCCACGATCTATGAAGATTCATCCTGTTATTCATGTGTCCCTACTTAAGCCTGCAATACCAATCCTTTTCCGAAAAGTATCCGTCCTCCTCCCGATGCTGTGGAGATAGATGGGCAGGAACAATTTGTTATAGAGAAAATCCTGGACTCTAGAATTTTCCAGAACCATCTACAAAACCTCATTAAGTGGCAGGGTTATGGGTCTGAAGAGAATTCTTGGAAACCGGTGGATAATATTAATGCTCCCCGACTGATCAAACAGTTTCATCAAAGACATCTAAGTCAGGTCTCGTCCAGAGGCCGCTGTTGAGGTGGGAGTAATGTCAGGAATCATCCTGCTATGTCCGTTTAGTTCAGATTGTCTTGCCCTCAAGTTCTCCCTCAGTTTAAATGGTGGATTGTGTCTCAGCTGGGTGCCATCTTACTTCCTGTTTCACATTTAAACCTCTCAAGCCTGTTACTAATTGCTTGAGTATTGTGTTTAGCTTCTGCTCGTGCAGTCCTCTTGCTTGGAACTAGCTCTCTGGTTTGTTCCTCCTACTTGCGGTTTACCCTGCTACTTTGTGACATCCTGCTACCTCCTTTGCCGACCCGGATTGATTGACTACGTTCCTGTGCCGCCTGCCCTGACCCATTGCTCGTCTGACCTCGGCTCTGCTGCATCCTTCGGTCCTGAACCATTGCTACCTGTAATGGCTCCATCTGCCTGGCCCTGCGGCATCCTTCGGTCCTGCACTGTTGCCACTGATAACGGCTCCGCCTGTCTGGCTCTGCTGCATCCTTCGGTCCTGCACCGCTGCTACCGGTTACGGCTCCGCCTGCTTGGCTCTGCTACATCCTTCAGTCCTGCAACCTCCTATTCAAGACTCCGGTGTTTCCTGTGTACAGTCCTTGTCCCTGCCATTGGATTCCAGGGGGTATTCCACTAGTATCGTGACAGCGGTTTCTTCTGGCTACCTGCCTCAGCTACTATTCTGATGCTGCCACCCGCCTTATGCGACACATCTGATGCCAAGTGCTCCTTCTTACACCGACCATCGTCAGCGGGTACTGTTATTGCCACCCACCTCCCCATTCTATCACCGGGTCACTCTGTGGTCTCCTCATGCTGCTGCCACCTCCACACTATGTCATCTTGCCACTCTGTGGTCTCCTGATGCTGCTGCCACCTCCACACTATGTCACCTTTCCACTCTGTGGCCTCCTGATGCTGCTGCCACCTCCACACTATGTCACCTTGCCACTCTGTGATCTCCTCATGCTGCTGCCACCTCCACACTATTTCACCTTGCCACTCTGTGGCCTCCTGATGCTGCTGCCACCTCCACACTATGTCACCTTTCCACTCTGTTTTCTCCTCATGCTGCTGCCAACACCACACTATGTCACCTTGCCACTCTGTGGTCTCTTTATGCTGCTGCCACCTCCACACTATGTCACCTTGCCACTCCGTGGCCTCCTCATGCTGATTCCACCTCTATACTATGTCACCTTGCCACTCTGTAGTCTCCTCATGCTGCTGCCACCTCCACACTATGTTACCTTGCCACTCCGTGGCCTCTTCATGCTGCTGCCACCTCCACACTATGTCACCTGGCCACTCTGTGGCCTCCTGATGCTGCCGCCACCTCCACACTGTCATTGTCCCACTCAGTGGCCTCCTCCTGATGCTGCTACCGCCACCTCCACATTCTGTCATTGTGCCACTCTGTGGCCTCTTGATGCTTATGCTGCCACATCCACACTGTCATTGTGCCACTCTGTGGCCTCCTCATGCTTCTCATGCTGCTTCCACCTCATCACTATGTCATAGGGCCACTCTGTGGACTTCTCATGCTGTTCCAACCCTCCCCACTTCATAACTGGGCCACTATTTTGCCTTTCAGCCTTGCTGAAATCATCATTTATTTGACCCTTCTTCTGGTCTGTCAGAAGGAAGGAAAAATGAGATGCTCAATGGATCCTGTCTGTGCAGCTGTAAGGACTGTATGGTACCATCAGAATTGACTTGCGATTTGGTAGCCAAAAGCAGGAGTGGGTATAAAACAGATGTGTCATCTCTGTTTTGGATCCACTCTTGTTTTTTTTGGCATTAGCAATACTGATGGATTACTGACTAAATTTTGACTTAGTGAAGGCGGATGCTCAACAAAAAGGATCCGTTTTTTTGGGGGTTATTGTTCTGATGGATCAGAGGAAGGGCAAAATAATCAGTGACGTCAACACAAACTTACTGCTGACACCCTCTCCACTCTGTGCGGGGGAGCTCTCCTTGTATAAGTGTATAATAGAACAGGTTCTGTAGACATCTATGTGGAATCAGCTAACGACGGTGTAAAAGGAGTATGCTTCTTCTTGAGGCTAACATTGATCTGTAAGGATACATGCACAAAACTGTATGTGTTTTGCGGTCCTCAAATTGCAGATCCGCAAAAAAAAAAACAGATGAAGCTCCGTATGGCATCAGTTTTTTTTGCTGATCCGTTTTTTTTGCGGATCCATTATAATAAGGGTCCATTCACACATCCGTGTGTGTTTTGTGGATCCACGGATCCGCAGATCCGCAAAACACGGACAGCGGCAATATGCGTTCCGCATTTTGCGGTCCGCACATTGCCGGCACTAAGAGAATATGCCTATTCTTGTCCGCTATGTAACTGACTTTATGCTTACCGCTTCTTTAAGCATTTAGATGAAGACACTCTCTAAGAACAGTCAAGACAGAACTGCCGAAAATGCGGGTGCTAAAAAATTATATATGTTTACACCAGAACAGATGGCTCACTTTAAGATGACATGAAACAGAATGCTGACTTCCAAATTCAGACAATGATCTATTTTTTTCAGGATCGGAATTGCGGACCCGGAAGTGCGGGTCCACAATTCCGGATCGGGGCCGCACGTTGTGCGGCCCCATAGAAATTAATGGGTCCGCGATTCCATTCCGCAAAATGCGGAATGGAATTGCGGATGTGCGAATGGAGCCTAATGCCTATCCTTGTCTGCAAACTAGAAAAAAATAGGACATGCACTATTTTTTTGCGGGGCAACGGAACAGACATACTGATGCGGACAGCACACGGTGAATGGGTCCGCATCCTATCCTCAAAAAATAACTGCCTATTCTTGTCCACAAAGCACAGACAAGAATAGGACATGTTATATTTTTTGGGGGGCCACGGAACGGAGCAACGGATGCGGACAGCAGACGGCGTGCTGTCCGCATCTTTTACGGCCCCATTGAAGTGAATGGGTCCGCATCCGAGCCGCCAAATCGGCGGCTTGGATGCGGACCAAAACAACGGCCGTGTGCATGAGGCCTAAGGCTGAGTTCATACTTGAGTTATTTGGTCAGTTTTGGCCCTTGTGACTGCCCAAATAAGTGAAGTGTGCAGTAATTCTAAGAGCGACTCCTGTCATCTGCATGTCATACTGACTCACAGTATTGTTTCACTACCACAGCAGACTCCCTGCGAGTGTTACTGCAAGGCACAGTGTTCTGCACCACTATAAAGTCTTTCTGCTGCCAGGAAAAAGCAATTTTTTAACGCGATTCGCGGACAATAAATTCGGATCGAACCAAATTTTTTCTAAAAATTCAGCGAACCGGCCTAATTGAATTTTTTAAAATTTTTCTTATCTCTAATCTCTACCTCTAGAACTATTTACATCCTTATATGGACACACATAGAGGGTTAATTTCATGCATGCTCATGATTACCATGGCAGAAGGGTGGATTTTATCAATCTTGGTATACATTTGCAGACAAAGCAGTGAGGCAAAAGGCTGCCCCTTCTGCAGCCTTTTGCCTCACAGCCAGAAGTGGGATAATGAGAAAGAAGGATGAAGAGGAAATTGATGATCTTCTGGGATGGAGATAGAAAAAAAATGATTATAGATTTTTTCAACTTTTGATTGCAATATGAAACAAAATACAATTACCGGTATGAGGAGAAATAGCTTGAATTCATTTTATTTTCTTGCTTAAATATGTAACTGACTTTATGCTTACCGCTTCTTTAAGCATTTAGATGAAGACACTCTCTAAGAACAGTCAAGACAGAACTGCGGAAAATGCGGGTGCTAAAAAATTATATATGTTTACACCAGAACAGATGGCTCACTTTAAGATGACATGAAACAGAATGCTGACTTCCAAATTCAGACATTTCAGGTTGGCTCGCCATTTTTCATAATTAAGAGCTGGCCGTTACTTAGTGGCTCTTATGTCATATCTGTACAAAAAGTAGATTACCTTTTCTTTAGGGGTGAACAAGTGTGGCGCCAGAAGCTTTTAACAATGAAATATTGTGTTCTGTTACTATGTTAGTTACTTATCTCCTAGAAGAAACAGACTCGCCAACTATGAGTTTGATGAGATAGCTGCTAGAAGGAACTTCTGCCTTATGAAACGCTAAATAAAATTCTTTGAATTATCTTCTACACTGTGCATCAGGTTTCTCATGGCGCAAGTAAAGAAGATCAGGTCTCCAGAGAGTTGGTTTTCTAATCTTTAAGTTATTTTTTTCTTTGTTCAAATTTTCACTTCATTCTTCTTTTTTTTTCTGCCTTTAAATAGACAAAACTTTGAGGACCAGGAGTAGAATAAAGTTGAGGTTACTGCCTACTCATAGTGCACATCCTAAGGGTCCATTCACACATCCGCAAAATGGATCCGCATCCGTTCTGCAATTTTGCGGACGGGTGCAGACCTATTCATTTTCAATGGGGCCGGAATGTGCTGTCCGCATCCGTATTTTGCGGATCCGCACTTCCGCATCTGTGCTTCCATTTCCGCAAAAAAATTGAACATGTCCTATTCTTGTCCGCAATTGCGGACAAGATTAGGCATTTTCTATTATAGTGCCGGCGATGTGCGGTCCGCAAATTGCGGAATGCACATTGCCAGTGTCCGCAATTTGCGGATCCGCAAAACACTTATGGACGTGTGAATGGACCCTAACTTCGATATTTGGGTTATCTCATAGAAACCATTGCAGAAAGTCTATAAATAATAGTGTCTCTTGCTCTGTACCCGGACCACCAATGTACAGGTGTGTCCTCCCTTACCTGTCCTCTGAGCTCAACATATCCCAAGATATGTAGTAGAAAATGACCAGCTTAAAAAAATAAAAAATACAAAAAAAATGTTTTTCTGGTGTTACAAGTTGTCTACCTGTGTCTATGCGTGGCTTTCCATTGGTCGTGTTGTGAATTTGAACCTGATAGTGGTGTTGAAATAGCATACTCAGTTGGTCTCATGAGAAAATGGATTCCTGAAGCAAATTTGAGCTACAGTAAGGGTTGGCATATCTATACTGCATGGTCCGCCATTTATTGGATGACAAACATTTAAAGGGAATCTGTCACCTGCTTTTACCATTTTAAGCTGGCACCATCGCTATGTTGACTAAAGTACCTTATTTCCAGCAGTCTTCTTTTTATTTTATTTCGTTTTGTAGTTTTGATATAAAAGCGCTTTTTATGTTATGCTAATTAGGGTCCAAGGTGCCCAGAGGGGCGTTTTTTTCCCTCTCCGGTGCCCAGTGATGCCCCCCTGCAGTGCCCAAGAACGCCTCCTGATCCTCAAATAACCTCCCACAGCCCGGCAAACAGTTCCGCCCCCTCCCCACGTCATAATCTACCTTATAGAAATGCCCCGTCCTTCTTCCTGTCTGCGGCCAGAAAACTCGCGCAGGCGCAGTACCGCCTGCGGCCTGCACCTGTGCGATCATCAACCTCCTGAGGGCAACAGCCTCAAAAGTCTCACTGGGCATGCGCCGAGCCCAGTGATGTGACCTGAGCGCTGTTGCCCTCAGGACGTTGATGATGGCGCAGGCCGCAGGCGGTACTGCGCCTGCGCGAGTTTTCTGGCCGCAGACAGGAAGAAGGACGGGGCATTTCTATAAGGTAGACTATGACGTGGGGAGGGGGCGGAACTGTTTGCCGGGCTGTGGGAGGTTATTTGATGATCAGGAGGCATTCTTGGGCACTGCAGGGGGGCGTCACTGGGCACCGGAGAGTGAAAAAAACGCCCCTCTGGGCACCTTGGACCCTAAATAGCATAACATACAAATCGCTTTTACATCAAAACTACTAAACTAAATAAAATAAAAAGAAGAGTCCTGGAATAAGGTACTTTAGTCAACATAGCGATGGTGACAGCTTAAAATGGTAAAAGCAGGTGACAGATTTCCTTTAATACTACCTGTTCCATGCAGTGGCAGGAATAATATTTGTGTTGGAATTGTTCACTTAAACCCTTTTGGGACAAGGCCTTTCTCGCCTTCTATGAGCCATCATTTCCTGTTCACATTGCTGTGCAAGGATTTGTTTTTTTGCAGGTAAAGCACTGTTTATTTTTACTGTAAACGGGAATAAATTCTCTGTGTGGTGAAATTGGGAAAAAAAAAGCAATTCCACCAAGGTTTTTGGGTTTACTTTTGATGCTGTTCATGGTGTGCTAAAAATGACATGACCACCTTATTCTGTAGGTCAGTTGAGTTATGGCGATACCGAATTTAACTAATTAAAAAAACATTTTTTGTTTCCATTGCCATATTTTGAAAGCCATAACTTTTTTTATATTTCTGTCTACAAAGCTGTATTAGGGCTTGATTTTTGTGAAACAAGCTGTAGTTTTTCATGATTTTTGGGTTCAAGGATTTTTGGGTACATGCAACTTTTTGATTCATTTTTATTCAATTTTTTGGGGGAACAGGGTGACCAAAAATGGCAAATAGCAAATTTCAATTTTTTGTGCTGTTATGGAGTACACCGCACAGCAAAAATCATTTTATATTTTAATAGTTCAGGAATTTTCAAATGTGGTAATACTTGTTATTAGAGACGAGCAAATCGAAGTTTACGAAGTGGAATTTAATCCGAATTTCAGGAAAAATTCGATTTGCACCAAATCTGAATTTCCTCACTCTTTGTGGTAACGAATAGCATTTTTTCCTAAAATGGCTGCTACACATGTTAGGACATGGAGCAAAGAACTCTGGGAATGAGGGATCACCCACAATACCATGCATGCAGCCAATCAGCAGTAAGCCAGCCCTTGTGATGTCACAGGACTATAAATAGCCTCAGATATCTTGGATTCAGCCATTTTCCAGTGCACTTAGTGCAGGGAGAGATGTCAGCAGGCTCTAAGGAAAGTGCTAGGAAAGACACCATTGTGCTGCAAAAAAGATTTACAAGTTCAGGGAAAGATTAGTAGAAGTGTAGGAAAAGGATAGGGAGGAATTATTCTGCTGCTTTTAGGTTTGCAATAGATGATCCCTCTGTATTTCTAGCAAACCTTGCTTATTATTGGGGTGCAAGTGCTGTGTGATACAGCCATTAATAGGGTGTATTACTAGGAAATATTTGTACGTCTTATTAGCCGTTGTGCGGTGCAGTTATATGTTCTAAACCAATTTTTGGGATGTATTGGTGGAAAACAAAGGGCTGATTAGCCGTTCAGTGGTGCAGTTATATGTTTTAAAGCCTTTTTTTGGGTGTATTAGTGGAAAAAAAGGCTTGTTAGCGGTTGTGCGGTGAAGTGACAAAATTGCAGCCTTTTATGGGGTGTATTAGTGGGAAAAAAAGTGGCATTAGCCGCTCAGCGGTGCAGTTATATGTTCTAAAGCCTTTTTTGGGATGGATTAATTTCCTTTTTGTTTATTTATTTGATCTAACAGTATATCAGACAGAGAAGTGCCAGGCCATGCACAGGGGAGGGACACAGGCCTAAATGTTTCTTGTACAGGCACAGGTCGCAGCAGATTAAGGGGGCATGGCAGCAGGAGTCTCAGCGAGAGGCCTGAGCTCCCAATGTCAGCTAGCGGTCGTGTTTTGACCAGCAACCCAGCAGTTCTTGAATGGTTGATTCGGTCATCCACCTCGTCTCAAGTGACATCAGACACCCCCAGCCAAGAGTCGGTGGGTTCGTCAGACGCAACCCTTAGTTGGCATTGGCCGGGCGCAGGCCCTGTGCCCTCACCTGTTCTCAACCTGCCTCTGTCCTTTTCTGTTCCCTCTGCCAGACAAGTATTATATGCCGTGGGCTCAGCTCCACTATACAGCGAGGACGAGCTACTAGAGGACAGTCAGCAGCTACTGGCCCACCAAGATGTGGAAGCGACATCCGCCGCTTCCTCCGGTAGGCGGGCAAGTTGTGAGGATGAGAGTCACGTGGGAGTAGGTGTTGCGAGCGGTCAGGCTCCTGGCCCTGAGACCATTGAGGGGGACATCAGTGACGTGCAGACAGTAGCGGATGATGATGATGTACAGTAGCCGATCGCACTTGGGAGCCTGGTGAAGAAGGGGCTTCATCGTCATCAGGACAAGAGAGTGGCAGCTTGCGTGTGAGGCAGTGGCTGAGCCAGCAGGGTGGTAGCGTGGCTGTGAGTCAGTAGGGTGGCAGCAGTGAGAGGTCGGGAGCCAAACGTGCCCAGGGAAGACCACCTGCTTTGCAGGAGCCTACCGGCCCAGAAAGTGCCGGTACAGGGGTTTGCAGAGGCAGCTGTAGCAGGCAGTCAGCACGGAGTGTTTGGGGAAAAATGCCATACAAATTTTTTTGTTAGGCCACCGGAGGAGGTGAACATGGCCATTTGCAGAGGAAGAAGTGTGGCCAGGGCACCACCGCCCTGTGTCAACACATACAGCGTCGCCATAAAGTGGCCTGGGAGAACTGTGGTGCTAATGTAGCGGTCCAGCCTGCCACAACAACTGCTGCATCACCCAGTGGCCTGCACCCCTTTTCTGCAAGTCAAGGCTCCACCACCTCAGCTGAAGGGAGCTGTCTGTCTTTCCCATCATCTGCTGGTCCCGATGCTCCTGCTCCTTGTCCTCCTACTCCTCGTCAGCCATTCTGTCAGCAATCAAAAACCAAAGCGATTGCCAAGAGACAACAGTATGCGTGCACTCATCCAACGGCACAGAAGCTGAACGTGCTCCTGTCCAACGGTGGTCAAGGAAAATATATGTCCTTTACGGCCCACCGGGTAAATGCGGTTTCTGACCAGCCACACCAGCAACTTGTCCGATGACGCCACTTCCGCCTCCATGTTCTCACGCCGTTGGTCCTGCAATAATGTCCGCCTGCTCGTCCTTCACCGTGTCCTCAGCCTCCACTGCAGGGACAATTCACAGTTCCCCTCCAGCAAACCACATGTGCAGGGCATGGCGGTGTCACGCTGTTCTACACCTCGTTTGCCTGGGCGAACAGAGTTACACAGGGGAGGAACTTCTCTGCTTCCTTAATCAAGAAATCGACTGCTGGCTATCTCTGCGACAACTCAAAATCGGAACCATGGTGACCGACAACGGGAAGAACATGGTGTTGGTGCTGCATCAAGGAGTACTGAGCCTTGTGCCCTGCATGGCATATGTGTTCAATCTGGTTGTCAAGTGGTTTCTGAGGTCTTCCACCCATCTGCTAGACGACATCCTAAAAATGGCTAGGAAACTTTTCATAAACGATTTCTTGATGATATAGGCGGACAGAGGACCTCCCCTGTGTAACTTCGATGTTAGCCAGTGGCAGCTCATGCGTGACACCTGCCATTTGCTCAGGCCCTTTAAGGATGCCACGTTATTTGCCAGTCGCCAGGACTACGGGATGAACAATGTCATTCATCTGCTTTATATCCTGGAACAGATGCTGGTAAATCTGGCTGGTCAGGGTACTGGAGACGTGGCGCCTACATCTCACATCCATATGAGCCCTGTGGGGGCTGAACTGAAGGAGGAGCAGGAAGAGGACATTCGAGCAGAAGCAATGTGTAGCGACAACTCCTGACAGGGAGGACAAACTGAACTACTATAGAGACACCCTATGTAGTCAGTGGGCTGCTTCTTATGTGCACCATCGCCCATCCTCTCGCAGGTCTGACCGGGGGGCCCTCTGCGCTCTCATTCCACTGCCATGGCTGCTGTGGCGGGGTAGGGGGGATAGGAGCCGTACCAGCTCCATCAACATCAACTTGAGTCTAGAGTCACTGATGAGCAGCTTTCTTCACCCGCCTAGTGAAGAAACTAATCACTAGCAGCTAGACCTGGAGCAGAACCTGAACCAGCAGGTGGTGGCATACTTGAACAGCACCCTGCCAGCCGTCATTTAAGATCTGCTGTACTACTGGGCAGCCAAACTGGATTTGTGGCCGCAACTGGCAGAGTTTGCCCTGGAAAAGCTGTCCTGCCTGGCCAGTAGTGTGGCACCAGAGCGGGTGTTTAGTGCGGCGGGGACCATAGTTACCCCAAGGAGAACTCGCCTGTCCACCCAAAATGTGGAGAGACTGACCTTTGTCAAGATGAATCAGGTGTGGATCAGCAAGGATTTTCAAACACCAATGCCTGATGCATCTGAATAAATCATCCTTGGTGCCACACCAACACTTACAAAAGAGACCGGTTTCTTCTGGCTACCTGCCTCAGCTACTATTCTGATGCTGCCACCCGCGTAATGCCACACATCAGATGCAAAGTACTCCTTCTTACACCCACTATTGTCAGCTGGTACTGTTATTGCCACCCATCTCCCCACTCTGTCACCGGGTCACTCTTTGGTCTCCTGATGCTGCTGCCACCTTACCACTCAGGTCTCCTCATGCTGCTGCTGCCACTTCCACACTCTGTCATTGTGCCACTCTGTGGCCTCCTCATGCTGCTGCCAACTCAAGGCTCTGTCTCTTGGTCACTCTGTGCCCTCCTCATGCTGCTGCTGCGGCCACCTCCACACTCTGTCATTGTGCCACTCTGTGGTCTCCTCATGCTGCTGCTGCTGCCACCTCCACACTATGTCACCTTACCTTGCCACTCTGTGGTCTCCTCATGCTGCTGCCAACTCACAACTCTGTCTCTGGGCCACTCTGTGGTCTCCTCATGCTGCTGCCTCCTCACCACTATGTCACTGGGCCACTCTGTGATCTCCTAAAGCTGCTGCTACCTCAACACTATGTCAATGGGCCACTCTGTGGTCTTCTCTTGCTGATTCCCCTTCACCACTATGTCATTGGGCCACTCTGTGGACTTCTCATGTTGTTCCTACCTTCCCCACTTCATGACTAGGCCACTATTTTGCCTTTTTGGCCTGGTTGATATTATCATTTATTTGACCCTTCTTCTGATCTGTCAGTAGGAAGGAAAAATGAGACGCAAAATGGATCCTGTCTATGTAGCAGCTGTAAGGACTGTATGGTCCCATCAGAATTGGCTTGTGATTTGGTAGCCAAAAGCAGGAGTGGGTACAACACACAGAAGATATGCAAATATTCCATTCATGTATCATCTCTGTTTTGGATCCACTCTTGGTTTTTTTTGCATTAGCAATACTGATGGATTACTGACCAAATGCTGACCGAGTGAAGGTGGATGCTCAACAGACAGGGTATGTTTTTTGGGGGTTATTGTTCTGACAGATCAGAGGAAGGGCAAAATAATCAGTGATGTCAACACAAACTTACTGCTGACACCCTCTCCACTCTGTCGGGGGGGGGGGGCTCTACTTGTATAAGCGTTTAATAGAACAGGTTATGTAGACATCTATGTAGAATCAGCTGCCGACGGTGTAAAAGGAGTGCGCTTCTTGTTGATACTAACATCGAGTTCACTCTTTAGTTATTTGGTCAGTTTTGGCCCCGTGACTGCCCAAGTAAGTGAAGTGTGCAGTAATTCTAAGAGCGACGCCTGTCATCTGCGTGTCATACTGACTCACAGTATTGTTTCACTACCACAGCAGACTCCCTATGCGTGTTACTGCAAAGCACAGTGTTCTTTACCACTATACAGGCTCTCTGAAGCCAGGAAATAGCTGTTTTTTAACGTGATTCGCCATGAATAAACTTGGATCAAATTGAATCTTTTTTGAGAATTTGGCGAACCGGCCGAATCGAATTTTTGAGAAATACACTCTTCTCTACTTTTTATGTTTATTTTGTTGTTTATTCATTTTTCTATTTTAAATTGGGTAAGGGGATGATTTGCATTTTTACAATTTTTGTGTGTTTTTAAAAAAAAAAAAATTCTAAAAACTTTCAATGTAATTTTTAGTAACCCCAAGGGACTGCACATGCAATCTTCTTATTGTCTTGTAGACTGCAATAGAATACTATTGCAGCCTATGTTATTCTGACACTCTGCCTGGCTGAATCCTATAGACCCCAGGCTGTCATATCAACCAATGAAAGCCCGTTGATTTCATTGCAGGAGCCGTCTCCCTCTGCCTAACCTCACAGATGTTTTGATGGCTTTTGATTTTGACATCTGAGGGGTTAAATGACTTTGAACTGTGTCATTGCTGATCCCAGTCATTGAGACCAGGTGCCAACTGTATTATACAGCTGGCATCTGCCACATATGGAACAGGCTCAATATGTGATTCCGTTCCATAAAATATGGTATATATTCTCTGTCCATCTCCGTAACATAGCTGAGGTGGTCGCATATGCTCAGTTCCAACCTTCAACTACCACCACCACCACTATCTACTCTTAGTAGCTGTGACAGTTACAGGAAGAGATATGAAACAGAAAGAACACACACCCCTGACAAAGGACACGCCCCATGAGCTGCCAACGTGAAATAAATCTAGAAGCACAATTAGAGGCAGCTCTGGTTCAATGTGAGGTACAGGGTCGGTTCTAACTTTGTTAGATACAGATTGTCATGTACTATATGATGTCTGAGTTTTTATTTTTTTGCATTAATCATGGGTTAACACCTTAAAGTGGACTGCTTGTGCATCTTCATAACAGCAGAATTGAACATACAGAGCTCGAAGTATGAAGCTGGATTGAACCATGACAAGGGACCAGTGGCGGATCCAGAGCCTGGTCTCGGGAGGGGCACTTCCAGATTGTTTTCTGTCCGCCGCCACAAAACAATGGTACTTATAGAACTACACAGTGTAGAGGTATACTTTATATATTGTGTGGCACAGTGTAGGCTATATGTGTATAACAAACATATTTCACATGAAAACTTACAATTACTTGGCTTGGCCCTTGGGGATCTCAGACACCACTTCAACACTTTGGCCGGGGGCTCGGTCAAGCTGATGTGTTTTATCCTAATGAGAAAGATTTCATAATAAGGATTTGGAGAAGGAGCAGAGGGATAGCAGAGCAGGGAGAGGCTGGTGCTGCTACTAGGGGGCTTATACAATGGGGGAGTAATAAAGCCCACCATAATGTCCCCCCCAGTAGAAATAATTCTCCTTATAATGTGACAGTGCAAAAAATTCCCCATTTTAATGCCCCCAGTTCAGCTAATGTCCCCATAGTGCCCCCATAATGTGCCAGTATAAAATACCCCTATATAGTGCCCCCAGTAAATGCCCCCATAGTGCTCCTCTCCCCCCTTGTAGTGCCCCAATAATGTACCAGTATAATATGCCCCATATATAGTGCCCCAGTAGATGCACTCAGTGTCCCCCATAATTTGCAAGTATAAAATACCCCTTCTTAGCGCTCCCGTAGATGACCCCATAGTACTCCTCTCCCCCTTCTCCTTAGTACCCACCATAATGTGTCCCAGTTTAAAATGCTACTGTACAGAGCCCCCCATATAAAATACCCCTTCTTTGTGGCCTCAGTAGATGCCCCTATAGTGCCCACCAATAATGTGCCAGTAATAAGTCCACCCAATAATGGGCTGAGTGTAATCACCTTGTGCATCTTGTAAATCTGCTGCACCATTCAGTCTAAATCTGTTCTGATATACATATACTTACTGTGCATCAGACTTAGTTTCAACAGGCAGTATCATATATCTCTGCATTTATCTTGTTCACCTGTTCATACTTTTCTGTTAATATATATATATATATATATATATATATATATATATATAGCAATAAATGAAAAACAAAGAAAAAAGAAAGAAAAAAACATTACTGATTCAGTTACTGTACACTATAGCCGACAGACAGTTGCCTGGGCCCTTCAAAGAAATGAGCAGTGGCAAAAATTTAGCTATAGCCGTCTCAAGTAGCAGCAGAAGAAGAAGGGGTGGTGGTAGCAGCAGCCTCAGCAACAGGCCAGAGCTGCCACTGTCATCCAGGTCATGTTTTGACTAGGGATGAGCGAACCCGAACTGTATAGTTCGGGTTCGTACCGAATTTTGGGGTGTCCGTGACACGGACCCGAACCCGAACATTTTCGTAAAAGTCCGTGTTCGGGTTCGGTGTTCGGCGCTTTCTTGGCGCTTTTTGAAAGGCTGCAAAGCAGCCAATCAACAAGCGTCATACTACTTGCCCCAAGAGGCCATCACAGCCTTGCCTACTATTGGCATGGCTGTGATTGGCCAGTGCAGCATGTGACCCAGCCTCTATATAAGCTTGGGTCACGTTGCGCTGCACGTCACTCTGCTGATTGAAGCATAGGGAGAGGTTGCAGCTGCGACGTTAGGGCGAGATTAGGCAGTGATTAACTCCTCCAAAAGACTTCATTCTGTGATCGATCTGCAGCTGTGGATCATTGAAGTGCTAATATTGACTTGCTCACTTTTTTGAGGCTGCCCAGAGCGTTTTTAGATCACTTTTTTTCTGGGGTGATCGGCGGCCATTTTGGTGACTTGTGGTGCGCCAGCACAAGCTATCACCAAGTGTATTTAACCATCAATAGTGTGGTTATTTTGTGCTATATCCTACATCAGCTGCAGGCTGAGCCTGTGTCACCGAAGTGCATTTAACCATCAACAGTCTGGTTATTTTTTGGCCATATACTACATCAGCGGCAGGCTGAGCCTGTGTCACCGAAGTGCATTTAACCATCAACAGTCTGATTATTTTTTGGCCATATACTACATCTGGTGCAGGCTGAGCCTGTGTCACCCAAGTGCATTTAACCATCAACAGTGTGGTTATTTTTTGGCCATATACTACATCAGGGGCAAGTTGAGCCTGTCACCCAGCGCCTAAAAAATAGACCTGACATTTCTATTCAACCAAATCTGTACTGTTTTAGCTGGTCAAGTTACTTGTAGTGACCGTAAAAGCACACTTTTTGTTCTGGGTTGAAAAACTATTCCCAAATTTGCAATTCTCAAAATAACTAGTTTCTGGTATATGAGGCCTACTTGAAATCTATCCCAAAAAGGATATCTTACATTGAAGGTGCTGATAGTGTCATTCAGAAAAACCTAAGACAAACGCTACCATGCAGATAGAAGTCTGAATCTGTGATTAAACCTATACCTGTCACACAGTGCAAAAAAAAAACAGGTCTCAAATTTCTATTCAAGCAAATCTGTACTGTTTTAGTTGGTCAAGTTATTTGTAGTGACCGTAAAAGCACATTTTTTTTTCTGGGTTGAAAAACTATTCCCAAATTTGCCATTCTCAAAATAACTAGTTTCTGGTATTTGAGGCCTACTTGAAATCTATCCCAAAAAGGATATCTTACATTGAAGGTACTGATAGTGTCATTCAGAAAAACCTAAGACACACGCTACCGTGCAGATAGAAGTCTAATTCTGTGATTAAACCTTAACCTGTCACACAGTGCAAAAAAAAAACAGGTCTCACATTTCTATTCAAGCAAATCTGTACTGTTTTAGCTGGTCAAGTTATTTGTAGCGACCGTAAAAGCGCATTTTTTTTTCTGGGTTGAAAAACTATTCAAAAATTTGCCATTCTCCAAATAACTAGTTTCTGGTATTTGAGGCCTACTTGAAATCTATCCCAAAAAGGATATCTTACATTGAAGGTACTGATAGTGTCATTCAGAAAAACCTAAGACACACGCTACCGTGCAGATAGAAGTCTGATTCTGAGATTAAACCTTAACCTGTCACACAGTGCAAAAAAAAACAGGTCTCACATTTCTATTCAAGCAAATCTGTACTGTTTTAGCTGGTCAAGTTATTTGTAGCGACCGTAAAAGCACATTTTTTTTTCTGGTTTGAAAAACTATTCCCAAATTTGCCATTCTCAAAATAACTAGTTTCTGGTATTTGAGGCCTACTTGAAATCTATCCCAAAAAGGATATCTTACATTGAAGGTACTGATAGTGTCATTCAGAAAAACCTAAGACACACGCTAGCGTGCAGATAGAAGTCTGATTCTGAGATTAAACCTTAACCTGTCACACAGTGCAAAAAAAAACAGGTCTCACATTTCTATTCAAGCAAATCTGTACTGTTTTAGCTGGTCAAGTTATTTGTAGTGACCGTAAAAGCACATTTTTTTTTCTGGGTTAAAAAACTATTCCCAAATTTGCCATTCTCCAAATAACTAGTTTCTGGTATTTGAGGCCTACTTGAAATCTATCCCAAAAAGGATATCTTACATTGAAGGTACTGATAGTGTCATTCAGAAAAACCTAAGACACACGCTACCGTGCAGATAGAAGTCTGATTCTGAGATTAAACCTTAACCTGTCACACAGTGCAAAAAAAAAAACAGGTCTCACATTTCTATTCAAGCAAATCTGTACTGTTTTAGCTGGTCAAGTTATTTGTAGCGACCGTAAAAGCGCATTTTTTTTTCTGGGTTGAAAAACTATTCAAAAATTTGCCATTCTCCAAATAACTAGTTTCTGGTATTTGAGGCCTACTTGAAATCTATCCCAAAAAGGATATCTTACATTGAAGGTACTGATAGTGTCATTCAGAAAAACCTAAGACACACGCTACCGTGCAGATAGAAGTCTGATTCTGAGATTAAACCTTAACCTGTCACACAGTGCAAAAAAAAACAGGTCTCACATTTCTATTCAAGCAAATCTGTACTGTTTTAGCTGGTCAAGTTATTTGTAGCGACCGTAAAAGCACATTTTTTTTTCTGGTTTGAAAAACTATTCCCAAATTTGCCATTCTCAAAATAACTAGTTTCTGGTATTTGAGGCCTACTTGAAATCTATCCCAAAAAGGATATCTTACATTGAAGGTACTGATAGTGTCATTCAGAAAAACCTAAGACACACGGTAGCGTGCAGATAGAAGTCTGATTCTGAGATTAAACCTTAACCTGTCACACAGTGCAAAAAAAAACAGGTCTCACATTTCTATTCAAGCAAATCTGTACTGTTTTAGCTGGTCAAGTTATTTGTAGTGACCGTAAAAGCACATTTTTTTTTCTGGGTTAAAAAACTATTCCCAAATTTGCCATTCTCCAAATAACTAGTTTCTGGTATTTGAGGCCTACTTGAAATCTATCCCAAAAAGGATATCTTACATTGAAGGTACTGATAGTGTCATTCAGAAAAACCTAAGACACACGCTACCGTGCAGATAGAAGTCTAATTCTGAGATTAAACCTTAACCTGTCACACAGTGCAAAAAAAAACAGGTCTCACATTTCTATTCAAGCAAATCTGTACTGTTTTAGCTGGTCAAGTTATTTGTAGTGACCGTAAAAGCACATATTTTTTTCTGGGTTAAAAAACTATTCCCAAATTTGCCATTCTCAAAATAACTACTTTCTGGTATTTGAGGCCTACTTGAAATCTATCCCAAAAAGGATATCTTACATTGAAGGTACTGATAGTGTCATTCAGAAAAACCTATGACACACGCTACCGTGCAGATAGAAGTCTGATTCTGAGATTAAACCTTAACCTGTCACACAGTGCAAAAAAGAACAGGTCTCACATTTCTATTCAAGCAAATCTGTACTGTTTTAGCTGGTCAAGTTATTTGTAGCGACCGTAAAAGCACATTTTTTTTTCTGGTTTGAAAAACTATTCCCAAATTTGCCATTCTCAAAATAACTAGTTTCTGGTATTTGAGGCCTACTTGAAATCTATCCCAAAAAGGATATCTTACATTGAAGGTACTGATAGTGTCATTCAGAAAAACCTAAGACACACGCTAGCGTGCAGATAGAAGTCTGATTCTGAGATTAAACCTTAACCTGTCACACAGTGCAAAAAAAAACAGGTCTCACATTTCTATTCAAGCAAATCTGTACTGTTTTAACTGGTCAAGTTATTTGTAGTGACCGTAAAAGCACATTTTTTTTTCTGGGTTAAAAAACTATTCCCAAATTTGCCATTCTCCAAATAACTAGTTTCTGGTATTTGAGGCCTACTTGAAATCTATCCCAAAAAGGATATCTTACATTGAAGGTACTGATAGTGTCATTCAGAAAAACCTAAGACACACGCTACCGTGCAGATAGAAGTCTGATTCTGAGATTAAACCTTAACCTGTCACACAGTGCAAAAAAAAACAGGTCTCACATTTCTATTCAAGCAAATCTGTACTGTTTTAGCTGGTCAAGTTATTTGTAGTGACCGTAAAAGCACATTTTTTTTTCTGGGTTAAAAAACTATTCCCAAATTTGCCATTCTCAAAATAACTACTTTCTGGTATTTGAGGCCTACTTGAAATCTATCCCAAAAAGGATATCTTACATTGAAGGTACTGATAGTGTCATTCAGAAAAACCTAAGACACACGCTACCGTGCAGATAGAAGTCTGATTCTGAGATTAAACCTTAACCTGTCACACAGTGCAAAAAAAAACAGGTCTCACATTTCTATTCAAGCAAATCTGTACTGTTTTAGCTGGTCAAGTTATTTGTAGCGACCGTAAAAGCACATTTTTTTTTCTGGTTTGAAAAACTATTCCCAAATTTGCCATTCTCAAAATAACTAGTTTCTGGTATTTGAGGCCTACTTGAAATCTATCCCAAAAAGGATATATTACATTGAAGGTACTGATAGTGTCATTCAGAAAAACCTAAGACACACGCTACCGTGCAGATAGAAGTCTGATTCTGTGATTAAACCTTAACCTGTCACACAGTGCAAAAAAAAAACAGGTCTCACATTTCTATTCAAGCAAATCTGTACTGTTTTAGCTGGTCAAGTTATTTGTAGCGACCGTAAAAGCACATATTTTTTTCTGGGTTGAAAAACTATTCCCAAATTTGCCATTCTCAAAATAACTAGTTTCTGGTATTTGAGGCCTACTTGAAATCTATCCCAAAAAGGATATCTTACATTGAAGGTACTGATAGTGTCATTAAGAAAAACCTAAGACACACGCTACCGTGCAGATAGAAGTCTGATTCTGAGATTAAACCTTAACCTGTCACACAGTGCAAAAAAAAACAGGTCTCACATTTCTATTCAAGCAAATCTGTACTGTTTTAGCTGGTAAAGTTATTTGTAGCGACCGTAAAAGCAAAAAATTTTTTCTGGGTTGAAAAACTATTCCCAAATTTGCCATTCTCCAAATAACTAGTTTCTGGTATTTGAGGCCTACTTGAAATCTATCCCAAAAAGGATATCTTACATTGAAGGTACTGATAGTGTCATTCAGAAAAACCTAAGACACACGCTACCGTGCAGATAGAAGTCTGTTTCTGAGATTAAACCTTAACCTGTCACACAGTGCAAAAAAAAAAACAGGTCTAACATTTCTATTCATGCAAATCTGTACTGTTTTAGCTGGTCAAGTTATTTGTAGCGACCGTAAAAGCACATTTTTTTTTCTGGTTTGAAAAACTATTCCCAAATTTGCCATTCTCAAAATAACTAGTTTCTGGTATTTGAGGCCTACTTGAAATCTATCCCAAAAAGGATATCTTACATTGAAGGTACTGATAGTGTCATTCAGAAAAACCTAAGACACACGCTAGCGTGCAGATAGAAGTCTGATTCTGAGATTAAACCTTAACCTGTCACACAGTGCAAAAAAAAACAGGTCTCACATTTCTATTCAAGCAAATCTGTACTGTTTTAGCTGGTCAAGTTATTTGTAGTGACCGTAAAAGCACATTTTTTTTTCTGGGTTAAAAAACTATTCCCAAATTTGCCATTCTCCAAATAACTAGTTTCTGGTATTTGAGGCCTACTTGAAATCTATCCCAAAAAGGATATCTTACATTGAAGGTACTGATAGTGTCATTCAGAAAAACCTAAGACACACGCTACCGTGCAGATAGAAGTCTAATTCTGAGATTAAACCTTAACCTGTCACACAGTGCAAAAAAAAACAGGTCTCACATTTCTATTCAAGCAAATCTGTACTGTTTTAGCTGGTCAAGTTATTTGTAGCGACCGTAAAAGCACATATTTTTTTCTGGGTTGAAAAACTATTCCCAAATTTGCCATTCTCCAAATAACTAGTTTCTGGTATTTGAGGCCTACTTGAAATCTATCCCAAAAAGGATATCTTACATTGAAGGTACTGATAGTGTCATTCAGAAAAACCTAAGACACACGCTACCGTGCAGATAGAAGTCTGATTCTGAGATTATACCTTAACCTGTCACACAGTGCAAAAAAAAACAGGTCTCACATTTCTATTCAAGCAAATCTGTACTGTTTTAGCTGGTCAAGTTATTTGTAGCGACCGTAAAAGCACATATTTTTTTCTGGGTTGAAAAACTATTCCCAAATTTGCCATTCTCCAAATAACTAGTTTCTGGTATTTGAGGCCTACTTGAAATCTATCCCAAAAAGGATATCTTACATTGAAGGTACTGATAGTGTCATTCAGAAAAACCTAATACACACGCTACCGTGCAGATAGAAGTCTGATTCTGAGATTAAACCTTAACCTGTCACACAGTGCAAAAAAAAAACAGGTCTCACATTTCTATTCAAGCAAATCTGTACTGTTTTAGCTGGTCAAGTTATTTGTAGCGACCGTAAAAGCAAATTTTTTTTTTCTGGGTTAAAAAACTATTCCCAAATTTGCCATTCTCAAAATAACTAGTTTCTGGTATTTGAGGCCTACTTGAAATCTATCCCAAAAAGGATATCTTACATTGAAGGTACTGATAGTGTCATTCAGAAAAACCTAAGACACACGCTACCGTGCAGATAGAAGTCTGATTCTGAGATTAAACCTTAACCTGTCACACAGTGCAAAAAAAAACAGGTCTCACATTTCTATTCAAGCAAATCTGTACTGTTTTAGCTGGTCAAGTTATTTGTAGTGACCGTAAAAGCACATTTTTTTTTCTGGGTTAAAAAACTATTCCCAAATTTGCCATTCTCCAAATAACTAGTTTCTGGTATTTGAGGCCTACTTGAAATCTATCCCAAAAAGGATATCTTACATTGAAGGTACTGATAGTGTCATTCAGAAAAACCTAAGACACACGCTACCGTGCAGATAGAAGTCTGATTCTGAGATTAAACCTTAACCTGTCACACAGTGCAAAAAAAAACAGGTCTCACATTTCTATTCAAGCAAATCTGTACTGTTTTAGCTGGTCAAGTTATTTGTAGCGACCGTAAAAGCACATATTTTTTTCTGGGTTGAAAAACTATTCCCAAATTTGCCATTCTCAAAATAACTAGTTTCTTGTATTTGAGGCCTACTTGAAATCTATCCCAAAAAGGATATCTTACATTGAAGGTACTGATAGTGTCATTCAGAAAAACCTAAGACACACGCTACCGTGCAGATAGAAGTCTGATTCTGAGATTAAACCTTAACCTGTCACACAGTGCAAAAAAAAACAGGTCTCACATTTCTATTCAAGCAAATCTGTACTGTTTTAGCTGGTCAAGTTATTTGTAGCGACCGTAAAAGCAAATTTTTTTTTCTGGGTTGAAAAACTATTCCCAAATTTGCCATTCTCAAAATAACTAGTTTCTGGTATTTGAGGCCTACTTGAAATCTATCCCAAAAAGGATATCTTACATTGAAGGTACTGATAGTGTCATTCAGAAAAACCTAAGACACACGCTACCGTGCAGATAGAAGTCTAATTCTGAGATTAAACCTTAACCTGTCACACAGTGCAAAAAAAAAACAGGTCTCACATTTCTATTCAAGCAAATCTGTACTGTTTTAGCTGGTCAAGTTATTTGTAGTGACCGTAAAAGCACATTTTTTTTTCTGGGTTAAAAAACTATTCCCAAATTTGCCATTCTCAAAATAACTACTTTCTGGTATTTGAGGCCTACTTGAAATCTATCCCAAAAAGGATATCTTACATTGAAGGTACTGATAGTGTCATTCAGAAAAACCTAAGACACACGCTACCGTGCAGATAGAAGTCTGATTCTGAGATTAAACCTTAACCTGTCACACAGTGCAAAAAAAAACAGGTCTCACATTTCTATTCAAGCAAATCTGTACTGTTTTAGCTGGTCAAGTTATTTGTAGCGACCGTAAAAGCACATTTTTTTTTCTGGTTTGAAAAACTATTCCCAAATTTGCCATTCTCAAAATAACTAGTTTCTGGTATTTGAGGCCTACTTGAAATCTATCCCAAAAAGGATATATTACATTGAAGGTACTGATAGTGTCATTCAGAAAAACCTAAGACACACGCTACCGTGCAGATAGAAGTCTGATTCTGAGATTAAACCTTAACCTGTCACACAGTGCAAAAAAAAAACAGGTCTCACATTTCTATTCAAGCAAATCTGTACTGTTTTAGCTGGTCAAGTTATTTGTAGCGACCGTAAAAGCACATATTTTTTTCTGGGTTGAAAAACTATTCCCAAATTTGCCATTCTCAAAATAACTAGTTTCTGGTATTTGAGGCCTACTTGAAATCTATCCCAAAAAGGATATCTTACATTGAAGGTACTGATAGTGTCATTAAGAAAAACCTAAGACACACGCTACCGTGCAGATAGAAGTCTGATTCTGAGATTAAACCTTAACCTGTCACACAGTGCAAAAAAAAACAGGTCTCACATTTCTATTCAAGCAAATCTGTACTGTTTTAGCTGGTCAAGTTATTTGTAGCGACCGTAAAAGCAAAAAAATTTTTCTGGTTTGAAAAACTATTCCCAAATTTGCCATTCTCAAAATAACTAGTTTCTGGTATTTGAGGCCTACTTGAAATCTATCCCAAAAAGGATATCTTACATTGAAGGTACTGATAGTGTCATTCAGAAAAACCTAAGACACACGCTACCGTGCAGATAGAAGTCTGTTTCTGAGATTAAACCTTAACCTGTCACACAGTGCAAAAAAAAAACAGGTCTAACATTTCTATTCATGCAAATCTGTACTGTTTTAGCTGGTCAAGTTATTTGTAGCGACCGTAAAAGCACATTTTTTTTTCTGGTTTGAAAAACTATTCCCAAATTTGCCATTCTCAAAATAACTAGTTTCTGGTATTTGAGGCCTACTTGAAATCTATCCCAAAAAGGATATCTTACATTGAAGGTACTGATAGTGTCATTCAGAAAAACCTAAGACACACGCTAGCGTGCAGATAGAAGTCTGATTCTGAGATTAAACCTTAACCTGTCACACAGTGCAAAAAAAAACAGGTCTCACATTTCTATTCAAGCAAATCTGTACTGTTTTAGCTGGTCAAGTTATTTGTAGTGACCGTAAAAGCACATTTTTTTTTCTGGGTTAAAAAACTATTCCCAAATTTGCCATTCTCAAAATAACTAGTTTCTGGTATTTGAGGCCTACTTGAAATCTATCCCAAAAAGGATATCTTACATTGAAGGTACTGATAGTGTCATTCAGAAAAACCTAAGACACACGCTACCGTGCAGATAGAAGTCTAATTCTGAGATTAAACCTTAACCTGTCACACAGTGCAAAAAAAAACAGGTCTCACATTTCTATTCAAGCAAATCTGTACTGTTTTAGCTGGTCAAGTTATTTGTAGCGACCGTAAAAGCACATATTTTTTTCTGGGTTGAAAAACTATTCCCAAATTTGCCATTCTCCAAATAACTAGTTTCTGGTATTTGAGGCCTACTTGAAATCTATCCCAAAAAGGATATCTTACATTGAAGGTACTGATAGTGTCATTCAGAAAAACCTAAGACACACGCTACCGTGCAGATAGAAGTCTGATTCTGAGATTATACCTTAACCTGTCACACAGTGCAAAAAAAAACAGGTCTCACATTTCTATTCAAGCAAATCTGTACTGTTTTAGCTGGTCAAGTTATTTGTAGCGACCGTAAAAGCACATATTTTTTTCTGGGTTGAAAAACTATTCCCAAATTTGCCATTCTCCAAATAACTAGTTTCTGGTATTTGAGGCCTACTTGAAATCTATCCCAAAAAGGATATCTTACATTGAAGGTACTGATAGTGTCATTCAGAAAAACCTAATACACACGCTACCGTGCAGATAGAAGTCTGATTCTGAGATTAAACCTTAACCTGTCACACAGTGCAAAAAAAAAACAGGTCTCACATTTCTATTCAAGCAAATCTGTACTGTTTTAGCTGGTCAAGTTATTTGTAGCGACCGTAAAAGCAAATTTTTTTTTTCTGGGTTAAAAAACTATTCCCAAATTTGCCATTCTCAAAATAACTAGTTTCTGGTATTTGAGGCCTACTTGAAATCTATCCCAAAAAGGATATCTTACATTGAAGGTACTGATAGTGTCATTCAGAAAAACCTAAGACACACGCTACCGTGCAGATAGAAGTCTGATTCTGAGATTAAACCTTAACCTGTCACACAGTGCAAAAAAAAACAGGTCTCACATTTCTATTCAAGCAAATCTGTACTGTTTTAGCTGGTCAAGTTATTTGTAGTGACCGTAAAAGCACATTTTTTTTTCTGGGTTAAAAAACTATTCCCAAATTTGCCATTCTCCAAATAACTAGTTTCTGGTATTTGAGGCCTACTTGAAATCTATCCCAAAAAGGATATCTTACATTGAAGGTACTGATAGTGTCATTCAGAAAAACCTAAGACACACGCTACCGTGCAGATAGAAGTCTGATTCTGAGATTAAACCTTAACCTGTCACACAGTGCAAAAAAAAACAGGTCTCACATTTCTATTCAAGCAAATCTGTACTGTTTTAGCTGGTCAAGTTATTTGTAGCGACCGTAAAAGCACATATTTTTTTCTGGGTTGAAAAACTATTCCCAAATTTGCCATTCTCAAAATAACTAGTTTCTGGTATTTGAGGCCTACTTGAAATCTATCCCAAAAAGGATATCTTACATTGAAGGTACTGATAGTGTCATTCAGAAAAACCTAAGACACACGCTACCGTGCAGATAGAAGTCTGATTCTGAGATTAAACCTTAACCTGTCACACAGTGCAAAAAAAAACAGGTCTCACATTTCTATTCAAGCAAATCTGTACTGTTTTAGCTGGTCAAGTTATTTGTAGCGACCGTAAAAGCAAATTTTTTTTTCTGGGTTGAAAAACTATTCCCAAATTTGCCATTCTCAAAATAACTAGTTTCTGGTATTTGAGGCCTACTTGAAATCTATCCCAAAAAGGATATCTTACATTGAAGGTACTGATAGTGTCATTCAGAAAAACCTAAGACACACGCTACCGTGCAGATAGAAGTCTAATTCTGAGATTAAACCTTAACCTGTCACACAGTGCAAAAAAAAACAGGTCTCACATTTCTATTCAAGCAAATCTGTACTGTTTTAGCTGGTCAAGTTATTTGTAGCGACCGTAAAAGCACATATTTTTTTCTGGGTTGAAAAACTATTCCCAAATTTGCCATTCTCCAAATAACTAGTTTCTGGTATTTGAGGCCTACTTGAAATCTATCCCAAAAAGGATATCTTACATTGAAGGTACTGATAGTGTCATTCAGAAAAACCTAAGACACACGCTACCGTGCAGATAGAAGTCTGATTCTGAGATTAAACCATAACCTGTCACACAGTGCAAAAAAAAACAGGTCTCACATTTCTATTCAAGCAAATCTGTACTGTTTTAGCTGGTCAAGTTATTTGTAGCGACCGTAAAAGCAAATTTTTTTTTCTGGGTTGAAAAACTATTCCCAAATTTGCCATTCTCAAAATAACTAGTTTCTGGTATTTGAGGCCTACTTGAAATCTATCCCAAAAAGGATATCTTACATTGAAGGTACTGATAGTGTCATTCAGAAAAACCTAAGACACACGCTACCGTGCAGATAGAAGTCTGATTCTGAGATTAAACCTTAACCTGTCACACAGTGCAAAAAAAAAGAGGTCTCACATTTCTATTCAAGCAAATCTGTACTGTTTTAGCTGGTCAAGTTATTTGTAGCGACCGTAAAAGCACATATTTTTTTCTGGGTTGAAAAACTATTCCCAAATTTGCCATTCTCAAAATAACTAGTTTCTGGTATTTGAGGCCTACTTGAAATCTATCCCAAAAAGGATATCTTACATTGAAGGTACTGATAGTGTCATTCAGAAAAACCTAAGACACACGCTACCGTGCAGATAGAAGTCTGATTCTGAGATTAAACCTTAACCTGTCACACAGTGCAAAAAAAAACAGGTCTCACATTTCTATTCAAGCAAATCTGTACTGTTTTAGCTGGTCAAGTTATTTGTAGCGACCGTAAAAGCAAATTTTTTTTTCTGGGTTGAAAAACTATTCCCAAATTTGCCATTCTCAAAATAACTAGTTTCTGGTATTTGAGGCCTACTTGAAATCTATCCCAAAAAGGATATCTTGCATTGAAGGTACTGATAGTGTCATTCAGAAAAACCTAAGACACACGCTAGCGTGCAGATAGAAGTCTAATTCTGAGATTAAACCTTAACCTGTCACACAGTGCAAAAAAAAACAGGTCTCACATTTCTATTCAAGCAAATCTGTACTGTTTTAGCTGGTCAAGTTATTTGTAGCGACCGTAAAAGCAAATTTTTTTTCTGGGTTGAAAAACTATTCCCAAATTTGCCATTCTCCAAATAACTAGTTTCTGGTATTTGAGGCCTACTTGAAATCTATCCCAAAAAGGATATCTTACATTGAAGGTACTGATAGTGTCATTCAGAAAAACCTAATACACACGCTACCGTGCAGATAGAAGTCTGATTCTGAGATTAAACCTTAACCTGTCACACAGTGCAAAAAAAAAACAGGTCTCACATTTCTATTCAAGCAAATCTGTACTGTTTTAGCTGGTCAAGTTATTTGTAGCGACCGTAAAAGCAAATTTTTTTTTTCTGGGTTGAAAAACTATTCCCAAATTTGCCATTCTCAAAATAACTAGTTTCTGGTATTTGAGGCCTACTTGAAATCTATCCCAAAAAGGATATCTTACATTGAAGGTACTGATAGTGTCATTCAGAAAAACCTAAGACACACGCTACCGTGCAGATAGAAGTCTGATTCTGAGATTAAACCTTAACCTGTCACACAGTGCAAAAAAAAAGAGGTCTCACATTTCTATTCAAGCAAATCTGTACTGTTTTAGCTGGTCAAGTTATTTGTAGTGACCGTAAAAGCACATTTTTTTTTCTGGGTTAAAAAACTATTCCCAAATTTGCCATTCTCCAAATAACTAGTTTCTGGTATTTGAGGCCTACTTGAAATCTATCCCAAAAAGGATATCTTACATTGAAGGTACTGATAGTGTCATTCAGAAAAACCTAAGACACACGCTACCGTGCAGATAGAAGTCTGATTCTGAGATTAAACCTTAACCTGTCACACAGTGCAAAAAAAAAGAGGTCTCACATTTCTATTCAAGCAAATCTGTACTGTTTTAGCTGGTCAAGTTATTTGTAGCGACCGTAAAAGCACATATTTTTTTCTGGGTTGAAAAACTATTCCCAAATTTGCCATTCTCAAAATAACTAGTTTCTGGTATTTGAGGCCTACTTGAAATCTATCCCAAAAAGGATATCTTACATTGAAGGTACTGATAGTGTCATTCAGAAAAACCTAAGACACACGCTACCGTGCAGATAGAAGTCTGATTCTGAGATTAAACCTTAACCTGTCACACAGTGCAAAAAAAAACAGGTCTCACATTTCTATTCAAGCAAATCTGTACTGTTTTAGCTGGTCAAGTTATTTGTAGCGACCGTAAAAGCAATTTTTTTTTTCTGGGTTGAAAAACTATTCCCAAATTTGCCATTCTCAAAATAACTAGTTTCTGGTATTTGAGGCCTACTTGAAATCTATCCCAAAAAGGATATCTTACATTGAAGGTACTGATAGTGTCATTCAGAAAAACCTAAGACACACGCTACCGTGCAGATAGAAGTCTAATTCTGAGATTAAACCTTAACCTGTCACACAGTGCAAAAAAAAACAGGTCTCACATTTCTATTCAAGCAAATCTGTACTGTTTTAGCTGGTCAAGTTATTTGTAGCGACCGTAAAAGCACATATTTTTTTCTGGGTTGAAAAACTATTCCCAAATTTGCCATTCTCCAAATAACTAGTTTCTGGTATTTGAGGCCTACTTGAAATCTATCCCAAAAAGGATATCTTACATTGAAGGTACTGATAGTGTCATTCAGAAAAACCTAAGACACACGCTACCGTGCAGATAGAAGTCTGATTCTGAGATTAAACCATAACCTGTCACACAGTGCAAAAAAAAAAGAGGTCTCACATTTCTATTCAAGCAAATCTGTACTGTTTTAGCTGGTCAAGTTATTTGTAGCGACCGTAAAAGCAAATTTTTTTTTCTGGGTTGAAAAACTATTCCCAAATTTGCCATTCTCAAAATAACTAGTTTCTGGTATTTGAGGCCTACTTGAAATCTATCCCAAAAAGGATATCTTACATTGAAGGTACTGATAGTGTCATTCAGAAAAACCTAAGACACACGCTACCGTGCAGATAGAAGTCTGATTCTGAGATTAAACCTTAACCTGTCACACAGTGCAAAAAAAAAGAGGTCTCACATTTCTATTCAAGCAAATCTGTACTGTTTTAGCTGGTCAAGTTATTTGTAGCGACCGT